>NC_059076.1:65218191-65832774 GCF_020497125.1 Mauremys mutica
GTCTGCGGGAGGGCCTTTCGATACATTACTCCAAAATCAAAGTAATTGTTTTTAGTTGAAGACAGAGCTTGCATAAATGGAGGATTGATGAGCAATATATTGAATAAGTTAGTTGTCTCTCCTACCCAGGCATTCGATTCCCACAAAATGAGTTGTGGGATAAACACATTCAGATGACAAAAGAAAAGACCTCAGATTCAATGCAAGCTGTGTTACATTTCACCTCGACTCATGGAGGCAACAACAGCCCTTACACTGATTGAGGCCCCGGGATGCCAAATTGTATATGGCACAGAAATATGGGGATGGAATGATGCCATGGGATTGGAAGTGATTCAAAACAAGTTTCTTAGGAAGATTCTTGATCTCCCAGATAATATCTTAGTTGCTCTTCTTAGAGCTGAGGCAGGCAAGAATTCTATTTTATCTAAAGTGCAATACTGTAATATCAAAATTTGGCTTCACATTCATAGTATGTGTCCACAACACTTCCCAAGGGTATGCTTAAAGGAACCGGTCAGTTGGGTTTTTGTATGTAAATGTCCATAGTTAGAGTATATTCAGAATTCTTTGCATTTTCTAGGCCTCTTAGAATAGGAAATGATTAGATTTAAGTTTAAAATGTGAAATCCCGAATCAAGTTTAGTTTAGACAATATTAATAAGCAAGTAGACATGGCAGTTGTTTCCATTACAAATGTGTCTCCTTGGTTCCCCCTGGTTATTTAGACATCTTGTCCAATAACGGGTTCAGAAGGGCCTTTATTGTTCTCTATTTTCAGTCTATGTAGTCAGCTCACTTAGAAGGCTGATATAGTGGCATTGAGAAATCTAACTGCCTCTGTTCATGTGGCTCTGAGTAGATGGAAGACCTACCATATTATTATTTGTATTGCTACTTGTGGTCAAAATGACGTTCCATGTTTCTGTTTTGGATGCCTTTTTCTATGACTTCTCAGAAAATAGAATATTTATTAGGAATTGACAATGTATCTGTGATCCAAGTGCTTGCATTATTTGCGTGGTCAGCTGCTAAAATAAAGAAAAGACAAGTGTCATGGTGATTATACAGGATTTAATTGGTTTTATGTTCTTTTAAATTTGTATTTATATATATTTTAATATTCTAAAATTTTAGATTTTGTTTAAAAAAAAATGTAAATAAAATTTAATTTTTGGCACATTAGCCTATGGCTAAGTCCCTGTTAATAAACTTGACTTGACTAGGCATAGAAGGATGGGTGTTATGCAAATCTGGTCTGGGGTCTCACACAGACCTCTACCTCCTCATTTGACAGGCCATCCTAACTACATTTTACATGTTGTCACTAGCCCGGGGACAAGCATCAAGTTCAAAGAGATGAGTCACCAATTTCAGCATACAATTTACAGTACAATAATTATTTCTTAATTTCAGTGCTTATTGAACAACACACTTTTCTTAAAAAAAGAGGCAGGTAAACATTCTTTTGGAACCATTTCTTCAGGATTCTGAAACATTTTTTCCATATTTGGTTATGTGCTGGAAAAGCCTATTAATAAGCCTGTGGACCAAGAGATCAAATCTAAGGAGACCAGAATAGACTATAATAATAAAATATTATAAGTGATTTTTTCCAATATAGAAGGATGAACTAAATGGTGAAATGGTTAATGAAAGGCATTCCTGATGTTAGGAAAGCATTTATAAATAAGAATACCACCTCAAAACAATACAAATTAAGCTAAAATTGTAACTATATAGAATTCCACCCACTTGAAAATTCATAGTGTTCAGCGTTGTTCAAACTGCTGAAAATGTCACCTACATGGTTGTGCAGCAGATGGCTTTCTTCAGTAGCAAGATTAGCCTGCTAAGTGACACCCAACTCCTCCTTACCCACCCAAAAACCTCACCAGAAGATCAACTCCAACACCCATTATGGATTGAACAGATCTGTATATGATAGCCAATGCTCAGGCCCCTGTATCCTCAACACCTACTTCCCTGTATAGCTTGAACAAAGGAGTCTTGAAAAGCAATTTCCAGGAAAGATTATTAATTAGTATTTGATGTAAGGGGTCTGTGGTTCTGTTACAAGCTGCTCCTGTGTGTCTAGTGGCCACATTTATATATTTTACTGTACTGGAGGGAAATATAAAATAGCATATGCTCCTTTGTTTCACTGTGTTCATGCTTCTAACTTTTTCTGGTTGACAATTTCCAGTGTGTTGCGTGTAATCAAAAAAGAAATAGAAAAGAAAATGTAACACAAACTGTCACGTACCTTACACTGCACCTACTTGTGATGTGTTTAGCCTGGAAATCTGCTTCTCTGGGATGCTTCCTAGGAAACCAAATTAAGCCTAATGGCATGTAATAGCAAGGACTGCTGTTAACAGTAAATCACTGAGGTGACTCAAATTACTGAGGGTTACCTGCAGGTGATTAAGTGCTATTCAGATAGGAATATCTTCTCTTTGTGATATTTAGAGGTTGAAGATGCTTTTCTTACCTTTAAAGATGCATGGCCAATGATGCAAAATTGCTGTAATAGCTTTCTCAGAACCTTCTCAGGACCTTTCTTCTCAAAGTTAATGCTCATCGGGTCGATAATGCAACATTGGGAGATTTCACCCCCTTTCCCTCCCCGAAAAAAAAGCGCCAGTGTATAGACAAGGCCTCAGTGGTGAAATACAGTATAATAGTAATGATTACTGTGTACTAATTTCATAGAAAGAATATGATCATAGGCATACTTGGGTAGTAGAATGGAAAGGTCTATAGAACAAAGGGGATGTCAGACTCATTATAGGACAACACATAATGCTAAAATGAGTTCTTTGTGATTAAATGAAATTGTAGAGAAAAGAGAAAAGACAAATGTTCCTGCTTAAAATGACAAAAGATGAAGTATTCTGGCAGTGGTATGATGTTTTAAAAACCACTTTAGATGTTTTTAGAATAGCTGCAATAAGTACAAATAACTATCCACATACATTAAAGCAAGCCACAGGTTAATGCATTAAATCCACAAAAGCCAAAAAACTTACAGATGATGTTCCCTCAGCCATCATCAGTCTTAGGCCAATTAAACATGTGGTTCTTTAGGGATCCACCTTACACATACACACTATCAATTACTGCTCAGGTGGGGCTCTGATCTGATGCGTAGGGATTCAAATAGCAGACTATAGTGGCTATTCCCCACTGCCACATTGCAAGGGTTGCTCTGTTGTTGCAGAGCACTCAGAGCTGGTACATTTGTTTGTGATTTCCTGGCTCCTCCACTTCTATACTGTATGTAATGTGTGTCAGGGGAAGAGAGGTTCTAGGAGGCAGTGCATAAAGAAAAGGATTCAGTTGACATTAATATTGCAAGAAAAGCAAGGAGGGAAAAAAAGAGAGATGAGTGAATCCAAGCAAATGAAAAAGGAGATGAGAGAGAAAAAGGCAGAGGGACTAACAAGGAGGAAAGGGAGAGAGAAAGGAAAGAAAAATAGGGTCTATGATGAAGAAAAGAAAAGCAGAAATAGATGAGAGCTTCTATCTAAAAATAAGTACTGAGTGGGGCTGATGCTGCAAACGGTTACTTATGAGAGTAGCCATCACTCACACGAGGAGTCCCACTGAAGAAAATTAGACTTCTTGCATATATAGGAGCTAGTCATGTGAGGAAAGGTTTTCAGGTTTGAGACTCTTGTATTTTTTTCTCTTAAGAATAATATAAAAGAATTTCAGTAACAACTAGTCACTAACTTTTCCACAACTGTGGACACTGAGCTGGGTTTTCAGTATTTGATGATAACTTTTCTGACTAAAAATGTGAGATTAATGAGGTTAATATAGCTCAAATGATTGTTACTAAGTGTGATGGGTTCGGTCACAGAGACCCCCTTGGGACTGTCACCTGACGTGCTGAAATTACCTCTGAGACTGTTTTCCCTGCCAGCTTGGGACTTCCAGAACCCTGTTTTGTTGAGCCAGACACACTAGCCTGCTGCAACACAGACCCAGGGTCCAGGCCACGCACCCGAAGCTGCAGGTTTTAAGTGAAAACAGCTCTGCAGGTTACCTGACTCCAGCATCTAGACACCCAGCTCCCAATGGGATCCAAACTCCAAATAAATCCATTTTACTCTGTATAAAACTTATATAGGATAAACTCATAAATTGTCCACCCTATATAACACTGATAGAGAGAGATGCACAGCTGTTTGCTCCCCCAGGTATTAATCAATTACTCTGGGTTCATTAATAAATAAAAGTGATTTTATTAAGTATAAAAAGTAGGATTTAAGTGGTTTCAAGTAATAACAGACAAAGTAAGTCACCAAGCAAAATAAAGCAAAAACAGGCAAGTCTAAGCCTAATATATTAAGAAACTGATTACAGGTAATATCTCACCCTCAGAGATGTTCCAATAAGCTTCTTTCATGGACTAGACTCCTTCCTAGTCTGGGCCCAATCCTTGTTAGTTCCAGCAGCCATCTCAGGTGGTAACTAGGGGTTTTCTCATGACTGGCAGCCCCCTTTGTCCTGTTCCACCCCCTTTTATAGCTTTGGCACAAGACAGGAATCTTTTGTCTCTCTGGGTCCCCACCCCCTATTCTAAATGGAAACGTACCAGATTTAAGATGGATTCCAGTATCATGTGACATGGTCACATGTCCTGTGAGGCCCCAGCCTCCATTCTTGCTGGTCTGGGCCACATGTACACAGGAAGGTTTGCAAGTAAACAGAGCCATTTACAGTTCATTGATTCTGAAGGACCCTCAATGGCTTCCACTTAATATGTTTACATCAGTAATACAAGATTATATTTTATTCTCCTAATTTCAGATATGGAAATAATACATGCAAACAAATAGGATGAACACACTCAGTAAATTATAAACTTTGTAATGATGCAAGAGACCTTTTGCATAAAGCATATTCCAGTTACATCATATTCACATTCATAAGCATATTTTCATAAAGAATATGGAAGGCAACATCACACAAGTACTTCTTAACATTGATTAAAACTAAACTACACACTTTGCTTGAGGGTTCTGCATGGTTTTTCTGCTCAGTTTCCAAGCAAAAAGCCTAATCAATTCCTTGCAGTCCTGCAGTATATATGAGAGTAGCTGCTGTACTCAGCCATTTCCAGCATTCACTAGTCTCTCTGAAGGGCCAGATTCTGTTAATGATCATGCCTTTGCTCACATTAAGAAGCATTTTACTCCACAAGCAGTCCCATTGGCTTTACCTCAGCATGAACCAGGATATCAGCACCCAGGCCTAAATGATCAGGCGATCTAGTCCAATAGCAAATGTTGAGAATACGAGATCCAATCCTCTTCACAGTGTTGTCAATGGGAATTTGCCATTGATTTTAATAGGGGTAGGACTGGAGCCTTTATTTGTATAAATCAGAGTGATTGCAAAGCTGAGGTCAATCTAATTTCATTCCAAATAATGCTGTAGTCCTCTGAATGGAAAAGGCTTAGTTCTGTGTTCCATTTTCTTTTGACGTGGAGAGATGTTTGGAATAGAGTCCATTTAACCACTCATAACATTTTCCCACACAATAAAGAGTGGATCCAGATGTTTGTAAAAGTGTCCAAAGGAGAATTTTCTTGACATTGTCCAAGAATGTTTTCATGAGTGGTTGTATTAGTAGGAAATTGAGAGATTGTGTATATAGGAAGTTGGATCTTATTATTACTATTTATTTGGCGTGAAACAAGATTACCTCCCCATTGTATTAGGCAGGGTACAAGCACTGAGTATCTGTGCCAAAGGGAAAATTAAATTGGTTACGTATAATTATGAGGTTTTATTTAAATTAGAAGATCAGAGAGCTGAGATATTCAATGAGACATCCAAAATTTGTTGTGCACAATCTTACCAGCGATCTCTAATTTTCAGTTATTCTAGACTGGCCTATAGATTGACCAACTAAGATACAAATGTCATATTGTGTGCAATTTCTTCATCCCAGATCAACAGATTTCATAACTGGATTCCATTAAAGTGATGTTGGGCATTTATATAGGAAGTGTATTAGTACAGTAGTGTGCTATTATACATCTGTCTCAATACTAAGGCATCTGGGAATAAATTAATTCTTCCTAAAATCAAATCCATTTTACAATATAAGTGAAAGGTCAAAAATGTAGAAATAACTATGGAAGGGTCATGCTGCCTAAATGCCAGCTTTCTCTCCAGTGTTTAATGTTATTTGTGTGTTTCCCTCTGAGTATAGGAAATATGTTAAAGGAATGAATGAATGATCTTGCATGTGTATAGCACCTTTCCTCCAAATAGATCCTTTACTATCTGACTGTACATATAGGAATCACTTTGTTCACCAGAGGGTGAAACACAGCAATGTTTAGAACAGGGTAACCAGATAGCAAGTGTGAAAAATCAGGACAATTTTTGGGGGTAGGAGAGGGGGCAGAAGATGTATAGTTGCATATATAATATAAAGCCCCCAATATTCGGATGGTCCAGATAATATCAGGACGTCTGGTCACCCTAGTTTAGAAACACAACAACATGACAAAGGTTTCTTAACAATTGGTTCGGGACAGGAAATAAAGAATGGCATAGCAACTGAAAAAACAGGATGAATTTTGATAAATAGCCAAACTTGCTCAGCAGTAGAAGCAGAGTGACAAAAAAGGCCCTAGGATTGGAAGAAACCACTGACTTGCTGGCTGAAAATGAGGGGGAAGAAAGAAATGTCTGGTAAAACCAGTGTGCTTCCTCCAATGCAAAAAGAAGGAATAGTCTTGCATATGTGCTGTTGCTGTTAGAGCTGCTGGAATATCATCCATGATTCATTGAGATATATTGCCATAAGACTTTTTCTTTACCAAAAAAAAAAAAAAGAGTATTCAACAGAGTATCTAGAGGTACCTTCAGATGGAACAAAGTAATTCTAGACAACCATACATAGACAATATTTTAACAAGGAACTCCTGCAAAAAAAATTCCCTTCAATTCTGATAAACCATGGGACCCAAGAATGTGCATGCTTGTAAATAAACTATATGAAGAATGGGGAGTTTATACATTTGTCTCCCATTTAAACAAAAATTCTCTTCAATAACCTTAACCAATGGGAAGGAAACTCACGTTGGAAAAATAATATTATAATGACAAGTTTAGGCTTTGTTCCTGAAAACTATACTAGGACTGATTTACTACTGCATTACTCCAGTACCAGCATAAAACTGGAGTAACACAGTGGTGAATCAGGCCCACTGACTAAACTGACAGTATAGACTTGTATAATTCAA
This sequence comes from Mauremys mutica, assembly GCF_020497125.1. NCBI lineage: Eukaryota > Metazoa > Chordata > Testudines > Geoemydidae > Mauremys > Mauremys mutica. The sequence goes on from NC_059076.1 coordinate 65,225,466, forward strand.
AGATATCAACAGGGGTGAAAGCCTTAGAGAGGAATATGGAAAGGAAATACATTGCAGTGCATCCCCATGGTAATAAATGTGTTCTTCAGAAATATATTTTTGATCCTTAAGCTCTGGCAAATATGATTTAACAGTACTCAGAAAGGGGCAAATTCAACTGGAGGCATGTAAACCACCTAAACCTCTTTTGAATTTGATATAATTTTAATGACACATCAGGCACATCAGTATTTACCACAGTGCTTGCAGTTTCCTAGTTCAAAAACAAATGAAACAATAATAATATACCCAGGAGGCAAAGAAAGTTAATATGCATTTGTATGTATTTTAAAGTTAAATTACCCTCCACTTTGCAATACATCTTTTGGCTTTAAAGCTGGGCCGAAAGTGCTCTCCAAAAAACACAGGGTCTGCCATCACTTTTGTAGCCTCCTATATCTCCATCTCCCTCCATTTATTGTCACTCTTTGCTTAAAATTGTAATGCTTAATTTTAATTGTAAGCTCCTTGGTGCAGGCATCTGCCTTTTTCTTTCTCTATACAGTGCCATGAGCGCCTAGATGTCTAAATAATAATTAAATATATTAAAAGAATGTTAAGGTTGCAAAGCAAACCACTCAAAAGTAGGAAATGCAAGAATTAAGTTTGTCTGTGCATTGAGAAGAGACACATTCTTCCTGCTCACAGTTCTGGTGTCTGGTGCCATAAGCAGCTGGGAGCAATTGCAGGGAAAGTCCTGTTTAGTCCCTGCAACTCTGGACTGGAGCATGCTGGTTGCAGATGGAGTGTCTGGAGAATTTAGCCGCCAAACTTGAATGTCTTTAGTGAGAACTGTGAACCAAGATTTTTGTAACTTATAACTTGTCCAAATTCGGGTGGATTTTCATAGGAACAGGAAAAGGCACATCCTTGACACTAGGGTGACCCTGCCTGGAACCAAATAGTGTCAGGGTGACCCCTCCCATCAAATTCCAAGTCCCTGCTCCAAAACATTGGAGGTGCTAGAACATCTCAACAAGTTGTAAGACTTTATTTTTAACATGGGCAACACAATGTATTTTTTTTTCTAATTTCATTCTTGGGAATAGGTGAACCATTTTTTGTTGAAACTTTCCAGAAATGTTCAGCCTGAGGCACTCACTTGGTATGGGAAATTTCAGAGTTAAAGTTAGATGTTATTAGCAACTGAAAAGAGGGGTTTATAATGGAAGGTGTGGGCACCCTTAACTACAGATGGTCCTGTCAGCTCTGCCTATAATAAATGAATGTAAATACTAGTAACAAGACTCAAGGGATGGAATGTAATGAGTTGAAATCCGATTTTAGGACTCAGATTATTTGAATACATATAAGGCCTTTGAGCAGCACTGACCTAGCCTGGGCCCACAGATGCCAAGGCCAGAAGGGACCATTGTGATCATCTAGTAGGACCACTGCACAGAGGCCATAGAACATCCCCCAAAATAATTCCTGGAGCATCTCTGTAAGAAAAAAGATCCCATCCTGATTTAAAAATGACCAGAGACATATAGTCCACCGGGACCCTTGGTAAATTTAGACCTTCTTTCTATCTCAGCCTATTTCTCAGCTCTCTTCCCTCTCTCTTTGTCTCTGGTTCCCTCTCCCCCTCCCCGGCAGCCCTGCTTAGCACAGCCCTGATTGGGCCGGGGGGAGGCCCCACCTGCCGCGGAGTGGGTGGCTGGGGAGGGGACAGGAGGAGCGGTGCAGTCCGCTGGCCAAATACACGTTTCAAACATGAGTTTGCCGGAGCCAGAAGCTCTGGGAGCGGAGCGGCGCCTTCCCCAGCGGCTCTGAGCGGGCCGGGCCGCGGCACAGGGACAAAGCAGGGGGCAGCGCAGCGCTCGCGCTATGGTGAGCGAAGGCAATTTCGGGCAAGCGAGATGCGCGAGTCTCTCTCCTTTGGGGACAGACTCAAACTCCGGTCGCGCCCCAGAAGGGGGCGGGGGGTCAGCAGCGCTGTTTGGGGGGGGGGCGGTGCCCTGTTGTGCTGGGGAGAGTCCCGCCTGCAGAGCTGGGTTGCTCCCGTGCAGCGGCAGGTGAGGACGGGAAACAGGTGGCTCTGGGGTGTCTGTGTGTTACCCCCCATCCCCACCAGGAGCAGCGGGGACGCTGAGCAGCGCTGGGAAGGAGCTCAGCCCTCACCGCCCCCCGACTGTCCCTCACCGGGTTTCACCCCTTTCCCCTCCCCCTCGCTGTTCGCCCCTTGTCCGTAGTACGGATTCGTCAATCACGCCCTGGAGCTGCTGGTGATCCGGAATTACGGCCCGGAGGTTTGGGAGGACATCAAGTAAGTGCCGCCCCCGGCGCGCTGCGAGGGGCCCCGGCTCGCTCTGTCCGGGAGCCGCCTCCCCTCGGGGCAAGACGCCCCCCCGTTCCCCCCGCTGTTCGCCCCGATCCGCCCCTGGCCTGCCGCCGTGCGGATCGTGGCTCCCTTTCCCCGTAGGGATCCCCCCGCCCGGGCACTCTGCGCGGCAGCCGCGGCTGGTTCCCACGCTCCTGTCAGGGCGGGAGGGAGCGGAGGCAGCCGCAGCAGCCCGGGGGACACGGGTCAGGGCCGCGGGGCGAGAGGCAGCTCCCGGCTCGCTGGCGCTTGGTGAGCAGATCGCCCAGGTTCGTGGGAAGGAAGGAGCAAGGTCGGTTCCACCGACTCAGCCGCCTCCTGAATGGGCCGATCCGAGCTCAGTTGCTCGTGGGAATGTTGCAAACGCGCCAGCAGCCTCCAGCGCTGATCCCAGGCTGAGCTCCCGGGTGAGAGTCCAGGGGCTCCAGCGCATCCCCGCTCGCAGCCCGATCCCTTCTTCACACCGCGGCAGCTGAGCTAGGCTGAGTACAGTGAGGTACAGGATATTTATTAGTGCATATGGAGAAATGTATGTTGCGCGCATGCATTACGATTTAGGATTCCTCTCTCTGCATAGGAACGTGTAAGCAGTAACACTATGGCTTGAAATATGTACGGGACATGGGAAACTAGGTTAGCTGACAAAATAACGATTTGTAACGCTCACTTTGCTTAACCCAGGCCCATGACTGTCTACTGACAAATTTACAGTAAATCCAACAGGAGTCCACATATATGGTTTATGTATATTTCTATTTAATATTTGAAATAATCTCCAAACAAACTGGAATGTTAAGATAGGATGTGCACTTACTGGAGCTTTGTACATTGTGCTTTTATAAAAGACCTCACCAATTGATAGTAGATGTCAAGTTAGTGAAATCAGACTGGGTAGCTATCTCATTCTTTTTCTGGATGTTTTTCTGAATTTGTATATAAAATAAAATGTACAAACATGGATTTAGTCAACATAATTATTTTATACTGTATCTAATTTTACACTATTTCTTCAGTTTTATACTTTTTATTGCATATTTTCTGAGAAGAAATGGAACTCAAGAACTGTTTTATAAACATTTTTACTAAAAGTTTGCCTTTTTCTACTAATTTCCTCAGCCTCACTATTTTTAATTTAAAAAAGTTGTTTTTGTTTATGACTATATGCTTATAGTTTCTTTGTTGGGTTGATGGAGTTCTTTCTGCTTCAGTGGCACTAATTTAAGATTAACATATGGCTTAGTAGTTAACTTTTTAAAAATCAGATGAATGTATAAACACTTGAAAAAGCTTCTCTCCGATATAAAAGAGTAGTTTTATGCATCTTATGTACTCTGTCAAGCTGATCCAGTGCTGCTCCTAAAATGGCTGTATTTTCAGAAGTGTCTGTTTGGCCGAGTATGCACTGAGATGGTTTTCTTATGTTCTGTGGCTGAATTAACAGCAGGAAAACTCTTAACTAGAGATATAACATTAATAAAAAATGTATATTACGGTGCACATAGCTAGTCTCTGTCACAGTGTGGCGGCTTGTATTATACGCTTGTTGATATATGGGTTATTCTATACTGCATTAGTTAGTCTAGGCAAAATTAATAAGACTTCTGACAGACACTGTAATTTTTTGAGGAAAACAGCATATTTGCTCACTAAGACTTTCCATTCTGCAATTATAGAATAAGCTAACTGAGGAATTCTTCATCGGAAAATGTAAAGCAATAACAAAACAAAAGATGCTTGTGTTTGCTTATTCATTACATTAGTTAGGCAGTGAACAACGTGGGCTTTTAGTAACTCTGAATGGCCTAATCCAACAACCATTGCTCAGGCAAAACTCCCATAGACGTCATTAGGTGGTTTCCTTGAGTTAGGAATATGGGATCAGCCCCCAACTGCAGAAAATAGGGTGAGGGAACATGTAAATTAAACTAAGCAAGAGGTGATATTTCTAATTTTTCCAGCAATTATGATAGTACAAGACAAACATGGATTTCAGTTATGGAAATCTTCTCTGCTTGAAATTAACTGCAAAACGAGGTGAATATGCTGGGTTATGCCATTCAAATGTGATATAAATACACTTAATGGGAAATTCAGTTTACTTTATAATGGTACTTAAGACAGCTCGTGGCTCATCAGGGCTGTACGTATGGCTGTGGATTCTGTAGCTCTGATCAGTGTTCTCTTTACCAATCATAAGAGCATAAGATGAGCCACTAGATAAATGTGAGGTAGCATGTGGAGTATTGAGCAGCTGAACTGGTTATATGGAAGCCTTTACAGACAGCCAGGGAAGATGAGGAGGAATGAGAGAGGAAATATGTTTTTGATGTTTGTCTCATGGCATTATGTCAGTCTGCAGTGATTGTCATGAAGCAAATACCATCACAGAATGTCAGGATGTTGTGCAGTGAGTATCATCTTTTTGACTTTGCTGATAAAATGGCTCCCCATCTTTTCTACCATTGACTTAGCTATGTCTGCATATGCATTTAAAATAATGAAAAGTTTTCTGACAAAAAGAATAAAGGACATCACAGGATAATATTAATGGTTGTGTACAATTGGAAAAGAGGAAATACAAGAAGGAAAAAGTCCATAGATCTTTGTCTTACTCTGAGTAATGTTTGGTTAATTGTCTGTCCACATCCCAGAGAGATGTAGCGAGGCCAGCCTAACCGTGGTGTAGACGGTTCTAGGTCGATGGAACACATTGAAAGGCAATTGAAACCTTGTTATGTAATGGAGAGGAACATAAAATATCACAGACATTGTACATACATATGCTATTCACTTGAAATATTGTGATTAAAAACTGTAAAAACAAACCAACCAGAAACCAATAAAATGTTTCATTGTGTTACAAAAATTATATTTGTTTGTTTTGTTAAAAACTGGGCTGTGAAATGTTATAATTTTGGAAATTATTCTATAAAATATCAAGTATCTCAGAATTTTTGGAAATACTGGGAAACAAATAGAATGCTGTTCAAAATTAGGTACAAAGAAAGGTATTAAAGAAATGCATTTGTCTTCATAAGGCAGATATATTTTGACAGGATTTTGCAGCTTTTGTAGAGATTCAGAAAGACTGTATTCAGCATACACACAAACTTTTTATTTTTTTAAAACAGCTTCAGAATGGAAATTACAAGCCTTTAAAATATTTGTAAATGGTTTACTGGAAAGGTTTACTGGAAACTAAAGTAAGATATGTTTTATGTAATTTTGCAATGTTGACATCTAGAAATCTTTAGGTGCCATGTTGCATATTTTGTTAGCAATTCAAAACTGAGTTATGCAATGCTAACATTTTTTTGTTGCTAGTCATACATTCAGTTCTACAATCACTTTTCAAACCATTTTGTCCACATAGTTATGACAACATTACATTTATTCAATTGTTTAGCATTATATTGAAGTTTTGCACCAAATAAATTTTAAAGGACAAAAAAATTGAGCCATTTGATGTAACATTTGAAGATTCCTTCTAGCAGATATTCAATAACCTGACATGGTTTTAAAATGTAGAGTTCCAGTAGGTTTTAAATGGGCTATTTGTACCAATGGTACGGAATCATACTTATTAGATAAATGTGATACTTTAAAATAATATTTAGCGCTACAGCCTCAATTCAGGAAAGAATGCATCCTTTTGAATACAGAGCTTAAACACACACACAACTTTAAAATTCTATTGGAACTTAAGCACCTTCTTAAAATCAAGCGGGTGTGATGGATTTAAGCAGTTGCATCAGTGCTTTCCTGTACCAGGACCTAAACCCTGAAGTCAGTGGTTGTTTTCGTTTAATAAGGACTCCAGAATTTGCTGAATACAGCAGTTTGTAGTATTAATTTAAATTCTTGTTTATTGCTCTGCTGGTATGAAGCAATGGAAGAGACTGTTCTATCATCTCTAATGAAGCCTTTTATACATGTTGCACAGCTATTGATTACCACTGATTAAGTAATGTGCTGTTATCCAGTGTTGTTGTTTCTGCTAATGTCATTCCGAGATACACAGCTAATGTTCTTTAGACATTCTTGATTGCTCATTTATTTCACATAGTGTGTATCGTATACATCTTCATTCTTCCCTATGTGGAGTTTGGAGGAGCTTTTGTTTTGTTTTGAATTTTCTGGTAACAATTTCTAAATTGTAGACTGATCTGACATCCAGCCATGTGTGATGCAGTGGGATTTTTTCCCCTAGGGAAAACAAAGTGAAATGCTTTATTGCATGATAGTCTAAGTCAGAGCAGTACTATTCTCTAGGGGTAAATTTTAGCTTAGGGCATAGGGCCCACACAAGGTTCTGTGCACCATTTCAGCTCCATAAGATGACTTTTAGGCTTTAAAATGATTAGGGTCTTGCACAGGCCTTCTACCTTTAGATGAATTTCACGGTATAAAAATGTGTGGATTTTGAGGCAGGAGGGGATTATATTTAACAACTGAGCCTGCTGGCAGTTGCTCTAATAGGTTTTTCTTTAATAGTATGTTATGACCTTTATTTTATTTAAAGTAGCATCCATGCCACCTCTAAATTTTGTTTAATCTTTAACGTTTATCTTTAGGGCCTATCACAGGGTATGATGCCCCACACTCTGCCTCTCACTTTGCAAGCAGTCCTCACACACTCCTGGGTAAGTTCACCACAGTATGCTTTATTTACAAAGTCTTTATATAGTTTTGTGTCCCCACAGCATAAGACTTTCCTCAAGCTTCTACCTACTCCCTAAGTATGGGGAGAGGGGTAAAGAGATCTCACTTCTCTGAGATCATGGGCTTCTTTGCCTACTCTCCCTCCCAATCCCCTCTGTTTCCCTTCCTGTCTCTTATTTAACAGCCCTCAGCTGATGAGCTGAATCGCCTTATTAACTGGTTAATTACTCAGTCCTAATCAATTATCTCACAATTTGGCCTATGTGGAATGCTTACAAAGTGCACGGAATGTTCACCCAGCTCTGGGCTACTCCATTCTGTCAGAAGGCCTTTTTGACTGATCTCATTTTACTGGAAATCCCTCTTTCTAAAATTTACTGTTACTTTTTGGTACCTTACCTGACCATTGGATGTTGAACCTAATTATATTGTGATCCCTATTACTTAGTGACTCAGCTACTGTCACTTCTTGAATTAGCTTCTCTGTGTTACTTAAGACTTAGTCAAAAATAGCATCTCCTATTGTGTGTGCTCTAGATCTAGCTGTTTCAAGAAGCAATCACTTAAAATGTCATTAAATTGTTTCTCTGAACCTTGTCTTGTTGTGCCATTAGATCAGTTTATATGTGGGTTTTTTAATCATTATTATAATTTTGTTAGATTTTATTGCCCCTTTGATCTCTCTCTATGATGGTACTCAGTTGCTTTTACTTGATCTGAAGGTCAGTAGTATAGTCTTACTAATGTATTTACATTCTTACAGCTTGGGGAGTTGTCCATATAGGTTCATCTGTGTGGTCCCCTCCACTCACAAGTTTTGTCTTACTGGATTCTATGAAATTCTAGCCAATGTTGCTGGGCTGATTTCTTGTAGATGTCACAGCAGAGGTGAGCCTTGAGGATGAATGAAGAGCGGGTAGTGACTTTACATATTATTTCACAGAGGGCATTTCCTGTGTAAGGGACTTGGCTCCACCTCTCAGGCATTGTGCCTTGTCTGGGTGCATGGGGTGGCTATACTGTATCTTTTTAGGAGATGCAGCAACTTTCTCCCTCTCCAGCTGCAAAAAGGGAGCAACACCCTGAAGAATTGTTCCACAGAAGGTTATCTCTAAGGCACTGTGGTGCTTGGTGCTCTCCCTGGGGCTGTGTCATGTATGCATCAGTCTACTCACAGCTGTGTGTATTGGCACACTCTATTGAAAACTGGTCAATCCTATAGTGGAGGAACTTGGGGAGAGTGCATTAGCTGAGTACACAGTGATCCAGAAAGCAGGTGTATGTATGCCATCATGGCAGGTGTGAGCCAGTTCTAAAGACTTGATTAAAGGCGGCAGAGTCTGGCCTTTAGGGCTTCATTTGCACTGCTTATTCTCATGTAGAGCAACTCATGCGTGTAGTCTAGTAAGTTAGATGGGAGCAAAAACTAGTCAATGTGAGGAACAGGTTTGGAATCAGTACTCTAGTTATTTCCCCTCTGCAGTTGGTTCTATGTGTAAAGCTGAAATGAAAATTTAATTAAATGCACACTTATGAATGGAAATCTCCACCAACCAGAATATGGGAGATGGTCAGCACAAAAATAACTAATTATTTACAGTTTACTTTTTCCTCTCATAGAAATCCTCCTGGCTCTTTATTTCAGTGACATGCTGGGGTGTCACGGATTCCAGAGATTACAGCGAAACTTCTGGAATCTGTGATGTAATAACAAGAATAGGGGTTGCTACTAAAAAAAGCCAACATATAGCAATAGTTATAACATGGTGGTTATTGAGATACTAGGGTCAGGAAATAACTGCAGTATAGGGATATATTGTGTGATAGTGAGGGATATTTTAATTGTGACCTATTTAACTTAGTTAAATGTGACCTATTTAACTTAGTTTTCATTTTAGCCTTGTATTTCACTTTGGATTGATGCAGGTGGAAACGGTCACATCTTGTTCAGGGAAAGTTGATTTCTCTCTGCATCAAATGCAGAAACTATTTACACGTGGAAGAGCTTTATGATTGCAGAATATCTCAGCAAGATTTTCAGTTTATTACATGGAAAAATGGCTAGTTCTGCATTTTTGTGTAATTATTTCTGTGATTAAAAAACAAAACAATATACAATCATGTTCTCCTTTCTTGGCTATGGGAAGGGTTTTGTTGCATGCTCTCACTAACAGCTGTGCAGCTCCCTATTCATCATTGCATGGACTCCAAAGCCTAAAATATTTGTTGCAGGGCCAGTTTCTTTAACTCTCACTCCTGAAAATGGCCAGATTTCCATGTATTTGGAGAACATACATGTCAACGCAACTTTTGACTCCTCTCATTTTTCCTAAATTATTTTCCCATTGTCCGTTTAGTTTGCTGAAAGTACAAAATCACTCGATCTGTGTTCTGAAAGTGCTGCACTAATTGAAATGTGGTGGAATGAGACCCTGTTTGCTGTTTGGCACAGACATTCCTGTAAAACCCAGTCGGGAGAAATCACAAACATCATTGACATCTACAGTATGGTTTTCAAGATAGAATTTTGGTTTTCCCATACAGGAAGAATAGTCTGAAGGGAAGGACAGCCATGTGATAAAGCTACTCAGGAAATCTGGATTCAATTCCTGGCTCTGCCATAGATTTCTTGTGTAGGTTCCTCTGTGCTTCAGTTTCCCATCTGTAAAATGGGAAAAGTAGCACTTCCTTTTTCTTGATGTTTATCTGTTTTATTTATTTTAGACTGTAAGCTCTTCAGGGCAAGTATTGTCATTTACTATAATTATTTGTATAGAGCTGTAACCTCAGTCAGGGCTTCCTAAGTACTAATACCAAAAAAAAATAAAAAAAAATACAATCAGTGACAGATTTAGACAGAGCAGTTAAACTAACCATGTGCAAGGTAACATTGGTTCACTATCTCAATCAAAGAAGCACAGCTGAGGCTAGACAACAGGGTAATCAATAGCATTTCTTTCTAAGCAAAAGCTAGAAAAGAGTTTGCATTTGTTGACTAAATGCAAAACACATTGATTGCATGTAAGCCTAGCCAAAATTAAGAGAAAAGTAATTAAATCCAAGCCACAGACATTCTACTGACTAGAGCAGATTAACATAGTAGATCTTATTCCATTAGGAGAGCACAGACAGGCATTAGAAAATATGTCTGTGTTGCGTTAGCATTGGTCAGTACAATACAGCGGAACATGATTTTCCACAAACCTCTTCTGAGAACACTTTACAGTGTTAAGTAATACAATTATAATTGTAGATAAAAGATAAGAGAGGAATTAAAAAGTAAAGGGAAGCAATAAAAGGTGTCTTTTCAGATTGGACTTAAAGAGATGGTGAGTCACTGAGGCAGGCAGCGAGTTACGGGATTGCTGTTTCTAGGTGGCAGGAACCAGAAAGGAGAAGATTCCTCTTGTTCCAGTTGTGGCCAGAATTTGGTTATGAACAAAGTAAAGTGAAGCTGGATGAGATGAGGAACTGAGAAGAACAGTAAGCAGGAACAAAGCTCCATGTAGGAGGCTGGAGGAAGTCCATGGAGAGTTTTAATAGCAATGCAGGCAATTTTAACTGATTCTGAAGTGCCACTCATGTTCGATTCTGAAGTATGATGTGACTATTTGTATCTGTTAGGAAGCAGGTAGAAGTATTCTGCACATACTGGGAACTTACTTTTGGGGAAGTGAAAGAAAGCTGCATTAATAGTCTAGATGAGAGGAGATATATGCACTGAAGTAGATTTTATCTTTAGTAATTGGAGAAAGATATCTATCAAATGCCAGATTAAAAGACAAAACTGCACAATCTTCCAAAAGATAAAACGTAAAGGAATAAAAAGATATGCACATACTGATATAGGACATATCCCTTTACCATTTGCTTATTATAGTATACAGGGCTGCAGACTGGTACAGTTTGCATCATATACATGGGAAGTGAAGCTCTCCAGCACCTAAACCTGTCCAACGCCAAATCTGAAAACATTGCTCTCTCTGTTTGAAAGATGATGCTTAAAGTCAATACTTCTACCAATGTACAGGATTTACCACTTCTCCGAGCAGTCACTATGTGGCTCTTCCAGTATAGCAGGATGAGGCTGAAAATTCTTAACTGAGCAAGAACATTGAGATATATGCCTATTTTAATACTCTTGAACATGAGATTTATCTTTAAAAAATCAGTACCATTTTAAAATGGTGTATTCAGAATTTTATTGCTATTGCTGTAATTTATGTACTAGATGGCTAGTCTATCTGATGTTAGAAGAAAAATGTGATAGGCAAAGTTCTTATGCAAGTGTTTATATAACATATCACTACTATTTTATTTCAACAGTTACTGTACAACTAGTGGAAAACATTCATAATCTTAAGTCAAATATTAACAACTGCTTTCAGAGCTTCAATGCTAAACTTAGGTTTGGCTTTTAGCTACAGAGCTGCATTACTTTGGAATTCACTCCTGTTGTCAGTTTGATGTACTACTAGCAACGCAGGATTTAATCCTCTGTTATAAACAGAGTTGAAAACTCTGTGCAAAGATTTATAATATTAATGTGTTATAAAGATAGTTGTAATGCTGTGGCTATGCACCACTGTTTCATTTCTCTGTTGCCCTAAGACACTCTTGGAAATTAGATATTTTGTCTCGATAGAAATTTCCTGGTGCAAATATTTCAAATACATTACAAAAATTCCAGTCTAATCTGGGCTCAAAATAAAGAAATAGCCAGGTTGTGATTGTGGCTCCACCTGTGTGAGTGAACAAAGCTGGAGAGGATGCTGAAGACTTCTTTACTCCCTGTATTATGTACCTACATAGGGGACAGTCACAAATCCTAGAGCAAAAACACCACAAGATTCAGAATTCTGCCAGCAGAATTAGATACTCCAAAAGAGGTGGTGTTGGGCCCTCATCCTGCTCCACTTTGGTATCCATTGGGAATGGAGTGTGTGCCACCCTTCACATAAGAGATGTAAGAGTTGCTTCTTAGCATGCGTTTCCCCACAAGCACTCATGCAGTGCTCCTGCACACCAAGTTGCAGAGCTGCTTTGTCTTCTACAAGCATAGGTTGTCTCTAAGAGATTTTATAGAATCCCTGCTAGCAAGTATGTGTGTACAAGTCTGAATTTTGAATTTTTCATTGTGTCATTTCATATGTGTCTATAAACAGGTGGCTCCTTACACAACACACACAATAAGGTTTAACCATCCTTTATGGGGTTTCCAATGTAAACTTCCTCCCAGAGAAACTGGTTTAGTAAAACATTTCCTATTCGGTACAATACTCAATTACATGCTTAACTTTAAGTAGGTGCTGTCCTGAATAGGAATGGATTAAGCGGTTGTCTAAATGCTTTCCTGAAGCTGGGTCGGGGTTCTCTTGGGCTGTTTTTAGGGTTGCTCTCCTCAAGATTCCTCTATCCCTATTCCCTTCTGTCTCTGATTGAAATTCACATTGCTTTATATCATGGCTTGAAGCTAATTGTAAGAGTGCCAGTGTGAACCAGTAGAGGAGCTCTGCACCTACGCATAGATTCTTAAAACCGGTCATCCTGTCACAAGACCACCAAAGAGCCATCAGATTAAATCAGCTTTGATCATTTGGCTGGAATCTAACTGGTAACCTATGATGAGCATGGTAAAAAAATCTAGATAAATAGGTAGAAAGTTTGCATATCTCATTATGATTCCCAGAGCCATCTAGTCTCTTAATATCAGTGTCTTCAAGCAGTCATTATCTTATTACCCCAGTCTCCAGTGTAATGAGACTCCTGGAAATTCATTCTGTCTCTAAATGTAATGAAATAATAAGTGCCTCGGCAACAGATGACTTAACCAATTGATATGTTAAGAAAATAATGAGTAAGCACAGAAATTGCTCTTGCTTTTTTTTTTAAATGGTGAGTGGGAAATGGTGTTGAATGGCCTTAAGTCTGATAAAACTTACAATTATTTTTGATCTCTGTTCAGTACATCTATTATTACATTAGCTGTTGGGTCACTACAAAAAAAGGAGACTGCCAATTCTATGTCATGTCATAATACTCTTGTCACAGTCCCTGGGTATGCTGCCCCTTCTGGGACCCTCTTCCAGTCCTCCTTGCACTTCACTTCTCTTTGGGATGGGATCCCATAATCCAGCTGCTCTCTGAGGGGGTTTCCGGGTTACACCCCTGTTGTTGCCAACAGTGATACCTAGTGGGCCCAATGGATTTGGCACCTGCAAAATTTTCCTTTGGGAGCCTGTGGAAAGTAATAATATGCAGAGACACAGAAGCAGTTTCTTCAAAGCTAAGTGTGATTTACTTCCAAAATGTACATAATTGCTCAGAGAAATTGATTTAAAACAACAAAGAGACCTATATGCATGCTGTTTTACCTACACCTGACATTCTCCCCAAACTCTCTTATGTAGGTGGGATTTAGCTGTGGTGTTCCTCCCTGTTCCTCTTATGGATCAAGTGACAGCCATGCAGACCCTGACTCTACCTCAGTCTGTGTCAGCCTGCAGTGGCAGACAACTTCTGCCTCCATTTCTGCAGGCTAAAAGAATCAGGAGTACTTGTGGCACCTTAGAGACTAACAAATTTATTTGAGCATAAGCTTTCGTGGGCTACAGCCCACTTCATCAGACGCCACAGGCTAGTATCTTTGTAAGCTTTTAGTATCCTTTTTGACCTTAGATTTGGCCTGAGAAGAGGAGGCTTTGCCAGATTGGAGGGAGACAGGAACCCCCACTGTTTGCTTAAGGAGCCTTGGTATTCTCTATGACATTACTTTATCTTTGTAATTGTTTTGCCTTTCCTATTTGCTTCCTTTAACAACCTCTTTTTATCTCACCTATAACAAATAATCCATTGTACATAAACACACAGAACTATGCACAATATTAATAAGAAGTAATTCAGATACTTCTGAATCAATAGGACAACTCACAGAGTAAGGTATACACAATGTGAGTAATAGTGACAGAATCTGGCTCACATAGTATCCGGCAGAGCTGGGGTGTGAAATACAGAATACTACAGAATGTGTATTGCTGACTCTTGACTGCAGTACAGGAGTTTGCAAGTTTCACATGACTTCTTGGCAATGGAGGTTAGAATCTTTAAGGAAATCCCATATTCAGTGTTTCCTTCTCAGGATTTCAGATGCAGGAATAAATGTCATCCCAGTGCTAGTGGGAAAAGGAAATGTAGAGGAGGAAAAAGAGAGGATGAAGAAAGGAATGAAATTCTCTGTGGACATTTCATAAAGGTGAAATGAAATATTTAAAAAACTGAAATGCAAAGCTATACAATCTCAAATCAGTAACACTATATAGCCCTACGTTTAAATTGCAAATCAATGCAGTTTATAACAAAATAGTAGGAATTAATTTACTTCTTAACTTACCTGCCAAGACCAGAGTTCTGGGATTGCTGTTTTCCCTGCTACAACTAATGACCTCACTAATATTTACTGGAAGATAGTCTGTGAGACTGCAGCTCCCAGCTCCATGGTGTTGGTTAGTGAAACAACCATCTATTGAAGACAGAAGAAGAAACTTGAAGGCCTTGGCTCAGTTACCTTCACATTTTAACTTACTTGTATCTTGAAATAGATTAGTTAACAGAAGGAAACAAAACATTGCAGAGGTAGGAGAGCTGTTTGGTGTTTCACAGCTGTTTGGAGCTGTTTAAGCTTTGGTGTTTCACAGAATTCTCAGTAGAGAAAAATGTGAAATAACAAGAGTACCCCCACATTGTCTATGCCCTTTTGATTTTATTTTTCTCTGTTCCATATGTTTTCACCCTCTCCATTACCATATCTTTTTCTCCCTCTTTTTGCCATTTTGTCACTTTCTTCTCTCCTTTTTTCCATCCTTTCCCACCTGTTTCCCATTGTATCCTTTTCTGGCTGTTTTAATTTTTCTCCTTACTCTCCTTTATTTTTTCCCTTGTTTCCTCCCATTTTTTTCTCCCTTGTGAGGTAAGGAGCAGGAACTATTATCTAGCAGTAATAATTTACACTTGGCAAAAAGTTTAACTACATTAGAGAAACAACTAGGGCTCTGATCTGCATGTGGATTACACAATGCGAATAGTCCCATTGTACTTCAGTAGAACTACTCACAGTGTTGCATCAAGCCCCAGGACTGTGCAAGGACAATGCAGTTCTAGTAGATTTCCCCTTGCAGCTTGCTCCACGTGCCAAGTGCTTTTGGTCTTGAGTTCTGCTTTGGTTTCAGCTACTGACTGATTGTCTTAGACTTCTGGTGAGTTCCACGACAACACAGTGATATCAAAATGCCAATGATGTGTGGTGGGCCTGCCAAGCAGAAGCATTTCCGGAGTGGAGGCCCAGCAGGCTCTGTAGCTTAACTTCATTTATTTGAGCTACAAGACCGCACAATTATTTTAATAATTCATAATAAATATTGTTCCATCCTTTTGAAGGTTCAAAGCACCATGTAAACACTAGTGTATCAACATCACCTGCCTGAGTTATTGGAAATATCGTCCCCATTGTACACATGTAGAAACATACAGCAAAATTAAGAGGGCCAAGGTCACACAAGAAGTTTGTGGCAGTGCTAGAAATAGAACCCTGAGGAACTAATTTGATTTCAGTTGCCTTCCTATTCAAACTCGTACTTTGTGTCCAAATTTAGGGGTCCAACATTTTTGTACATCTAAATCTGTGATTCTCCAGTTTCTTGTCCTTCGGTCTTCCCTCATATTTCAATCCCACCAAATTCCTTAATCAGTTTTGTTCCACTTGTAGGCAAACTCTAGGGAGTGCTAATATTTGTCCAATTCAGGAAATCATCCCTGCTCAGGACAGTGCTTAATTACATACCTAAGTCCTGAATATGTGTTGCCCTGAAGCAAGGCCTTAAGATGCCCGGAACTGAATGTAGTAACTAAATTTTAAAGGCTGGATGATCAATTGTTCTGTGGGATACAGTATGCAAATTCAGTAGTTCTGTGAAATGCTGAATTTTTTACACTTACTTAAAGTGGTATTAGGTGTAGTTTGTAATATGCTAAATATTTTTAAACGTGTTAGTTGTTATAACTAGGACAGCAGCATAGATCAGTCATGTTAATCAGCATTTGACAGTATTTGGGGCAATGTTTGTGGGAATATTTGCAATGTTGAAGAGTTCTGAGGAGCTCAAAAGCTTGTCTCTTTCACCAACAGAATATGGTTCAATAAAATATACTACCTCACCCACTTTGTCTCTTAATTAATCTTTTGGCTATACTTTGGAAAATATGACAGTAATATATATGTCCCCTTTGACTGACTTTTTAGGGAACTGGTTTTCAGTGAAAGTGTTATTAAAACACTAAGCCATTTTTAGAAATGATTTAGCTATTTCTGATGTAATGGATCTCAGATTTTTAGACCTAGATAACTTGTATTTCTACTGCAGGCTGTTGCACAGGTTTTTTTTAAATACAGTTGTCACATAAGAATTACTATGATTATTTTCAGATTCTCACCTCAGTTTTTGCACAAAGCTCCTACTGATGTCAAAGAAAGTTGCAAATACAGAACAGGGGCAGAACATGGCAATTAGCACTGAGATGTTTGCCTGCCTGTTGCTGTTATTTGCATATGCTGACTTTTCCTGTGCAGAAGTCATTCTAGAAGCACACCGTGCCATTTGCCGATAACTCTTCCTTTCCACGGTGACGAGAAAGCAGAATATTTTTAATGGAAGGATCTCACAGAAGAGCAGATGAGATAACTGCAGAAGTCCCACTGAAAACAATGGCTGGCATAGCATAGATTAAATAGCCTAAGAAATACCAAGATTTCTGATTTATTTATTTTCCAATTTGTTGTATTCAACAAACAGGTTCAGTAAAGCCTGTTTTGCATACACCTTAGTACAAAGGCTGACAACAAAAGTGTTTGTTCATTCACTGCAGTCAACCAATCGTGCTGTTTCTCTTAACAATATGTGTGCAAGATAATAAGCTGGCGAGGTTCCAGAGTACTGGAGAAAGGCAAACATAATACCTATCTGTAAAAAGGTGAACAAAGAACACCTGAGGGATTATATATTGATACCTGGAAAGACATTAGAACAAATGATTAAACAATCAATTTTTAGCCCCCAGATGATAATAGGGGTATAAGTGATAGCCAGTATGAATTAATCAAGAAAAAATCATGCCAAACCAACCTAATTTCCTTCTTTGACAGTGCTACTGGCCTCGTGGTTGGGGGAAGCAGTAGAAATGATAAATTTTGATTTTAATAAGGTTTTTGACTCTCCCACATGATATTCTCATAAGCAAACTACAGAAATATGGTCTAGATGAAATTACTATAAGGTGGGTGCATAACTGGTTGAAAAACCTTAGTCAAAGAGTAGTTATCAATGGTTGGCAGTCAAACTCGGGGTGTCGGATGGACATATTGACTGGTGTCCCATAGGGGGTCCATTCTGAGTCTAGTACTATAAAATATTTTCATTAATTAGTCGAATAGTGGAATGGAGAGTATGCCTTTGTGCAACTGACACTAAGCTTGCGGGAGGGGGGCGATTGCCAGCTCTTTAGAGGACAGGATTAGAATTCAAAGCTACGTTGACAAATTGGAGAATTGGTCTGAAAACAAGATGAAGGTCAATAAAGACAAGTGCAAAGTACTACATGTAGAAAGGGAAAATCAAATACACAATTAAAAATGGGGAATAACTGGCTGAAAAGGATCTGGGGATGAAAATGGTTCACAAATTGAATACAAGTCAACAATGTGATGGAATTACAAAAAAGCTAATATCATCCAGGGAGGTATTAACAGGAGTGCCAGATAAAACCCTGGAGATAGCTGTCCTCTGCTTGGCACTGGTGAGAACTCAGATGGAGAACTGTGTCCAGTTCTGGGCACCACCACACTTTACAAAAGATGTGGACTAACTGAAGAGAGTACAGAGGAGAGCAACAAAAATAAAAGGTATAGAAAACCTGGCCGCCGAGAAAAGATTTAAAACAAACAAACAAAACCAGGCATGTTTAGTCTTGAGATAAGAAGATTGAGGGGGGACCTGATAACAGTTTTCAAATATGTTAAGGGCTCTTACAAAAAGGACTGTAATCAATTGTTCTCAATGTCCACTGAAGGAAGGACTAGACATAGTGTACTTAATCTGCAGCAAGGGAAAGTTGGGTTAGATAATAGAAAAAGAAACTTTCTAAGTATAAGGAAGCTAAGCAATGGAACAGGCTTCCAAGGGTGGTTGTGGAATCCCCATCATTGGAGGTTTTTAAAAATGTGATTTGACAAACACCTGCCAGAGATGGTCTAGAATACCTCTCGAGATCCCTTTCAGCCCTATGTTTCTGCGATAACTTTAATCCTGCCTCATCTGCACAAAAATGTTTCACTTTCTGTTTGCCCCATAAATTTGGGGAAAGAATAAAAACCATCCTGGTCTTTTTACATATTGTAGACATACATTTAATTATTAAGCTCTGTGAGAAGCATTGTCTGCTTAAAATAAGTGTCCCCTTGATTTTTCCAGGAGAGCATTAAAAACGCAATAAGATGAAAACGCAAACTATGAAATGTTATCTTAATGTATTCCTACCTGGTGCCATTTTGATGGCCTTTGTGTCTTTGGACTACAAATATAGGGCCTAATCCTGCAGTCCTTGCATACTCCAAATTCCTGTTGGTATGAATGGGAGTTTGAGGTGTGCAAGGACTGTAGGTCCTGCCCCAAATTGTCATATTATCAGTAATGTCAGGTTTGCATTATGGCGTATTATGTGAAAAGTCAGTCTGTCATTGAAACAAAAGACAAAAGTCACTGGTTTATAATATAAACTGCTGATTTTAAACAACATTGTACTACAAAAACAATTCAGAACTATGTAATAACAATGAAAAAGTCCCATTCTGGGGTCTGGCTCCCTCCTCTTCAGAGCTGCTTTCCTGCCTCAGGCTCTTCAAAAGCAGCAGCACAGCAGCTCTGAGAATACTTCTTAAACCAGCTACCGTAAAACCTCAGAGTTACGAACTGACTGGTCAACCACACACCTCATTTGGAACTGGAAGGATGCAATCAGGCAGCTGCATAGACAAAAGAAAAAGCAAATACAGTACAGAACTGTGTTAAACATAAACTACTAAAAAATAGGGGAAAAGTTTTAAAAAAGATTTGACAAGGTAAGGACACTGTTTCTGTGCTTGTTTCATTTAAGATGGTTAAAACAGCACTTTTCTTCTGCATAGTAAAGTTTCAATGCTGTATTAAGTCAATGTTCAGTTGTAAACTTTTGAAAGAACCACCATAACATTATGAATGTTTCAGAGTTTCAAACAACCTCCATTCCCGAGGTGTTTGTAATTCTGAGGTTCGAATGTATATAGCCTCAAATACCCCCAAACCAGAGAAATCATGGACCTCCCCACAGCGGCTTATTATCGGCTAGGCCTTGCACTCTCTGAAGTTTTTTAGTTGTTTTTTTTTTTTGCTTCAGCACTTCAGCCCTTCTCTGAGGTTTTTTTTTTGCTTCTGCACTACTCGGAGGTTTTTTTTTGTTTCGCTTAGGGACTTTCGATCTTGGGGCAGCAAAAAACTCTGGGCCTAGTGGTGGCAAAATCATGAATCCGCCACTGCCTCCCCACCCATATGACAAATCATCTTCCCTCATTAGGAAAGTTCCTACTCTTAAATAGCCTCCCATGCAGCCTACCTCTTAACTTATCAGCTCTCAAGGATCTCAGAAGATTTGGTTCAGTTGCTACTATCATGTCTACCACAACCACTTGCAAAAGTGCCAGAATGTCAAAAGTCATGGATGTGTTTTCTTTCAAATAGAAGAAAACATGCAAATCTCAGAATCTATTTCCATGACAACTGTGGCAAAACTCCTAGGATCTGATCCAACTACTGTTGGATCCTGAAAAACTGTTGTTGACTTCAATGGGAGTTGGCTTGGGCATTTAACTGCCTTTCATGTTTACTCATAGTTATTAGTGATTTTTCTGTGTGAAAGACACAGTAGTGCTACAGGTGGCAAACACTGAGTCAGAAAAATCTGTGGTTAGAATTTGTTTATAAAACACCGTTTGCCTCCAAAGGGCTTAGTTTTTGAACAAATACGTGGGATCTATAGATTTCAGGGAAACGTTTGGTAAACAATTGCTTTTTAAACTTTCTGTTCATTATAATTTAAAACAGTGAACACAACAGTAGGTACCAGGAAATATTTAGCCATTTAGTGTCTTAATATAATTGATGTTTTACACTGCCACGTAGCTAAAACAATGGCAATTACTGTACTTGTGCAAGTTTGTGTTTTAATATGGCAAATACATGTTTAACTTCACTGATATGAAAAAGAGTGGTTTTGTTTGTTTCAAGGGCTGTAGGATTTTGGAACCTCTTAATGGCTTGTTTTTAAATTCATCCACTGTTATAAAAAAGGAGCAACAAATCTGCTCGATCATGAATATCAAACAAAAATAATAGTTATAGCTACTGTCAGAAGAAGGCTATTAATTTTCATATTATAATAAATTATTCATGGTATGACTGCAAATCAAGGGTGTGATTTTGCAGACATGCACACAACTAACTTTATTCATGAGAGCAGTCCCATTGAAGTCATGGGACTACTTGGGTGAGTAAAGTTACTTGTGTGTGTATAAGCTTGTGGGATCAGGCTGTAAGTATGCAATTGGAGTGGAGGGAGCCAACAAGCTTGACTGTCACGGTTTTCTTTACAATAACTTCATGTTTTTGGACTTGCAATCTCTTTCTCATTTGTTGATTCTAACTTAAATTGTTTAAACTGTGGAAAAAATTCTGTTCTCAGTCATATCCGTATAACTCCCATTGATTACCTTGGGAGTTGTACCTGAGGACAGGATTTTGCACTATAAGATCAAGAAAAGATTGTGTTAAGGGACTATTCATAGATTTATTTCTTTGACTCCCCATTATTATTCATTACAGTTATTCAGTTAAAAGCTTTATTGCTTTTTGACAGATTGCAAATCCAGAGAATAAGAGGAAAATATTATATATAAGTCTATGTATTTCACTTAGAAGCATGAAAATACAATTTCCCTACCATTTTGGATATTTTCCATTAGACAAAAAAAAATTTTATTCTGTTTTCATTGCTGTAGCTTCTCTGTTTTGTTTACTTACTTATTTGTGCACCTGGGTCATTTACCATGTCATCAGTGATGTTAGCACAGCCCAAGAAGCAGGACTTCTCAGTAAAAAGTGAGCTGAAATGCCTCGTCAAATACATGAATCTGTTTAAGGTCCAAAATCGTTAAGGGGCTATCCTGTTCCTGCAGCTGCAAGCTCAGTGAACAGCCAAATGGTGAGATTTCACAGTGTCAGAGGGCTCAGGGTTCCATTCTACACATAGCTTGGCTCTGTGGTAGCTGACGGCACTGAGGAATGGGGATTGGACAAGGGTAGGCAAGAGGATTTGCCACCATGAGGTGCTGTAGAGCCTGCTCCAGATATTGGACTGCAATAACTTCACTGGAGTGGTTCCACAGCTATTTTGCCCTGGGAGAGAGAGGGTTCTTCCCATGCCACCGTCCCAGTATGGCAGTCTAACTACTTGGGCCAAGCTCTAGGAAAAGGATTTGCCCCTAAGAAAATACATGTGTAAATCTAAAATGACAAGTCTATTTTATACCAAACATTTGACAATCAGTCCTTCCTTTTAGCTACATGCTAAGAGCTGGGTGTGGAATTCTGGGCTCATGCTGTGCTTTTAATTACATCTAGGGATGGGTGTGTGTTGTAATGTTTAGAGCTAGAGTTTGGACCACCTCCACCATCCCTAAAAGTTTAGCAGTGTCGGATCCAGGGGTTTGTTTCAGCCCATTTTAGAGAGATGTGTCACTTATAAAATCAGAACTGACACCAATCACCCCCAAAGTTCAGTGGTGTTTTGAAACTTGGATTTGGGTTGGGTCGATCTCTGGGAATACTGACTGTTAAATCATGATATTCATTTTTTTCTCTTATATTAATAGATATAACTATTCACGCCGCAGAAACGTAAGTCACATGTTAGGTACTAAGCCTTTCACTTTATCTTTAAAATGTACACATCTGTGATCTTTAAAGTCTACTCATGTATTTTATGGAGCCCTCATTTTCCACTGATTGCAATGGAGCCATTGAGGACTAAGGTGCTACTCAGCATGAGGAACAGTGGAAGAATTTGATTTAGGAAACTCCCTATCCCCAAAGCCTCCCTCCACCTCCAATGTTTTTTCTTCCCCTTATGGTCTGTCTCTTGGCTGGACAGCTGGCTAATTTTGCAGTAGCAGAATTATTATTATTGGTCCTGTTTTCTCTGACATATTTTTAAAAAGAATAAAATATTAAGAATTAGGAGGAACTATCACACTAGACTGAGAGAAGGTCTTTCTTGTGGCTCAGGGTGAGATATCAAGCAGGGGAGTAACTGGGGTGATGTTTAGTATTTAATTTGGATTTCATAATATCCTTTCATCCTTTCAGGAAGTCATTAAGACTTTTAAAGTAATGGTGATCCCATGAATGTTAAATTTCACTAATGATGTTTTGAAATATTAGTCTGTAATCACTGCAATATTTCAATAATTATTATGACTGCTTAGTACTGTGGCACACCAACCTCTTAAGCTATTCAGTAGCACCAGATGTACCATGCCTTGGAGGCAAGCCTTGAAAGTGCTCCAGCTGTTAGGTCCTCTAGTCGCCAGCCCTGGTGGATCTCAATAACTACTCAGACGTGACTAAAATGAAGGGATATTTTATTAGGCAAGAAATGCCAAGGGATATTTTACTAGGACTTGCTAGGTTACAAATACCTTGCAGACCAATAGAAGATTTGGGAGGCTTGGGCTTAGTACCTGAGGTGCCGTCTCCAGTCCAGTGCTCTGCTAACAGCAGGTAGCAAACTTGCAGGTTTCCTGGATAAAATCAGTCCATCCGTCTCATTGGGGGCCCCTTTACATTGTTCACAGCTACTATGGCAGCATTTTCTGCACAGCTTCTAATAAGGGAATCTCCAACAACAATGGCAGCTACGTTATATACCTCCCATCCCCTCCCCGCACATACTCCGTGGCTGTACAAGGTCAGTAAGCCCTTCTTACGTATCCAACACCTGGTCACAAAACACTGACCACTTCACAGACCAATCCCCAGTGTCTAAGGCACTTTGTCTGCAATAGTCTTTTTCAGGAGCCTGTCCATTTAAGAGCCTGAGCTAGCCACCAGGCCCCCTCCTTGCTCAGTCATCTGGCTACAGGTCCCATACCTAGTCTCTGTTGTTACGCTGCAAATTCTGCAGAACCCTGAATCTGGTAGCAGAGTCTGCCCATCACAGTCTGCTCTGCACTTGGTTCTGCAGCTTCTGCTGTGGTCTGTTCCCTGCTTGCCATGTGGCTCCTCAGCAACTTCTTTCCTGTAGTCAGCATCTTTATTTTGCTCTTGGCTCATCATGCAGCAAGTTTCTTCCTCGAGAGAGAGGTTATTTCTTGGGTCAGAGTCTTTTATAGAGTTTCTGTCCCTTCCCATATTTGTCAAGACAGGAGGCCTGCATCCCTGTGTCCATTCTGGAGGGTCACAGGGCAGCAAGGAGAGAGATAGCAGTTTTCTGCTTAGCGGTTTCATCACATTTCTTTACATTTAATAAAACAATACAGTCCCAGTCCTTGTGCAGTATAGTGCCAGTATGGACGCTGGCCAGAATCTAGCCCTCTGTGTATTCACTTGTATTGAGTACTACACATGGAATAGAAGAGATATTATGCTTTTTAAAGGCTATATTCTGCCCTTCATCTATGAACCATCATTATGTTATATATACACATTAAAGGCCTGTATGCTAAACTCTTCTTGATGCTAATGAGAGTTCTGTGCAAGGAATGAGGACACTCAAGGATAGATTCTCAACTCTGTCCAAGTTCTGCACAAGCAAATTTAATTGTTTCATTTCCTAGCTTTTGAGTGCTTAACTGTGCAATCTTTTAATATTGTTTTCTTTTGTATGTTATAGACATATAAAAATAGGGTTATATAGTGTTGCCAGTGTTAAATTAGATATCCATTTTATAGTGTGAGTATGAAGAAGTATCTGGGCCAGATTCTTAGCTGATATAAACTTGTGTAGCTCCTTTGGGATCTGATGTTTATGAAGTATATTTTATTGGCCTATTTTTAATTTTTTTTATTGTTTTTCATGATTTCTAGGTACTAATGCAATTGCCTCCAGGCAGGTTGGCTGATGTGTTTGCTCTGCTAAAATTAGGACCAGATTATCAGCAGGAGGCAAGGTGTGGTGTCATCGAACACCTCAGTGGGAGAGTTAATCTCGTACTGAAAAGATGCAAAAAGGTTTCACAAACATGTCATTGAGGAGATGGGCAGGTTTGAGATCACATGAGTCACACTCTTCCCCAAGGTCTGCAGTACCTAATACAGCAACTGGCAGCTGTCCACCTGAAACCAACTGGTTTTACTAACACTGAGAATCCTGTATGCAGATGTGAATATGCAAAGCCCACAGGTAAGTTGAGAACATGGAGACCTGGGAGATGGATCGGAAATAGGAGGAAGCGTGGGCTATAATGGCAGAGAGAAAGAAGGATCAGGGAAAAACTGGGAGGCAAGATCAAATCAATATCTTAGATGCCTATATACAAATGCAAGAAGTATGGGTAATAAGCAGGAAGAACTTGAAGTGCTAATAAATAAATACAACTATGACATTTTTGGCATCACCGAAACTTGGTGGGATAATACACATGATTGGAATGTTGGTATAGATGGGTACAGCTTGCTCAGGAAGGATAGACAAGGGAAAAAGGGAGGAGGTGTTGCCTTATATATTAATAATGTACACACTTGGATGAGGTGGAGATGGACATAGGAGATGGAAATAGTGAGAGTCTTGGGTTAGGCTAAAAGGGGTAAAAAACAAGGGTGATGTCATGCTAGGAGTCTACCTACAGGCCACCTACCTAGGTGGAAGAGGTGAATGAGGCTTTTTTTAAACAACTAACAAAATCATCCAAAGCCCAAGATTTGGTGGTGATGGGGGACATCAACTATCCAGATATATGTTGGGAAAATAACACAGCAGGGCACAGATTATCCAGTAAGTTCTTGGACTGCATTGCAGACAACTTTTTATTTCAGAAGGTTGAAAAAGCTACTGGGGGGAAGCTGTTCTAGATTTGATTTTAATAAATTGGGAGGAACTGGTTGAGAATTTGAAAGTGGAAGGCAGCTTGGGTGAAAGTGATCATGAAATCATAGAGTTCACAATTCTAAGGAAGAGTAGAAGGGAGTACAGCAAAATAGAGACAGTAGATTTCAGGAAGGCGGATTTTGGTGAGCTCAGAGAGCTGATAGGTAAGGTCCCATGGGAATCAAGACTGAGGGGAAAAACAACTAGGAGAGTTGGCAGTTCTTCAAAGGGACACTATTAGGGGCCCAAAAGCAAGCTATTCTGCTGGGTAGGAAAGATAGAAAATGTGGCAAAAGACCAGCTTGGCTTAACAACGAGATCTTGCATGATCTAAAAAATAAAAAAGAATCATATAAAAATGGAAACTAGGACAGATTACAAAGGATGAATATAGGCAAACAACACAGGAATGCAGAGCCAAGATTAGAAAGGCAAAGGCACAAAATGAGCTCAAACTAGCTACAGGAATAAAGGGAAACAAGAAGACTTTTTATCAATAGATTAGAAGCAAGAGGAAGACCAAGGACAGGGTAGGCCCACTGCTTAGTGAAGAGGGAGAAACAGTAACAGGAAACTTGGAAATGGCAGAGATGCTCAATGACTTATTTGTTTCGGTCTTCACCAAGAACTCTGAAGGAATGCCTAACATAGTGAATGCTAATAGGAAGGTTTGGAAGATAAAATAAAAAAAGAACAAGTTAAAAATCACTTAGAAAACTTAGATGCCCGCAAGTCACCAGGGCCTAATGAAATGCATCCGAGAATACTCAAGGAGCTAATAGAGGAGGTATCTGAGCCTCTAGCTATTATCTTTGGAAAATCATGGGAGACAGGAGCGATTCCATAAGACTGGAAAAGGGCAAATATAGTGCCCATCTATAAAAAGGGAAATAAAAACAACCCAGGGAACTACAGACCAGTTAGTTTAACTTCTGTGCCAGGGAAGATAATGGAGCAAGTAATTAAGGAAATCATCTGCAAACACTTGGAAGGTGGTAAGGTGATAGGGAATAGCCAGCATTTGTAAAGAACAAATCATGTCAAACCTATCTGATAGCTTTCTTTGATAGGATAACGAGTCTTGTGGATAAGGGAGAAGCGGTGGATGTGGTCAACAATGTGATGCTGTTGCAAAAAAAGCAAACATGATTCTGGGATGCATTAACAGGTGTGTTGTGAGCAAGACATGATAAGTCATTCTTCCGCTCTACTCTGTGCTGGTTAGGCCTCAACTGGAATATTGTGTCCAGTTCTGGGCACCGCATTTCAAAAAAGATGTGGAGAAATTGGAGAGGGTCCAGAAAAGAGCAACAAGAATGATTAAAGGTCTAGAGAACATGACCTATGAAGGAAGGCTGAAAGAACTGGGCTTGTTTAGTTTGGAAAAGAGAAGCCTGAAAGGGGACTGATAGCAGTTTTCAGGTATCTAAAAGGATGTCATAAGGAGGAAGGAGAAAAATCTAAGGCTAGAACAAGAAGCAATGGGCTTAAACTGCAGGAAGGGAGTGTAACGATGTGGTTCTGGCGGGACCCAGCTGAGAGTGCCAATTCAGGACAAATTGCTTAAAACAGGGCAGTTACAGCCCAAGGATGGGGTTTTTCCACCTCTAAGGCAAACCAAACCAGCCAGACAAAGGAGACTTTGGTCTCACCCCACTGGCTAACCACAAGTCACACAAGCAATCCCCTTAGACACTCCAGTTTCCCAGTGTCACCACCAGTGCCACTCATCATGGGGATGAATGGTTATGAAAACCAACACCCCCGTAAAAGAAAAAAGGTTCTCTCAATCCCAAAGAACCAAGCCCCAGACCCAGGTCAATATACAGATCAGATCTTACCCACAAATCACACTGTTGCCAATCTTTTAGAATCTAAAATCGAAAGGTTTATTCATAAAAGGAAAAAGATATAGATGAGAGCTAGAATTGGTTAATGGAATCAAGTACATACAGTAATGGCAAAGTTCTTGGTTCAGGCTTGTAACAGTGATGAAATAAACTGCAGGTTTAAATCAAGTCTCTGGTGTACATACACAGCTGGGATGGGTCATTCAGTCCTTTGTTCAGAGCTTCTGTTTATAGCAAAGTCCCTCCAGAGGTAAGAAGCAGGATTGAAGACAAGATGGAGATGAGGCATCAGCCTTTTATAGTCTTTTCCAGGTGTAAGAACACCTCTTTACTGTGGAAAATTATAGCAAAATGGAGTCTGGAATCATATAGGCAAGTTCCTGCATACTTTGCTGAGTTATAAGGTGTATCTGCCTTCTCTCAATGGGTCAGTTGTATAGCTGATGGTCCTTAATGGGCCATCAAGCAGGCTAGGCAGAGCTAACACCAACTTGTCTGGGATGTCACCCAGAAGCAGAGCATAAGTTTGAAGTATGGACAGTACAGAGCCAATATTCATAACTTCAATTACAAAAATGATACATGCATACAGACAGCATAATCATAACCAGCAACCTATAACCTGGTCTTAGACACCTCATTTGACCCCTTTTATACAAGATTTGGTGCCACTACAGGACTTTGGTTGCAACCATGTACTATATGGTTCCAGATTATGTCAATAACATCACAGGGAGTTTTAGGTTGGACATTAGGAAAAAGTTCCTAACTGTCAGGGTGGTTAAACACGAATAAACTGCCTAGGGAGGTTGCAGAATTTCCATCTCTGGAGATATTTAAGAGTAGGTTAGATAAATGGCTATCAGGGTGGTCTAGACAGTATTTGGTCCTGCCATGAGGGCAGAGGACTGGACTCGATGACCTCTCGAGGTCCCTTCCAGCCCTACAGTGTATGAATCTATGAATATATCCTCCAATTGTTGAGCTGCTGTGCACTCCAAAGCAGCCACCACACCAAAACAAATGAATGTTTCCCTGGCATGTGAAGTCTGCATCTGTTTCATAAGGTAACTTATCAACAAAGCAGATGAAGAAAGACAATTAACCTTTTTATACATATGTGATTTAATGAGATTAAATGAGACTAAACAAATACTTTAAAGTTCTTAAAAGATGAACATGTTTTTTTCTTGTGGGTTTGGGGGATCTTCTCTGTGTGTATTTTAACAGAAGCCTTGTTAAGATGCTTGGTACTAGACAAAGTAGTCTCACTTAATTTCAAATCACTGAGGATAAGAGATGATATAAATCCCCATACTTCACTGTATGTCTGTACTCTACATAAGTATAAAATAAATCTTTTAGGTTTATAAACTAATTTGCTTATGATTTTTGTCCTATTTCCATGAAATAAAATTATTAAACAGTGCTTGTTAAATGCTAGTTAACAAGTAGTCATGCATCTGCTCTTCATGGAAATTTTAATATTAGCCTGTTTTTGAAAGGTATGATCCATTGCACTGTACTTAAAATTATTGTCATGGACATTTATTACTAGAGTAAAGAATTCACAGGTAAATAATATAGGTGACCATAGACGAAGGCACTTCACCTGTTATACAGGCAAGTATATATGGAAGTATACTGAAAAGTATTAAAAACAAAAGATTTTGAGCAATGCAGTAAATATCCTGTATAATTCATCAGCATTTTTTCTGATGGTATGGTATAATTTTGGACAGAGTCAAATGATCAACACATTTACTGTTCATTGTTTGATCCTGGGAGCTGTGATTTTTTTTTATTTTAAACTTCCTTTCAAAGGTAAATCTCATGACAATTAATATGAGACAGAGGGAGAACATGAATTAACACTAGAAGTTGTCCTGGGGTAGACTCTGTAAGAGCATGATTTGGGCAGCAAGGACAGGGCTAGAAACTTTCCAAGTTTCCTCATATCTCTTTAAATTATAATTTGTTGTCAGTGGGTGTGTTCAAGTGTTGTGAGCAACCATCAATCTTCAAACAAGTATTGGGACTGTCTGATTCAGGCTGTGATGTATTCCATGTCTCATATTTCTCATACTTTTTTAAGGCCCATTATAACTGATGATATTTCCCCAGTAAACAGTAGCATGATAATGCATTGTCTTGCTACTGTCAATATGTTTCTGTATATGACTCTGACAAGACACTGTAGAATTATGTTTCCTACTTTGTTTTCATTAAAGGTTTGATTCTGTGTAAGGCCATGTAAAGGTTCATGGTTTGACCCTACTTTGTTAGTTTATTGTTAGTATTTGTTAGTGAATTCAGTGCATTGTGGTTTTGAATGGAGATATCGTGTACCAAAGGGCCATCCAGTTTCTTTTTGTAAAAAAAATAATGTACTTAGTGATAGTAATAACAAATAGTTGTTAGGAAAACCTTTGTTAGGAGTAAGCTTCAGCCTTTTCTAAAACTGTGTTGAAATTTAAATATTAGTACAGTAATAATATTTTTATTAATATTATTGGAATCATCAAGGCCCTAATTCTTCTCACTTGAAAATGTATGCGGGTTTTGACATAGACTTCAATTGTAAGACGATCAAGCTTGTGTTTCGAATAACTAGACTTACTGGAGTCATAGGTTCAAATGCTACCAGGGTTAATGCAACCCTTCATTCTTCAAAAGCTGAGAATTTGAAATTTTCATACAGTTCATTTCTAATCAGAGGCAGTGTGTGTAAATGAAGAATTTCATTCATCGGGAGCCATTTTCCAGTGGTCACTGTATTTCAATGCTACATTGTTTTACAAAAGATCTTTTCAAAAAGAAACTTTTTTCTTAAATCCTAGTGTATTTGGTACAGTGTTTATACAAAGTGCTTCAGTAATGATATTAAACTGAATCAGCATTGTTCTTAAAAAGTAAGGTCCCGATTCAGCAAAGCACTGAAGCATTTGCTTAAGGATAATCAAAGACCTAAAGAACATTTTTAACAATGTAGCATATACATTATTATCACGCTGGAAGGATTAGATTTTTATGGATAAATGTTGGTAAATGTTGATTTCACCATACATATAGAATCTGATGAAAAAATGTTTCCATTGATGATAATCAGAGTTTACAGATAGGCAAAGAAAGAAGAATGCTGCTTGAGACCTTTTTAGAGTCAAAATCCTGTGATTTAGACTTTTGAATTAGGTTTATTAAAAATGGACTAAAACGCATAGTAAAAACTGGCAAATTTGTTGATTTCTGGATATTTACTTTCTATATTTTGACATGTGATGTTGAAAATTTGTGTTTTAATGGTTTATAAAGCTTTAACTTTTTGAATTTTGTCTATCGCATTCCATAATTGTCCCTGCCCCCAGTCTGGAGGTTAAATCAAGATATCGCAATTTAGGAGGTAACAGGTGTGGCATATACTTGTTACAAAGAGGATATAGTTGACTGAGGAAGTAGCTTTAAGGAAGCTGGGAAAAGGAGGGTTGGAGCTTCTAAAATCTGGTTCCATGGGAGACAAATCCACCCTTTTCCCACCCCCCTTAATCCTCAGATGAGGGGTGGATGGTGGGGTCCCAGCAACAGGCTTGGACCAGAATGGAAATAGGGAGAACTGATGGCATCCCACCCAAATCATTAAGGAAAGAAAGATGACCAGCAATGTACAATTTATTGCTGTCTATTCCCAGATGAGTTAAGTGAATAGAGTTGCAACCTAATTAAACCACATCTATTGCAGCTTGCCTTTCTATCTGCATGGCCAGGACAACAGCCCTGAGCTGAGGGGCTGGATCTTGACATCCATGGTCTTACATTCCAGAAGTGCAAGTAGATCCAACTCAGTCATACTTGCACCGACTATGAATGTGATACTGTGAGTATCAAGAGCACCGAGGCTTAAATTCCCACGTTAGTAAAAACAAATCCCATTGTTTCACTTCAGGTAGGTTTTTTTTAACAGGAATGAAATATGTTTTCTGACTGTTGTCAGTGTGTCTTCGTTTGTTTTTTTCAACAGAGATCTAATCCTTCAACATGATCACAGTTACAGTTCAGATAAAATATGTTTCTGCATTAGCTACCAGGGCCCCAATCCAACATGCACATAACTTTAAGTACATGAGTAGTTGAAGTCAATGAGATTATTCATGTGCTTAAAGTTAGGCATGTGCTTAAGTTCTTTCTTGGGTCAGAGCCTCCAGGTTATGGTAAGGCTGACCTTACCATAACTTGACATTTCCATAGCCATAAGGCAAACTAAATTAGTGTACACTATCATTCTTTCATGTTTTGATTCTCTTTTTTTCTTTCCTCTTGTTTTGTAGGGTTATAAAGCTACATCTGTTCCTGCGGTGATTTATAACGACAAATCTTCCACAGAAATTGCCTTCATCTACTGTTCTGGCTTCTACTTTTAGTCAGCAGAAGAGAATTAAGCACAAAGCAAAGTAATCTTATCTCAGTAGACAGAGAGACTTTGTACAGTATGTTCTGTACCAAACTGAAAGACTTGAAGATCACTGGGGAATGTCCTTTCTCCTTACTGACCCAAAGTCGTATATCTGATGAACATGAGGAGGAATGTGCAGAAGTGCCAAATAGTTCTAGAGCAGCTTTGCCCATCTGCAAAGAAGTCAGTGAAAAAGACACTCATGGGACCCTTCCACAAAGGAAAACCAGTAGAAGCAGAGTGTATCTGCACACGTTAGCTGAAAGCATCTGTAAATTGCTCTTTCCTGAGGTATATGATTACAGTGTACTGATAATGATATTTTATTAGAGCATTAGGGATAAACATTCAAAGAATGCATTTTAAATAAGCATTAAAGTATATGTAAGTCTTTGAATCAAGTTCAAGCTCCTTGTTCTTCCTTCAAGGCCTTGCATAGCTCTGCCCTTGCCTACATCTCTGCTCTCATTTCTTCATTCTCCCACTACTGCTGGATATAATTGTGCCAAAATCCATCTGAAATCATTGTGCCTCTTTCGCTTCATCCCTTCTTCCATGCTGCCCAGTACTCTTCAAAGGCCTCCCTTCTCCGTTTACATTAATCATCCTCCATCACTTCATTTAAATCACTCCTTAAAAATAAATTTCTTCTGCAAATCCTTACACATAATCCACTACAGATAGGTAAATCCTTTTAATAAAAATGCAAAATAGCTATTTCCATAATGCTTCTATACTGAAGGCCCTTCTGGCATATTGCTTGTTTAAACTGTATTGTTTGTGTTTGATTTAGGGCCCAAACCTGTAATGCTTACTCATACAAGTAGTCCTTCTGAAGTCAACAGGATGCCTACGTGCAGTATTGAAGCCAGGGCCTACTCACCTCATTAAGGGTTACCACACCTAGCTTCCAACTGCTTGAAGCATTTCCTACTGAATTGCACTGAACAGAATGTCTGCGCTAAATTAATAATACAAATAACAGTGACATGCAGAAATAGCAAAGACATATTTTCACAGGTGCAACTTAAGGCCTAGTGCAAAAGGAAATAGAGGATTCACATGCCCTGCTCAAACTAGCTGAGCAGTTAGGTGCCACATTCTGCATGCACAATATCAGTTTCAAAAAGTATTGATAGTAGTTGTTTTAAATACTAAAAATAAACAATTAAACATTGCCCAAATAGTGAGGTCCATGCATAGGCAAACTCCACTGATTTCAACAGTAGTGATAACTGGATTAAGTCCTGAGGGTTTGACTCAATGAAAGGAGCTAAGTGAACCTGCACCAAACAGATTTTAGAAGCATCTGCTTGACCTGCAAGGGTATATGTACACTGCAGATGGGAGGGAGACTGCCAGTCCATATAGACAGGCTTGTGCTAGCTTGCGTAGGTGTTGCAGCATAGGTGTCAGCTTGTGCTAGTCACCCAAGATTGGACCCAGGGTGTTGGGTGAGTGTGGACTCAAGTGGCTATCCTGAGCCACCATCCATGCCACAGCATCCACACTTCTATTTTTAGCATGCTAGCTCGAGGAGAGCTAGAGCAATCTGTCTACTCAGGCTGGGAGATGCACTGCCAGCTGCAGCATAAACATAGTCCAATTGTCTGGCTTAGACTGAGTTCCATGATAGGTGTGATGTCATGTGTATAGTGCATGCTGGGACCTTCTAGTGGATGAGAAGTTGGTGATCAGTGGTCAAGTTGGTTGTCATGAATTCTTAATGGGGGGAAATAAGTTTTCAACTGTTGATGTGCTGAGTGTCTATGTTAGCTTGGCTGGTGACATTCAGCACACATTTCTGCCGGCAATGGAATGTTGTTCATTCTATTTGCATGTCTGTTTTCACAATACTTCCGTTTCTTATACTCAGCCTATCAATTTTTAATAGACTCTCTTTTTTTACCTTCTGCCTGGTGCAGTGACATGAAAGACAGCCATCACTTAAAACAGTCAGTTGTAAATTCAGAGGAAATTAAATTCTGTAGGCAAATGTATTGGCCACAGTGCCTTCTTGCAGTGGTCCCACCACACTCATTTGTTAAAATACTGTCTGTGACCCAAGCATATTTTGTTTGGCTAATTTTATTTTTAATTTGTTGCTGCTAATTCTCTCTCTCTCTCTCTCTCTCTCTCTTATTTGCTATTTGGAGAATGATGTAAGTGTACACAGCTCT
This sequence comes from Mauremys mutica, assembly GCF_020497125.1. Taxonomy (NCBI): domain Eukaryota; kingdom Metazoa; phylum Chordata; order Testudines; family Geoemydidae; genus Mauremys; species Mauremys mutica. The sequence goes on from NC_059076.1 coordinate 65,259,189, forward strand.
TCCATATAGAAAAACCATAGTCCAGATCCTCATCAGGTATAAAACGATGCAACTCCACTGATGCTGTGACCATGTGCACCAGCAAAGGACCTAGCCCAAGGTCACTACAACATGAGTTAGCAGTCATTGAAATCAGTGGAGCTCTGTGCAGTCACAGCAGTCTGTTTTCATCCTATCAGCAATTTGAAAACTTCAAAGCATAGTGCCAGATTGTGTCCCTGATCAGAGCGTGTCGCTTCCATTGACATCAGTGAGACTTATGCGTAGGAATCAAGGGCACAATATGGCCTCAAATAACTTTTCATTCGGCTCAAAATACAAGAGAATGCATGTGGGTTTTTTGTTTCCTTGCTGGTTTGGATTTTTTTTTTTTTTGGAATGATAGAGTACAATACTTGGAGTTGAGTGAGGAGTTGGATGGCCCTCCACAATCTGTTCCTGTTGATATGTTCGTGTGAATTACATCTTGATTAAATGAGGTAGAACAGTTGTTCACTTTTGGGTTTATTTGAAAAACCAAACTATTTGCCTTTCTTATGATATTTGTTTTTCTGGCAGAGTATCCTTCCTTCCTGGCCTGTCTTCTGGAAGCATACAAAGTAGAAATTACAGTGGAACTGATACATTTCTATTGGGGGTAGACAGGCCAGACCAAAGAGAGTCTGCATACAGGGACCCTGAAATGAGAGTATAGCATGCTCCCTGGTGGTTTTCTATGCTGGACCATAGAGGTGTGGGTTTTGAGTGGTGCTGGGGCATGGTCAATAGATCCAGTCACAGGGCAGATTCACTGGTCCAGAGCCGTATATAAGGTAGGTGCAGAGAGCTGTGGCCAGAGGCTGGAGTAGGAACTGCAGAGTGGATGTGCAAGTGTGAGCTGGAGTGGGGGTTGGATTATATTCTCCAGGTACCCTAGTCAGCCATTCTCACCAAGTCTTTTTACCTGGCTCTTTAAGTAACCAGAATTTCACCCTTAGGATGCCTTTTTTAGATGGGCAAAGTCACGCTGGGGTTATGGGAATTCCTATATTCAAAACTATTCTCTTTTCTCATGTATTTTATCATCACAAAAATGGGTGTAGTGGTTACTTGAGGCACTGGTTGGTGCTTATTTTGGAAACTATATTTTATGACTTTTCATCTTGACCCCTTCAACATTACTTCCTAAAATTGCCAGGAAAAAAATTACAGCACTTAATGCCCGTAGAAATGTTATTGCTTAAGAGAAGCATTATCTGTTGTCCTTCAATGTGGGATGTATAACAAATATAATTAGTTTTTTAGGAGAAAGTTAACTGCAATATGAAAACATTGCATTAGTAGGAGCATTGTCAGCAGATCAAGGGAAATGATTATTCCCCTCTATTCGACACTGGTGAGGCCACATCTGGAGTACTGCGTCCAGTTTTCCCCCCTCCCGCCCCCCCCCCCCCAAAGGATGTGGACAAATTGGAGAGAGTCCAGCGGAGGGCAACAAAAATGATTAGGAGGCTGGGGCACATGACTTGAGGAGAGGAGAGGACTATGAGGAGAGGCTGAGGGAACAGGGCTTATTTAGTCAGCAGAAGAGAAGAGTGAGCAGGGATTTGACAGCAGCCTTCAGTTACCTGAAGGTGGGTTCCAAAGAGGATGGAGCTCGGCTGTTCTCAGTGGTGGCAGATGACAGAACAAGGAGCAATGGTCTCAAGTTGCAGTGTGGGAGGTCTAGGTTGGATATTTCACTAGGAGGGTGATGAAGCACTGGAACGGGTTACCTAGGGAGGTGGTGGAATCTCCATCCTTAGAGGTTTTTAAGGCCCAGCTTGACAAAGCCCTGGCTGGGATGATTTAGTTAGGGATTGGTCCTGCTTTGAGCAGGGGGTTGGACTAGGTCCTGAGGTCCTTTCCAACCCTGATATTCTATGATTCTGTAATTATTTTTCTTATTCTTACAGACACATGTCTTATGGCAGTTTTGCTCTATTGTGTTTAGTCTTTTTCATTTTTAATTTATGGCAATAGAAAGTAGAGCTGATTATGTCAAAAGCTACATTTTAGAAACGGTGTTTTCCTTATCAGCATCTAGCAACGTGGAAGTAAAGCCACATCGCCATATTTAGAATACAACACCATAGTGGCACATTGACACAGAACTTGATTAGACTGTTACTGGAACTCAAGATACCAACATAAACTAATCTCTAAAAATTGATATTTTATGGTTTTCTAATGACTTTCACTCTTTGAAAGGGAATATTAATTCTTAAAAAGCAAATAAAGCCTTTTTATAATAATATAACTCTCTTTATTACATTTTTGTTGGATTCCTCTGAGACCTTTTCCACTCAGCTTATCCAGAACACTTCATCCAGTTCTCTGGGATCCAGAAATTCAGTTCAACTCCAGATTTTGTCACCGAGGTGCCTTTGTTTGGCATACAGCAACACTACGCTCAGTTGATCCAACTCAAACCTGGGGGTGGATGCAGAGTAAATCAAAGCTCCAAAGTTATATAGAAACTCTCTCCCTTTACATACATTTACACATCTCACTACATTTACTATACCTTACATCACACATTTTTGGATTGGCTTGATTACTTTGAAAGAAAAATTCCCAGTGTAGCATGCTCTGTCCCTGAATTGTACATGCTCGACCTATTCCTTACCTCATGTCTACATTCCTAGTGAATGGTTCTCTGAGTGTTCTCCCTCTTGTCTTAGCTGACTCAGACATTCTATGGTTTTCAACCTAATGGTCTGTTCATCTCCCATTCTGTCTTCCAAGAAATGAAACCTCCAGCCAAATGTTAATTGCTCATGTCAGGCCAGGACTCAGCTACAATTTTAAGCAACTGACATTTTAATAAACTTATCTCTTTTCATTTCCAGTTTGAAAGGTTACATCTTGCACTTCAGAGAACATTAGCAAAGAACAAAATAAAAGAAAACAGGTACGTTTAATGTGTTTGTGAAAATAACACTTGGTAAAGGAAAGCGGAAAGGAGTGGTTAGTGAAGGTGACTGGGAATCAGGATTCCTGAGATCTGTTTTCAGTTCCACCACTGATTTGATATGTGGCCTTGTTCATGTCACTTAATTTCTCTGTGCAACAGTTTATTTAAAAATACTTACAGAGGTGTTGTCTGACTTAAATAACTATCTGGCTAATTCTGGGATCGACAACCTTTGGCATGCGGCCCGTCAGGGAAATCCGCTGGTGGGCCAGGATGGTTTGTTTACCTGCAGTGTCCTCAGGTTTGGCTGATCGCAGCTCCCACTGGCCGTGGTTTGCCATTCCAGGCCAATGGGGGCTGCGGAAAGCGGCGTGGGCCAAGGGATGTGCTGGCCACCCTTCCTGCAGCCCCCGTTGGCCTGAAATGGTGAACTGCGGCCAGTTGGAGCTACAATCGGCCAAACCTGCAGATGCTGCAGATAAACAAACCATCCTGGCCCGCCAGCGGATTTCTCTGATGGGCTGTGTGCCAAAGGTTGCCGATCCCTAGGCTAATTCAACAACATTGGTGCAGGGACCACCCCTTGGGTAGGTAGCCAGGAGTGTTTATAGGAGTCCAACTAACAGTGGCGGCAGCAGGTATGTGCACTGTAGATGTTTAATTGCAGTGTAGATGTTTGGGTTCTGGCTAGAGGCAGAGTGTACCAGAATCTGGGCTTTAGCATGAGCCTAAATGCCTATACTGCAATTAAACAGCCCCTAGCCCAAGTCAGCTGACATGAGTCAGCTGCAGGTGTTTAACTGCAGCGTAGACATACCCTCAGTCAAAGTCAATGAGAGCTAACTGTGCTCAGCATCTCTAAAAGATGAGGCCAATCAAGGTATCTCAAATTGGGCATTCAAAAAATAATGCCTCCTGAATTAGTGGATATTTTTGAAAATGTTGGCCTAAGTGTTTATTGTTTGTATCTGCAGGAGAAAAACAATACTAAATTAGGGGGAAACGTTTCTACTAAAAACAACAATATACAATTCCTATGTAGCACATAAATAATATTTTACATTTTAAAAGTACTTTACAAATACTGACTAATCCAAAATTAACTAATCGGATAGTATATGTTAATTGCTGCTTCCTGAATGGTTCATCAATGGAGATTATTTTTTTTGTGATCTTTAATTTTATATTCCTTTTAGAATGTTAGTCTGAAAGAGAAAAAAAATAAGCTATTGAAAATCCGGATGATAATGAAGAATGTAGACACTTACAGTACTATGGTGATATGTATTTTTCCAGGTATTTCAGATTCAGAATGTAGGGAACACTTTATGTACAATGTCTTCAAGATGTATTGATTAAATCAAGGTAAGGATAATCCTTAGTTTAGCTCAAAATTTGTCAGTGAATTCTGATTACCTCGAGAGAATTCAGTGGGCCTAATTTTTGTCTTGTGCAAATCTGGAGCAACTCCACTGAACTAATTAATTTTGAGATCAGTGGGGTTACCCCTGATATTTATCAGTAAAATAGAAATATTTTCTGACATGCATTTTTAATGTAAATTAAGTCAGAGAAATGCATAATTTCAATAAATGCCTGATTATAGAATATAAGTACAGGTAAGTAGGAAATATCACCATAAGCCCAAATGCTGAAGTCAATGAGAATTTCAATCAGTTAAGGTCCATAGCATTTGATCTATATTTCTTACCATTTAATTCAAGATCACACCACTTAAAACATTAATGTATCACAAGTTTACAGGATGATGTAATATTGTACCAAGGCCCATTTCTGACTAAATGAAAGTTTGCATATTTATCAACAGAGCAAATCTGTACACAGCATGCATGGGGAAGATATTTTATGTTACTTCCCTAGTCTTTTTTTCATTGCAATGTGATCTTTATTAAGTTTTATTGTTGAGTTTGCAGATAATTTTTTTAAACGTACATTTTTATCGTCTTTGCAGGAAATACGGGGAGAGAGAAGATTTTGAAAAAATAGTCACTGATCATGCAAATGCAGCAGGTAATATGATACCATTAAATAATATTAAGTAATCACCAATCTTGGCTGACACATCTGGGATTGAACTAGGGACTAAATGCTAAAAGAGCTAAAAGCATGAGTTGTACAACTTGAGATAAAGAGCCAAAGCTCTTTATGTAGGGCTGTAACAGACTCATATCAGAGTGGGACATGTTACACATACTCACCAGTGGGTTACAGATATGGCTGGTCAAGCATTTTCAATTGAAATTGAAATCCAGATTTGTTTGAACCTGTACTACCCTCTAAATAACTAGCAGCCTGAGGAAAACAGATCAAGTTTGATCTAAAACATGAAACTCATAAGAACAGCTATATTGGGTCAGACTAATGGTCCTTCTAGCTCAGTATCCTGTCTTTAGACCAGGGGTAGGCAACCTATGGCATGCGTGCTGATTTTCAATGGCACTCATACTGCCCAGGTTCTGGCCACTGGTCCAGGGGGCTCTGCATTTTAATTTAATTTTAAATGAAGCTTCTTAAACATTTAAAAAACCTTATTTACTTTACATACAACAATAGTTTAGTTATATATTAGACTTATAGAAACAGACCTTCGAAAACCATTAAAATGTATTACTGGCACGCAAAACTTTAAATTAGAGTGAATAAATGAAGGCTCGGCACACCACTTCTGAAAGGTTGCCGACCCCTGCTTTAGACTGTGGCCAGTGCCAGATGCTTCAGAGGGAATAAACAGAACAGGGTAATTTAATTCCTGTTATCCAGTCCCAGCTTCTAGCCCTCACAGGTTTAGGGACACTCAGAACATTGGGTTGCTTCTCTGGCCATCTTGAAAAATAGCCATTGATGGACCTATCCACCATGAATTTATCTAATTCTTTTTTTAACCCAGTTATACTTTTGGCCTTCACAACATCCTTTGGCAATGAGTTCCACAGATTGGCTATGGGTTGTGTGAAGAAGTACTTCTGTATATTTGCCAGCCTATTCATTTCATCGGGTGACCCCTGGTTCTTGTGTTATGTTAAAGGGTAAATAACACTCCCATATTCACTTTCTCCATGCCATTCATGATTTTATAGACCTCTGTCATATCCCCTTTAGTCATCTCTTTTCTAACATGAACAGTCCCTGTCTTATTTTTAGCTGTTCTGTATATAGGACTAGCTTACTGACCTAGAGGTAAGTGCTGTGCCAAAGTATGCTTTAATTCCTGAAGCCAAGAGTGCTCCCACCGAGAGTGGCTCTTTCTGCATCTCTGGAGGGAAGGTGGAGTCTTGTGTCCTTCAATAGCAAGACCTACTAACTGATTAGGAATGGCACTGGCAAAGTTTTGAGGAGCCCAATTCAGCATTCCTGGGCAGAAGATGTTTAGCTGAGACAAATCTTGTATTTGGTAAGGGAGATTATATAAAGAGAAAACAAGAGGTTAGGGTGCAAGTTCTACCCAGACTCTGTGTTTCCCAGTCACTGGATATTATGACTTAATTAAGTTACTTCTAACCCAGAGTCTCTTTTGAAGGCTGTGCTGGGATGGGGAAGTGTAATGCTAGACGGGTATGAGTTAGTGCTGGGGCGAAAAAAAGGATTGAAACTCAAAGTGATTGACTGAAATGTGGGTCTACATTTGTAGGTGTTCCAGTTGAAACTGTAAAGGAATATCTTGGTGAAGAGCTATTCAAAATATGTTATGAAGAGGATGAACACATCTTAGGAGTTGTCGGAGGAACCCTTAAGGACTTCTTGAACAGTTTCAATACCCTTCTGAAGCAGAGTGGCCATTGCCAAGAAGCAGACAAAAAGAGCAAACTTGAGGAAGCATCCATATTATGCCTGGAAAAAGATCAAGACTTCTTAAATGTGTACTGTTTCTTTCCTAAGAAAATAACTAGTCTCATTCTGCCTGGCATTATTAAGGCAGCAGCTCATATTTTGTATGAAACCGAAGTGGAAGTGATGCTGATGCCCCCCTGCTTTCGTAATGACTGCACGGAGTTTATTAACCAGCCATATTTGTTGTACTCTGTACTAGTCAAAAGCACAAGACCTTCCTTATCTCCATGTAAACCACAGTCCTCTCTTGTGATTTCCGCCTCTCTGTTCTGTAAGACTTTCCCATTTCATTTCATGTTTGACAAGGATATGGCTGTTCTACAAGTTGGCAATGGGATAAGGAGACTTTTGAACAGGAGAGAATTTTTAGCAAATCCTAACTTTGAGGAATATTTTGAAATTCTTACCCCTAGAATAAACTGCACATTTAGTGGGATCATGACAATGCTCAATATGCAGTTTACCGTACGAGTGAAGAGATGGGACAATGCTGTTAAGAAATCATCTAGGGTAAGAACTGATGCATAAGCATTATTTCTGTGAAGCATTTATTTGCTTTGCTTTTCTTTATTGGAGGCAGGGTTATAAATCAATAGCCACTATAAAGAAGGCACAGTCTGTAATCTTAGATTTTCTGCCTCCCAATAGCTAATACTACAAAATAATGATTATAATAACAATATTTTCGAAACTTGAGTATCTCCAGGAAACAGGAGACTAGACTTTCACCTCTAGTCAGATGCAGAAGGTTGTGTAACAAAATGTAGGCCAAATCTTGAAGCTTTTACTCACTCAAAACTCTTTGACTTCCCTAGGAATTTAATCTGAATAAGGACTGCAAGATTTGGCCCTATATTTGTTTGTTAAGAAAATGTAACAGTTGATTGTTGAGATGAAAAGTAAAGCCAAGGAAGCACTGTCCCTTTGGAGACAGTTGCATTCGCTTAGTGACAGAGTGGCTGCAGAACAGAGGCAGAGGAAGTGGCAGTGAAAGCTTTACCACAGTGCCCTGCTAGTCTGCCTTATCCCTGATCTGGAGAGGGCGAGAGGATAGTTCACTCTCCAGGTTCATTCAGCCTTTGATACCTTTGCTGACAGTGTCATCATGGATGCCAAATAGTGATATATTTATTTATTTAGTGCTGTGAACATTGCGTCACTGGCAAACAGGCTGAGATACTGTAGCTCAGACAGCAGCTTTTGGCCTGTGCTCAGTTCAAACTTATGACTTATATGTGATGGGCTCCAAACCCCATTAATGAGTAGCTGAGCCATTCAGACCCACCATCTCAAGAACCCTATGTATTAAAGGTTTTAGTCAACTTTTACCTTAAAGCGAGGGAAATGACAATGCTGCTTTAGTGACTTTATCTAAGGTTTGTTTCTCTTACCGGTGGCTCAAATACAGTAATAGGCAGTATCTCAAAGACTCCAAGAGATGACAGATTCCAAAAGTGTGTGTATTCGTTTGTGCCTGCAAAAGATACATTTGCCTTTGCAGGTATATACACATGCAAATGTCCATTTGCAAACAGCATAGGGTGTCTGGTCTTTGAAAATTTGCCCTATAAAAGCAATGTTATTGAAAGCTATGCAATACCTTCACATACTATATGATTAGGTGTGAAAGGGAACAAAAGAAAATAGTTAATGCAAAACGTTTTGCTTTCTTTAGTGGATAATTAAAACATGATGCTCATGTTACTTATGCCTATTCATTTTTAAATTGTGCTAGTTTGTAAAGTTCCTCTATTGAAATAGAAGCGGATTCCCTCCCCTCTTTCTTCAGACACACAGACAAACATTAATAAGTTGGTGAATGAAACAGATAATGTAATTGTTACCTCAAAATCTATAGGTTTCTGATCAACAAATGCACACCAAAAATGCACAAAATTATGTTCTTGGCTGTTGGTTTCTCCCCAGTATACACCAACACTTACTGATGCCATATCAGAAATAGGCATTTATCAGTAAGTACTGCTTTACCCTGGCACCTACGAGGCCAACAGTAGTTCTGATAATTGACAGCACCATATGTTTCCCTTTAATTATTTTTTAAAAAAAATACAAGGCCATAGGACCAAACTGTTCCTTGTGTGATACAGCCTAACTGTCTGCCCTGATTCTTCCCCTTCCTGAAATATTGCCATAGCTGTGGATGACTCTTCTTTCTTTTATTGTTTCAGGTAATGGATCTTAAAGGCCAAATGATCTATATTTTTGAATCCAGTGCCATCTTGTTCTTGGGATCTCCCTGTGTGGACAGATTAGAAGATTTTACAGGACGTGGATTATACCTTTCTGATATTCCAATTCATAATGCACTGAGGGATGTTGTTTTGATAGGAGAACAAGCCAGAGCTCAAGATGGACTAAAGAAGAGATTAGGAAAGCTTAAAGCTACTCTTGAGATGGCCCACCAAGCTCTGGAAGAGGAGAAGAAGAAGACAGTAGATCTTTTGTGCTCAATTTTTCCTGGTGAGGTTGCTCAGCAGCTGTGGCAGGGACAAGTTGTGCAAGCCAAGAAATTTAATAATGTCACAATGCTTTTCTCTGACATTGTAGGATTCACTGCCATCTGTGCCCAGTGCTCACCTATGCAGGTTATCACCATGCTTAATGAGCTCTATACTCGCTTTGATTACCAGTGCGGAGAGCTAGATGTCTACAAGGTAGAGAATTTATTGCATTTCTATGGCAATCTTGGGGGTCGGAGGAGGAGGGGGGAAGGAAGGAAAGGGAGACTAAGCTGGTATAGAGAATAATAGGATTTGAAAAATTATTTTGACACAGACCTTAACTATAATAGTTTGACAGGTCACAAAATGAAACAGAGATTGTCTACAAAGTCAGCTGATTGTGCAACCATGTGGGAAATTTGCTGAAAGTTAGAGGCCTTAGGTTAAAATTCTGCTCTCATGTACACTGGTGTGAATCTGGGGTAATCGTTTGATCAAAGCAGGTGCCAGAGTCCCACAGCATGGGGGAAAGTATTTTAGCATAATAAAAGCAATTGCCATCACCAGTGCAAGGCAGTCTTTGCAACTGCTCTTTGCAGGACTTGGTCCAATTATCTTTTAGGACTCAGTCTTTCCTCAGATAAAACTTCAATTGAATCCAGTGGCAGTTTTGTCTGAGTAAGAACTGCAGGGTGTGGCCTATTGAGAGCATTTAAAACCATGCCATATGTTTTCTTCATCTCAGACTGCATAGACAGTAAGAGACAAATGTATATGTTTAGGTGGAGACCATTGGAGATGCTTATTGCGTGGCTGGAGGTTTACACAAAGAAAGCGAGACACACGCTGTTCAAATAGCATTGATGGCACTGAAGATGATGGAGCTGTCAGATGAGGTGATGTCTCCCCATGGAGAGCCTATCAAGGTCAGGCAAATATATTAGAAACATATTCATGGATAGATTTTTTTGCTGGGGTGGAAATGTTTATTATTTTGTCATCAATGAAATGACACCTACGTAATGTTTAATAACTTGTAACAAACAGGGAGAGTGTGGGAATGGTCTGAAAAGAGGACCAGAGTTTTAATTCTTTTAGAGATTAGGGTTCTGTAAGGAAGGGAAAGATTAAACCAAAGATCTAAAAATCCATTAGGAGGACTGAAATTCTCTGAAATCATTCTCAGAACATTACTGTACTGTTGTTCAATGTTTCCATAGCAATAAAGTTGCCATGGATGGGCAATATTCTGCTATGGTACTTTAATTAGGAGACCAAGCCTCTCTCTCTCAAATGAAATCCTTGAGAAAATTACATTTGGAAGCGTCTGTTTTGAGGCAGTGGGTGAATATGAATCACCAAAAGGACAACAATAATCCTTATTGCAAGAGTGTATAAAACATGACAGTTTTTTCCATCCCAGTTTTGTGTTAAACCATTAATATCAACTTGGGCAAAACATCAGTCAGCTATGGTGGGGTTACAATACGTAAGGCCCCAGTTTAACAAAGCATGTACTTAATTTTAGGCATGGGTTTACATCTCATTAAAAAAATGGGACTAGTATGAACGAATTTACTCCTGTGCATGTTTGCATTAAAGGGAATGGTCAACTAAACATTTTATCAGTTTCACCAGGAGGTACTAAATATGGCACTAATCCAAAATACATATGTCAAGAGAAGTCTTTCTATTGAATTCAGTGGCCTTTGGATTGGATTGGTTTTTATTAAGTCTATAGGCCTCTGAGACTCTAAGTATTATTTTTTTTTCTTTTTGAGTACATTTCCTTGCATCTTTATTCATTTGTTTTTAAATCCAGTCCCTCTTTTTGGGGTTAAAATAATTTTTGTGGCTCAGATAGAAATCCAAGAAAATGTATTTTGAGATGGGTACGTACTCTACATTTTATCAGCAAGAATATCACCCTTCTGTTATAAACATGTCCCATTATTTATTATAAGTCACAACAAATTTAAAAAATATAAAATACAGTTAGAAAGATCCTGGAAACATTTTAACAATATTTAATGAAGAAGTTTACAATTTCCATCACAATTGCTGATGTCAGTTTTGAAAGACAGATACTATTAAACTTATAAAATTCATTTAAGAGATGCAGAAAATAATGTGTACTGCATAAGAAGTTACAAGCATCAAATGGAAGCTTTTTATAAATGAAAGTGACGCTTCCTCCATTTTTGAGCTCTTGATGGAAATATTGGCTGTTTTGTGCACTGTTTCTCAGCTTTGTTATTCTATTTTTTTAAATAAATTTTCTGAAAAAAGATGCCTGACTGCAAATTTCTTATTTTAAGCTAGACCGCTATATTAGTGTCCATACTTCAGACATCTGTGAGCTCTGCTGTATGGGCGGATGTTGTTTTTGTTTCAGGGTACTCTGCTATTCTATTTAAAACTATACAGAACATCAGTTCAGCTCTTGTTAAAGGTGTGGAATTGAGAGTTGTAGGGATGCAAAAGAATGGGTATAGCACAGGTAGTAGCAGTGCAAGCTTCTCTACAGTGTTCCACCACTGAGCCAAAACACTGTTCTGGAGAGACCCTCTCTAAATGTGAGAGAATACGTCATATAAGAGGTCCTTTAACGGGAGAACAAATAAAACAGAAGGAACACAAAAAACAATATCAAATAAGCAAACTATGCAAACCCTAATACTAATTACAGAAAAAGAGACTCCTGCGTACTCCAACCGACCTATTCATTCGGTAGCCTGCTTGTTTGCTCAATTACTCAATTCCCATACCTTAGAACCAGGCTTTATTCTAGGTATGCCCACCTCTACCACTGGAACTATGGTGTACGTGTCATAATTTTCCTTCTTTAGAGCTCAGACTCTGACCTTAAGACAAAACCCAATGCTTCTTACATTTATTTAACCATATCACCAGCCCATCTTTCCACTGTATAACTCCCCTTCCCTCTAAATACCCAGGAAGGTAAACTGAGAGTTACTGTGTCTCCTGATGTCATTTCTAGATCAGTTTAGGGCTGTAGAGACCAACTTTATCACAGTTATGTAAGCAAATGAATATCTGTTTAATATTTATGGGCAGTAAAATTAAGCAGTTTAGTCTTTCCCTGAGCAGGTTTACTTCCCGCTACTGAAAATGGAATACGTGCATCTAAAGGAGATGACCCCCACCTCATGATCATTCTAGTTAAGGAGGAACCAATAAAATGAACTGATTTCAACAGATTAAACTATTTTAGCTAACAAATATTGTTTTATATATTTTATTTAAAGATGCGTATTGGCCTCCATTCTGGGTCCGTCTTTGCTGGAGTTGTTGGGGTTAAAATGCCACGTTATTGTCTCTTTGGAAACAATGTAACCCTTGCCAACAAGTTTGAGTCTTGCAGTATACCTAGGAAAATAAATGTCAGTCCAACAACTTACAGGTACAGTAATTTACAGTGTATAATTACCAAAAAAAAAAAATCTAGAACTAGTGATTGTTTCTTCAGTACTTTCACAATTGTTTCCCGCATTTTCTTTTCAAAATATTGTTTGCTTTCGTATTTTATCCATTGATTTTACTGCTCATGATTGTACCTTGATTACTTTTAGTCAGGAGCCGGACAGCAGCAAGCAAAGTGTGGAGTGAGGCTGAGTAGCTAATACGTATTTTCTCCCCATCCTATTTAGAACAATAAAAAGTCCCGATAACTGAAATACATTTTGCTACTAACCTTGAAGCTTTGTATCTTTTGCTTTTTCTTCATCTCCTGGTATCTGGTGTTCATTGAGCTAAATGATTTTCAATGGGAGCTAGGAACCTAACTCACTTAAACACCTTTGAAAATAACAACCTAACTAAACAGTTGGTAGGCTCCTCCTTAAGAAAACATCTCTAGACATTGACAAGCTTGGCAACTATCATCAGATCTTGAATTTTCCTTGTTTAAGGAAGATAACTGAGAAGATTGTAGTGAAGCAACTCTAGTGATATCTGATTTATACAAATTTTGTTGACCCCAGTTCAATCTAATTTTAGACAGTATGAAACCCAGACTATTCAGTTCACCCTAATTAATGATCTTCTAGTGGTGGACAAATATGAGGGGCCCATACTGATTCTTTTAGATCTGTCGGTAGTCCTTGATGCCATTGACCACAAGGCATTGTTGCCAGTTCTGTGGACACTGCTGGAGAGACACAGAGTTGAAGTTAAGTTGCTCTGCTGTTTTCTCACAGGGAGGACCCAGAAAACAGGGTTAGGAGATTATTCAATCAATCAGCTAGAGGGCTCTCCCTTGTGAGATACAGAAGGATCCTGTTCTGTCACGGCTCCTTTTGAATGTGTATTTGAGGCCTCAAGGGGAAATAATGAGGTTTGTTTGAATTTGCTGATGATACACAGCTCTAAGTCTTTATTTCACATCCCCAGGTCAATATAATCTGTTGGGTTTTCCAGCATCTGGCCAAGATCACAGCTTGAATAAGAGTGGGCTGGTTGAAAAATGAATTCAGATAACGTCTGAGGTGATGATGTGGGTGGGGGAAGAAACCAGAGACAATGGGGAAGTGATTTTTGTTCCTTCTATTAAGGAGGTACCTGCCTTTTGTTCCTCTAGCTCACAGTGGAGGTCTATTAGAGCCCTAGCTTCTTCAGAGTGTCAAGCTAACCTTGGTGGCCAAGAATGCTTTTTTTTCTATATGCACATGGCAAAGAAGTTGTGAGGATGTAGTCACATATCAGATGTAGTCTTCAACACCATTAGTCATGTCTGTGACACTTCTAGATTGGATTATTGCAATATACTTTACTTAGGGTTACACCTGAAGACCACTTGGAAACTTTGCTTGCTTTCTTAGCAGTGTTTTGCACATAGACTATATTTTATTTGTGTTTCAGAGACTGTACTGGCTTCCACTTCATTTCTGGGTTCAATTCAAGGTGCCAGTTTTGATCTATAGAGTCCTTATGAGTTGGACCTAGGTATCCAAGTCCATTTTTGTCATGTATTACCTGGCAGTTGAGAGCAACTGGAATGTTTGAGCTGATTTATACTTCAAGGGGAAGTATGCAGTGTTGTTGTATATGTGTTAGTCCCAGGATATTAGAGAGCCAAAGTAGGTGAGGTAATATCGTTTATAGGACCAACTTCACAAGCTGGTTAAATAAAAGATATTACCTCACCCACCTCATCTCTCCAACTTAATTGGGAAGGACATTCTCAATGTGGGGCACTTGATTATGGAATTTGCTACCTCCCTTGGTGTGAAGGAGCCCAAATCTGTTGACCTTCAATAAGACCTTCAGTCAGGCTTGTTGTGATGGCAGGGATTTGGCTGAGATGGAGAATTCCTTTCCCTATCAGTTCAGCACTATTGTAAGGTGATGGTTGCATGTCTTCTTGCAGCCTTTTAATAGTTTACACACAAAGGTGTCTTAGAACTTCACATATGTAGTTCAATAATTATCTCTAAAGTGTAGAAGCAAACTTTTTGTTTGTAATTCAGATGCCAGAGGAGATGACTGGCTTCAGTGGAAGTTTGTGTAAAATAGTATAAAGGTTATATTTAATATTAGGTCTAAATATTTTACTTGACAAATCCTTCAGCATCTCATTGGTTGAAAGATGAATTCTGGTGCTAGGTTTATATAATAATTTGATTTATTATTTAATGCTAAATAGTCTCTTGAAATGTTAACAACAAATCTATCATGTACATTTAGAACAAGGAGAAATACAAACATGCCTTGTATGGACAAAAAAGGAGAGACTATCATCCTGTTTGAATATCTCATGTACCAGCAATCAATGAGCAAAGGTTATGCTAAATAAGCAAGACAATATATCCTCTTTTAAAATAACATATAGATACTGGAACAAGTTCTGCTCCAATTTACAAGACATGTAAAAAGAAGAATGTTGTCACTAGCAGTAGCAGTTAATGTTTGATTTCATATTTAATCAAGTCATTTTAATTGTCTCATAGGCTGCTAAAAGAATATCCAGATTTTGTGTTCACACCTCGCTCAAGAGAAGAACTTCCTCCAGACTTTCCCAGTGATATTCCTGGTATTTGTTACTTTCTGGATGCTTATCTTCAAGGAACAAATTCAAAGCCTTGGTTTCAAAAGAGAGATTTTGAAGATGGCAATGCAAATTTCTTGGGCAAGGCAACAGGGGTAGACTAAATTGTACATTCACACATTTACAAAAGAATTTTATAAAATATTTTAATTTTGTATAAATTGAGAATTTAAAAAGGTATGAAACATGAAAGCACTTTAGATTGTTAATACCTGAAAGCCAGTATTAAAATTTCAGGAAGTATGTCAGATACTACTTTTTATTTTTACTTTCCAGATGATATATAGTCACTAAAATAATATTTCAACGTCACTATTTAAAACACTGTTTAAGAGTACTTTTTTTTCCTGTGGCAATCTGTGCTACATAACGACCATTTCAACTCTACCTGTACTGAAAATTCTAAACATGTTGTACATACAGTGTATCAAAAAATGTTGTGTACAAGTGATGCAGTCATATGCAGTTTGGTGTGCTGGTGCATAACAGTGACTATTAAAATGCAGTTTTCTTAGTTGCTCCATAAGAAAAAGGAAACACCCGTTACTGTAATAACTCCTTCCATTGCATCTTTGGGCCTAGTCCTGTGAGGTGCTGCCCATCTCCTAGCGGGAGCTGAAGTTAACAGTAATTGAAGGCACTTAGCACCTTGATGGATCAGGTTGCTAGTTGTAACTAATACCAGTATATACAGCAGAGTATGGATGCTTACTGTTCCCTGAACTTTGTTTTCTTTGTGCATAAAATAAATATTTATAGAATATTCAAATATTGTATAATCACACACTAAAGCCTCTGTAATCAAATAAGACTTTAGTTTTTGGAGTTTTCAAACCCTATTTTAAAAATTATTTCCCTCTGATACTATGTATCATAGCAATAAATGTTTTCCGTTTGTTGTCATTTAATTTGTAACTCTTTTGAAGGAACTAATAGTACATAATGTAGAGTGTTTACATAGAAAGGAAATTCCAAGCGGACTGTACAGTGTGTAGGACACAAAAATATTGCTTTGAACATATGATCTTATACTTCAGCTAGAAATAATGTAGAGGTGAGATGGACTCTGAAATATGTACGGTTCACTCACTTTAACACTTGTCACTGAGAACTAAAGGTGAAGACAAATGCTTTAAAATATATGAGTACACATCTAATACATACATTTTACAACAGAGGTTTCCTTAGTTATTGAGACTTGACTTCAGGATTCCATTTCTACTTCAAGTTAATAACCTTGCACAGACACTCTCCTGAGACACACAACTTGGCCCCTATAGCAGATTGGGATTGGCATACCTTGCACTGACTTAGGCCTGGTCTACACTGGGGGGGGTGAAGGTGGGAGGATCAATCTAAGTTATGCAACTTCAGCTACGTGAATAACATAGCTCAAGTCAATGTACTTAGACCTACTCAGCACGGTGTCTTCACTGCGGTGAGTCGACTGCTGCCACTCCCCTGTCAACTCTGCTTGCACCTCTCATGGCGGTGAAGTCCAGGAGTTGACAGGAGAGCATTTGGGGGTTGATTTATTGCATCTAGACTAGACGTGCTAAATCGACCCCCACTGGATCGATCACTGCCCGCCAATCAGTTGGGTAGTATAGACATACCCTTAGGATATTTGTGACAACATCAGTTCCTTGCAAGAGAGACACTGATATCTGAACTCTTCAACATTCTTTTGTATTTACGTACTGATTTTAAAAGCATTTCTGTTGTCCTCTAGGGCTGATCCAACAGAAAATATCAGTGGGCTTCTAGTCTGCCCAGGTACTAGAAATCCTGCCCTAGAAACCAACATGGTTAATCACTGTAGAGCTATCCAGGATGTTGACAGATATCATAAAGTAACTTCTTTACTTTCTGACTCCCCTTCTGATTTTTGGAAAAGAGTTGTGTGTGGTTATTTCTGAGACCATATGTGTATGCTAAATGACACCATTAAGATTCTGCACCTGTATAGTCCTGCTGGTTTTAAAAGTGACACCAAGGATGTCTCCACATGTAGGGGGCAGAGGAAGGTTAATCCACAGCTTTTTGAGTTAATCTGCTTTGAAAACACTTGCGTATACATGATGCAGTTCATTTTTAGCACACTGACTCTAAATTTATTGCAAACTCTGGAGTGCTTAAAGTGAACTAATTTTGCTGCGAAGCAAGTTAGTCCAGCCTATTGTTCATGTGCACACAATCCTGCTGCAAACTACTACCACAGTCTGCAAAGGCTATCCCACACTCCTCTATGTGTGACCATTACTGATCTGTCTGTTTACCTTTGTGCCCTCCCCTGGTCTGGGGTCAAGTTGACCAGATGTCCCCACCCTCGTTTATAAACTGGCACACAGCCAGATTTTCTCCATTCACCCCTGGATTCCAGTTTACTACTAAAGACCTACAACATGCCTTGAGCAGCTTCACCAATATCCTGTCTCTCCACCATCTGGGGAGGTGTCAGTGCAGGGACCTCTTGTGGCAGCCACTGGAATAAAGACCATTTTGTGGCCATTGCTAGGCAGCTGTCCATGAGGGACCATGACCAGAATGCGGAACAGTGCTGGATCAAGAGCAAGCTGCTCCAGAGCACCTCCGTTGAAATGACAGAGAACTGAGAAATTCCAGCAGGGAACATGTAACCTGTCCATTTTTGAGGAACTGGAGAGGATTTTATAACACTACAAGACCACCTAACCTAGGCAGCTTATGGAGTCTGCTGGCTGCCTTTTCCCCCATAGGATGACCAGCAAGACTCATTGAGGAGTGAACATGAGGAGGCCAATTAAGAGATCTCCCCAGAAAGCCAGGATCTGTGCAGGACCCAGGACCCTGATGATAGCCCAGTAGAACTGAGCTCAGTTTCTGCTCTGAAGCAACCATCCCTGATTGCCAGGCAGTAACCCAGATCAGGACTGAGGGGGCTGATCCCATGGAGGGAACCTCAGCATGTAAGTTTATTCTTTTTTTTTAAATAATTTACATTTGTATTTATTATGCTATCCTGCCATGCCATCTTCTGTTCTGGGTGCACCATGGCCACAGCCATTGTAGGCAGACATGAGCTAGAAGCTTTCCTGAATCTGAGGTCCTGCTTCCCTCCCTCTACCCACACTGTCCATTCACCGCCCCCCCATCCCCACATCATACATCTTTCCAAAACAACAGCTGCTCTGGGGCAATTAGCCTGGGTCTCATCCTAATGCCATGGCTACCGACTGTTTTCAGAAGGCACATATACTATGTCCCCTATTTTCCTTTCCCTCAGCTGTCCTGCCTGGAGAATGCTGCCACCACTCCCCCACCCTGTTAGCCACTTCCAGAAGCAGGGCAGGGAGCATGGTGCAGCCTTCACGTAAGGAAAACATTCTTTTGTGTGAAATACAAAAGTTTATTCAGACAGTGGTTACAGGAAGAGAAGTTTGGTTCATGGTCTCACTTTTCATGAGATAGATATGAGCATTGCATGCCCATAAAGCCGCAAAGAATGGCTGCCCACTAAATGCCCTGCAACACTCATTTTTACTGATGGGTAACAGTTCCTGAAGCATTCAGTCATTGCAGAAGCCTATCTATTTTTCTTTATACTTTCAACTTGTCTGCAGGGGAGATTAAGCAAAAATGTCAAGCTGAGAAGTTGCTCAGTTTTTGTTCAGAGATTGAGAAATAATTACACGACCATTCCTACTGGCTTAGCTTGTGACTCCTTTCCACTCCTGTAATACTTCTGGGGGGAGCATCTTGGTGAATAACTTCACTGTATCACCCTGATCTACCCTTTGCCTTTTGAATAAGGCCATTATTTGCCTCTTAGTCACCTAGTATTAAAAAAAAATGCTATCACAGCCTCCCTAGAACATGAACAATAATTATTTGGCATTTTTAATACCCCCACAGCATTGGCCAGACCTTCAAAAGACAGGCCTTTGTGAAGGGGGCCTGCTTCCCACAGATGCTGCCTAGTGGCTAGGCAAGGGCATGACAGGACCTCTTCTGTCTTTGTGCTTCCTGTTGACAGCTGCTCTGGCCATGCTGCAGTCTCTCCCTTTCTGTGACTCAGCTCTCTGGCTGGGCCATAAGTTGTGTCCAACCCTTCTGGGATATGTAAAGAGTCCAACAAATGCTTGTTCTGCTGCCCAGCAAGGGGCTTCAGGCTTCACCCAGCGAAAGTCTCAAAGTTGGGACTCTCAAGATATGGGCTCTTCCTAGTACTAAGTCTCTAGTATCAGAGATAGTCTTGTTGCCTCCAGTCCCATGACGGGTTTGGTAGATGAACCCAGATGCACCCTTTCCACCAGCTTCCAATCCAGGACCCAAAGATAGACAGTTTAGTCCTATAACCTGGAGTGCTATGTGGTTGCCACCCTGGTAACTTCCTACCAGCCTAGCCACACAAGAGGGAACAGCAGAGACATGTAAGCAAAATAAAGAAGAAGTCTCCAACCTTTCACACATCCAGCACCCTTTGCCCTCAGCTGGTCAGGTAGGCCATCCCTAGCTACTCTGCTCCCATTTAAAGCTCCTCTTCCAGCCTGTTCATACATTGCAGGTGTGGCAGGGCAGAGCTGCCTGGGTCCAGAGTGGCTCTTAACCCTTCCTCTCCAGTGTGGAGTTTATACACCCCATCCCAGGCCCTTATCAATGGCTGAACAGCTGGCAAACCTGAGGGGTGGGGGGCAAATGGAAAGCTTGTGATGAAACAGAAAGAACAAATAGAAAAATGTAGAGAGATGGAGCCAGTATCTGAGGATTGAGAGAGGGAATCTGATAAGGAGCTTTCCACAGAGATCATTGCAGTGGCAAAGGACAGCATGAGAGTTGCTAGGGAAAATGTTGCCATGGCCAAAGACAGTATGGAAAAAGGGAGATGCAGAGGCAGCTCCTGGAGGCTATATAAAGCCAAAATGCCCTGTTGCAGCACATGTTGCTGTTAGGGTGGCAGGCAATGCAGGACTGCAAGCCTGCATGCAGCCATGTTATGCAACCCTTGGACAATACAGGCTGCTGGAAACAACAGCATCTCCTCCTTGCTGTACCCCTGCAGCACTGCTCCTAGAGGTGATCAGCGCAGCGAGAACAGTGGCACCTAGGATCCGAGCTCTTTTGAGCCCTCTGTCACCCTTGGTAAATTCAAGTCTCTGCACTCCATGCCAGAAGGCCATACACCAGAAGAGGTATACGTGCCTGTTATTATAAGCTCTCCTGCATCTTGTGTTGTGCCTTGTATTGTACTGTTGCACTTTACTGTTTTGTTTCACTGCTGGTGTAATAAAATGATTCTTCATAGATAATAGATAGCTTTTAATTAAGAAACAAAACAGTTCTCATTTTCATGTCAGTTGATGGTTCATTTCTGTTTGTCACATAATAGTTTAATAAAAACCTTTAAAATTGCATACGTAAGGAGTCGACAGTTCATTTTACACAGAAAATAATTAAATTTGCGCTATTTCATAAAGTTTTACAAACATGGGTAGGCAAAGAGACAAGGTACAATAGGGATCGCTGCAACGTTGCTCTTCATTGCCAATAAACACTGAACTACACAAACAACTTCTACCACTCTCCAGGGTTAACAGTTGGATGTACAGCCACCAGTTTCAGGCCCAAGACTCAAAATAAGAGCAATAGGAATACCTGACAATACTGCCCCAGCTGTTTGCATCTTATATTAAACACATTGCTGGCTGCTCAAACCGCTGAGTGAGTTTCTGTACCTCAGCCTGCACCTGTCATTAAGGTTCTCCCCCTTAGTCTCACAAATGTTGTGCAAAATACAACATGTTGCTATAATCTTTGGGAATTTTTTTTCTGCTGCTTCCAACCTATTCCACAAACGCCATCTCCCTTTCAAAATGCCAAATGCACACTGTCATTCTGCAGCTAGTGAGGCGGTAGTTCCTTCTGTCCAAGCGGCCCGTGAATGGCTTCATTATCAAGGAAATGGAGGGTAAGCTGGGTCTCCCAGGATAACCAGGCAATGTTCACACAATTAATGTCCACAGTGATCCAGTCCTTTCTCCATTAATTTAAAATAGAGCTGAACTCCAAAAGATCCTAGTATGAACTCCACACAGTCTTTAATATATTTATTCTCAACACACTCTGTGAGGTACACAAATATTATCCCCATTTTACAGATGGGGAAATGAGGCACAGAGACTAGCCCAAGCTTAGAGAGGAAGTCTGTGGCAGATGAGGGACTCAAATCCAGGTCATCCAAGGTCTAGGCTAGTACACAAGCCACTGGAACATCCTTTCCGTCTGAGTACATACAGGACGCAGATATGTTTGTGTAAAGTGCCATTTTTATATAGTCAATCTGACCATAACTGTGAGTATGAACTTTTAAAGCATATTGCTTTTCATCCTTTAGTTTTGTGATGAGAACTAGTGGTTGAGGCCAGCTGAACAGAGCAAGCACCTACAGAGCCTTGAAAAATGTACTTGCAAAATGCATAAATTAAGAACTGAGTTTGCAAAAGTATATATTAATACAGATTTTCCATAAGCACCATCTTGAACAGCACTGCTCGTGGTCAAAGTGAGACAGCTCCATTCAAGAGATTTAGAAATCACTCTGTTACAAAACAAGAAAGATAAGAGAATGAAAACAGCAATGCTGCAGGAACCCAAGAACTTTGGACATCCTAGTGGGTAGTGAAGGTCACAACGGTATTGTTTTTATATACAGATTTTATCCTCTTGACCTAAAGTAATGTCCAGCAAAGACTTAGGAGTCCTATGAGGATATCTCTAAGTCTTGAGGATCAATAGTTCTGACTCTTTGGGAGGCCCACGATAGGCGACTGATCAATGAATAGTGAAGACAGTAGGAATCTGTCCATTCCTAGGATAATGTGAATGGTAAAACATAATGTTGCTTTTTTTTTTTTAAATAAACGTTGTTTTTTTCCAAATCTGAGTTCTTTTCCACAGTGTGGAAAGGACAGGAGTCAGCAGCAACTACAAATACCTTTACAGGGAATGAGTTCCTTTTTGGTCATGGGAGAAAAGAAATACTGTGTTTGGAGGATGGTCATTCTCAAGGCCAGATTTAGTACAAGTCTGTAACTCCATAGAATGTACAGCATGGAGTTTCCTGACTGCTTTCACCCCTTCCCAAGGGTATTATGGCAAGTGGGTATAATTTTGCCTTAAAACAAAGATGATATATTAAATTAAATGAAATTTTTTTTACTTCTGACTATTTCATCATTCATTTTAAACATTTTGAACCAGATCGTCAGCAGTGGTGTAAACTACTGACTTCAATGACCTTTCATCTCAAAATGCCAAAGCTTTCCTGTACCCAGTAATGCCCCAGTTCAGAGGAGTGTCCCTGTTCAGGAAAAATGCTTAGGCTTATGCTTCACTTTAAGCAATATGTGTGAATCTCACTGAAGTCAACTGGATTGCAACACATGCATAAAGTTAAGTGCTTAAATGCTTTCCTGATTCCAGGCCTTAAGCATGTGCTGAAGTCCCATTGAAATTAAGTACTTAAGTTCTTCATTGAATCAGCACCCAAGTACAAATGCAAAATTGTATATTTTAAAACTAATCTTTAGTTAAATTAGATCTGACAGGAAAATGAGAAAGCCAATAAGCACCTTCTTTGCATTTACAAAAGCAAGATACCGCTTAACTACCATAACATTTTTTGCAAGCAAATAAATGAAATGCAATTGTTTCCAGGCTGATGACTTCTGTGCCATTGTATATGCTCAGATACAATGGCATGCTCAGATACCATGTGATGACAGCAATATAAATACATAATAGATTAGAATGTTGACAAGAACCTTTTACATTAGATAGGTGAATTAACTTTTTATTAGATCCAGAAGATTTTATGGGATTGATTCTCATTTAAACTAAGGCCCCTTTATACTGATCAGGTGTAATTCACATTTATGCTCACTGTAAGGCCCTTTTGCTCTGCCTGAGCAGTATAAAGGGAAGTTAGTGTAAATGAGAATTAGACCCTAGGAATCTAACAATGCCATTTTAAATATGTAATGGAAAAGGTGAGTCAAAATAGTTCCATTAATAACTATTCATTCCATCAAGGCCTGATATGATGTCAGTGAGATAGTTGGAGGAATTTCTCACTATTTGTGCCAAAGGAAGTGCAATTAGTCTTTTCTTTCTTTCTTTCCCAAACTATTGTGTAAAAACAAAATGAACAAAAAACATGCGGAAACTGAGAAAACAATGAAATGCAGAGATAGTTCAATCCCTGAGCCAGATCTGCTTCCTCCTATGTAAATCACACATAAGGGGCATTCATACCTCTATAGAACCACCGTCATTTTCCACATCCCTTTCCACTGCATTATCTTAAATGGCAGCAGCAGCATGGAGGCCCTGATTCAGGACCAAGGCACAGCTTGCAAGGGCAGCATTTCCCACCGAAAGAAGAGAACCATCGGAATGAAAGGGCACATTACTCTTGAACGTTGACCTGCGTGTACTTCTACTACCCCCTCCACCCCATCGAATGGCCATTTACCATGTTGTGCTGTTGTTTTTCCATGCCTGCTCATTGTTGTGTAAAAGCTGTGGAAGGGGAGTTGTTCTGGGAGTAGCAGTAACTCCTGTGTGACTAGCCAGTCATAGTATGTAAGCATGCTAATCTCAAGCTCTGTTTTGTCAGGACACACCCTCTCAGCCACTTAGTCAAGCTGCTTGAAATTATGTAGAGTTGGCCTTAGTATTAATAAGGCGTAATTGTCCAAATGACTGGCTAACCCTAGACCCAGCTACTTGGGCATTAGGTGTGCACTCTAGTGAATTTTCACACATTTAGCACTTTTACAGACATTAACTACCTGTCACAGTTCCCTTTTGATTAAGGTAAGTATTATTTTTATAGCTAGGAATAGTGACGGCAGAAAGTTTAAGTGACATGATGAGGCCATGAAGTGAGTTGGTATCATAGCCAAGTTTAGAGTCCTTGTTCTCAGCACTGCCTTGTCTGCTCATCCCTGCGTCATATTATTGAGCTGCCTCTGCCTGAGGCTAAATGACTTGCTGATAGGGCAGCAAAGAAATTTGCTCAGGTGCTGAAGACACCTAGTTGGGATGAAGCTCATGCTATCCCTGGCACCTTGGGCAGCACTGTCTATCTCAGTCTGAGGTCCATCCAAAAGATGGACATGTGGTAGTAGAGTTCATTGGTAAGAATAAATGGCCAGTTTTCACAGTGGAGAGAGGGAAAGAGTGAGATTCCCCCAAGGATTTGCACTGGGACCACTACTGTTCAACATATTCATAAATGACCTGGTGTAAAGGTGTGAATTCACTCCTGCAGCACCTCCTGCTGGTCTCTCAGGGAATTAGCTCATCCAGCCTCCAGAGCACCCTCTGCAGCCCAGTGTCCTGCTTGCTGCCAGCCCCCATGTCCCTCCCAGACCCCAGTGCCCTTTTATCTGGGGTACTGCCCCCTGGCAATACCCCCACTCTCTGCCTCTGGGTCACCCCTTTCTGGGGAACCCCCAACCCTCTAATCCCCACCTCAGTATTTGGCTACTGCCAATCATTGTCTAGCCCCCACACCCTGGGGCAGCCTTCAGTATCAGCCTACTCATCACGGGCAAGGTTGGGTTTGGACCTGCTGCCTTTGCCTACCCCGGGCTTCCCTCTGCAACCTCCAGTACCCATTGGCCTTCTGCTAGGCCACAGCCTGGGGCTTTCCAGGCTGTAGCCTCCCCAGCTCCCTTGGCCTTCCCCCAGCCCTGCTCCACTCCAGGAACTTCTCTCAGCTCCCTGCAGCCAGGTCCCACCCTCTCAAAGCTAGAGAGAGTCTATCTGTGTGCCTGGCTCAAAGCCTTTTTATAGGGGCCGGCTATGGTCTGTTTGGGGCATGGCTCCCAGCTGTGCCTATTTCCCCAGTCAGCCTGGGAGCTGCTTGCCCCAGCCACAGCCGTCTGCTGGGCTGTTCTAAGCCCCTCAGGGCAGGAGCAGGTGACCACCCCGCTACACCTGAGAAAAGAGATGAACAGTGAGGTAACTACATTTGCAGAGGATACAAAATTACTCAAGATAGGTAAATCTAAAGTTAACTGCAGATGAAATTCAATGTTGATAAGTGCAAAGTAATGCACAATTGGGGGGAAAATCCCAACGATACATACACAATGATGGGGTCTCAATGAATTGTTGCCACTCAAGAAAGAGATCTTGGAGTCATTGTGGACAGTTCTCTGAAAACGTCCACTGAATGTGCAGCGGCAGTCAAAAAAACAAACCAAAACCAAAGCAAACAAACAAACAAAAAACAACCAACCTAACGGAATGTTAGAAACCAGAGCAGAGGGGAGAATATGACCCACTATTTTTAGTTACTCAGCAGTGCAGGAATGTTGAAGCTGAATATATGGGAGATAATCCGTTCTGAAACTCCTGCAATTCACAGACACAACAGTTAAAGATGTGTATTCTTCTGAGCACAAATTCCTGATCTGAATGTTACATATGCAGTTATGTGGGAACATGAGGCTAGACATCCACTCAAAGAAATAATAAGCTATGAAGGAATCTAAACCAAAGTAAACAACCTTTTAAAGCTGTGAGTCCCATGTGCCTTAGAAGTTTTTGATGCTGACAGTAAAGCAGCTCTTCTAATTAAGACAGCAATTACCTATTCTAAGTAGAAATGACCTCATCGTTTCGCTGCTGTCTTCATTGTGCTGCTGTCTTTAGAAACTTCTACTGGAATTGTTTGGTCATTTTCTGATTGTTGTGAGGTTACATTTCCCAGTCAGTGTTACTATACAAGCAAGCAAACATTTGTTCAGTAATTTTTTCAAACTTAAGTATTCCAGTGATTTTACAAACACTTAGGTGAAAATGCTCCCTCTCCACATGGAGCATGGGATAGAAAATGCCCCTTAGCCATGGGGAATATCCTCAATAAAATTCAGCCTCTGCAGGGGAGGAGGTGGCAGGTTAAATACAGGGGACTAGCCACTGGCTACCAAATTCTCTCTGCCCAACCAAAGCTGCAAGGGAATGTAGTGCAAGTTCATGGAGGATAGATCCATCAGTGGCTATTAACCAAGATTGCTAAGCCTCCAATTGCCAGACAGTGGATAGAACTGGACAACAGTGGGTGGATCACTCAGTAATTGTCCTGTTCGGCCCATTCCTTCTGAAGTATTTGGCAGTGGCCACTGTCAGAAGACAGGATTCTGGGCTAGATAGACCATTGGTCTGACCCAGTATGGCCATTCTTATGTTCCTAAGTTAGTGCCCACTGAGAGCCTGATCCAAAGCCCATAGAAGTCAACAAGAGTCTTTCCATTGACTTTAGTGGGCTGTGGATTGGACTCTGAGTTATCACTTCTCTTCTTTGGGCTGTCAAAATAACACTGGACAAGTCCTCAAAAGTATTTAAGTGCATAACTCCCATGGATTTCAACGGGAGATAGGCACCTAAATACAGTTGTGGATCTGCGACACTCCCCCTTGAGGGAAGATTTAAAATAAAGCTCACAGTTTCCCATCTTTTGCATAACTGGGTTATTTCAGTACAAGGAAGCATGGGATCTTAAACTTTTCTTAATCATCAAATTCATCTTTGGCTGCAGCTTGTCAATAACAATATTAAAACCAGAATTTAAATGGCATCTTGCTGCAGTTCAAATGCTGAGCCTTTCTAAGCCAATCTTAACTAAATTAATGTATATTTGCATGCCCTTAGAAATATGTTATGATAATCCAAATGTCAGGGCTCAGACCATTGTGATTTGGAAACAGCTAAAAGCAGGTTTGCTGTTAGTAAAGTAACACAACCCTCAACAAACTAACTCCAACAGTACCATATAAGGCTGAATTTTTATTGAAGTTTTTAGTAACAATATAAACCATAAGAGAAAAGTCCAGAATAAACATATAGCTTATTAAAATTTGCTGCATTTTATAATGCTTTTTGTAGCAACAAAAACACATTGAAATGCATGTAGATGTTATGGGCCAGCTAGTGTCTTCCATTCACATCCCCTCACACCACTGCACAGAGGCCATACATTATTTCTTGCCCTCCAGAAATTCAAGGACTACTCCCAAAGGGGTATGCAAAGTGTGGGAAAGAGCTCACGCTGTACGGTTTCATGAGGTGTAGTGGCAGCAGCTGTGCGCCCTCTGCATTCCCATGCTGTATGGCTGGTCCTTGAAAACTCAACCTAGCTTTTAGCCTGGAAGTCTGGCAATACCAAAGGTCTGGGGGAAGGGGATGACAATAATTCAGAGACACTTCCCACTTCCACTAACTCTAGGCCAGAAGTTTAAGCTCCTCCCACTGTGATGTGAAGGTGAAGGGAATAGTCCTACCCCAAGTTTGTTGCTTTTTCAGTATATAAACATTTTGTGTCTCCTTTACATTGCCCACAGGTATATTTTATTTCTTTATTAGCCACGTGCATTATCCATTGCCTGACTGGCATGAAAAAATTATATAAATAAGATGATTTATTTGACCATGGATTTTTGTCTATTTCTAGTCACGTATATATGTCTGGAATTAGGTATTTGTATGGTTAATGTGAACATCCACAGAAGAATAAACATTTATTTTAGAAAACAGATCAACCCTCATTTTTTTGTCCACAAACCAACTTCAAACTCCCTGGGTTTCAGAAGAAGCTTCCCCTAGGGGCAGATCATTCCATAACTACAGGGTATCTTGTACTTTTTCTGAGGCACCTGTTGCTGAGGACTGACCGCGAAAAGATACTGGGCTAGACAGGCCACTGATCTGATTCTATATGCCCATCTTTATATTCCAGTGGGCCAAATTTTCAAAAAGGCCTCAACCTACCCTTCAATAATTTCCTTGGTTTTAGCTTTTTTTATATACACTTTGCCTATATATTACAGCAGCTCCCTTGCATACATAATAAACATAGGTGACTTCAGAAGGCATCCTCTCATGAATAAAGTTACTAATATATATGTCTGCAGGACTGCATCCTTTATATACTCACCTAAATCTAGTATTTAAGGACCAACACGCTAATTTGTGTGTAGAAATGTGATTTGCTCTCCCATGTCTGTTTCTGTGTACGCAGCAATTTAGAGGTAAAAAAAATCGTGTAAAAATGTTTTTGATCCAGAAAATTAAGATTTCAGTTTTAAAGATTGCTTTTGAAAAACTGACCCTGTGAGCTGAGTTCACTACCAGGAGTGGCAAAACTTCATTTGCATAAGTGGAGTTGTTCCCACTTAAGGAAGCAACAAATTTGACCCTGTATATTTAAGACAATATTATTTTCAAATAAAAATAGCATATTATAAAATACTTGAACTTTTTAAAAATCACTAAAATTATTTCAGCAGTATGATAACACACAGTTAGTAATAACCTATAATTTGTCACAACAGCACTGCTTCACCAGTCACAATAATGGAATAGAGTCGTCTAGTATCAGATCTGTTCTTCTAATGTCCAAAGAAAAATGATGCTTTACAATTTGTGAATTCCTCTCAGAAATGGAAACCTGTCTTGAGCAATAACATTTTGTTAGCATCTTATATTGCTTTTGATGCACTTGATGGATCCAGCAAATAGAATGTAAAATTGCCTTGATAATTTAAATATTTTGTATTTCAAGAACAAATTTTGAGTACTACACCAAGTTTGGCGTTATAACAAGCAAAGATCCTATGCTGTTTTGCTCTTTCTTTAATCTTCAGATCAATAAACCAGTCATTTATATTATTCATTATAGTATACATTTGATTCCAAAACTTAAAGCACACATATGTCTCTGAGTGTAAACGTCATTGCGTTTTGCCCTTATTAAATTTTACTGACTTTGAACTTTGACCATATTACTTACATAGAAAAAGACAAGGGGTGAAATCTTGGCTCAACTGAAGTTAATGGCAAAACTCCTATAGCCTTCAATGGGCCAGGATTTCACCCAAGAAGTTCAACCTGAGGGCTCTTTGTTGGAGTGGGTCAGCATGTATACAGTATAATATTGGTATAGAATAACACCTACAATAAGCCTGCTATATCTTAGGTGTATTTATACTGCATTATTTAAAAAAAAAACAGAAGCAAACTCCCCAGATTCTCTGTTTTGAGCAGAAAGGGCCAGATCTTTAGCTGACGTAGGACACTTAAAGTTAACAGAACTACGAAGAATTACATTATCTTATGATTTGTCCCCAGAGTTCTTTTATTAGCCTAGTGATGGCTGAAATGAGGAAGGAATAGATTTGTAAATTTCATCCTTGATTTTTTTTTCTTCTCTTCCATATCAACCATCAGAGATTTTACTCCGTTAGCTTTTCAGTCTGGGTCTCTATGATTGTTTTTAGCAATCTTGCTCCCATGACTGGTTGTTTGGATCCTCTCCCAACTGGTATCCTTCTGCCAAGAGGAGAGTCTATTTAACCTTAATTTGACTGTAATCATAAAAGCCTCCAGGGCTTGTGGGTAAGTAGTATAAGAAAACAGCAATTATTCCTTTTGCTGAAGAAGCATTCCTTGATTAAGGAGCATCCTGTTTTTCATTGTCTCATTTCCATTATTTTAACTTCCTTGAGATAGATGGTTTAAAAAGTCTTTTCAAAGAATAAGTTATTTTATATTTCTATAAATTACATTTATAAGAAGTCTCATTTTGGAATTTGGTCTGGCTATTGTCCCAAAACTTCACAGGTGTTTAATTATCTTCTTTGTCAGATAGACTCTGGCATTGCATTAATGTCTCTTCTAGATCTTCCTGTACTTTTTTGTTTCATGCTGCTGTTTAATTTTGTACCTTACAGTAAAGGTTAAAGATATAAGAGGTGTTTAAATCTAAGTGAGCCTTTTAACCTAGTTTGAATTTTTCTGACTTTTCCAAGTGCTGCATTATCTTCGCTTTTTTGTTTTGTATTTGTACAGTGCCTACCACAGTGGGGTCCTAATCCATGACTGGGCTTCTGGGCTCTACAATCAGTCATCACTATCAACTCATGCCTTCATGTTGTCCTCTGTCATGTATCCAAAACTCCATCTGGAGAAGCATGCTTCACTTGGTTGTCCCTCTGTGAATAACATTTATTCAGTAGGCTACATTACTGCTATTCTGTAACTTTTCCGTTCCATGTGCCATTTAAAGGGGAACTGTCAACTTATTAAATCATGTATTGTTGAATCATGTGACTATTAAAAGAGAAAGAAATGCAACCTGCTTGTCACTGATGCTATCTATTTATCTCTTGCATTTCATGTGGCTTGGAATAGGAAAATCAGTGGAGGCATAATAATTTGTATTTATAGTTAATTTCTCCTTTGGGTTCTTAGTGCTGCAATATTTGGTTTTCAAACACAGAAGAGTTTTTTGTGTTTTCACTGGAATTTAAAACAATTGCAGAAACATTTCTATTGGTCTACAGTTTTTTAAGACATCAGTTTTGCAAAATTTACACTTTTGGGCTAAATTTAAGTCAACTTTGCCCTTTCAAAATTACCTCTTGACTATTACAAAAGGCATTAAAACCAACATGCACATTTGTGTCATTTGGTATCTTTACTTATTATGTGTCAGCTGTTAGGACACTGAACACAAATGCAGAACTATTCTTCTGACTCACCCAACAGTCAGACCAGGTCAGTCCTACTGTCTCCAATCTAGAAATATAAGGGGTTAAAAGATCTTTCTGATACAATGGGAACTATGTGACAGATGGTTCCCTGTAGAGAAGAACATTAGGGAACATTTAGGATGAGAGTTCTGTTTCTTGGTGTTTATATTAACAATATACTTTTTTCCCTATAACATGTGGCATACACAGAATACATCAGTATGTGAGCTGGTATGAAAGATGTATGGGCATTAACTCATACATGGCATTATCACTCCTGCCATGGAAATTTTTGTAAATTTAACAGCAGAAGTGTGGGGAGAAAAAACAGCTCCATGCTCAGGGTATTTGCAACCTGGTGCAACTGCACCCCATGTGCCAGACTGCAACACCACTTGGTTTGGGGGCCTAATCAAATGTGATTTTACAGCCCTTTCTAAGACTTCAATGACCTTATTCAAATTCACGATTTCTGTTATCCCACCTCGTGGCTCCTGAGTAATGCAGCCATCCCAAACACATGTCCTTAACCTCTTTAAATCCGGCCAGGCCATTATGCATTCTGTTTCTCATATCTCTCTGTCTCTCTCATGCACACATATGATGGCATTAATAATGTATTCTGTGGGGAGGACTCAAGCAAGAGAAACCACATTTGTTAAATATTTACCATTCATGAGCTGGAGAAGCCAATCAGTAGAAGGGCCTATTATTAATACAAGTCAAGCAACCAGGTAACCCCAGCTACCCTGAACAATAACCAAAAATACCAGCAGGTTACAGCCATTGCTGCCCATCCCCAGCCATTTAGCTGTTTACATCGCAGCAGCATTTGAAATCCATTGCAAAGGGTTTCACTGAGGCTGCTGCCCCGCTCCCCAACTCCGAACAACACTGCTCCCCCCGCCCCCCGCGCTTCGCATTGTCTCCCCCCTCGGGGGCTCGAGCCGAGCAGCATCCTCGAAGCATCTGAATTCCCTCCTCTGGCTGTGATTGGAAGCCAGCCCCGGGCCGAGCTGCGGATTGGCTGTCGGGGGGTGGCAGTCAGCGCGCAGCGGGGGTGGCGGTGGCTAGCGCTCCGGCTCTCCGGGAGCTCGGCTGGTGCGGCGGCTACGGTCGCTGAGTGCAGCCGGGGAGGGGGCGTCAGCGAGCGGAGGGGAGCGAGTGGCGGCGCAATGGTGAGCGCCGCGGGGGCTGCGGCTGTGGGCACTTTCCTCCCTCCCCAGGGTTGCCCTGTCCCCCTCGCCTGCTCGGATTACGGCCCTTGCTATAGCCGAGGGGAGGGAGGCTGAACCCAGAGATGGGCTGGGCGCGGGGCAGCGGCAGTGGAGGGGAGGGCGGGGGCGGGGGGGGGGTGCAGAGGAGCGTGCACCCCCCTTGGAAGGCAGATGCCCGAGGGGTGCTGCGCTGGGGGGAGGCGGCTCAGGCTGGGGCTGACGCCCCGCTGTGGGAGCGATGCTCGGTAGGGGATTTTCTCCCACGCGTAATGATCGGCCCCATAACGCACCAGGGGATGCAGGCCGGTGGTGGTGTGGGGGGGGGGGGTTGCTGGTCTCCTTTCCCCGGCCCTCCCGCAGCAAATGACTGCGCCTCCGCACTGCTCCTATAAGCGACCCCTTCCCAGTCTCTCCCCTGCCCCCCTCTTCGCTGCTCGCACCCGTGACTGACCCCCCCTGTTTCACCCTTTGTCCGCAGTACGGATTCGTCAATCACGCCCTGGAGCTGCTGGTGATCCGGAATTACGGCCCGGAGGTTTGGGAGGACATCAAGTAAGTGCCGCCCCCGGCGCGCTGCGAGGGGCCCCGGCTCGCTCTGTCCGGGAGCCGCCTCCCCTCGGGGCAAGACGCCCCCCCGTTCCCCCCCGCTGTTCGCCCCGATCCGCCCCTGGCCTGCCGCCGTGCGGATCGTGGCTCCCTTTCCCCGTAGGGATCCCCCCGCCCGGGCACTCTGCGCGGCAGCCGCGGCTGGTTCCCACGCTCCTGTCAGGGCGGGAGGGAGCGGAGGCAGCCGCAGCAGCCCGGGGGACACGGGTCAGGGCCGCGGGGCGAGAGGCAGCTCCCGGCTCGCTGGCGCTTGGTGAGCAGATCGCCCAGGTTCGTGGGAAGGAAGGAGCAAGGTCGGTTCCACCGACTCAGCCGCCTCCTGAATGGGCCGATCCGAGCTCAGTTGCTCGTGGGAATGTTGCAAACGCGCCAGCAGCCTCCAGCGCTGATCCCAGGCTGAGCTCCCGGGTGAGAGTCCAGGGGCTCCAGCGCATCCCCGCTCGCAGCCCGATCCCTTCTTCACACCGCGGCAGCTGAGCTAGGCTGAGTACAGTGAGGGACACGATATATGTACCGTGTAAGGAGAAAGTGTTTGTTTTTACTCTTTTAAAAAAATAGCCATTTGTTTGTAAACAAAGTGTTAAGTGTTTTTAACCCCCACTGTGTACAGTACAGTTAATATGGTCCCATAAGGCAGCCTTACATTTTTCACTGTCCATCCACAAAAGTGTGCAGCAGGAATTGCATAAAGCAAGCACCTGATGTGTATGTTCAAGTCAGGGAATACATGGGGCAAACTTCTTCACAAGCATTGAGTGTTTTGCACGCAGCCTTTTTGACTGCACACTTTTGCCTCCGGACTTGTGGTGGATATTGCATACATAACTTGTTAATTATACAGAGTTGTATACTTCTGTCTGTAGCTATGGGTAGTCTTCAGAAAGTAAGTTCTTATTCTGACATGGTTAGCACAGCATTTTCAAATTAATTCAGGATAAGCTCCATTTTAGCTTAGTTGGGGCTTGACTCATTCTCCCTCCATTGATTTCAATGGAATTACCCCGGGGATGAAATTGACCTCAGCTGCTCATGGATCCTGAATGTGGTCCTATTTTGACTCTTGGGTAAAGTAACAGACATTGTCTATGTAGGGGGTTCAAACACCACATGGGAAGACTCCACTAACATTCTGGTGTCAGATCACTCTATTTGGTAGACACAACAATTAAATCTCTTGCAAATTCCTGAAGGAATACAAGTGGAATTTGTAGTTTATACGTTCTTAATTCAAAACACAAAATACTATATAAAACTGACATTAACAGGTTACTTTCACCCTGAATTTGAAATAAGAAAAATATTTATACAAAAAGAAATACTGTGTAAAATGGCTAGTATTTTCCTGTATATTAATATTATCAAAGATAATATTATAGCTTTCTTGAGCCCAACTCCTTCTGCTTGATCCTCCAAGGAAGGCTAAATTTAGTTTGAGTGACATTAGTCTATTTCCAAGGAAATAATTATTGTGTCAAAATATTGAATGATGATTTCACTCCTGGATTGGACAGAAGTATGGTTTGAGTTTTGGGGAACAAACCTCTGTTTAACACAAATACAGTTACTTTGATACTTAACCAAAATCATAAGAAAATAGGTAAAAGACATGATATATTCTGCATTCATAAATTCATGATATAGTTTTAAGTTTGACATTTCTTCTTTAACTCTGGGCTTAATGATAATGCTGGATCTTAGAAAAGCAGATGAAAACCAGAATGTAATACTTGGGCACAATGTGTTATTTTAAATGAGGAGTAGCATTTTTTATGTTTACCTCAGTTACTTAGGGATACAGTTCGCCTTTCAGCTGGCACTCTGATTTCCTTAGTTTCAGAGTAGCAGCCATGTTAGTCTGTATCCGCAAAAAGAACAGGAGTACTTGTGGCACCTTAAAGACTAACAAATTTATTTTAGCATGAGCTTTCGTGAGCTACAGCTCACTTCTTCGGATGCATAGAATGGAACACACAGACAGGAGATATTTATACATACAGAGAACATGAAAAGGTGGAAGTATGCATAACAACAGGAAAAGTCTAAGCAATTGAGATGAGCTATCATCATCTGTCTGTATCTGTACGAGTTTTTTCATGAAGTTGATGGATTTCCACTCCATATGGCTAAATGCAGTGCCTTGCATAATGACAGGTTTCAGAGTAGCAGCCGTGTTAGTCTGTATCCGCAAAAAGAACAGGAGTACTTGTGGCACCTTAAAGACTAACACATTTATTTTAGCATGAGCTTTCGTGAGCTACAGCTCACTTCTTCGGATGCATAGAATGGAACACACAGACAGGAGATATTTATACATACTAGCTCATCTCAATTGCTTAGACTTTTCCTGTTGTTATGCATACTTCCACCTTTTCATGTT
Organism: Mauremys mutica; assembly: GCF_020497125.1. NCBI lineage: Eukaryota > Metazoa > Chordata > Testudines > Geoemydidae > Mauremys > Mauremys mutica. Next base: position 65,294,284 of record NC_059076.1, read on the forward strand.
CTCTGTATGTATAAATATCTCCTGTCTGTGTGTTCCATTCTATGCATCCAAAGAAGTGAGCTGTAGCTCATGAAAGCTCATGCTAAAATAAATTTGTTAGTCTTTAAAGTGCCACAAGTACTCCTGATTTCCTTAGTGTTATTTTAATTTTTTTGTGTGAAGTTATTAAGTAGTAAATTGAAAAGATTTGTGTTCATCTCAGAGCATGCAGAACATTGTTTTCTTTAGATTCATCAAGATCAAATGTGGCATTGAATAAAGCTTTGCCTATAGAAATGGAAGAGAAAATCATTGATGAATTTTTGATGCTGCTGTAAGAATGACATTTGTTGCTGACACCATTATCATCAAAACATAGACACAATTACAATTTAAATCTCCACTCCTGGCCTTCAAACAGCTCTTCAACATTTCTTTGCAACCACCATCAGCCTCATAATTTGGGTTATTGAAAAACGAGGCGTGCAAATGAAGCACAGTCTAACTCTCAGGAAGATTAGGTCTGTACTTTTGCATCCACCTATAAAACAGAATACACTGAAAACATAGCATGCTTTGTACAGAACAAGGGATTCTACAATCAGACACTAAACTAAACTTATAAAGCAACTGAAGTAGGTTTTGATGAGACTTGACCGATTACAAACTGGTGATATTACTGTGGAAATCTGGCTTGATTTTTAATAAATAACTGGAATTACAAAAGAATAATATTAATAATAATAATAATAACAACAAATTCAGAGAGCTCTGGAACCTTGCTTTACTGAACTAACATGACAGGTCCCAAATAAAAGGCCATTGGTTGAACCCAGAAAAAAGACGGAAAGGCTGAAATCTGGCTGATGGAATGCAATCCTGAGTTATAGACCCTCCATTGGTTTCCCCACCTTAGTATTTACAGTAGCTAATTCTACTTCTATTTTATAAATGTTCTCTTCCTGGTACTCATAGAATTCAGAACGTGTGGTTTTTCAATAGTTTCTTGGCATGGGTCATGCCACCTTCCCTATATGGACTCAGCTGAGTATGTTGAGATAGGAGAGTAATGTGCATATGGGGGAAATTCTCTATGAGGTTGATGGACATTGCTGCAGCAGATTGTCCTTAAAATACAGTAAGCATGTTCCTAGATAATATTTTTCTTTGCTTACTAAAAGATACATGGTCTGTGTCATGCTTGCCATTTTAATCCACTTTTTCAGTTCATTTCTTCTGAAGAAGTTGACTCTGGATATGGGACAGATTATTAACTGTATGCAGACCAGTGTTGTATTATTCTGCATACAGGGGTTTTATTGCTAAATAAACTGATATTTAGGGCTCTACTTCCTTTTTATATTTAGAGGCTTTTGGGGTTTTCTTCCCCTTCTCAGAAGAAGAATAGATTTCAGACTCCTTATTTTTGTCATTGTTACATGTAGAAGGCCATTTCAGATCTGGTTTGGCCATTTATATACCTTTCTCTAGTTACCTGAGAAAGTAATTGTTTCTCATTTGTGAGAAACAAATGAGCTCATTGGGATTTACCCCTCTGATGTCATGGGATTATCTTCATATTTGGGTATGTGTTTTCAGCTTGGTATACAGGAATTTAGTACTACGAGAATTGCTGTTTTGCACTGAATATTTAACCCATAATGTCTGTAGACAGTACCAGCCTGTTATTTTTGACAGTCTTTCATATGTTTCTTGTGTGCACTGCAACTCTTAACTGCCAAACAGACAACCACCAATGCCCAAGAGCTCTTTATTGTCCTTTATTTTACATTAAAGAGAATTTAATGTCAACACTTTAAACATATTAAAAAGACATGGATACACTTTGAGATTTTCTGCAGAACAGATGTCACATACAGCTGGGCCACATTGCCAGCACACCTGAAAACCTCCTGGCATCTCTCTCCAATGCTAAATGTTTAACCACTTAGAAGCCTTAATCAATGAGCGGGCATGTACTCTTTAAACAGGTGCACATGAGTTTCAGAAGCCCTAAGACAATATGGGATTGTTGGAGGCAATGTTTCCAGTAGAGACTATTTAAATTATTGTCTATCCTGAGCTTTCACCACTGTGGTTAGGCTTTGAGCTGGATTATCTTTAAACAAATCAAAGGTGCCTCTGTGGCCTCCTGTATCTGGTTTTTGGCCAGGCTTGACCCTCAATCTGTGACACTTTCAGTGAGTGAGATTTCCAAAAAAAATATGAGTGAGATTTTAAATGTCTTATTAAAAACACACAGCAAAACTCTTCATCACAACAACAAGATCATTTACAGTCTCCTTTAAAATGAATATAGAATAAGTGATCCGCTTCCTAAATAGCAGGTCTTGAAATACCTGGCTCTGTGAAATTAAGCCAAGTGTGTTACCTGGAGGTAAGGAAAATTATTCAAATGAAATCGTTATCTTCTTTCTGTTTCTATGCTAAAGGCTCCCATAAAACAAGGTTACATGACCTGGTGAGTATAGAAAAAGTAGACCAGATGTTGAAGCCTGTCGTGACTGCAAAAGGCTGCTGCTAAACATCTGGTGATACCATACTAGACCCCCTAGAAAAGAAAATCTAAGAACAAGTGTGTGTCACACTATGTACACAGCAAGTGGTGGCATGTTACTGTGACCCCAGGAGCCACAGTTCTCTCCTTGCTCCTCACCTTGATCCAGGGATGGGGGGCGGGGAAGAGGTAGTAATTTGTTTTCCCAATGCTCAGCATTTGAAATGGAGCCAAGGCTCCAGACATTCCCTGCCCCTCTTTGCCCACATGTGGTGTGTTGGGGAAATAAATGGATGTATGGCCTCTGCTTGCCCAGACTCAAGATTTGGGTTTCCTGCTAATTAGTGGTTCTTCCTCATCTAATAGTCCTTTGCATGGTAGTCCGAGTTACAAGTAGCCCCAAATTAAGACTTAAACCAATCTGCTCCTCCCCAGAAATGTTTAAAAACTTCCCAGTGTGAACTGATGTGAGCTTACCTGAGGTGTTTTGTGGTGATGTTACCATTCTGCCATTGATCCATGAGAAGGCTGCTATCTCACATTTTCAGTGCTGTTTCTCAGCCAACTTCGAAAGCCTCCATACCACCCAATAGCTAATATTTTTGCCTGAAATTCCATCATAAAAACTGCTATACTATTATTTAACTGGAGTTTGAGTTGAAAATTAGATGGACTATTAATTATTACAGATTCCACCAAAAGGGGTCTAATCTGATGCCAGTCAGAATGGAGAATTCTTAGTAACGTTGATAGGAGTCCTATGCACACAGCAGCAAAGAAGAAAAGAAAACTTTCAAAGTGAATTTATTATTAATATTGGCAGTAATAGTAGCACTTAGGATCCCTAGTCATGGCCCAGGACTCCATTGTGCTAGGCGCTGTACAACAGAACAAAAAGTCAGTCCCACTTCAAATCGCTTAGTGAGCATTTGAACTATAGATTGATCTTGCAAGTTTTCTCTCTGTTCACTGGAAGGGCTTCAGAGGATCTGTGCTGTCACTGGAGCCCTTGAGAAATTCCATTCCTCTTAGGGTGTGAATGCTAGTGAAAAGTGCACTGCATCTGGCTAGCACTGATGGATTGTGTGGAGGTAGGTGTGGGTTGGCGATAGGGCACCCTCATGTCACAACAGTCAATACTCACAATTGATGTGATGATTATCTCAACAACAAACAGTTGTGAACACTTCAGAGAAATGACTTTAAGTAAGGAATAAGCTGTAAAACCCAACCATTTTTTAAATATATATATATACCAATGCATAAGCAGTAAAGAGTAAGGCACAATGCAGTATTTATTACACACACAAAACTATGCTGCAAGAACATTATTAAGGTTGCAAAGTCAAGAAGTCAGAAGTTAGGAAATGCCAGTGTTAAAGCTGCCCATGTAACCTCCCTTGTGCATTATGATAGTCTTTAATTACATAATCTCATAATATTTTTTCCACAGGACCCCAGCCTCATTCCGTGCACATGACAAGTGGTGCTCACTTAATGAACAGCTATTTAATATTTTGTTTTCTCCTCATTGTTCAATGTGTGGCCCAAGCCCGATTTACTGCACTTTATTCAAATCCTTCCCTGAAGATGGAATTATTGATTTCCTCATAGGCTTTTCTGTGGTGCTTACCACTATATTAACTGAGTGCCTCACAAACATTAATTAATCTATTTTCACGAAACCCTTGGGAAGTGAGGGAGTTTTATTACCTCGATTTTACATATAGGGAGTTGAGACAGAGATTGAAGTCTAAAGTTTCCGCTAATTTTGGGTGCCAAATTTGAGACCCCGTAGGATCAGATTTTTCAGTGTACTTAACATTATATGGGTTTTTATATGTTCAAGCTCAGCTCCCATTGACTTCCATTACAGCTATGAGTGTTCAGCACTTATGCAAATCTCAAATTGGGCATCCAGAAAATTAGGATTATACAATTAATAACCACCTGTAAAAAGTTTCATTTTACTCACTTGCTAGTATCACATTCTGTGACACAGGCAGGGATAGAATATCATTCCCAAGGGCAGCATTCAACTGCTTTAACCATTACTGTTCTCACTGTAATTTCTTGCCTCATTCACTGGACTTCCAACTTGAGCAGGAGTCTTACAGACAAGTCCCCTTTCTTACGACATAACACTGTTTCATTCCCAGAGCAGATACATCTTGTCTACTGAATGAGGTAGGGGTCCTGTGGAAAAAAATAGTATGTGATCATGTAATTAAAGGTTGCACAAGTGGCGGGGGGCGGGGGAATTAAAACCCACTTGCACATTCAACCTTAATTCTGGATTTTCCTAACTTTTGAGAACTTAACTTTGCAACCTTAATAATATTCTTTTAATATATTTTGTGTGTGTAATTTCCTAGGTTTTTAAAAAGCAAACTGAAAAAACCAGAAATTCTATCATGTGGCATCATATTGACGCCTCATGGGTCAACAGCAGGATTGGCACCGAACAAACCTCTGCCACTTTAGTTAATGGAGTAACTGATAGCAGTAGTAGGTTGTCATCCTCTAGATGGGGATGATGCCTGTGAGCTTCACAGCTATTTGACGTCTGAGAGATGGTGAGACTCAGGAATCTTAAGTTCCATTCCAGTTTCTGGAAAAGAGTGTGCTTTTTGTGCAGCGGTTCTCAACCGGGGGTCTGCGGCCCAGTGCGGGTCCACGAGCCATTTCAGGGAGTCTGCCAGGCAGGGCCGCTTGAAGCCCTGAGCCCTGGTGCCTGGTGGCTGAAGCTCAGTGCCCTGAGCCCTGGCACCCTGTGGGGCAGAAGCCTTGAACCCAGGTGCCCCATAGGGTGGCAGCCCTGAGCCCCATGAAGGGCAGGAGCCCCCCTGTGGTTGAAGCCTGAAGTCCCCCCCATTCCCCTGCTAGGACAGTATTGACCACAGGTGTATCCGCTGAGCTTTGTGAAAAAAAACCCACACTTTTCTGTGTTGGCAAATCCTGTAAGAATCAAGCCCCAGCCCAACATTCGGGAGGTGAGGCAGGGAGGGGTGGGGGGTTGTGCGCGGGAAACTGTGTAGTTTAAAGACTTAGGGTAGGAGCCTGCACTTTGCTTTCAGTTTGTTTTTTTAACAACCTAGAAAATTACACACAAAAAAAGTGTTAAAACAACATTATTAAGGTTTCAAAGTCAATCATTCAAAAGTCAGGAAATGTCAGAATTAAGGTTGCCTGTCGGTCTGATTGCGGAAGTGCTGAGCATTCAGAGCTGCAACTGAAGTCAACAGGAGCTGGGCTTTGAACATATAAAGTGCTATATAATGCCAAGTACTCTGAAAAATCAGGTCCTAGACATCTCAAATTGGGCATCCAAAATTAGTGGAAACTTTTGACCATAATCTCTTTATGCTTGAGTTCCCCATTTGTAAAATGGGGATAGTACTGTCTGCTGCCTTTCTTAACTGCGGTGTTGTGATGATAAATTCATTAATGTTTGTGAAGTGCTCCTATATTATAGTGATGACCCCATAGAAAGGCCAATGAGGAAATTACTAAGTCTTTATTCATAGCAGAGTTTGAATACTGTGAAAAAAGTAAGGCCTGAACCACACATTGAACAATGTGGAGAAAACAAAATATCGAATAGCTACTCAGTAATTGAGCACCATCTGTCCTGTGCACTGAATGAACCAGGGGCCCTTTGGAAAAAAACAGTACGTGATCATGTAATTAAAGACAGCGTCATAATGCATATGCCGAATTGCACAGGCAACCTTAATTCTAGTATTTCCTAACTTTTTAGTTTTTGACTTTGCAACCCTATTAATAATCTTATGACATAGGTTTTTACATATATATGGTTTCAACAAGGTAGAAGGGTGTGTGTGTGTGTCTCTCTCTCTATATATATACACACACACACCCCTTTCTGCCTTGTTGAAACCACGCTTGGTATAGGTCTGAGTGGAGTATTAGCATCAAGATGGCTCAGGGAGACTTGAAGGAATGTGCTTTGGAGCAGACCTTACTTACTGATGCTCCAGAGAACAGAATGTGTTCCCCTTTAGTGCATGCTTGCAGCCAAAGCTCATCATGCTTGTCAGTGTTTGAAATTAGCCATTTTGTGGCAGTATGGCAAGCTGGTAAATGTTCCCTTGTAGATGCCTCTTGTCCCCTAAAATCTAAGACTTAATTTAAAAAACTTGTCTCCAAGAGTGAAGAAAACCTTAAAAATGAACCAGATGTAGAACAATGCAATGATGTTTGCCCAAGGCTGCAAGAAGTGATATGGAAATAAAACTGTAAAAAAGTTATGAACAGCCCCAGTTCATTTACAGAGGGTCATCTGCTCTGAAGCCTAATGACAACAGTTTATATAATTACATTGTGAACAGTTTCACTGCTGATTAAAGCACATAAGAAGAGATAAACAGTCATATTACGTAGACTATAAACCCTTTGGGGCAGGGACCATCCTTTTACTATATGTTTGTATAATGCTTAGCACAATGGGGCCTGAGTAGTACTACTACTAATAATAACGATAATAAATAAATAAATATGAAACTCTGCACAATCTGCTGTGAGTGACATCTCATTTAGGAGTTATGAGTGGGTGGAGCTTGGCAGAGTCCCACCACTGATTTTTTGAGCCCGGGCAATGTGTTATCTTGTCTCCTAGTTAGTGTTCTGTTACACTCTAGGGAAGAGGTTCTCTACTTCCAGCCTTGTATGCCCATACACCCATGTAGCGAAGGAAGAATATTTGCCTGTAGAACATAAGAACAGCCATACTGGGTCAGACCAGTGGTCCATCTAACCCAGTGTCCTGTCTCTGACAGTGGCCAGTCCCAGCTTCTGGCAGATGGAGGCTTTGGGACACCCAGAGAATGAGGTTGCATCCCTGACCATCTTGGCTAATAACCATTGATGGACCTATCTTTCATGAACTTATCTTATTCTTTTTGGAACCCAGTTATACTTTTGGCCTTTGTAACATCTCCTAGTAATGAGTTCCACAGGTTGACTGTGTGTTGTATGAAGAGGTACTTTCTTATGTTTGTTTTCAGACCTGCTGTCTATAAATTTTATTGGGTGATCCCTGGTACTTGTGTTATGTAAAGGGGTAAATAACACTTACTTATTCACTTTCTCCACACCATTCATGATTGTATAGCTCTCCATCATATCCCCCCTTAGTTGTCTTTTTTAAGCTGAACAGTCCCAGTATTTTTTAATCTCTCTTCTTATGAAAGCTATTCCACGCCCCTAATCATTCTGGTTGTCATTCTCTGTACCTTTTCCAATTCAAATGTATATATTTTTTGAGATGGGGTGACCAGAACTATACATGGTATTCAAGGTTTTTAAATAGCTCTGTAAAGATCAAAGGCATTGCATACCTACAGTGTTATTTATTCTTAATTATCTGCTATCAGTGCACATTGATGAAAGAATAAACTCTTTATCTATAGATTAGTCTGAAAGTCCATATTGATTTTGGATCATATAGGACCTAATTAAAAAAAACAAAATATGTCCAGTCTTAATAAAATTAATATAATTAACTGCAGTCGTCTGCAAAAAGTTGTGGAAAATTGATTTTTCATAGCACCCTTACAATTGTATGTGTTTCCATAATGCAGAAGACAGACATAATAATTATTCAGTCGAGCTCATAATGGTTTTGGAAAAGCCATAAGTGTGTAACAAAGATACTACTGAACTGACTTCATTTTTGTTTGAAAGATAATTCAGGATGAAATCTTCATTAGTGAAAGGCCAAAAGAGAAATTCATTTTTTTCCATTATCCCTTTTAATATTTAATGAGTTTTCTTTCAAATATTGGTTTAAGTGGCACTAATGGATAGTCAGTTAAATTCCTAAATGAAACTGTTTCATTCATATTATTCCAAAGATTAATTAACAATAACCTGAATATTAAGAGTAGAGTGATTCTTTTCATATACAAACCTGTAACATTAAGGGGTTGACTCTCCATCTAAGGAAACTCCATTAGGGGAACCTTGTGGAGGGCAGATCTGATTTTTAACAGGCGCTTCCTGTTAATTTCTGCTAAAAAAAAGAAATGCTGGCATAATATGAGCCAGAGATTTTTGCATCATCTCGCTCCATCCCCTGGGTTTCACCATGGAGGGGGATATTTTAGCCCACAGTTTGTGCAGTGCTTTGAGATCTATTGGGATAAAAAGTGCTAGAAATACATCAGTTATTACAAATGAAATGCTTACAAAAGCCTTTTCTAAATAGCATTCCTTTCAGTCAACTTGTGTAAAGGAAGCAAAATAATACTGGCTTTGTATTCTTTATCGTATTTTTAGTATTTGGCGTACTAACATGCAGCTTGTAAATTTGTTACAGTTGACTGTATCTCCTAGGATTATCTTATTTTGAAAGCCTACATTAAACATTCTCATCTCCAGTCCATAGACCTGGGAAGCAACTCTGAGTTCTGAAATCTATAAATACACCTATTTACTTTACACAGAAAGTCAGTTTCCTGGACAGATTCCCATTTTATTTAATCTTGTGGCTCATGTAATTTATGTTTTTTTCCCAACTGAATATTTAAAATATCTTCAGACCATCTAGAATACATATAGGTCTTTTGTTTTTTAGGTAGATCAATACTTTTAATATGTCTTAACAATGTGCCCCAGTGAACCATCTGAAAGGAAGATGATTAGTGTAAAAAATATACAGATAATCTCTAAGGTAATACATCAGTCAGTAATTGTATCATTTAAATGTTAAAGAATGCATTTGGTATAAAGCAAAGGTCCTGATTCTAGTTATGCCAGTTTTAGTTTTACACATGTGTAATTCCATTGACTTTAATGCAGTTACTTGTTACTCAGTCTTGATTTATTCCATTGTCAGTGAAATCAGAATATGCCTGATGTCTAGGTGCATTATTATATCATTAAGGTTATTTTGTCTAGTGTAGTCAGCCTGATGAGCATTTTTTCCATCCTTGGCAATTTCTTCCCAGCATCCATGGAAAACCAGGAATAGTAAAGCACAATGGTGGCAAAAATCCCAACAGAAACAATACCTACTATGCAAAAACTTCTAGGAGTGATTTTGGAAATGTTGTTCTATGTGAGGTGTTTAAGGTGATATACACAGTGTACGCTCTCAGGACCACAGTCTAGATAGGAAGAGAGACAGCTGAGCTTTCAGTTTATGAGATGATCTGTAAAGGGGAGGTCAGAGCTTCTAAACAATAATTTAATTGTTCAAGGTTGTATAGTACATGTCATGTCACGGAGAAGCCTGCACAGCTTCAGAAAACAAAATATTTATTTCTAGCAGATTTGTACCACCATTTTTTCTAAATATATCGATAATATTTTATAATTATTTAGCTGAAAGCAAAATATAAGTAACTATTCTATAAAGAAGCTTTTTGATGAAAGAAAGGTTTTATTTTTATTTTCAACTTCATGATAGGACACTGTTGGACGGTAAATACAGAAATCAAAGGGATAAAAGGGTATCCAGCAGAAGCAACTCTTCACTTGACTTTAATTTACTCTAATTACCTTTGAATTCAGCAGATCCACAGCAAAAAATACATTAAAAATCCACATTGTGTATGAAATACCAAATGTGTAAGAGGCACATATATAAAAACAATGTAGGATGAGATCTTGGCAGACTAAGTTACTTCTAAGGTCTCTCACGGATGGCAAACTGCTCCTTTCCCCCAGCCAAAAAAAAAGCAAATAATACCTTTATGTTTTCAGGATCCTAAAGCTTCATGCTAATAGCAAGTTTCTTGCCATGCATGCTAATTAAGATCTCTGTACTAAGCAAAAATGAATTTGTTCTAGGTCATGTCTCATTGTGCTTTGTAAACCTATTATGCTCTACAAGTGAAATAAAAATACATGAAATCAGTAATTTAATTTTTTTTTTTAAATCCATAATGGAAATTCTCATTTTTTAAACACAGTTTTTGTCCAAATGTTAAGTCTTCATCCCTCTTTGTGATTATTAACATTGACAATGAATCTAATAATGGGAATATGTTTTCAAACACAAAACTACAAATTTTCGAAGGATCCATGGTGCATGTTCAGAGGCACCTGGAGACACTAGTTTTTCTGTGCTGCTACAATGACAACACTTTCCAAAAGGCATGAAGGACCTGTAATTTTCTTCTCTCTTTCCCTCTAGATCAATTTGAGGCAAGGCTCATTTAGGGCTTGGTACTGCATCATTCTAATCACTAGAAACTTTTCCATTGACTTGAATGGGATCACAGTCAAACCTTATATGAGTCCCCTGCCAGCTCTACTATCGCCTATAGTACAGTAGGCAAGTTATTTTTTCTCCCTATTGAATACTGGGCTGACCTTTCCCTGTTCAGATTGACCTGGATGATTTATGGGGGGAGGAGGGAAGGAGTTGTGGGGAAGGCACTAATGAACCTCAGAAGACGGTAAGTCTGAGTCTCTGTTTCCCCACAATTTGTCTAGACTTTTACACGAGTGCAAAATGAGTGTAAAGTAGGTATAAACCGCTGGTTATCTGATCTGGTTACGTTTTGTAATGGTGTAAATTGCTATCCAAGTTCAGAGCAATAATAAATCAGGCCTGATGTGCCTATCTTGGGGGTCAGTTTGGGCAAAAAGTGAGAGTGTCTGTCTACTGGAGTTTTTGAAGTTTAGTACGTTCCCCTAGTAAGGAATGAAGTCCACCCTTCTTTTGTTTTTAGAAATGTAAAGGTGACATAAATCGTAAATCACGTTGCTGTTCTTTTTCTGTTTGGCTTGGAAGCTGTTTTCAAAGAAAAGCGCATATAAAAGTTAAAAGTTTGCTACTATAATGCCGCTAACTTGCTAAGAAATCAACCACAGCTGCACTTGTGAGTTTGCCAGATATTGTTGCTACTGGCTGGTTTCCAGCCAGTCTCTTAAGAAATCACCACATGTTTACCACTGCTAATACCTCTGTGGTCAGATCCTACAATTTGCATAACATTTCCAAATTATCACTGTTATACTAACTATTGTTAACAATTAGAGCTGGTCAAAAATGGGGATAAATATTTCAGCAAAATTATTGAAGGAAAGTGTTGCCCATTTTTCATTAAATCTTGAATCTTCCGAATTTTCCATCCAGCTCTTCCCATGATCTTTGCCCAGAACTTTAGTAGAGGTCAGTTGAAAGCTCATGGATGGAACTAGGGTACCACACAGAACCTTAAACTGCTTTGAATTTCCTTGCTGACTATACAACATTCTGTGAAGGTGGTCTGATGTGAACATGCCCTTTAACAGAATCCTTTTGAGATTTTGCTATTTGTCTGCTTAGTTTGAAATCAAATTATTATTTATTATTCCATAGCACCTAGTGGCTTCAGCTGGGATCAGGGACCCATTGTACTAGGCACTGGACAAACACAGTGAAAGACAGTCCCTGGTCTGTATAGCATAATCTAAATAGACAAGATAGACAAAGGCTAAGACAGTGGTACCCAACCTATTTACCATTCTGGGCCGCATATGCAGAGCTCTCTATGTGTTATGTGGGCCACATCCACACAATGTATATATACCACCTGTATGGCCCTGAGGATGTCACATGGGATGCAGCTGTGTGCTGATTGGGCCTCAAGTGGGCTACAGATTGAGAACCACTGGGATAAGAGGAGAACCAGAGACACAGAAGGAGGTAAAGTGACTTGCATAAGGTCACACAGCAGGTCAGTGGCAAAGGTGGAAATAGAACCCAGGCCTCCAGGCTCCTCATTCAGAGGTTTGTACAGTACACCATATTGCCCTATAGCCTAGATCATATTGCCTGACTTCAAGTATTATGTACTCTGGTTTCCAAACAGTATAGTAAAATTTCTCAATGTTACACGTGAATAAGGTGTGACTTTTCAATTGGTAATATTAAAAATGTGGGTGATTTGGTGGCTCAGGGGACGGGTAATTGGATGAGGAGGGTGTGGCCCTTAGATAATGGTTTGTCCTGGTCAATTATGATAGACAGTCTTTACCATCTTGTTGCTGTTCACTGGCTCATGTGCATATGCTAGTGGTTTCATCCCAATCCTAGTGGACTGAGGTTCATGTGAAAATTGGCATTGCTTGTACTGTGCTTGTTATACTATTAGAGCCATTAATCTACCCACTTTTACAATCATTAAATTATTATTGTTTAAAAACAGATTGATGTACTTAAAAGTGAAGGAAAGCTGTAATACTGAGGTCATGTTTTAAAGTGTATGGCATAGGTTTGATTAGTAAAGAGTATGCAGTATGTGAATATTGAAGTAGTAGCCAAATATGCTGCAGCAGTATTGAAATATGTACCCTCAAGCAAACTTATTATCAGATAACCTACATTGCTATGAATTTGTAGGCAAAAAGGCCTCCACAAATATACAAGCGGCACCATTACACTGTTTGCCATTTGAAAATAGTTACTAATTCTAGCAGCATTTTCCCATGACACGTACAGGGAATATCCCTTAAACCAATAAAACATTACAAAACAGGAACAACTATTAAGCGTTCACACTGTATAATCACTACAAAGAGTTGCTGTAGGATCACCAAAGGAATCTGGCTATATTATGAAGGGTTTCCAGGGCTTGATCCAAAACCCATTGAAGCCAGTGGAGAGATTCCCACTGACTTCAATGGACTCTGCATTAGGCTCGCAGTGATTGAGTCCAATCCTCCTCATGTGAATAAGGGCTTTTAAGAATGGTCTTAAGAAAAGTTGCCAATGTTTTGCCACAGATCAGGTGTTATAATGATTCATCATGTGAGTTTCTCCGTGCAAAGAGCCCAGTTCTGTGAAGTGCTCTGCCTCTTGCAGGGCCAGGTCTTATATTTGGCAAACAAGGATTCTCAGGGAGAAATGGTGGTGTGAAAAATTTCCAGCAATCTAATTTGCCCAATGTGGAGTTACCAGAGCCATATATTAAATACTGTCACAGGGTGACTGGTGTCTTTAAAGGGAGGTGGGCCCACTCTGCTCGTGACATAGCCAACTCCTCTCTCCAAGTGGGGACAACGAGGAAGGCCAGGTGACCCAGTCAGGCCTGTGGTAGATAAGGAAGAGGCCGGGAGAGAAAGAGAAGGTGCTACAGGTGGGTGTTGGCAGATGGTTGCAGACATTGCAAAGTAAGGTGGCTCCTGCAGGGTCCTGAGTCAGTAGGGAAGAAGACACCAGTGGGGAAACAGGTCTGTGGAGAAGGCCAAATTCCAAGCAAGAAGTGGTGGGAGAGCAGGAAGATAGACCCCTAGAGAGGAGGGGCTTTGCCCAACTTGGGACTGCAGTGAAAGAAAGAGACTTTAAAGAGAGGGATAGTCCCTTAGGGAGGAGGGACTGGGTCCAGTTGAAACTAGGGTGAAGGCTTTTGAGGCCCCTAACCAAAATAAAAATAAAAAATGACAACACATGAAAACAAAATAAGGCACCAAAAAAGAGTGAGATATAATTTGAATTTTTTTTATTTAACAAATGCTTTTCTAGCCTTTTTCTGAGCAAATACACTAATTATTGAGGAAAAATCTAGCTTTTGGGCAATGTCACAGTTGATATTAAGCATGGTGAGCCCATTCAAAAGCTCTTGTCCCATAGTTCTTTACCTGCTTCAACACGTTCACCTGAAGCCACTGATGCAGGCAAATTGACAAAAATACGCAATGCAATTGTGATATTAGGAAACATCCCAGGGAGTCCAAGTTCGAGTATTTCTTGAAGCAATTCCTTTTGCTTGCAATCCAGTTTAAAGTTCAAGGAATATATTCGTTTGAGGAAGATGACCTCGTCACTGAGATCTTTGGAGATATCTTTGTTGTACTATTGCTGAAATTGTTCAGCTGCAGAAAGTAGATCTTCATTACTCAGTTTGTTGAACTGCCAAAGAAACCCCAAAAGGGTACAAATTAGTTGCAGTGACACAAATCGATGTGTAAGACCTGATTGAATAGAGTCAATGATGACAAGGAAGACATTGACTCTATAATGCTGCTTGGCATCAGATTCAGTAGGTAAGTTGCAATTGGTGGAGAACTCAGATGAAATGCCAGTATTCTGTGCTACTAATTTGGACTCAGGATCGCATCCCATTGTTCACAAGTCTGTTTAATATCATTGATAAGACTTTCAATGTTATCCCTCTCAACATCAAGTGTAGCATTGCATGCTGCAATTACCAGATTAGTTTGGTGGATCATTGTAAGTAGCTTCATCCACAAAGATGACATCAGAATGCATTCAAATTTGGACATGTGCTTCTGAATAGACTGAAGTTTAGTTTGAGCCAGTGCAGTGAGATTGAGAGATTCAAGCTCATTGAAAGCCTTTCTCACTGAATTCAAATGCTATGCAACTGGTTAAACACCATAAATCCATGCAGACCATCTAGTTTTGGACATCCCATGCAGTGAAATAGGAAGATATTGCTTCAGAATTTCCCACCTTTGTGGACTGCAATTGAAGAGATTGTACATTTGCTGAACAGTTCCAAAGTAAGTAATTGCCTTCTTGCATGATTCAGCACGGTCAATATCTACAAGGTTTAGTGCGTGGTTCCCACAGCAGGAGAAGATACAATTTGAATTATGCTCAAGCAGAACTGCTTGTACACCTTTGTACTTCCCAGTCATATTAGATCCACTGTCATAGGTTTAACCAATGCAGACTTGAAAATCTAGCTTAAAACCTTCTAGTATTGCTAGTACTTGAGCAGCAATTTCTTTTCCAGCTTTTCTCATGAAATTATCAAACAAAATAAACCTTTCTTCAGTTGAAAATTTTGAGCTGTCTGCAATCTTAACTTATCAAATAACCATAATAGTTTGTTCCTTCTGAGAATAATCGGGAGTGGCATGAACAATTATTGAAAAATACTTGGCATTTTGAATCACATCCAGAATTGTTTGTACGAATGACTCACATAACTTAATAAACTCGTTTTGTATGTGTGTGGAGAGATAATGGACTTGCATGCGCTTTTGACTCTCTTGCAATTCTCAAACATGTTTAATGTGCTGTGATAAAAGTGGGTCATATTTGCTGAGCTCAACTATGCCTAGAAAGTTTCCATTTTCACCATCACCAATACATTGACTGGACCAAAGAAAGCCAATCTCCACTCAGAAAGAAAAAGGATGACATTCAGGGTGCACTCAAGAAGTTTTTTCCTGTTATTAGTTTCTGTAGTGAGTTCAGTCAAGAGTAAATTCTCAACTGAACTTTCAGCTGATGCTGCCCTACTGGCTGATTTCCATGCAACATAGTTTTCTTTGTGTGACGTTGAACTCTCATGTGATGGTATTCGGTCTTTCAACTTCCTCCAACCTCTGTTGATGCTCCATCCTGTTTGATCAGAGAGAACTAATGCATTTGCAGCACTTTTGTTCAAAATGAAGCAGGGCGCACAGTACAGAGATTGTTTTTCCATACTCCAGCATAACCAGTCTCTTGTGCAGGTGTCACTATTTGGAAGAGTTTTCATCAGAAGACAAGTAGAGAAAGCATGATTATCTGCATCTCATGGAATGCTACTTGAAATTTCAAAACAACTAATTTGAAGAAAGCAGCATTGCTCTTGTCAATAATTCCAATGTCAATCACAGTCAAACCTGCAGTACTCATGAATTGCTCTTGCTGCGTAAGATCTACATCTTCCTGTTGCTGTTGATTTCTTGTTTCTTGATTGTACACCGGATCTTCTGCTGCATCTGTTACTGTTGGCACAGCTCCTTCTTGACTACTGTCCTCATGTTCAGGTACTGGCATTGAAATATCACCTGTTGCAGTTGCAGAGTTTTCATTATCTGTAGCATTGTTTCTTGGGCAAGGTGTGTTTTCCAGTGGTTTGAGAAATGAAGTTATTGGCTTTGAGCTTTTAGTTACTGCTTCACTCAGTTGTTTTCGCCATCTCTTGCTTTCACCACTTTCAAATCCCCTCTTCATAGTGATCTATCTGGTCAATATGTAGCCTATCCACACTTGAAATATTCTGCTGTAAATAAGTAGCTTATCTACACTTGAAATCTTCTACTGTAAACATGTACACAAATGCTGAATGGTACACAAATGCTGAAAAGACTTAAAATAAAGTAATACTAATTAAGAACACAAAGTGAAAGTTATTATGCTTATAACTGAATCAAAACTCAAGCACGCAAAGTATAATATAAAAGGCTGAGCTGAAGACAAAGAGATGACATATATATTGTAAAGACAGACACGGATACAGATGGAGGGATAATGTCCAAAAATTTCAAACATGTGTCCTCACAAAACTCACTGTACAAGACTGTCCTCGCAAATGTTCACCTTGAATCTGGGCCTATAGACTATGAAAGCCTATGATGATGGCCAAGCTACCAAGCTAGGGCTCAACCAACCAACCGGTCACCTCTTTTAGCTGCCATATGAAGATAATAATGAGGAATTCTAACACACAAATAATGCCTTAGTCAACTAGACGTAAAACTATAAAGACACTAAAATGTAACAATTCTCTACCTTTCAACACACACTTGATCCAGCACCAGCCACTAGTAGTGGTTTGTTTATATAATCAGCTGATCTGAGAAGACACGTTCATCATGGTCTAATCTTGTGCCATCAGAAGCAATGTATTTTTATTAATATTTGTGAACATTTTAAACTCTTTAATATGACAAAATCTATATCTGTTAACAAAAAAATTGTCTTTTACCAAATTACATCTCTTATTTGCTTAAATTTGCAGCTCTGTGCTGAGAGAGTGTGTCACATTTTGGTCTGATAGGGATGCAAATAAACTTATCAAATGCCAAAAAATTAACAAATTACTAAATTTAAGGCCCCATTTGAGCTTGAGGCCCAGGCTAAATGGCCCTCCTGTCCCCCCCCCCCTCCCCAATTGGCCCTGGGTGTAGGTTTGAGTTCTGTTTTGAAAGACTGTGCAGGATTTGAGCCCAGAAAGCTCTTGTGGCCAATATTGAATTGTGGTGGTGCCATTGCCTTGTCTAATTTCTCTTCACCCTTTTGCAACACCCATCCACACGGGGGCAGTCCCTGTGCTCAGAAGTACTCAGGAATGTGACAGTGACTGGACCTATATATTCGTCCCTTCATGGTCCAGCAAGGGCACCCACTCTAGGCTCCTGTCTCCTCAGCCATCAACTCTCTTGGGCAGAGACTCGTGTCTCTCTTCTTCCTGAATGGGGCTTTTCCAGGTTGCACAGCTCTCTATCGATACTGTTAGTTTCCCAGCAAGTCAGACTGCTAGCATCTGCATTTTGCATTCTAGGAAACCCACCTCACTTTGTTTGTCCCAGAAGTTCCTTCTTGTCTGGCACATTGTTTGAAATAGTCCTTTGAAGCTCATATCATTTCTGAGGGTTTACACTGGCCATCATCTCCCTAGAGAAGTTACAGACTATTCCATAATAATACATAAATTTGTATTTATAATACAGTGGTCTCCAACGCTATTTAAATTTAATTCAGTGAGATCTCCCAAAGATTGCAGGAAATTGCCACTTCTGTCACAGGCTCCTTCTACCTCTCCATTTGCTTGAATACACCAGCAACTGTCTATCTGTAAATGTCTGAGTCCAACTTTCGAAGCCAGGAATTTCAAATATGTAGGAACTATAGGGCAGCTATTTAACATCCCAGAGTGCCTCATTTAGCCTAGTTACTAGAGACTTTTGTGGGGAAAGCTTTGGGGATATATTTACGAAGCAAGGAAATATGCAATATCATAAAATATGTGGAGTGTGGTGGTATCAATCCTTGTCAGACACAGACACTAGAACTGTTTATAGATGGCTTTTACCACTTTCCCACAGCACAGTGTTCTCCCAGATTACAGTGACATTTTCAATGCATGGAAGAATTAACTTTTTACCAGCTTGTGTGAGAGTGTAATATTTTTAAGGATGTCTGTTTCATTTCCAAATGCATGTGTATTCTACTTTATGCTTTGGCACACAAAGGACTAGAGGGCCTGAGGGAAAGCTTCAGAGTGTGTTGGAGATTTCCTTTTCTGCTTCTCAGATCGGATCAGGAGTCATTGAGACTTGCTATCCTGTGGCCTGGCTGATCTGGCCTCACCTAGGGAATGAAGGAGGGGACTGGGCAGCAGGCATTATTTTGCAATACAAGAGGAAGATGTTAAATGGACACTTCCAATTTAAACATGATACTTCTGCCTGCTTTTTGAAAAACCTATTTGTTCAAGTAACCCCTAGGGCTAGTACAACCGACGAATGACAGAGAGCATATATTTTTTTTTTATCACTTTGTTTTGTTTTTTGCATTTGGCAGTCAATATTCCCTGTTTATGTCTGGCTCTTTGTCAGCCCTTATGGGAAGGTCCTGTAGAGCTCAATAGAAAATGAGTCGTTCAGCCGTTTAACTGAACCATCCTATGGTATCCCTTCCATACAGAATACCATATAGGATGGTTTTAACCTCAGGTCTTCCACTGACTTATTGCATTGCTCTGAGCAAACCAATCAACTTGTTTGTGTCGTCCACAAAATGGACATAATATTTATTTATCGCACATAGCAGTTGTGACAAATCAGTCATTAATTAAAGTTTGTACAGATCCTTGGAAACGTAAAGCATTGTATATTGTAAGTGTTGCCCTGGGATAGGAAAATAAGGTTGAAGAAGAATAGAGGAAGGCAACGATGAAAAAGAGGAAGATGGGTCAAAGACTTCCAGTGAATATTAACTTCAGATTGGCAGAGATTTTTGATGACTAACCAGAGTGTAAATGCAGAGTAACTTCTTTGAAGTCAATAGAAATGCACAATTTGAGATCAGAATCAGGCCCCACACACTTAAGCACCATATATGTCATCTAAGAATTTGGCCCCAAGGTTTTCACAGGAGTGCTTGTTCCTTAATAGATGAATATTTTAAAAATATTACAGTGTAGTTTCTGAACAAGAATACATACTTCTCAGAGCTTTCTCCCCTTTAACAGAAATATTTCCATTCTCTTATGGCTGTCTAATGCAACTGTAATTTGTGATTGCTTGTTTAATTCCTCTCTCTCATGTAAAGAATTAGCATTTTACATAATTTCATTTTTAAATAGATGAATGCCAATTCGAGGAACTTAGAGTCTAGGATGCAATCTGACATCATTTCGTTTTGATCAGAGGACTATCACTTTATGATGTTTTTTTAGAGAATTGGAGGATTTTATACAGTAGATCTATACCATGCTTTATACTTTTTTTCACCTAATGGCCAATGGAAACTAAGAGCACGTAAAATAATTGGCTGATAAACAGTAAACTTGTCTCAGACTTTCCTATGGTGCTGCTATCACCCTGCTATAACAAAAACCTTTCATTTTTACTAGGAATACTAGTAATTCGTTCTTACTAGTGGCTCCTTTTTGTTTGTGAACTACAAAGATGATGGCTCCAAACATGAGAAGATAAATGTGTCTCTCCTTACCTTAATCCATGGGACTCCCATGACCCATGCTGAGTCACTATTGGAATCTACCTCATCATTTTCTTCCTTATGCTTTCTTCTAATTCTGTGGTTTTTCCTGAACAATTCTTTCCCTGGATTTTTTTTTTCATCACTTGAAAAAGTGTAATTCACCAGTACTCTTCTAAATTTGCCTGCCCCTTTTGCTTTCCTTTGTTTTTCTGAAGTGCTATGTAACACTTAGATGTGCATAGACAGAAGAATATTTTTTCTTTTAAATAAAGTATGTGTGACCCTCCACACTTTAAGGTATTATTTTAATGCTTTGAGAGATCATATTAGTTTTCTGAATTGAAATATAATCTAGTGTATAAATTAAAGCACACAAAGACTTATAAATACCCCTTCTTTTATCACCATTCCTACAAGCAACACTGTGTCTCTCTCAATAATCACCACAGGCAAGCCTACACAAGGAGAATTAATCACTATAAAAATAACTGTATTAAAAAAAAAGGGGGTGTATATGCAAAACATGAGAAATGTAAACCAAAGCCATCTGATGAAACACACTAGAACTTCAATAGCTGAAGACAGTATGTGCCCAATTACATGTCCACCTCATAAGAAAGCAGGGCCCAGTAATGATGAGCTAATATGGGGCCAGGTTATGTCTGGCCCTTTTCACAGGTGCATAGGGGGGAAAGTGCAAGAAGTCCTTCCCATGGTTTCCACACCCCATGTCAGGGCCAGAGACTGTAATTGTTCCTGCACTTAGGGGGTACCAGGACTGCTCCTTCTTTGTTCTCATGAAGGTGCTTGTTGTCCAAAGGAGGTGGGACTGTGACCATTTCACCCCTCTGCACCAACGTGAGGATAGTGCAGCCGTGCAGACTGCTCAGGCATACTGGGGAGCTCAGGGAGGGCAGAACACCGAGAAGCCTACAGCATAAGAGCCTGCTGTAGCTCTACTGCCCTTAAGACAAGGTTGTGCCTAAAAGGCACAATTGACCCCACAGGGAGAACAACATTTAATGTAGTGAAAAATCCTATTATCTTTCAGCCCAGAGAAAAGAGGCAGTCAGGCTAGACAGCTGGATGCTTATCAGGGAAGCAGTGCTCAAAACTGAAAGAAACAATTGATGTTATATTTGTGGAAATAAAGTGTGGGTCTGTTGTCCTCTCCTACTTTCCTTTTCATTTTATTTTCACCTTTTTTAACCTGGCAGCAGTATGAAATGTGCATCTGGCATGTGCATCAACAATAGCCCTGCTTGAAAGGTTGGCAGGTACCTAGAGCCTTGTCTTCACTAGAAAAAAAAGTGTGTTTTTACCAAGCTTTAGGTAACACACTTGGTAAAACCCCAGTGAGGACAAGGCAGTTTGTAGTTCTCACACCTGTTAACAGGTTGAAGTAAACCTTAGACTCCCTCCAGTGTTTATCTTGACCTGCACATGTGAAAAGAATAAACTGCCTTATCTTCAATGGGATTTCATCATTTGTTAGCTAGAGCACATATTTTTTTCTAGTGTGGCTACACTGTTAGAGAGGGAGGGGCTTACTGGGGGCTGACATTTTTGTATAATAGCAGGATGTCTTGATTTATTTATTAGTAAAGAGTGTGTTGCTGGAGGTTGTGTGTCTTATTTACTGAAAGTTGTTAGGGATATGCAGACATGCTGGGTTTAATTGCTGGTTTGCTTTGTTTGGGTTGCCTACAGTTTTCAGATAAATGTTTTTTCCCTTATAAATAGCAATAAATAAATACAATAAATGTTACCTAAGTTTTTGTGGCATTGTCCCAGGAGCACACTCAGAATGAAACAGCAGCACAGATTTGTTGTTGTTATTTCTTTATTATTTGTATTGTGGTAGTTTATTATTTGTATTGCGGTAGTGCCTAGAAGCCAGTTGTGCTAGGCACTGTACAAACTATGAAATAATGTGTCTATTAAAAAAAATCTTCAGAACAACCTATATCTAAGTCTATTCTCTTTATCTTATTTCTTGCAGTTTTCCAGTCTATTGGCTATTAAGAATAACCCATTCTAAAATGTTAGACTCTGTCTTTATTATCTGAATAACTCCTTCTGTGGGATTGTTTATTGTTAAAGGAGATTTTTTTTCTCCCAGTGATTTATGGTTTTCAGGATAAGAGTGGGAGTAGAAGTTTTGTACTAAGCCTTAATTACAGTGAAATATGGAACAGATCTCTTCTTAGTGTAATTTAAATGTTGAACATTAACTAACTTCTCAAAGGTGGAGCCAACAAACTTATTTCATTTAAAAGACATATTCCAGATTATAAATAATTGATTTATATATTCAGTGCATAAGTCTTAATTCTTGATGACTGTATTTTTCTTTTAGGAAAGAGGCACAATTGGATGAAGAAGGACAGTTTCTAGTCAGAATAATTTATGATGATTCCAAAACATATGATCTGGTTGCAGCAGCAAGCAAAGTTCTTAGTGAGTAATATGGCTATCTTTTAGAAATTATACCTGCTTTTAATGTGTCAGGCCTCCTATAGTGAGGTCACTACTTTCTCTGTAACTTTAATTCATTAGTTTGCTAGTAAATTATATATGTAAGATTAATAAAGACACAAATATGTGCAACAGGGGGATTTAACACAGAGGAAGTGAAAGTGTGGTTACATTAGAAAAAAGACTGTCTCAGAAAAAGAGTTATTGCTCTTCCATGTTTATTTAAAATCAGTTTCTTCCTTCTATTTTTTATAATGAATGTAATGCTTACGATATATGTAAAAGTGCTAGCTCATGAAAGTGAAAACCTTTTTTTATGCACAAGACATATATAATATTACATGAAATGGCAGTGCACTAGAGTATGCCACCACGTCCCCCTTCCTTCCCTCCC
This sequence comes from Mauremys mutica, assembly GCF_020497125.1. Taxonomy (NCBI): domain Eukaryota; kingdom Metazoa; phylum Chordata; order Testudines; family Geoemydidae; genus Mauremys; species Mauremys mutica. The sequence continues at coordinate 65,317,078 of NC_059076.1, forward strand.
TCCCTCCAATGTACTGTACCTCAACCACCTGATGACCTCTAGATAGTATAGTTCAGTCTCCATGTCCATTTAATCATTGGCCTCTCTGCTGAGATTACTAACAATGGTGACCAATGTGACAATGTCTTTGTGAAGGGCACACCTCGTTCCACATAGGCCATCAATCTGGATAGCATTGACTTTCAGCTACTGCAGCTCTGAGCTGGAATTAGAAAGGTATCCCTATCCCTATTATCTTATTTGCACTCTATCTCTGCAGTGAGAGTGAATCAGCAACCAGCCACTGAACCCATAAGACCATGGCTTCTGGGGAAGAATGCACTGTTTTTGCATAGATAGATCTGGCTTGCATTGACCTTTGGGGTTCTGTGAGGTTAGAGGTGAAACCACTGCTTATTACTGAGTAGAGGAATAGTTGGTGGGAGGGAGGAAAAGTGGATGGAAAAATTACCTGGATTTTTTTTTTCTGTGGTGGGGTTGATCTGGTCTACTGCTTTTGGAGCATGTTCTCTGGACGGCAGATAGAAAATATAATATGCAAAACAACTCATTTTACATTATAATTATTGTATCATAAAATGGAGTCTAAAATTGCTAGCAAAGTACAACAATGCATGGCTTAAATGAATCAAGTTTTCTGTATTTTAAATAGATCTTAATGCTGGAGAAATCCTTCAAATGTTTGGGAAGATGTTTTTTGTGTTCTGTCAAGAATCTGGTTATGACACAATCCTACGTGTCTTGGGCTCAAATGTCAGAGAATTTTTGCAGGTAAGAATTTTGTGCCAAGAAACTTAAAGTAGGTAGCACTGGACAGGCAGAATTGGGCCTTGTGGATAGAGCATTGGCCTGGGAGTCAGGAAGCTTGGGTTTTGTTCGAATCTCTATCACTGGCCTGGTGGGTGACCTTCATAAATTGCTTCCTTTCTCTTTCCCTGATGCAGAGTTTCATTCCTCAGGACAATTTTGGCAGAACACCCCCTATTTCATATGCCTTTTGATACAGCCTTTAATTACATGATCACATACAGTAATTTGCACAGGACCCCTTGGCTCTTCAGTGCACAGAACAGAGATAGCAGAGGGCAGAACTAAGGTTGCACAGACAATAAATCTGGCATTTCCTAATTTTCGACTGCTTGACTTTGCAACCTAAGGGCTAGTCTACACTTACCTGCCGGATCGACGCGGTGAGTTCGACTTCTCGGAGTTCGAACTATCGCATCTAATCTGGACGCGATAGTTCGAACTCCCCGCGCGCTCCGGTCGACTCCGGTACTCCACCACTGCAAACGGCGGTGGCAGAGTCGACCTTGGAGCCGCGGACTTCGATCCCGCGGCGTCTGGATGGGTAAGTAGTTCGAACTAGGGTACTTCGAGTTCAGCTACGCTATTCACGTAGCTGAACTTGCGTACCCTAGTTCGACCCCCGCCCTTAGTGTAGACCTGCCCTAAGTAACAGTCTTTTAACATAGTTTTTCTTTCTGTGATATGATACACTGTTCCTTTCCCAATAGATGATGTGTAATGACATGTTGGACCAAATTTGCTTCTGGTGTCGATGGGTGCAGCTTACCAACTGACACGAGCAGAAAATTTGGTCTAGTGACTGATGTACTCTTTCTCCTCCAGAGGCCTGTCTGACTAAATACTGCAGATACTGATTATTTCTATATGTGCAATATTCGGCTTCTTTGAGAAGTACAAGCTGTTACTTCTGTCTCATAGCTCATCTGCAAGCCAAGAGAGTCAGTCCTTGTCCATGTGTTGAGGAATGGGGTAGAACAAAGGTGATTTTATACTACTTTTGTGCTGCCCCAGTCTCTCAGGACAGTGTGAATTTATGTCGCTGTTTCTGTTGAAAAATGAAAATCCATTTTGCATCATTAGTGTGGAGCAATCCTAGTCAGTTCTAGAGGAGCTGATCCAGGTGTGGGGTAAAAGTGATTTTTTTGCTTTCAAGGAAATTTTTCACGTGAAAACAGTTTGAGTTTTGAATTTCAAATTGAGAATGTACAGCGCTCTCAGTGAGAAACAGATACTCTAATAAGTTTAAAGCACATGGACTGATTCAGACATTGGGAAGATTTTCAAATGCATAAATTATTATTACAATTGACTTTCAATGGGAGTTGGGCACCTAACTGCCATCTGTGCCTTTGGAAATCTCATCCACAATAAAGAAGTGAAAAGAGTGTAATGCATAGTTTGTTGTTTATTTTCCTTCCTGATTTAAGGGCTCTCTGAATACAGTTATTCAGTTGCTTGTGCATACATCTGGATGCCTTCACTGAGACCTAGATCACACCAGGACCTCCCCAGACCCTGACAGTACCTCTTTAACCTGACCACTTGGGAGCCTGACTGGATCTCTGTACATTCCCAGCATAGGGCACCACATACAATTTACACCATGGAGAGATGCTGTCAAAACCTCTTTTTCAAACAGTTCATTATTCTAACTTGCAGAACAACCTCCATCAATAATTTTGTACTCGAGTTGAGTACACAAGCTGCACCCAGCACAGGCCTATAGGAATATGCAGCCTTCAGCAGAACATTATACTGCCAGTCTGCATTGCCTGGGTGAGCAAGATTTGATAGGGTAGAAACAGACCAAATTAAAATCCATGGCTGACTTGTTCCTTCCTCATCTTGGGAACAGACTAATGGGCAAGCTCTCCTTCCCCTTTCCATTCTTCACCAGATGAGAAAATTGAAGGTAAGATTGTAATGCAAGAAAATCTCAGTAGTAACATTACATTTGTATTCTTGTAACTTTAACATTTGAGACTGTCATTTGTTGGAATTCCAGTTTGAACAGATGACATTGGCCATTTGCACTTCTGTAAATATAAACAGGAAGAATATATTAAGTATTTGCACTGACAACACGAGGTTGGTTTTTGTAGCTGCAGTTATGAAGCTCAGTTCCAGTTATCCATGATTTATTGTTACTGCTCTTAGAAGTCATGTGAGTAGATGATCCTAATTATTATTTGTATAACAAAAGTGCTCATAAACCACAATACAGATGGGGGTCCATTGTGCTGAGCTCTGTAGAAACACATAATAAAAGACCATCTCAATACTTAGATCTAAATTACAATCTATACTGAGCCCACAATGTAACAAACAATCAAAAGTTTTTGGTTTTTAAACTCTGTGAAAATAATCTTGACTATTATATTTCCTGTTCCTTGGAATCAGTCTTGAATGAGATTGTTTATAGGAAATCCACAGACATATAAAGACATATAAGGAGAGCAGGGGCGGCTCTAGGAATTTGGCTGCCCCAAGCACGGCGGCATGCTGCAGGGGGTGCGCTGCCGGTCGCCGGTCCCGCGGCTCCGGGGGACCTCTTGCAGACGTGCCTGCGGAGGATGCGCTGGTCCCGCGGCTCCGGTGGAGCATCCGCAGGCATGCCTGTGGGAGGTCCACCTGAGCCGCGGGACCAGCGAACCCTCTGCAGTCATGCCTGGGGGAGGTCCGCTGGTCCGCGGCTCCGGTGGACCTCCCGCAGGCATGACTGCGGAAGGTCTGCCGGAGCCGCCTGCCGTCCTCCCGGCAAAATGCCGCCCTAAGCGCGCACTTGGCACGCTGGGGTCTGGAGCCGGCCCTGAAGGAGAGGCACATTTAAAGAAACTACAAAAGGGCAATACTTAGACTTAAATTAAGTATTTTCCCTCACTGTACAACGTGGTCCTGAAAAAATTGCTAGTCATGTTAAATTAAAAGAGAATATGGCAAAAGAGGCAGCATGAAGAGAGATGCAACCTAAGAACTCCCAAATGTGCTTTTATGTTAAAAACTACCTAAAGAAAATCAATCAGACTCATAAGTAGTGGTTGATACCAGATCCTTCAGGGAATTGTTTAGTTGTCTATTGAATTAATTTTAAAAGCAGTGCAGTACAGTAAATCTATATTTTATTTTTCTTCACTGAAAGTATCCACATACATAATATAGCACATAAATACCCGAGCAGCTTTACTGTGAGTTTGGAAGGCAATCACACTCAGATATTTTTTTGTTTTGCAATTTGATTTATGATTATTGGTCCAGATTCTCTCCTGCCCTGAGATCCATTTGTCAGAGAAGAAAGGCATCATCAGAGATCTGATTACAGTTCTCTGATTTGAAAACTGTACCCCCCCCACCCCAGCCCTGACATAAATTACAGCAGCCTGGTAGCCAGAAACTGGCCTATTCCTGTAAGTGTTTTGGTAGCTCTACCAATGCAAAATTTACAAGGCCCCATTGTGCCAAGCACCGTACACACACACACACAAAGGTGTCCCATCTCCCATAGAATTTACAATCTTAACGTATGCTGATAGACACTAATACATTCAGCAAACAAGACTATAGTGTTGGAGGAGAGGATGGCAAAATAATAGTGAAATTACCAACTGTCTAGCCCATAGGAATTGATCTCCATGCAAACAGTATATTGATATGTGCAAGGCTGACCAAATATAACATAACTTTACAAAATATAGGTGAAATATTCGCAAGAAGATCTGCAAAGTTTAATAAAGTTTAAGAGCATCAGGAAAAGGAATTATGTTGATTTCAACAGGACTAGTGGCTGAGTGAATTGTGAGTAAGGGTATTGGAATTTGGTGCTTAATATTTTATAGAAAAGCAGTACTTGGCATACATTTTATGTCCTTTTCCATAATATTGGACTCAAACTCCTTTTGAGACTGTTCAAGTGTGGATGACTCTGTGTATAGGAAGATGACTCTTCTTTTCTGAGTCTCTTCTTAATAGACATCTTCCAAAAGGTCTACATACTGAAGCTGCTCCTGGGGAGCACATACTGGAACAGCACCCTTTCAGGCAGTCCACAGTGTACTTCCCCTCTGTGCACCTGGCTATCTCTCTAGCTCTGCTCTCACTCACACTCTTTCAAACCACTACAGATCTGGTCTCCACCTCCCAAGAGGAATGTTCCTGGTCTCTGCAAAGATCTGCAAGGGGTTGAATCCATGTATCTTCTTCTCCCTTGTATTCCCACTAACGGCTGGACTCTGTTGAGCTCACAGATTTTTGCCTCTTAAGTTTTAATTTGATGTAGTGATACATCAATGCAATAAAAATACAAATATATAACAAACTAAAAAAAGTGAAGGAGGATGTTCCAGGATGCATGCATCCCAAGGAATTCATTTATAAGAGACTCATTTCCTTTGGAGGCCTCCCAAGAAAAGTAGCAGCTGTTCACGCCACCTTCACAACTTTGAAGATCTACAGATGTTAAGAAAAGGGAGATGATCCAACCTGCACATTTAAAACATCTTCATTGTACCTCTCCCTGACCTGGCAAAAATCACAAAACAATCCCCAGTATTACAAAGTGTTAAAGGGGACGGGGAGGGGGGAAGAGGAGGGGATGTGGTGTCATACTAAGGACCCGGTAAGTGAAGAGGGTAAATAATCTTGACAAATGTATTGGTAGATGATTACCTGGGTTGTGACGCTATTCAGCCAGTCTGATTGTCCTTCTATCTAAGCCATTACACCGCAAATAGTAAAATGAAGTCATCGTAATGACTCCATAGTTAAGGTTGTAGCTGGCATAATATTCTAAGTCTGATTCTGATCCTACTTTCCCATCTAACTTCCTCATAAAATCTACTTTCCAGTTTCTCAAGCATATTTCCTATCCAGAGAAGAATTTACTTTTGCCAAAGTTTGAGATTAATCAGACATGTCTGGGACATATGGAGAGTTTGAAAAAGTGGAGTTGTTTTGGTTTTTTTAAAGGTCTCACTTTTTAAAAATGCTTGGTTTCAGCTATGACCTGATCTAGAAACTCTATTTTGGGTTCATTCACTTGTTCTCAATGAGATCATGTGACTGAGCATTTTTAGGAAATGTGGTAGGTTAATTTTAAAGATGTTAGCTATCCAACTGGAAACTTTGAAAACTCTTGTCAGGTTCTGGCAGAGCTTATAAACTTGTGTTAATACTTGAAATGGCATTACTAGCTTAATGTTTAATTTAAAACAGTAAGAAAGGCTGTTGTTGTTTTTTTCACATGCAAGTGCCTAAAGTTAGACTCCTAAATCAATATAGAAACACCTGGCTTACCAGCTGTAGGCTATTTGGTTACAGCTGCTCTTTAAAAGATAGATTACAAGCAGCAGAGTTCTTGGAGGGAGGAAAGAGATAAAGATGGGTAGGTAAGAGAGGGAAAGGGATATCCTAGCCACTCCCGCATCCATTTAGAAAACTAACCCTGCCATGAAAATAAAAATGTTTCCATCTATTGTGCAAACATAGTACAGTCCAGGAATTCACTCTTTCTCTCTCAAACAACTTTTACTGGTGTTATTTTCAGTGCCAGTCATAGGCCAGACTCATTGTCAGGTGTGTGGGTCCCCAGCAGTGGTCCCCCTCACCACTCCTGGAGTGGCAAGACAGCAAAGCAACGTGCCTGGAAGCCCTGCAAAGCGGGTCTGGAACTGGCTGACCCAAACCCACAAGTGATTGTGGCAGTTGTGGACAGGGTGGGGCCAGACTACCCAGGAAATATACCAAATCAGTAACTTATATATACAATATGTAGCTTAGGTCTTTAAAACAGCTACTTAAATTACTTATATTCTCAAATAGACGATTTGCAACATGCATGAACTCTATTCTGATGTGTTTGTGTGTTTTTAATTATCCCTGTAGAACTTGGATGCTCTGCATGACCATCTTGCTACTATTTATCCGGGTATGCGTGCCCCTTCCTTTAGGTGCACTGATGCAGAAAAAGGGAAAGGACTCATTCTGCATTATTATTCAGAGAGAGAAGGACTCCAGGATATTGTCATTGGAATCATCAAAACAGTAGCTCAGCAGATCCATGGTACAGAAATAGACATGAAGGTAATGTTTCCTTGTATGTTCTGATTGAAAGTTGATGTCATTCATAAAATTGAAAGAGCTGTATGATATAATGAAAAACAATATTTTTTTATACATTCATACTTTCCACAGAGGTTTTGCGTACTGAAAAATCTCTCCATTACCCCCCATGTTAACCCGATACCTTCAAGGTCATATACTGCCCTCACCTGCCTTTGCCCTGACCACACCCCTGTACTGGCCACAGAGAAGGAGAATGGCATAGGAGCCACTGTACCAATTCATATCTCCCTAGACTGGTAGGATCCTCCAATGGCTATATCTGATAATTTTAGGGCTGCTTTGCACCACCAGAACACCACAAACTGGTCACAGCACAACCCAGGATCTGGGCCAAGAAATGAAGATTAGCATGTCCAGTTGAAACTGCAGAGATAATTTTGCATTGGTAGAATGTAAATTTTGCATTGGTAGAATGTAAATCCAGCTTACTATTTGGCCAGGATACCATAGGAAACACACTTATCCTTGCACAAAGTACCATGGAATCTTTAATGGCAATAAATGTTCAAGACCTTTCTCTCTCTCTCTTTTTAAATCTTCCTTATGTGAAAGATTGCAACTATAACAGCAGGCGCATCCTTTATTACCACATTGGAACACTGATTCAGTACTGACTCAGGAGTGCCACCTACTGACTCACTAGCACCATTCACGTTTTCCCTGGAAATCTGTCATCCTGGTGCTGATCAGCCCAGTGTTAATTTGCATATAGTCCAGATGGCTAATAGCTCAGGGCAACATCCAGTAATCCAAAGAAAGAGAAAAGGGATACAAAGATTATGTTCCATATTATTTTTCCATTTTCATTTATTTTCTTTTTGCCTAGTTCATGTTCTCTGAGCACTTATGCACTTTATTTGAGGCATTTTCATATATGTTCTAGATTACGTCACTTCACCAAATTTGGTGTCATACTCTAAGCAGCCTTTTACTTCCTGTCTTTGAGTGGACGGGGTAAAAGTTTCAGAAGTGCCTAAGTGACTTAGGAGCCTGTCTCAATTTTAGAAATGACTTAGACACTTAGAAGCCTAAGTCCTATTGACCTTGATGATGAGACTTAGGCCAGGTCTACATGAAAAAGTTAGGTAAACTCAGCCATGTCACTCAGGGATATTGGAAGTCTACACCCGTGAGTGATGGAATTAAACTGACCTATACCCTGGTGGAAACAGTGCTAGGTCAATGGAAGGATTCTTCTGTCAACCTAGCTGTCATCTCTCAGAGAGGTGGGTTAACTACAGTGACAGGAGAACCCCTCCCATCTCTGTAGTAAGTAAGTAAGTACAGATAAGAAGCCAATGCAGATAACGTGGCACAGGTGTAATGTGTTCACTGAAAGATGCATTGCTAAGCAAATAAGCATTTACATTCTGCCCACACCGTGCATGTTACAGTAATTCAATCTTGAGGTGACAAATGCATAGTCACTGTATAGTAATCCACATACAAAAGGAAAATTCAGTGTTGTCCAAAATGAGTCACAGACAGCTAACTAAGAAAAACCCCAGTTTTCATTGTCCTGCGTCTATGAAATGCAGGCGTAGAGTTGAGCTCCATCTGCATACTCATGGCACCAGGGCTTGACCACTAAATGTCTCAATTACACATGGAACAGGAAAGGTGATGGAAGAGAGAGCCCAGTACAACCCTCTGACTTCTCAGAATGAAAGGATTGAAACTACTATAAGTAATTCCAGTTCACTGGGTTGCCTACAAAACATGGTAGTCAGTGGTATTTAAGGCAACTAATAGATCTAAAACCATCAACATGGGTGTCTGATCATCTTCCATCATCAGAAGATCATGAACCAATGTCTCCAGTCCAAGTAACTGTTACAGTACTGTAGTACATTTTTCATTACATAACCTTTAGCAACAGGATTTTAGGGACAGAGTCTACAGTTCATTTCACAACCAGATAGTCATAGCAGCGAACTAAGGAGCATTTTCAGAAGTGTCCTTAATAATAAGTACATATACACCTGAGAATGGTTTAAATTGCCTCAGCTAAAATTTTGAGTGAGAGCTGCCACTGCAGAAAGACCTCCATGCAGGAATAATATCCCACTCCAAAAGCAATGCCCCAAATCCTTCAAACAGCACAAAACAACGCAGCCCATGACTCCTATCATATTCCTTGATTGAGACTACTCTCCAAGGAAGAGCTGCATTGGCCACAATGTTCACAAATCTCTACAGAATAAGATGGGTCTCTTATGTGATTGGGCAGGCAGGGAGGGGAGGTCTTAGATTTTCTTTGCAACCAGAAGGCTTAGAATCTTGAATCTTTTTTTAAATAAATGAAAGCTTAGATTCTCAATCACTATTTGTGGTGAAGGATGGATTCTCCTCAAATTCCATAGCTGTGGACCCTCAGAAAACACAGAACTCTGGTCAAAGTAAACCACCAGACAGAATCTAATCACTTAGTCAAAGAAAAACATTTATATTGAAGATCACCAAAAATTTGCTATGGATCTCATAGAAACTGTTAATGTGTGTGTGACCTGGATGAGCAATGTCCTTCTGATATAAACAGAACTCTGCATGGAAAATCTCATGGAAAAACAGACTGAATACTATGCATTATCTTTTATTGTTTCAACCAACAGATTTGTTTAAGCATGAATGTAATACTTTTGAAATATAAGGCAAACCCTTCATCTGCTGGGCTAAACAAACTTTGGGTTTCAGTCTTGTCCTTGCAAATGAATGGCAAATACCCAAGAATGCCAGAAATATCAGGCCCCATAATGAAGCCCCTATTGAATTCTTATACAGTCCTTACTTAAGAAAAAATCTAACTGAAGTCTATTGGGGAAAGCCTATACAGCATAAGGGGTGACAGAATGGGAAAATGACAGCAACACCCTCACTGATCCATTGAAAAGAGAATTTATGGTTGTCAAGTAAAGCTCAACGGTGAAAATCTGCCCAGTATAAGTGGAAACTTGAATGTGACTTTTCATTTAGCTAAGCAGGGACATATTCTGAAGATACATTTTGTTGCAAAGCCTAGGAGGGAGAACCAGCTAGATATTCTCTTTGAAACCTGAAATGTGATTTGTCTTGATTTTAACTGCAGTTACCATAGTGATTGAGCTCTTATACATGTCAGGTTGATGTCACTCACCAATTAAGACCACACAGGGAAACAAGAAAAATTAAACTTGACTCCTGGCTTTGTCACTGATGCTGCTGCTCTTTCAATTACCAAGTTTAGACAGCATCTTCTTTGGAAAGAAGATTTGGCCCAGTTTGTTTTGACTAAATTTACCTGGGTGAAACTGAATGGAGAATTTACATGAATGTTTAAATACCCAGACATTTAATTTTAAAAAGCACACATGTAAGAGGTCATGGTACTTGCAGTAAAGGTTAATAGAACTTAACTGGTATGAAATTGATAGGGTTGTACAGAAATTACTATAAATACTTGTACAATTTAACAGAGAATACGATCCCTTCTATGTGTTTTGCATCATCCTATAGAATTCTGTTGTGGTAATACCGGTATAATATTTCATTAAATTCTTTAGGACCTTTTAAAATCAACACACAGGTTATAATTTTCTATTAAATTCTATAAGGGGATTTCATAACAATACCTAACCTGGTCACCAGTTTTAACAGGCAGCTGAATACGCGCTCATCTAGAATGTGGTCCAGAGTGCATTGAAATTAGTGGAAAGACTCTCAGTGACTTCCTCCTTCTATATGATAGGACTTTGGAAATTAGCATTTGCTCTCACCCACACTCTTTAATTCCTATGCTGATGCAGAGGCTGGGTTGGATGGTGAAATTGCCTCATTGAGATGGTTAGTGTGAAAAGCTAAAAATAGATTGCCAAATGCTAGTATTATTTTATGGGGTTTTTTTTATATGGAACCCTAACCTTTATTGGTTGATTAGTTTTCTGTGCCTCTCTTGTTATCAATAAGAAAAGATGAGAACTTGTAAAGAGGTTCAGCATGAAAGCAGAGAACTAGGGAGACTGTCAAGTACAGTACTATCAAGACCACAAGTACTCCTGTTCTTTTTGCGGATACAGACTAATACGGCTGCTACTCTGAAACGTATCATGAGGTGATATTAATGGAGTTGGAAGATGTAAATATTTGACATGGAAATTTCCTTAGAATATGAGATTTTTAAAATAATTTCTAAAACTATTTTTTTTCAAATGGAAAAGCTTTTAATCCAAGCTATACAATTTTTTTCCAGTTGTAGTAAATGAGATTTCTTAGAAGTGGGATCCAAACTCTGGTCTTTAATCCCACAAAAGTCACTGATGGAAATGATAATCTGGAAGGCCTAGTTTAATAATGGTGATACATCCATGGATTTTGGAAGAGGTTAAATTGTTAATTTCTAGAGGCCCAGTTGTTCCTATTGACAAAAAACAAAACAAAACATTTTATTGGCAAGAGAGAGCCTCCCTTCCCTTCAAAACCACCAGTGCTATCTAACTACAGTATGACTACAACCTCATTCTTTCTCTCAAATATAGGGTAATGGTCTCTTGGAAGATGAAGGGATGGGGTCACTTAAGCTTTGTATTCACAAGAAATACAGGTCTAAGCCACACTGGTGCTTGGACAAATCCACTGATTTTTTTTTTCCTTCATGTGGCCACAAGTAATTTCCGACCCCGCATATATACTCTTGGCTCTCCAACTGCGACTACTCGCTGCAACACCTTCCATTGTAGAGCTGGAGTTACACTTTGGTAATGCACATAGAGAACAGCATCAGGCTTTAGGAAACCAAGGAGACAGACAAAGGGAGTTAATAGCATATTTTACTGGACTGCAAAGAGGAAGGATGGGCCTGTGTTTAATGCACAAGACTGGGAGTCCAAAGGACTGCCACACTCTGTCACTGTGACACTCAGCTTTCCTCTGTGTAAAATGGAGACTAATTATATCAGTGGTTTCAAATATATTTTGGAGCTTAATTATCTGATGTCTGTAAAGCATTTTGAGATCCTGAACTCCCGATGCCATAGAAGCACAAAGTATTGTTGTATTGTTTCCCCTTGCAAAAATGGGAACCAAACTTTGGTAACATCCCTCCCTGTGTGCATATTACTGCTAACACATGAGTTAGACCATTCACAGAGGGGAAAAGACCTCTTAATAGCCACATATTTTAGCGATTACATTTCTTTGTGCATAATAATTTGTGCCCATATATTTCTGGAAACGTTTTAGAACAACTCTAGGATATATCTCCCCACCTCTGTGTTTTGATCTTGTCTGTTGTGAGACTTTTGATCTGGAATAAAAAAAAAGGATATTCAAGACATTCTTAAATCCATGTTTTTGGATAGTTAACTGGATTTTCTGAACACTTGAATAAGAATGCCTTCTCTGCCCTGATTTACATCCCATTGAAATCTATAGGATTCCTCAGGGTATAAGGGCCTGAAACAAAGTTCACTGAAGTCTATGGAAAGTCTCACTTGGATTAGGCCTGAAGTGAGGATAGAACTGAGCCTAATATGTTCCGATATGTTGCTGCTAAACAATACTGCATAAACAGAATTATTCTGTTCCACCCATTAAATCTGATTAATCTGATAAATTTGTACACACTTGATAAATTATGATATTTCATTACGCATCAACTTTAATTATACCATGCTATATGACTCTCCTAGTAAACAAAATTAGCCCTATTAATTTAATTATTTCAAGGAACTTTGAGTAAGATTGTTAGAGTAAAGTAAGATGATATGTTCAAGATAGTAATATGAGATTAAACCAATAGAACATATGAAAGGATGCTGGTTTTTAAATATTACACATTAACAGCTGTGGTTTGGAGAAGATGCTTTTAGTTTTAACTATAGGGCCTGATCCTGTAACCCTTATTGCTTTCATGAGTAATGATTGCAAATTCAGGGTCCTTAGTTTGCACACAGTCATGCCCATTGAAACAGCTAGAAGATTGCCTAATTTTTTTTCCTTTGTTGTGATCAGTAACACACTAGATATTTGCCCAGCTCTGAGCAGACATGCAAAAGTTAAAGACTAGTCTTAATAATCAATGGAGCATCCTGCATATGTGAAAAATGCCACTCCCCTGCCACAACGGGTGGGGAACTTGATGGTCTTGGCAGTGAAGGGGGACAATCCCAGCAACAAAGGAGGGAGACGCTCACTAAGGGACAGTATGTAACTTCTCACCCCAGGAGTCTCTAGGCCAGCTGACTGGGCAGAGAGGTACCGGAGAGAGGTGCAGACTGGACAGCATTCCCCATCTCCCAGGTTTTAACCCAGTGTGGAAGCCATGTGGAACCTCTTTTAACTCTGTTCCAGCAGTCAAACTCAATTCACCAGAACTAGGAATGGGAATCCATCCTGACAGATGCTGTGGGTATAGCCAATTGCCTGTTTGGGGGCCATGAAGAAATTTTTCTCCCATGGCCCAATTGGTAGAGGACCAGGGAGGGATTTTTTTTGGTTTGGTTGGGGTTTTTTTTTTGCCTTCCTTGCCACACCTTCAAGCCACAGAGGGTTAAATAGGAATGTACATAGTACCTAGCTGAGGTACTGGGAAGGAGTTTATTCATTGCAACTTGTGGCCACATTTCCAGTGCAGTTAGGAGAATGTACAGTTCCCAGAGGTAAAAGACTTTGCAATGGGCCTACCGATCATGGGATAGGGTGAGACCTTGTGGCTTTCCCGAGCTGAAGTCCCCACTCTGCTGCACCGTGGCCCTCAGTGCAGGGAAGGTATTAGGACTCAGAGAGAGCTGAGTCCCAAGGGTAAGCTAGGGAGAGTCACCCTCGGTTATGGGTTGTATGGTAAGGAGCCCTGTAACCTCTGCACTGGAACCAATTAAATGTCTGGTATTAAAGAGTATGGATGATGGGCAGGAAGCGCCCCTCCCCTATGTTAAAGTTTAATAAAAGTTGTGGCCGGCCGCTTAATTCCATGCATCTGTCTGTCCTCATTTCACTTCTGTGTCTGCATCAATAAACACATTCTAACACGTCATAACAATTTGTTAAAAAAGAGAACAGTGTATAGTTTGCTCAAGGCTCACACTTGTGTATACTTCGGTTTGCTAAAGCCTCACTCTATAATAACAGATATTGAGTTACAAATGGGAATAGCCTCGTGCTTTTCTTTAGTTTATTTCTACAAAGTGAGGAGTAATGAGGAATTATTTCTTTGTTATAAACCAGCTATTTACTATTGTATTTATGTTCTGCAGACATCATAGACATGATCCACCTTCACTGGTGCAAGTAGGTGCTAATTGCCCCTTCTTGAGCTAGCAGGGCTTGCTCCAACAAGAAGGAATTCTTTCACCCTTGGGGCAGATAGGTGGCTGGTTGCATTGCTGCTTTTTCTTGGAAGTTCAGGGTAGGGCAGTTTCATACTGTATAAGAGCCCCAGGAGTGAAGTCTCCTGAAGCCAAGTGCTGCATGAGCCCATCCTTAGACTAGCCATGCCATGGTCTCTCCCCAGCCAGCACTGCCTACTTTTGGGGATCCATTGACCAGGTGCAGGCTCCCCATATAAATAAAGATGCAGGTGGCTTGGGCAATGCAAAAGCTTCCAGGGGCACTTTCCCTCACAAGAGGTCCTGTGTTCTGGGCTATACCAGCAGAACCAAGCCTACTTCAAGGCTGAGTGTAGCTCCATATTTCCAGGATCTGGAATTGGTGTCTACATAGCTATTTAATTTAGAATTTACAGTTCATATTTGTATGGTCTTCAGTTAGTGCCACGAGCAACTGTGCTTGAATAAGGAAATGCTTTTTCTCCACTGAGTTGTAGAGACTTTTTAAAACTGGAGATTTCTGTGGGAATACTGTATTTTTGCAAGAACTGGAACTCATTATTTTGATATCTATGTATCTATTTTCTCTAAATGTGTTCTTGTCTTTGCAACAGAATTCCAATTTTTAACATGTGATAGTGTTTATTGCTACCTGCAATCTTTTTCTTCTTTTGTCCAGGTTATTCAACAGAGAAATGAAGAGTGTGACCACACTCAATTTTTAATTGAAGAGAAGGAGTCTAAGGAAGAGGATTTTTATGAAGACCTTGACAGATTTGAAGAGAATGGTACCCAAGAGTCCCGCATCAGTCCTTACACTTTCTGCAAGGCTTTTCCTTTCCACATAATATTTGACAGAGATCTGGTGGTAACGCAGTGTGGCAATGCTATATACAGAGTCCTTCCACAGGTCAGACTATTGTCTTATGTGGACAGCTGTAACAAGTGTTTTAGATACTATTTTAATAACAACACTCAAGTGCTGTTATAATTTCTTATTTATTTATGGTATATTGTGATGTGATATAGTCTGCAAGGGTTAATTGTGAAGACATTAAATAGATTTGCAATTGTCTTTCTACATTACAGTACAGTGTTTAATTCCCACCTTAAAATGCAGTTGGACGTTGAAAATAGCACCTTCTTCCGGAACAGGTCTGGCCTCCATGTATTCAGGGGGTCTTACTTTAACAACAAAAAATATTTTATTATTTTTCAGGCTTATTAACATTGTAGAGCTAACATCGCTGCAGTATGACAAAGGTGCTAAATGCTCTTTTACATCAGCAACATCAGTGTTAACTAAGTTCTAATTACCAATTTCTAAGGGCCGATTTCTGACCTCAATATATGCCTATGAAACCCCACTGAACACAGTTGTTCTCACTTAGGATTGGGGGCCCTGTTATACTATGTACTGTGTAAACTCATAGGATAATGTGGTCCCTGCCCTGAAAAACGGACAATCTAATTTAAGACTAGATGAAGCTAGGGAGTGTAGTAAACAATATAAGGGAAGGGGGAGAGGGATGATGAGGATAGCGTTAATCAGATCATGCAGTGACATAGGCACTGTGAATATCTTGATGGTTCTGAATCATTTAAATATTTTTACAATATAGTTAATGTTACTGACCTGTTACCTCACCATTGTGATTTGGTGATTTCCTAGAAATGGCTCTTGAGGAGGAGTTGGAAAGAAGAGAGGTCAGTGGCTTCTCAGATGAGTTCAGGGTGGTTCATTGAACACATGTAACTAGTGACCTACTGAATATGGCCAGCAGAATCTTTATTAAAGGAGATAATAGGTGAGAAAACACAACTTGACTTTTTGACCCTAAGGTGAGTTTGTTAGGGAGGGCAGTTAGAAAAAACAACTTTTTACTTGTAAAGTGAAGGAATGTTGAGAGACCTCAGACACGATATGGTGCAGTGCTATTTTTGCAGAGTCACTTTCCAGAATAGAATTGCACTTTAAAATACATAGGCACCACAGCCATGACTTGAAAACCATAGTTTAGTCTCATATTTTATATAAAGAATGTACACCTGCATTCTCTATGTCTCTATTCTCTTCCACCTTGCATTGCATATGAAGTGAAAGAAATACAATCACCGTGTGAATATTTTCTGGTTGTAGAAAAATCCTTTATTTCTTTAGAAAATGAGCTTCTATTTGTCTTGTTTATGTTTTAGCTTCAGCCAGGAAACTGCAATCTATTGTCAGTTTTTTCCTTGGTTCGGCCTCATATTGATATTAGCTTCCATGGGATCCTCTCACATATCAACACTGTCTTTGTATTGAGGAGCAAGGTAACCAAATAACATTCATCTGGCTTTTGAATAAGTAAGTACATTTTACAAAGATAAGAGAAAACTCAGAGGCCCTCAGCAAAAATCTTTTGCACAGTAGTAAGTCCTGAGCCCATTCTGTGTCTTGGGCCAAGAAAAAGCCAGATGCCTGAATTCATATGTGGTTGTTAGGTTGGGCTATAGGTGCAGATACAGGGAGGTACATACTTTTGCACCTATGATACCTTCTTTAGAAACAATGATCCTATACAATAATATTACAGAACTGCAGCCTTCTACTAGGAGTAACTGTATAACAGCAAAACCAACAAGGAGTCCTTGTGGCACCTTAGAGACTAACAAATGTATTTGGGCATAAGCTTTCGTGGGCTAGAACCCACTTCATCAGATGCATGGAGTGGAAAATGCAGGAGCAGGTCTAAATATATGAAAATATGGGAGTTGCCTTACCAAGTGTGAGGTCAGTCTAATGAGACAATTCAGTTAACAGTAGAATACAAAGGGAGGAAAAATAACTTTTGTAGTGGTAATGAGAGTGGCCCATTTTAAACAGAAGACAAGAAAGTGTTAGTAGACGGAAATTAGTATGGGAGAAATTAGATTTAGGTTTTGTAATGACCCAACCACTCCCAGTCTTTATTCAGCCTAATTTGATGGGGTCCAGTTTGCAAATTAATTCCAGTTCTGCAGTTTTGAATTGGAGTCTGTTTTTGTTAGTCTACTGTTTGAAAGTGCATGCATGCAGTCTCAGTGTCAACAAAAACATAGTGCAGACAAAAGAAAGAGCGCAAGCTAAATATCAAACTGTTTTGAAGAAATCAGAAGAAATTGGGAAGTAGTGGTTGTGCAGGCAAAGAAAGACACTAAAGTAATTGAGATAGGAAACCTTAGAAAAGTTAAAAATACTATAGTTTGGCATGTTCAAGAAACCTGTTCATTTGGTCTTCAGTGTAGCCTATGCTTCATGGATAGATTCCAGACACCCTGATCTTTCCTCTAGTGAAGGTTTACGTGTGTCTGTTTGCATGTGCACATGCACATGTGTTTGGTGAAGTAACACAGGAATCATTGTTATTTAAAAATTATCACTTTTTCATTACAAGGAAGGATTGTTGGATGTAGAAAAGTTGGAGTGTGAAGATGAACTAACTGGCACGGAAATCAGCTGCTTACGCCTCAAAGGTCAAATGATCTACTTACCTGAAGCAGACAGCATTCTCTTTCTTTGTTCTCCAAGGTACTTTAAGCAATAAAAGTACTCTATTTGACAATGTGGAATAGCCACCAAATTGCACGAGTGTCTCTAAATGTGTGGATGACTATAGAAACTCACTGGACCAGATTCTGTTCTAAGTTATAGTGGTGCAAGCCCAGTGATATAAGGGAGTTGCATGTAGAGAACAGAATGTGGTGCATTTGTAAAATCATTCATTACAAACATTGGGACATATTATCCCATCTTTTTCTAAGCAGCACACCTCATTAACTGAGTGGTTTTTAATAAGTCATGACATTTGGTTTATGAATTTCATAACCCTAAGAACTAGGAATCAAGTTTCTCATCTGGCGACATGCTCAAATAGTAGCTTCAATGCAGTTTTCACAGTGAGATGCAGTGATATTTAAGAATCAGCTGGAAAATTAATTTGGAAAATAAATTATGTAATGGACTCATGTCATAGCATGACAACTGTCATCTTGATTGTGATGAGGGATTGAACTGAGGACCTTCAGAGCTAAAAGCATAAACCTTTATAGTTTTGCTAAAGGATCAGTCTTATAGCAGTGAGATAACACATTCATATCCTTTGTGGAGTGGGCACAGGTGAGAGACTGGTAACATACACTGACCAGTAGGTTATAATAGCATTGCTATTATGGGGTGGTGGTATTTTAGACATTTATAAAATGCATCAATCAGGGCTCTGTATGC
The DNA here is from genome assembly GCF_020497125.1 of Mauremys mutica. NCBI lineage: Eukaryota > Metazoa > Chordata > Testudines > Geoemydidae > Mauremys > Mauremys mutica. The sequence goes on from NC_059076.1 coordinate 65,335,549, forward strand.
ACATGTACAATAAAGACATGGATTAATGCGTACAATTACAAGGTAGTTGATGGAAGCTACTTGTTTTACCGTACTCCCAATCGTTAATTAAAAGTATTACCTCACTATTTACCCATTTAACCCCAATCCCTGCTACTAATCAATATTTTAAAGGATCTCTTAGGCAAGTTTACTTTAATGTGCATTTCATTTTATAATGAAATTCATTTCTCGATCTAACAGTGTAATGAACTTGGATGATTTAACCAGAAGAGGGTTATATCTGAGTGACATTCCGTTGCATGATGCTACCCGTGACCTAGTCCTTTTGGGAGAGCAGTTCAGAGAGGAATACAAGCTGACTCAAGAACTGGAGATCCTCACAGACAGACTTCAGCACACACTAAGAGCACTGGAAGATGAGAAGAAAAAGACAGACACGTAAGAATTAATTCCCAGTTTTAAATTGGAACAAAAACGGCTGGTTATTGTGGAGCCAAGAGAGCACAAACTTTTTTGTCTTTATAATGTTGTATAGTCTGAAGGTTCTCAAACATTAGCTGCAATATAGAATACCACATGCATAGAAAACTGAAGGACTCCTTTCCTTCTTTGCTGTAAAGAGCTAAAAACTAAAGTGAAGCAACAGTCCCCATAGCTTTAGAAATGACCTAAGAGAGCAGTGTTCCAGGAAAACATCTTACTGAGGCTGTGTTAGGCAGAGCTAGTGACAACATGCCAATGATACAGAAATCACTGTATAATTTACTACGTTCCCTGTAAATAAAGAAGATAATTCATAGGGATCAGGCCATTTGAAATAACATTGAGAGAAATAATAAAATATTAAGTAATTATTGATCTACCATATGTAACATTTAATTATGAAAATTTAAATTTGAAAATGACAGAAAACACAATCAGGCTACACGGAATTTGATTTCCTTATTTGAAAATTGTATTACAGTCTAGAGGCAGCCAAAAATAAAAGACTATTTAAAGTCCTGCTATGGTAAGATTCTATGAATTGGCTTTTCTATGCCTTGTGAGAGGTGAACTAGTGCACAGTACATTAAACATGCAAATTATTACTATTACATAATGATCTCTAGACAGAACTAGAGAGAAGACTAGTTACTGGTAAATTAAGTATCTGGCTCTGAGACAAGCAGGATTTGACTAGTAGTCAAATGTCCTATTTGAAAAATACTCACCAGTGCTGTAGTAGCAGTTTCTCCAGGTCTGTCAGTACCTAATAGGGATGTTGACAACGTCCTGCTGTCAAGTCTGTTGTTCTGTTGCTTAACCTGTAGAGTGGTGGCTGTCACTGCAAATGAGTGGCAAGGAAATGATGAGTTGAAGGAACTGAAAAACAAAGGAAGCTTTAAAAAAATCCTACTTTTTATTTGTTTTGTTTGACTTGTAAAAACACTCTTACCATCAGTGAACAGTAACCTGTTTGGCACCCAATAGGAAAGGCAGCATCAATTATTGCTCTAACACACGCCAGAAAATAGTCCATAACTATATTTAATGCAACAGAAAGGTTGCACAAAAAATCAGAAAATCTAAAAGTTAGGATTCTGGTGACAGTATTCATTGAGCCATGTTGCAAATCCTGTTTTTTTGGCATCTGTATACAATATTACATTAAAGACATACCTAGCGATAATAGTTTCAAGGTGCACATTAAAATGGGAAACTAGGGACTGAAAATGCTGTATTTGTGTAATGCATAACTTCTGCTGTTAGAAGTGTAGATTTTGCATTTCTAATTTTTAACTTTGTCCGAACCATTTCTGCAGCAATTTGCGTCTTTTTTTTTTTAAACAAAGAAAACATGTATCTCTTTTAAAATGTTAGCATTTAAATTGTCCCAATTAGGCTTTTACTTTCACATCTCATTGAGGTGAATAGAGTGTGAGAGTGGTATGTTCCTACCTTTGCTGCTTCTCTTCTTTAGCTGGAGACATTTTTCTACAAGACTTGGTTAGTAGGGGCTGCAGCACATCAGTATAAGATCACCTTTTTTAAATGAAAGTTTAAAATTTCCAGTATATTGTGGAATCCATTAAAAACTTCAAAATTTTCTTCATGCCAGGGATTGTCTCCTCTCTCCAGTATCAATACAGTTCTTTGTTTTGATATGGTTTGTTTTTTGGAGGCTTATGCGATTTGAGTTTGTGAGGCATTTAAAATCTCCCTGACCCAAACTTGGCTTGGATCCTGTGATCCGATCTATATGGTCAACCCCCATCCTCACACAGTGTCCCATTGCGGTTAGTGGGACTTCATGCAGGAAGAGGAGGCCACCTGCACAGGGCTTATTGCAGGAGTGGGATCTCTCTGAGCAGCAGTCTGAGAGCATCAGTCCCAATACTCAAAAATGTAATGAGAGAAAACATACAGTGATATCACAAAAGGCTTTAATAATATTTAAGTGGATGCATTTTGGACATGCTAAGAGGTGATTTTTCTGTTGCTGCTAACGTGTATTTATAAATTATTCCCTTCCTCACCAAAACCTAGAAAAGCACATACTCTTCAGTAGGGACTTTGGGTCCAATCCTGCCACCTTTGCTTACTTGAAAATTCACTTAAGTCTGAGAGATGTTAGTGCCATCAGATTGCAAAACAATTCTGCCCATGATTTTCAGAACAGACTTACAGCAAAAATGACAGAAGTTTGAAACTTAGCATAGAAATAGGACTCAGCCATCCAACCTTTACTTATGAAAGTAGCCCTTGCTCATGTAAGTCGTTCCAGTGAAATCTCTTTTGAATTTGCTGTCCCTGACACCAGAACTCTGCCTCATTCCTTGTACTTGGTGATGGCAAGGACCAAGACACATGATTTCTTGTGTGACATTGCATAAAGGGAGGAAAAACGCCTTGTACTTTCTTTCCTTCCCTTTTTCCACACATGCAGAAGGTACCACAATCATACCCATCAGGTGCAAGAGAGTTTAGAATTGCGTAGGGAGATCAGGGGTGTGTTAAAACAGTTTAAGTAATTCTAGTAATTGAGACTAAACGCTTTGATGTATTTAAAATAAAGTAATTTTAGAAAATCCCATCTATTATTCTTTGGGGAAATGCATCCATCCATTATTCTTATCTCTTTTCCTCATCTTTCTCATCCTGTTTATTCCTTTCTTCTTAGCTTTCATGTGTCTCTTAGCCTGTAGTGTTTATTGCAGGCTGTATAACCAATGAGATCTGCCAGAACTTTAAAATGCATAATTTTAGATTGCAAAGTAGTATCATTTTTTCTGAGTTACCATCAGATTTTTTTTGCTAAGCCCTGAATTGTTACTGCTTTGGCAAATTGCTGAGTTTGAGTTCTGTACAGTGGCAGATGAAAAGCTGAAAAGGGGTGAACATGAGGGTAGAATATGGGCATATGTGTATGATTTAGTTTTTAATGTGCATTGCGATGTACAATATACACTGTTTTCTTTTTGTCATATGGACTGTTCGATTTGTTGAAAAAATGTAATAAACCCTAAGGATGAGATACTGCACTTGTGTAAATTGTTGTAGACCCATTGAAATCAGTGGAGCAAACCCAAGTTACACCAGCTGAGGATCTGGCCACATACTTTAGGAATAAGAAAAAGAAGTACCAGGTATCTTTAACAGATTATGTCAAAGGAATTATCAATATATTTCTTAGTAGTTAAGTGGTGGCTTTGACCTATTAGCATGTGTGTTTGTAATATAATTGCCTTAACCATATGAACCACAGTGATGTATATCAGAGCCTGGTGTTTAAGGAATAGACTCCAGTATAAGCCTCGTACATCACTTAACTGTTGGAAATCATTAATGTATAATAACCCCTCAGGGTCATATTTAAATATTACATTTATTCTCTCTCTCTCTCTCTCTCTCTCTTTCTCATATCCCTTACTTATTTTACCTGTCTAGATTGCTGTATTCTGTCCTTCCACCATCTGTTGCAAATGAACTAAGACACAAACGTCCTGTGCCAGCTAAGCGGTATGATAATGTGACCATTCTCTTCAGTGGCATAGTTGGATTCAATGCATTCTGCAGTAAACATGCCTCTGGAGAGGGAGCCATGAAAATTGTTAATCTTTTAAATGACCTTTACACAAGATTTGATATTCTGACTGATTCACGAAGGAATCCGTTTGTTTATAAGGTAAATATGAGATTTTAGGGCATTGCTACTGTGTTGCTATAAGGTAGTGTCATAAAATAAATATAATCTCAGTTCAGTCCATTAACTTTACATGTTTTAACAACTTTGATGTGGATTTAGTCTGCAGTGAAGAAAAGAACACGTCCACTGCTAGTTTTAACAATATACAGAGTGAAGAACTCTTATTTGGAACTCTGCACATTGAAATAAATGCATGCAATCATTAAAATAAGTACTTTTTGGTAAATAAAGGTAGAATAAGCTGCTAATCAATAGGTAGTGAGCTCTCCAACTAATTTTAAGAAGTTGTATACATGAATCTCCAAGAATGTGTTAGGAATATGGAAAAAGATGAAGGGAAAAATATTTGAAGTGTCTAGCAATCTTAAAAGAAACACCACAGTAGCTCTAGCTTTCTGAAGCATAATTGCCAAACATGTTTTGATAGGTGGAGACAGTTGGAGACAAGTATATGACAGTGAGTGGTCTACCAGAGCCATGCATTCATCATGCACGATCTATCTGCCACCTGGCATTGGATATGATGGAAATAGCAGGACAGGTTCAAGTAGATGGAGAGCCTGTACAGGTTAGTATTTGTCCAGGATTCAGTAAGGCCTGTTGAATTTTTTTAAAACCCACTACTGAAATACAATAAAACTCAAAGTCCAGTCTTCACAAGTTTTATTATTGCTAGAAGATGAGTGATCTTTTCAGTGATATGAAGAAACAGAAATATGTGTGACATGTATAACCTATGCCCCCAAACTCCCAAAACATAGTTACTGTGTTTACCAATCTTAAGGACCAAATTCTACCCAGAGCCATGTATGTTTGTCTGCCATTGATTTCAGTGTGCAAGCTGCAACTGCTCATCTGAGTGCAATATGTATTTGCTTGAAGCACAGAGTATAGAATGATAGTGTTATCTCAACAACCCATTTTGATTCTGGTTCAGAGCCACCAGCCGGCATGGGAAAATCTTTCATTCTAGAGCAATGTATGTTTCCATAGGCATTTGTTGAAGTGGAGAATGGCAGTACTGTGACTACTAGAAGTTACATTTTGAATTAACACAGAATTAGACGTCTTGTAATAATCTTTCATTTTCAGAAAAATAACCTCTGGATAAACAGGCACATTCCCATGTACATGAATGGAGTTGTCCCTGCTTCTGCCAGTAGCTTATTAGGTCCTGGGTATTTCACTGTATTTGTGAGTATAGAAGTGGAGAAGGCCTGATTTGATACTCTGCAATAACTGAGAAGTCTTTTAAAGGACTTAGCCCATTCTTCATAGTGAGAAGCATCTTTGCTAATAAGCATTATGTCTGTATGAAACTGAGCCACAAAAACCCTGCTGAACAAATACTATGGTTGTAGGGTTCTTTAAGTGTATGTACCATGATTCACTTGTGACCTTTTTATCACTGAATAAAATCATTATATATTAAATGGTTGGGATCCTCCATAAGTAAGAAATCCTGCTGGCTCATGTTCTTGTAGAATTATAAATTTGGAGCCAGTTGTTACAGTATATGAATTGGGCTTTGTTAAAAATGTAGTGAAATAATTGCAAGATTTTCCCAGTTCCAAATTAGTTTGTATATGTACAGGGTTTCATGGAAAGGGACACGTTCTTAATTCTGAGTCAGTGTACCTCATAATTTATATGGAAAAATGTAGGATGGTGCCTTCCACTTAATTCAATAACTGCTTAATTTAATCAAAACAGGAACCAAACTATTTGTTTTTAAAATAATGACTCCCACCCATTCTTTTGATTACTTTAGGCATGAATTATGAATAATTCAATCATCATTTATAGAAAGAGGCCATTTTTCAAGGCTCCGTTGAAAGTACTCATGATTTACACCAGTTTTCCTGGGAGTGCAATCATGCCCCTCGTTAGCAAAAATAGCAATTATTCTGAATGGAGCAGAAATAAAACAATCTCACAAAAGACCTATTTTAACGAGAGGTGGGCTCTCACTCTGGAGAAGCTCTGTTGGATATATGCTCCTGTAATAGAGAATTTGGCCTGATGATTTTACCAAAAAGCTGTATAATTCAGACATTATTATTAATATTATAAGTACTGCCCTGTGCTATCCAAGATGTGCCGTGCACCTTGGTGATCAGATGGGGTTAGTCATTAATTTCAGGCAATGGACTTGGTGAAAGGAAAAGACACTCTATCACCCTTGCAAATGTGTTCACACATGAGATTTTTGAGTTATGTATCTGTGTGTTCAGTTCAGATGACAGTATGCAATATGTTAGACTTAAAAGTTGCTCATTACTCTACATTTTAACTTCAAAATCCTTATGTTCCTTTTTTAAACAAGAATATATGTATATATATAAAAGTCAGCTTGTGTCTTGTGCACCTAATATGTAAACCTCTGTGTTTGAAGTCTCCAGGTGGCTTAGGTAACATGCACAATAGCCAAATTCTGCTCTGAGTTACACTCACAACTCATTAAAATCAACGAGTGTATTCTTATGCTCTTCCTTTGGGGGGTGCCACAAAACTCACAGCCTGGGCATGAGACTATGATGATGTGAAGCCACCTTTGTGTCCTTCCAGTTGTGGGCTGCTACAAAGGGTGAAACGGCACCTGATGTAACTTAGATAGCCCTGGAGGGTTCCTACAGGTGGCAGTGCCACACAGAATCATCCTAACAGCTTCCACTGTGGCTCCAGTCTCCATTCCCCACCACCAGCACACTTCTGTTCCAGGATTTGTGGAGTGGGCCTCAGAAGAGAGCCTGCAGTCGTCGGTATCCTGTGCCAAGATAATTCTTCTCCGGCCGAATCTGCCCTTATGCTTTGAAAAAGTGGGCCTGATTTTCCACTGTTGTGCACTTTGTATAGTCATGTACAGCTGTGCAAAGTGGGTGTAGAATGCTACCATTCTGAATGAATAGTATTTTAGACTCAGTCTGCACAGCAGTAAATGACTACACATGGTGTAAGGCGATAAAGAATCAAGACTGGTGTCTTTATAAAAGATGAACTCCATCATTTAAAAAATGCACATTATATATATTTAGTTGGAAACATCAAGTTAGTAAAATCTTGAACTATAAAACATTCAAACTTGCTTTTTCTTGTTAAAGATAACTATAGGTATCCACACTGGGGAGGTGGTTACAGGTGTCATAGGCCAAAGGATGCCGCGCTACTGTCTCTTTGGAAACACTGTTAATCTAACAAGCAGAACAGAAACCACTGGAGAAAAAGGAAAAATCAATGTTTCTGAATACACCTATAGGTGAGAGATGCAAAACCCCTTCTTGATAAGAATTTCAAAAGAAACAGCTTTATCAATGTACCTTTAAAGTAACTTCAGAGGTGATAGTGACAATCCCACTCAGTATATTACAGCACATGTATTTTCATGAAATGTTGTGTCAAGTTCCATTACTATGAATCACTGTTTCCATAGGAAACAATTATATTCAGCCACAGGAATTTGTGATGAGACATGATAACCATCGTAAGATATTTGTTGGGGTTCCCCTCAGACATCTTCCGCTCAGGTTACCCAAGAATTCAATCCAACTCCAGGCTTGTCACTCAGATTCCTTTATTTGGTATAAAGCAAAGCTACACTGAGTTGACCAGACTCAAGTGTAGGGGGTTAGTATAGGGGGTACCACACATCCAAAATTATGCAGAAAACTTCTTCCTTCATATACATTTACACATTTCATTGCATTCACTATACATTTCATTACATGTTTTGGGATTGGCTTGGCTACTTTGTAGGAACCAACTCCTGTACAGAATGCTCTGTACACTTACTATCCATGCATTACTTACTCTTTTCCTCATCTTATGTTCCAGACTTATCTTATCCATTGCTACCTTGTCCATTGTAAATGGTTCCCTGGGTGTTTTCCCTTATTTTAGCTAATTCCTATATTCTTTTTCCAGACTACTGTTCGATTTATCATCCATTTCCAATTATTCATGTTAAGCCCAGCCTACAATATTGCCTGACAATCTAATTACTGTGCCCTCAGATGTAGCATGTTTAATGTTTTCTCTGTATGTGTATGTGTGTGGAGGGGTACTCTAATGTTTGTTTTTAATTTCAGGTGTCTTATGTCGCCAGAAAATTCAGATCCTCAATTCCACCTAGAACACAGAGGCCCTGTTTCCATGAAGGGTAAAAAAGAACCAATGCAAGTTTGGTTTTTGTCCAGAAAGAGTACAGAGACAGAGGTATGACTAACCAAAGAGTAATTCTTTTTTAAAACAAGGCATAAATACAAGAAGTTTAATCTAAACCACTGAGAACCATTTTCACTTGCAAAACTAAATGTTCCCTACAAGAAATGAACCATTTTGTAAAATGTTGTTCCATTAATGTGTTTACTGTCTTGACAGCAGATTAAAGGTCTTGATTATTTATCTTTGCTGTTTATGCATTCTCTAAAAAAAACACTTTTGTATTTTAAAAAGTCCTTGAGGGAGTGCCAAGTGTTTAAATATTTATCTGTCCTTACAGATTTCTCTATTATATTAGACTTTGTAATATACAGCTGACATCTATAGTTAGTGCCATTTGAAAACTCTCCATTTGCCTGCCTGCAGTGAGTGAAATACTGCAGTCTCTCCTATTTTTAGATGCAAGTCCAGCAACTACCTCTGTGTGGGCTCCCTATTGAAGTCAGTGGGACCCTGTGCGGGCACAGGGTTCTGCCTGGATAGAGGCTTTTGCATGTTTAATTTAGGAAGATACAGAGTCGAACTTTGTAAAAACACTGAAGTGACTTCAGAGCCTGAATCCCATTTTCTGAAGTGACTTAAGGAGCAACATCTAAATACCTTTAAAAATCTGGGCCTTGGCAGCCTAAGTCTCATTCAGAGTCCCAAGTGCCTAAATCTCTTTTGAAAATGGGACTTAGGCTGCTAAGCCACTTAGTCACTTTTGCAAATTTTACCCACAATTTTACTGCAAGTATTTGAACAAGCAAATGCTGACTTTTTAATGGTACCTACTAAATGTTGATATTTCTTATTCCAGGGGAATATACTTCAGGGAACAGTCTATATTTTCTCTAGAAAACTTATCTGTAGACTTTAGCACAGACTCCATAACCTTTCATTAATATTCTTTGTGTCACCTTTTGATGATACTTTGCTAGTTGTGTTTTATACCAATTGCAAAATATACCATAGTTTCATATGACTGACATTTCCCTTTGAGATCCATAGTCAGAGGTAAAAGAGGTTTTATCAAAACATTTTTCACTTTTCCCTACATTATAAGCAATATAAGTAATAACACGTGTTATTTTTAAATTATCTCTGATTCTCATTGATTGATTCATGTTGGTAATGTGCCACTTCCGACCCTTCATCCCAGAAGGCAGTGATGACATCACCTTCTGCTAATTAGATCACAATAATTAACAGGAGAGGTAAATGTTTTCAGCAAGTGGATAGAGATTTTATGCCAAACCTTAAGGCCCAAAGCCTCTGCAGTGTCAGTAGATAGCAATGGAAGTCCTAGCGGCTCAGCACCTCTTAGCTATGTCATCCAGTAACATAGTGCAACATAATTACCTCCTAGGAGGCTCTGCTTTCCAAGCACCCATATTTGCATTTTGTTTTCTTTTTCTGTTCTCCACTTAAGCACTCAACAATTTTAGGACTGCGTTTGAACTGAGCATTGGCCACAGTAGCTCTGGCTCTGTCGCTTGTTTTTCACTTCCTGATGCCCCTGTTTACATGTTTTTAGAACAAAGTGCAGCCGCAGCTTCACTCCTGACAGGCAGGTTTGTTTTAAAAAACACAGAACTAGGACAGCCCAGTTAGTAGAAAAGCTCAGGGGTTTTTGGGTTTTTTTTTTTACCTTTTTATGGTTTACAACATTCCAAAAATGGTGAAAATTGCAGCCAAAATAAAGGGAATAGGGAATAAAAATATTTGTTACTTAATATAGCATCCACCATGTCGGAGGCAGCTGATGTAAGTATTGCTAAGGTCCCTCCAGATGCTTCATACCCCATGTTTCCCATTTTCAGAGACTCTTCACTTCTCACACTGCTAGTTCCCCAATCCTATCCCAAACATATTCCCTCCTGCAACAGCAATCTCTCTGACTTCCCACGCTGCAGCATAAATGGCTGGAGGGAATCTGTGCCTGGGGTAGTCCTGTGCCTTCCAAGGAGCCTTGGACAGTCAGGGACAAATTAGGGTACGTTGTCACCTAACAGGTGGAATTGTCATAATTCTACTAATAAGGCACCCAAAGCCTGTGATCCTGGCACAACAATATTCCTGCTTTACTATGCACTGTCTTCTTTATTTATAATAAAGCTGCAATGGAAAGTATCAAACTTATTTTGTCACTGCATGTCACATTGCTGTTTCAAAGAAAATCCCTTATTTCTCAAACTTCCCTTACATGCACTCAAGGAAATAAAGCAAGATGTTTACTGAGCTGGGGGAAGAGGAAGAGGACGCTGGATAGGGTGCAATGCTGTGTCCCAAACAACTTACTGGTCTGGCAGTAATGATGATTTGTGGGTATTACTTCGCTTTGCATTTCTCATTTGCCTATCCGCCCTACCATGAAAGTATCATATTCACTGCTTTCCTCCAGACTCTCTTGCTGTTATTTGCCTCAGCTTTTGATATTGTTGTATTTTTGCTGTGGGTGTGTATTCCAAGCCCTTTTTGTGGATCATGTAACCTTTCTCGTGTCCTGATAGTACTGAATAACATTATGCAATGTGTGTGCCATAACTAACCCTTTTAATCTGGTGCTTTTCACATGTGCTCTTTGTCTCCATCATCATTATAAAACTATTCTATTACTGCTGTCCATTTTCCTTCAGTATGTCATCATGTGGTATTCCAGTTCCTTCAGGGAATAACAGTTGACATACTGTGCTAATTAGTGATGAGAAAACAACAGCTCTTTTGATGGTATTGTACAATTTCCACCTGTATATACTACATATACATTTTTTATATTGAGAAGAGGGGGTTGGTTGTCTGATACTGCAATTTGAATTGTGTGTAAATGTAATTCTATCCAAATGCTGCTCTCTTGCTGTTTAGTTTTCATTGATTTATATTAACTGACTCAACTGACTTGTGCATAATAGATTTCTGGACAATTTTGTGCCACTCACAGTGCTTCGGTTCTTTTCCAATAGACCATAAACACTGAAAGGCACACTGGTGGGACAAGGTTATCAGGCAAAGCCTTTTGTTTTGGTCTCTTTAGTTTTCAGAAGTGATTATGTTTAAGCCCTTGGAAGAATATGATAATATTCTGGTCAACAAGTCAGGAATAATTAAATTAGTTTCAATGTATAGGGCATTCCTCTTGGAATAATATGTTCATTCTTAGCTCAATGATATTTTCTGAATATCTGCTTTATACAATTATGTTAGTACAGTGCAATTACTTATGTGTACAAAATGAAAGTTTGTCTATAGTATATCTATCTTATCAGCACAAAAATGTATGTATAAATGTTTCATGCTTCTGTGTAAAAGGAACTGTGATAAATTATTTTTTCCATTTGGTCTTTGGAAACTTTATTTCTTCAATAAAAATAAACATCTGAATATTACACTTGCTAGAACATATGTATCTTCTCCTTAATTCTGAAGTCTGAATCTGAATCTTTTGCATGCTGTCAGATGTCACTTAGGGCATGAACAAGGCTCTGCCATCCTTGTCTATCATGCTGTTCGCTGAAATGGCTACCCCACTGTGTTTCTAAAGCTTAACTTTTTTATGAGGATAGGTTATTGGTCTATCATTCAACCCCCAATTTCGAGGATCAGAGGACTGCTTTTCATCTGGTCCCTTTCTGTACCTTGACATGTCCAGCTGAAGTGCCCTTAGCAGGAGTTAAAACTCCTGCCAGCATAGTTCACAGGGTCACTGGAGCACACAAGCCTCCCCACCAGGTCAAGATGCAGTCCCCAGGGAAGGATTATGCAGAGTGCATTCTTCAGCTGTTTGCCAAACTATGGCTCCAATCCTGCAGTCAGTGCTTGTATGGGTGCAGAAGCCTGCCCCTGTGGAACTGGTTACAGGATCAGGGCCTTAAATTAAAGTAGTGCTCGAAATGTGCAGGCTCTCTTCTCACAAAAGAGTAAACGAGGACATAAAATTGCATGTACAATCATTACTTTTGATACATTTAAGCAATAATTAGCAACATAAAATTACATCTAATGACAGTGAAGGTTGTGTGAGGACTCAGCTCATTCACCCAAAAGTTTAAAAGCAAGGAAATTGGAAGTTAAGTGGCAATCCTTGTCCATTCTTTTCCACCTTCAGATTGTCTGCAGCTGTTGATAACAGACTCCAACACTCCATAAGGCTGTCACTTCCATCCCCCACAGATACTCAAAAGCAATATGCACCCTGACTTCATCAAACCTGCACTCTAACTCACAGCCTTAACATTGACTTCTGCAGTGTTCAGGTAGAATAATTTTCCAAATGCATGTTGTGAGATGTGCTGAGCTGTTGATAAACTGATACAAAAGCACAAGAGGTCAAGGTCACTGTTAAGTTTTTGCATTACACTGCAAGTTCAGTGAAGTTGGGGTACTATGAAAAATTCAAATAATGCTCAAAGTTTATGTTCTTGCTATATTTTTTTTGGCCATTTCAATGAGCGAAATATATATACCGATCTACTGCAGCACCATAATAATAGCTCATATGTAGAGAATGCTTTTTATCCCAAAGGAACCTGTGCAGTTTAGATACTGAACCACTTTGGTTATTAACATTGGTCTTGAATTTAATGTTCCTCTCAGATTACACTAAAAACTGTTACGGTAATTTGATTTTTTTACCTATATTTCAATGCCTCTTTTATTTAATCAGTTTATTTTTTTTCCAATTTAAAATGATATAGTGGCATCCAATCTAAATATTATGAGGCAAAACTACCAATGTTTGTGTCATGGTGCCTGGAGTGGCTCACAGCTAAGAGTGCCAAACTCAGGTCAGACTGTCAGAAACAGACACCCTAGACTGGCAGTATATTCTATCATTAGATTTCACCAAGCCAGTAACAAATGTGTACTCTTGGATCACTATATTAATTTTGCCATGGAGTCACAGACAATACCCTTACTCTCTCTAGCTTCTCTTTATCACCCAGGCAAATAGGCCTTTGTGATAAAAGGTTATTAAAACTAAAAATCACATATATTAGGTTCTTCCAACCCCAAAGGATCAGTCACTCACTCCAAGTCACTGGATGCATTTTGACTCAATCTCACACTAAAGATGCAGGGTAGCCAATTTCTTTATTAAACTAAACTAAAGATTTATTAGATAAAATACATTACAGTTGGATCAGAGTTTGTAGTCCAAATGATTGCAGAGGTGTAGTAGTCTGCCAGCCTCTTAGCGTTTTTTCATAAGTTCCCCAGGTCTTCCCAAAAAAATGTTTTTGGGGCCCTCTGTCTGTTGTCTGGAATGCCCCCAATACCATTCAGATTAGGCAGAATCACCCCCAGTGTACCGTTTTATAGATGAAAACAAGTTAGCAAGCATTTTCATCATCCTATGGGTCTTGCTTTGTTGTCCAAAAGCAATCTGTGGATTTTCCATTGTCTTTCACATAGCGACCCATGCTTCGAAGTCAACAACCTTCTCATTCAAAGTTCTAAGGTTTCAATTCCAGTTCATGGGTCATTTAGAGATAATGTAAACACAATGTGATGGCCAGGAACAGTTTTTCATTAGATTTTACACATCAAGTAACTTCACTTCTAAACCTTTAAATACAGGCCTATAATGTTAATTAAGCAGACTTGCATATAGTGTAAAGGTAATTACAGAGTTACAGGACATGAAAAAGAATATACTTAGCAGCAACAGGTTAATTGAGTTACACTAATATACATTAAACAGGATGTAGGTAGATGAAGACAAATACAATTAACATCTAATCTAACAAATGAATTATCTAGATATACAATAGTATCTTTAAACATGTCTTTGAAGTTCACCCATCCATGAATTGGTACACAACACTTCTTTAAGTTCTTGAACAGAACTAGCTAGTTGTCAGCACTAGAGTTTGTGCTGGTAGCCCTGTGGGAGTAAATCTATCATGCATCGACCATTTTTGCTGGTGTCTGAGACACAGATCTCAAGAGGAAAATCTTGAAAAGGACAAAATGAAAGAATGAACTAGCTCAGACTCCCTAATGGTAGGGATCATGGTGTCCATTTTCACAGGTGGCTGTAAAAGGCCTGTTAAACCAGGTGATTAATAAACTTGTTTAAATTTTTCAATATGAATGTGTCCCCTCCATACTTGTGTTAGTAAAAGATGGTACAAGTAACAGTCATATCTACGCAGACGGCTCTGTTAAAGAAAATATATTATACCCTCAGGGAATTTGGGAGCTTTGGCGGGGTGAAACCTCTTTTTCAAGCGGCCAAAAAGCATATGAAACTTTGACTAGACGACAGGTAATAGCTTGGCTTTCAGACCAGGACGCTTACACTAAACACAAATCGGCTCGCATATGTTTTAAAAGAAACAAGACCATTGTTTCAGATGTGGATGCACAATGGCAGGCAGATCTAGTGGATATGCACCGGTTCTCCAACCACAACAGTAGTTTAAGTTCATCTTAACAGTGATAGACATTCTATCCAAATATGCCTGGGCATTAGGCCTAAAAGACAAGACGGGTGGTGAGGTATTCCAGGCCTTTAAAGCTATATTCAGTAATGATCATGTGCCTCAAAAATTACAAACCAATCAGGGGAAAGAATGTTTAAACAAACCTTTAAGCAGATTGTTAAAGCATCATGATGTTCACCATTTTGTTAATAATAACGAAGTCAAAGCAGGGGTTGTGTAGTGATTTAACAGAACTTTAAAAACTAGGCTGTGGAGATATTTTATAGCCCATAATACCTTTTGCTACATTGATGTATTACCTGACTTTATGAAGAGTTACAACCAGAACTTTCACAGAACTATACATACCAGATTCGCTGATGGTAACCCTTCAAATTTACTGAAGGTATGCAAAATGGTTTACGGAGACGGTTTTAAAGTAAAACTGGTTGTTGCCCCTTTTAGAAAAGGCGACCATGTGAGATTATGTAAAACAGTGGTGCGCAACCTGTGGCTCGGGGGCCACAGACAGCCTGTCAGAGTAATCCGCTGGTGGGCCGCCAGACTGTTTCTTTACATTTGCATGGCCATCCACAGCTCCCAGTGGCCGCAGTTCACCATTCCTGGCCAATGGGAGCTGCAGGAAGTGGCGCAGGCCTGGCCAATCCATCCTGCAGCTAGCACTTAAATGCCATTAAAGGTTATTTATTCAGAAAAAGCTAAAACTATCACTTGTTTTAGTAGTATCTGATATCTCTGAATCGTTCTCCAGTACATAGACAATCAAAAGACCAGTTTGTTTTAAAGTTTACATTAGATGAATAATATTGGAAACTTGACCACTTCTCAACTCAGCTTTACTTTCATTTACTACATAGGACTTTTCTTCTAGTAAGCCCTTGACCTTTCCTTGAATGTACACCTGTTACCAGCCAATTTTCTTTACTCATAATGACAAAAATGTGCCCCAATCCTGCAAACATTTCAACATGTGCTTAACTGTGCTCATTGAACTCAGCAACAAACATCCTTTTATTTCAAGATCAGGAGTTTAGCCAAGAACCAAGTACAGTGACAGTAATAGATCCAAAATTGCCCCCCTTATATCTACAATCTCCAGATTTCTTCCTACCTCAACTGTCTTTGTAGAGAAGAAGATAGGACTAATTGAGATGGAAGAGCTGGTGGTGGGCTGGGAACAAGGACAGCTGGCTTGGAAGAAGGACTTCCCAGCTGTGTAAACAACCTGAGCTGAATGTTCATGAGTACAGTTTCAGGGTCATGAATGTACATAATACTCTAGCCCAAGACTCATGTTAAATATCTTTAAGGTCTGATATAAAAATATTGTATAGTTCAAGCTTAAATCTCAGCATTTGTTGTTTTTAGCTAGACACAGTTGGTGTTTTGCTATAGTGGTTGCCATTAAGTAGTTGTCATTTGCCCACAAATATTGTGCAGTAGTGTCAGAGGTAACATCCTTATTTTCTGTTGTAAGCGTGGGGTTGCCTGCAGTACTTCAGATACCGCAGTGTGGCAACTCTGCACAAATGCTCACTTTTTAATGGTGATACTATAGAAAGCTGTCCTTGCATGTTCATTTGGAAAATATGGCATTAGAACATCTACTTACAATTCTGTATGTAAAATCTTGACTGTAATTCTTCCTGCACAAAAGTAATTATTTTTACAAGCATATACAGAACTGAAAAGAGCAGTAACTTTCTGTCTCTTACTGAGTATCAGTGCCTACAGATAGGACAGAGCCAAAATGAAACCTGGCATTTTAAAATGCTAAGAATTCCTAGTATGATTCATTTCTAACCTTCCTTCATTCAAAAAAATACTCCAGCAGATTGTCTTAAATGGCGCTTCATGCTGAAGAAGTGATGTCACATTGAGATCAGGCATAGTGAATCAATATGTTCCTTAATGTTCCTACTGCGGTGGATGTAGACTCCCAATTCAATGGGTGCACTATACTTAACTGCTGATGCGGCACCGACCACCTGCAGCAGCACCCTCTTCCCGAGCACTACAGTCCTGATCCTGGTCTATCGCAGATAGGCCCCACGGTATGTGTGGGTTAGGGCATGTTAGAGAGTAAACCCACCCACATTCACCCCACACAAGTGGCTCCTGTCCCACGGGGCTGGGTTGTGACAGATTTTCATTACCGATCTGCCTGAGGCCACAGTTATTTAGGCTGGGGCCACAGGATCTTTTTTTTGTGGAGGAGATGACGAGGCACACCAAGTGTCTAAATTTTAAAGCTTTCTTGATAAAATAATAAAATAACAACAGAGTGCTGGGAATGCTTCCATGTCACTCCAGGGAAAAAAGAGTGTTAATGCCCCAAGCCCTAACCCACTTTCATACTCACACACGCAAGACCCAGGCATTAGGTCCACCTGCCTCCCGTGATGCCAGCTAACCGGGCAGCTGGACTACCGTGTCCATGCTCCCTAATGCCCGTACATCCGGCCTTGAACCCATCATTGATGCCATCGCCCACGACTGCGGGACTCCCAAGTCCGCAGCTATGCCCTTCTGTTTCCTGAACATGTTGTTACAGTCCGTTAGTACAACTCTTAAGATCTTTCAATTACTTGAGATTTCACGTTGGTCATAATGGCACCGAGATTACAAAGTTCACCCCCCCCGGTCCAGAGGGAGAGACGCTAAGTCTCCCTCCATATTACTCGGTCCAATATCACCGAGGGTACATACACCAAAACCCTTCCCGGGCAGAGTGAGACACCTTCCGTTCTTCTTTTATGCCTAGTCCTACTACGACTCGGGGTGTATGCACCAAAGATTATATGCATGGAGCGAGACTCCCTGAGTGCTCCCCTCCTATTACCCGGACTTCTACAACCTGGAGTATACCCACCTGCACCCTATCCCCGCCAACTGGGGTGGAGTAGCTCTTCATGGCACAGCATGTTAGTCTAGAAGAAAAATAAACTCAATTTCACATTAGACTGTCATGCTCAATTCTGTTAGCTCTACTGTCTGCTAATAACCAAGAGCTATAGGTAGTGTTCCACTTATGCTTTTGTCTGTGCCTTTCAGTGCATGGTCAGATTCTGATCTCACATAACCCTGTGAAAATCAAGAGTAACACTACTGAAATAGTGAAACTGCACTGATTTATAACCAGTGTGAGTTCAGACTTTGATGAGATATATGTCCATCTGTAGCAGGGTGGATCCCTGCTCCGGGGTTTTAAGGGGTTTGAAAGCGGCTTGGCAGGGCTTGAGAGCTGCTGCTCTCAAGCTGGGCTGATTAGGGAAGTAGCTGCAGCTGGGCCACACCCCAATCAGGCCACAGCTGGCCCCTATAAAAGGCTATGAGCCAGGAGCCCAGGCAGTCTCTCTCTGCCTTAGAGGGAGATGGGCCTGACTGCTGGAAACTAGATAGAAGGTACCTGAGTGAAGCAGGGCTGGGGAAAGGCTGAGGAGCTGGGGAGCTCCAGCCTGGAAAGCCCCAGGCTGCAGCCTAGCTATAGGCCAAAGGTACTGTGGGTTGCAGAGGGCAGCCCAGGGGTAGGCCAAAGCAGCAGGTCCAAACCCTCCTTGCCAGGGATGAGTTGGCTGATACTGCAGTCTGCCCCAGAGTGTGGGACTAGACAATGACTGGCAGTAGCCATACACTGAGGCAAGGTGGGGATAGAAGGTGGGGGTTCCCTGGGTAGGGGGAAACCCAGTTACAGGTTAAAGAGGCACCGGGGTCCTGGGAGGGACTCGGGCCAGTAGCAAACAGGTGGATCACCGGCCTGCGGAGGGCGCTCCGGGCTGGAATAGAGCTAATTCCCCAGAGCAACCAGTAGGAGGCGCCACAGGGGTGAGTCCAACCCTGTTACACCATCGATGTCCTTTATTGTAAAAGAGGAATTCTTTCTTAAAATCCTGTTGTTGATGGAAATGTGTTTTGCCCATATCATTTGAAATAGAAAGAAAAGACATCTACCTGAGCCCTTATGTAATACTACCTCTAACATGAATCCAAGCACATCTGTTTCATCTAAAAGTTTAGTAATTAAGTTTGTACAGTTCTTCGAAAATTACAGCACATTCAAATCAGACTCACAGGCCTTTGGCATATTCCCCATGGTTACAGTAAACTGGAACTAACAGTAATAAAGCTGATGTGTTTCTCATTGTTCGTAAGCATTTCTGCCTCCACCCTTATTTCAGAGACATCTTCAACCTGTCTTCACTGTTCAACATTCATTGCTGGGAATGACTGTTTCAATTTCTAAATATCAAGCTGCAATTGGTAAAGCATAACGTAATGTGCCCTGTAGCCAGAACATCCACATGACTAAGAAGCACAGACTCTGCCTGTGCCTCTGCAGGTGCTATCTGTCTGAAAGAGAAGGGATAGACAGAGCAGCACTAGCTGGGTCTAATGGGGAGTGCACAGTGCATCTTCTCCAAGGATGGCAGAAATTACTCTCACCTATGTGCTCTACAGGAATCTCCAGGAGGAATTCTGCTTGGGTCCCTCCCCAGCTTGAAAAGTCAGAATCTAGCCCTAGAAGAATGGATTGTGGCAAAATAAGCTGTTACAGAGAAAAACTGATCAGGTTTCTAAATGAAAAAAATACAGAGGCTCCGAAAATGCAGTCATGGACTGCCAGCGGTCAGAGCGCTTTAACAGTTGTCTAAAAATACATTACTTTCCTAGTATTACTTTGGCTTACAACAATTGCTGTGGCTACCTGAGTGATATTATTTGATCACCAATGGGAGGGGAATTAGTCTGCATGATTGTGACTTGGCATGGAGATAAACCATGCCACAAGACAATGTTTTTAGATATATATATATAGAGAGAGAGAGACACACACACACACACACACACAGAGACAGACAGACAGACACACACACACATATATACCTATATATAGTATGGTATGTTTACACTGCGAAGAAAGACCCATAGCACCAAGTCTCAGAGCTCAGGTAAATTGACTTGAGTTTGCCTTCCTGCTTGGTTTGGAGTCCAGGATCCAAGACCCTTCCCCCTCCATGGGTTTCAGAGCCTGGGCTCCAGCCTGAGCAGGGATGTCTACACTGTTATTTTTAGTGCCACTGGCCAAGCCCCATGAACCCAAGTCAACTGACCCAGCCACTGAGACTTGGCACCGCAGATTTTTCAAGCAGTGTAGTGGTCCCTAAGATAAAGTGCCAGTAGATAGCACTCAAGAATAGTCTTGGGTTTTATAGGAGGCATAAAACTTGTTGTACAAGTGCAAATGGCTTCCTTTGTCAGCTCTTTACAACAATCTTTGTATTAAGATGTGATCTGTGCTATGAAATGCTTAGAAATCTCTGAGGTAGCATATAATCTTTGATTTATGAGGCTCCTCTTCTCTACCCCCCTCCCCATTTTAAAATTAAAATAGGAGCTGACTTCTACCAAGTGATATATGTACATAAGAAACCTTCTATTTTGGGAACTGTAAGTTTAAGTTTTCTTTAATGGTATTTATGGGAATACTCTGTCTAATTCTGGAAAAAAGCTTCATGATTTAAATTGAATTGGAAATCATAAGGGTGTAATGTAACCCATACAAAAAGTCCTTTAATAGATTAAGATATTTTAACTTTTTTGATTCAGATCCTAAAATACTTTATGTTCATTTTAAAAACACCAGATTAAATTACATCCTTTGCCAAGAGGCAGTTGTTATGACACAAACCACCAATACTTCTACCCAAAAGAAGACAGCTGTTTCCTGTATTCCTAAATGAACCATATGATACATTTCTCTAAGATGCAGTAAGATGAACTTTTCCAAGTATCAACTGTAACAGTCACATGGCTGGACAGTGGGGACTGCACGTATCAAAGCGGGGCTAGGAGGAGTGGTCCAAGTTTCTTGAAAGCATATCATCCAAACAGCTACTCAGTTTAGAATTTCCCACATATGAGCAGCATCTCAACCATTTACCTATTCATTCACAATGACAAAAACAATGACAAAATACTCCCACTTCAACTGCTGGCTCTTGTGTAGTTGCTGCTACCACCCTCAAACCCTGCCCACCATAACTTCCATTATAGATTTTCACATACAAGGTCCACCAGGGAAATGCAGCCGCCTTTGACATGAAACATGGCTTAATACTGTACACCCAGTTTGGGGCAGGAAATGAGACATAACTTTTCCAGGGGAAACTTCAGGGAAGAAATTAGGTTGCATGGGAATTTGGACAGTTCACTGAGTTTGCAGGGGTGAAGAATGCCATGGTTTTATTGTCTCCTTCAATAAAGCCTGCTCCCCAGCAACATGATGGTCCTAATGCTATGGTGGCTGTTGGTTCAATGCTGAGGCAGAGCAAAGAGTGCCATCTACTAGATCCCCACAGTATTGTTATGTAGCTGTTAATAAGAAAGGAATTTGAATAATTCAGCCTTGTGTGTATAAAGCTGTAAAATTGGGCTGGTAATAGTGATTTAAGAACAGTTAAAAGGGCAGGCTTAGAGGTCTGTAGTGTGTGAGAGAGCCCTCTATCAGCAGGGAGGGAGCCTATCCTAGTGGACCAAGTCCTGGACTGGTATTTGGGCAACATGGATTCTAATCCTGGGTCAGTGGAGTCATGGGCTAAAGAAATTTGTGAGCTAGTAAAATAAGCCCCTATTGTGATGTTTGCTAAATTTTATCAGTTTTGTTTATATTTAATATACACGGAGTGCCTGCCCAGCCCCCTTGGAAACAAAGAGTTAATAGCAATTAAGGCTCATGCAGGTGCTCTAGGGCGGGGTTTTAGAAGCAGCTGCTTCAGGAAAGGAAAGGGACACATGGGAGAAAGCTGTTCTCTGAGCTTGCATCTGTGGGTAAGAAATGCTGACTTGAAGGCAATTTTCATGTTTGCAACCTGTCTATGTATATTATGAGATAAAGCTCTCCCTGGAAAGAAGGAGTTAACTGAGAGGGCCTGTGGGGTTTTTTTGGGCTAAACTACTTCATCATTTTTACAGTATTACACCCAAATGTTACGCTACGCTCCTCTTATGAGCAAGGAAGAAAAGAGGCAGAATTTGGTGTATACATGTATAGCTTGCTCACTCTTCATACAAAGTGTATAAAATATGTGTGGCTTTACAAGTAAGCAATGTGATATGAGTCAACTTCTACACTCAATATACTCCTTTCCAAAAGTAAAGCAGAAGTGAGCAAACAGATTCAAATCACACCAGTTTCTCATAACATGTGAGAATATAGGTATTATTGGTGCCTACATGAAGTCACTGCTGCAGGCTGGATTTGCCCATCTCTGGGTTAGACCTTTAATGAGGATTTAGTTTGTTTAGGGATCCAGCATAGCACGTAACCAGTATATAAGTCTATTACTAGTATCAAATTCTGTGTTTGGATATGCTAGTATAAATGAGAGCACAGCTTGGTCCTTTGAGTTTAAATGGAGTGTTATTCATCTTAATTTTAGTAGTGTGGGGTTGCCTTCTGCAAGAACAATATTAAGAAACAGGGTAATGAAAACATCTGCAGCCAAACACCTGAGGCTATGTCTCTGCACCTTACACTGGTGTGGCTGTGCCGCTGCAGCCGCAAGGCATGCCGTGTAGCTGCTGTTTATCATTGGGAGAGAGCTCTACTGGCGACAAAATAAAACCACCTCCGATGAGATGAGGTAGCTTCATTGCCAAAAGAGCAGCTCCTGCCGACAAAGCACTGTGTACACTGGCCCTTTTTGTTGTTAAAACTGTTGTTGTTCAGGGGGGTGTTTCTTCACACCTTTGAGCGACAAAAGTGTTAACAATGACAGTGCCAGTGTAGACATGGCCTAATACCAAGCTACCATCCCAGCTAGGCTTTAAGGTAATGGGGCTACACAACTGCTGGGATGATTGTGTCTGATATGTTCTGTTCTCAGCCTCCCCTCAGTAGCAATACTTTGTGTTTTAACAAATTTCTTTTTAATGTGTAGATTTTCCTGAGTTTTCCTTTGCAAAAAGGAGAGGAAATAGTATTTTAAAACCCCCAAAATAATACCCTCCCGCAATCCAACTATATGGTGATGTAACATTGCACCACTTCAGTCTGATTGCCTCTTCTTAGAATCATATCTCAGTCTTGTTTAATAGCTCTCTCCCAAATTCCCTTCTTGGGCAAAATTACTACTTAAGTCTGTGGGCTATGCAGTTCCTCAACAGAATTTAGCCCCCAGAGTGAATTTAACAGATAGTGTGGAATGCTCCTAGGAGGCCATTCACACCACAAGTCAGGCTCCATGGTGGGCTGCATGTGATGGGGGCAGCAGCCTGGCTGAGTCCAACTTAAAACTATTCAATAAAATAAACTATGTGAACAATTAACTTACATCAGAAATCACTGGTGCTTCTGTCATTAATCCCCCTTACTATAGCATGAAAACGTAGCTCCTTGGGACACATGCAGTCTCAGTCACGTCAAACCCATTATCGGACCACACCATCAGGAACCAGGCATGCTAAAAAATGTTAAGATTTTCCCCAACTCATATAACCTTCTATCTGCCATGGATATGGCATTTTTATTTATAATAAAAGAAATTACTTATTTTAGTAAGACTATACTGCCAAATATGCAGCATCTGTGAGCATAGATGTGCTACACTGTTGCGGGAGGCTAAGTTGCAATGTTTGTCCCAGCAATAGTGCCCAGGCTTAATGTGAATGAAATTTTAGATATGCCATCATTTGGACAGAAAGCTAAACTGAACTCCTGTAAGAACTCTAGGACCTCTCCACCCAAGGACTGTGTGAGCTGGACATGTGAGCTGGACTGCTCTTGGTATAAAAGAGGGAGTGTTCTCTGTGAGGACACCTTTCCTTTGGAATCCCCTCTCCGGTGTAGTCTGAATTAGCCAAAATCTGCTGACCTTGTATATGAAAATCTTTAATGGAAGTTATGGTGGGCAGGGTTTGAGGGTGGTAGCAGCAACTACACAAGAGCCAGCAGTTGAAGTGGGAGTATTTTGTCATTGTGAATGAATAGGTAAATGGTTGAGATGCCGCTCATATGTGGGAAATTCTAAACTGAGTAGCTGTTTGGATGATATGCTTTCAAGAAACTTGGACCACTCCTCCTAGCCCCGCTTTGATACGTGCAGTCCCCACTGTCCAGCCATGTGACTGTTACAGTTGATACTTGGAAAAGTTCATCTTACTGCATCTTAGAGAAATGTATCATATGGTTCATTTAGGAATAAAGGAAACAGCTGTCTTCTTTTGGATAGAAGTATTGGTAGTTTGTGTCATAACAACTGCCTCTTGGCAAAGGATGTAATTTAATCTGGTGTTTTTAAAATGAACATAAAGTATTTTAGGATCTGAATCAAAAAAGTTAAAATATCTTAATCTATTAAAGGACTTTTTGTATGGGTTACATTACACCCTTATGATTTCCAATTCAATTTAAATCATGAAGCTTTTTTCCAGAATTAGACAGAGTAGTCCCATAAATACCATTAAAGAAAACTTAAACTTACAGTTCCCAAAATAGAAGGATTCTTATGTACATATATCACTTGGTAGAAGTCAGCTCCTATTTTAATTTTAAAATGGGGGGGGTAGAGAAGAGGAGCCTCATAAATCAAAGATTATATGCTACCTCAGAGTTTTCTAAGCATTTCATAGCACAGATCACATCTTAATACAAAGATTGTTGTAAAGAGCTGACAAAGAAAGCCATTTGCACTTGTACAACAAGTTTTATGCCTCCTATAAAACCCAAGACTATTCTTGAGTGCTATCTACTGGCACTTTATCTTAGGGACCACTACACTGCTTGAAAAATCTGCGGTGCCAAGTCTCAGTGGCTGGGTCAGTTGACTTGGGTTCATGGGGCTTGGCCAGTGGCACTAAAAATAGCAGTGTAGACATCCCTGCTCAGGCTGGAGCCCAGGCTCTGAAACCCATGGAGGGGGAAGGGTCTTGGATCCTGGACTCCAAACCAAGCAGGAAGGCAAACTCAAGTCAATTGACCTGAGCGCTGAGACTTGGTGCTATGGGTCTTTCTTCGCAGTGTAAACATACCATACTATATATAGGTATATATGTGTGTGTCTGTCTGTCTGTCTGTCTCTGTGTGTGTGTCTCTCTCTCTATATATATATATCTAAAAACATTGTCTTGTGGCATGGTTTATCTCCATGCCAAGTCACAATCATGCAGACTAATTCCCCTCCCATTGGTGATCAAATAATATCACTCAGGTAGCCACAGCAATTGTTGTAAGCCAAAGTAATACTAGGAAAGTAATGTATTTTTAGACAACTGTTAAAGCGCTCTGACCGCTGGCAGTCCATGACTGCATTTTCGGAGCCTCTGTATTTTTTTCATTTAGAAACCTGATCAGTTTTTCTCTGTAACAGCTTATTTTGCCACAATCCATTCTTCTAGGGCTAGATTCTGACTTTTCAAGCTGGGGAGGGACCCAAGCAGAATTCCTCCTGGGGATTCCTGTAGAGCACATAGGTGAGAGTAATTTCTGCCATCCTTGGAGAAGATGCACTGTGCACTCCCCATTAGACCCAGCTAGTGCTGCTCTGTCTATCCCTTCTCTTTCAGACAGATAGCACCTGCAGAGGCACAGGCAGAGTCTGTGCTTCCTAGTCATGTGGATGTTCTGGCTACAGGGCACATTACGTTATGCTTTACCAATTGCAGCTTGATATTTAGAAACTGAAACAGTCATTCCCAGCAATGAATGTTGAACAGTGAAGACAGGTTGAAGATGTCTCTGAAATAAGGGTGGAGGCAGAAATGCTTACGAATAATGAGAAACACATCAGCTTTATTACTGTTAGTTCCAGATTACTGTAACCATGGGGAATATGCCAAAGGCCTGTGAGTCTGATTTGAATGTGCAGTAATTTTCAAAGAACTGTACAAACTTAATTACTAAACTTTTAGATGAAACAGATGTGCTTGGATTCATGTTAGAGAGAGTGTTTACTGCAATTCCTCATCTATTTCTATTGCAATTCCCTCCCCCCATCCCTTTATATATCCTGAATAAATGAGCTGCAGTGTTTTGGCAGCATGAATCAGAATTGTTTTGCTTGCTCGTAGCATTTGGAAACATCAATAAGTCATCTGTGTTACTAACCACAGTAGCAGGGCCAGAGTTTGGAACATCTTTTGCTCCTAAATTAAGAGTCTGTGTTGACGCAAAGTTTGCTTCAGAAAAACAAAAAGCTAAACTTTGGCCAAACAGCTTATAGTTTGTTAAAATGCTGCAGCTCTATCAGTTTGCAACTTGGTGTAATGTAACAGCAGTCAGGGTGATAAAGAATTGAGCAAGGGAATAAGTGATGAAAGGAATAACCCCTCCAGCACACAGATGATGAAAAACAATTTAAAGGATATTTTGGGAAACTCGCTGACACCCACAGTGCACTGCAAAGAAGAAAGGCAAACAAGTAACAGCATTTGGTTGTGGTAGCAAAGGGGTAAAATACAAAGCAAACAATTAGACATGTTACTTTATGAGCATTAAATCTCATCAGCAATAGCCAGTGTAATACTGGTACCTGGACATCAAGAAAGATGTTGCCATAGGCCTAGATTGTCCCCTGTGCTTCTGCAAGCAGCAGGGGCCATGCAAGGAGGAAGTGCTGACTCTGTAGAATTATTCCCTTCTCCCTGGAACATGGCTACTCCTCAGAGATTTCATTGTGCATCTGCAGGGGTGGGATAGGTGAATTTGTGAGGCAGCATGCAGGAGGAGCTGCTCCCTGCTGTACTCTTCCCTCTTTACATAATAGTTATGCAAAGCTCAATACCTAAGTGAATGCAGCCAGTAGCACAGTGACTTGGGTTTTGTGACTGCAACCTCCACAGGCAGGGGTTTTGTGCAGAAACAGGATGTCTAACCAATGCTATAAAAGGAGCCAGAGGAACCAACCTACAGTGGTTTTGGAAGAGCTCAGAAAGCCATAGAGTTGCAACCACAGCCTCTTCTAATGCCCCTTACAATTTAAGGTTATGTTCTAATGGTCAGAGAGGATGAGGAGTGAGCTTTGGAGTGGCAAGCCTGGAAAAGACAGATCTGATGACCTGAACCCAGCTAGCCGAGAAGAGGAAGTTATTCAAATGGTCAACTACTCCTTCTACGGCTGATATTCAAATAGTATTTTGGAAAACACTGCATACAAAAACAAGTATGCTAATTCGTGGAATAATAATGCAAATCCTAACTGAACCCATGCATCTGTGTTGTAGAAGGTGTGTTCCAAAGTTCCTCAATCTTACAGTTCTGATCACAGTATGGTTTTCATTCAAACTTTCAGTCATATGGTTCATTGCTGAAAAGTTAGCTTATAACCCTTCATTAGGGTGACCAGACAGCAAATGTGAAAAATTGGAACAGGGGTGGGGGGTAATAGGAGCCTATATAAGAAAAAGACCCAAAAATCGGGA
The DNA here is from genome assembly GCF_020497125.1 of Mauremys mutica. NCBI lineage: Eukaryota > Metazoa > Chordata > Testudines > Geoemydidae > Mauremys > Mauremys mutica. Next base: position 65,362,777 of record NC_059076.1, read on the forward strand.
CTGTCCCTATAAAATTGGGATCTCTGGTCACTCTACCTTTCATTTTTTCTCAGCTGGCTCTTTGAAGGTTAAAACTCTTTAAATGATTGATGTCTCCTGTTTGTCCCTCTGGCAGGGTTTTATATCAGTGGGATAAATTTATCTCTAGTGTAATTCCACTCCATTTGGCCCATTGTGTCCCTGAAAAAATTGAGGAATGAATAATTCTGATCAAACTAGTAGAAGTAACAGACTTGGAGGTTTTTGGGTTTGCTTTTTATTTTATTTTTTTTGCCTTCCTCTGCTGGAGGTGGGTGGAGGTCACTTGCCAGGGTTGCCTGGGTATTGCAGGGGTCTGTTGTATTAATTTAAGTGGATATGTGGGCCAAAGGTGTTAATATAACTCAGGCATTGCTGAATATTAAACAGTATTTTAAGCGAGGTTTGGGCTTGATATACAGGGACTTTACCCTCTTTAACACCATGATGCAAACACTAATAATTTATTAAGGATAAAGAAAAGAAGGAAAACAGTTAAAACATTTGAAATGTACAGTATTAAATAAGGCTTTTATTTTAATAACATCTCTTTTCTCCCTTTTCCTTTAGCTTGACAGAGTTTTTAGAAGGAAAATCCCCCTCATATGAGAGTCTTCTGATGATATCAAAGATGCTAATAATGGGTTTTTTTGGGGGGGGCGGAAGTAGGTAGCTAAAATGGGCTGGAGCTGTTGTTATTGAAGTCTGATCTTGTTTCATCCAGATGGTGTTTGGGATTCTGTTGGACTTGGTAGAGGTGGCAGTGTCATCTGGGACCCTCTCTCTGGCCTGGTCTAGTCAGGATATCAGGAGATGGTGGGGATGGCAGCCATAATGGTGAAATTTTCCAGCAGCCAATTTTTCTCCCAAAGTTTCTTTCTTTAAGGACTCACAAAAGGGAATGATGGCATGGAATCGTCTATGCCCTCATTATTTTGTCCACCTGTTAGGCTTAGTTTCTGACATACCAATTTTGGTTCACTGATTTCTGGTACCACGCTTTTCTTGTTTTCTGAGCATGATCTTAATACAGTCCCTGTGTTATATCAGTAGGTCTTTTTTGTTTGGACTAATTCAGTCTTTCAGTCTCCCTTTCATATCTCTTTTTCCATTTCCATTTGTTATTATAAGTTATTGTGACTTTCACATAGTTCTTTACCCTAAATGTGAGCTCAGCTGTAAGTTTGTAGGCCCAATTATTACAACAGGTAATAACCTCCAATTATTACAACAGGTCTCAGGCATGGGTGCACTCCCATTCTCTGCCTGTGGCACATAATACTTTAGTCTCCTCTGGGCTGTAATACTTTGGTCTAATTTGGGTTGTTGGTTTTGGTGGTGTTGATGATCAGTGGTGTGCAGGAGGTTAGACTTGGATGATCTGGTGGTCCCTTCTGGCCCTAAACTCTATGATTCCCTCCTACATCCTATACCCTTTTTTGGGGCCCAATGCTGAAAGTGATTGATTTCACTTTCTTGTGCAGGATTTAACTGTAACCACTCTAGGTGAAAAATAATGACAGAAAACTCCCCAAGTTTAAACAATGTTAACAGGTCTCTTGTAACCCACAATTGAACTCTCAACTATATTGACTGTTAAAACTATGGAGACTGGTTAAGACAACTCTCCAGAGGCATGAATCAGGGTGTCCATTGCTGGATACAAATTCACTAAGAGCTTCAGTTCTCAGAAGGTGCATTTCAAATTGTTTATCCCGGGGGAAAGAGAGGTGAAATAAGAGGGCAAAGATTTGAGGCAGTTCCCCAAATGAGATCTCCTATCCATTAAACATCAAGGGCCTGATCCAGTCAGGTGTGGAGTGCATTCTGTTTCCATTGACTTCCACCTCATTTTTGGAAAGAGGCCCCAGTCTCTTAAGATGTTAATGTGACTAGATACTAAACATAAATGTTAAACAGCTGATGAAAACATTGGTCTATGTTTGCTGTAAACATGTGGAAAAAGACACCTACAAGAATCTATGAGAATGCCTTTGTATCTGAGTTGCTCTGGCTTGTAAAATCCCTCTTTCAGCTGAGCAGGTTTGGCATTGAGAAAGATCTTCAAATTCTCAGGGAATCTATAAATCTGTCCAAGAAAGTTAACCTTGGCTTGGCAAGGTAGATTAAATGTTATTTTAGTGATTTTTTAACTTCCCAGGAATGTTTACATCTTTTCACAAAAGTGGGTGAGTAGTTAGGGGTGGAGAGGAATACAGGAAATTGAGTTGCTCCATTTTCTGAACTCTTCCAACTTCTTTGTGAACAGTATTTCCCATCAAAGAGTTTCAAAAGTTACAAGGATAATTCTGGTAGCTAAGTTGTTTTGGTGCTGGGAGCCTTTTTTTTGTTCCAAACAGATTGATTCTTCCCTTGCTCACCTTGGAAGTGCATTAATTAGGCAAGTATCAGAGGGGTAGCCGTGTTAGTCTGGTTCTGTAGAAGCAGCAAAGAATCCTGTGGCACCTTATAGACTAACAAGGTGCCACAGGATTCTATAGTCTATAGTCTATAAGGTGCCACAGGATTCTTTGCTGCTTCTACATTAATTAGGCAGTTTGAGATCCCCAGTTTTCAGATTGCCTATTTCTGGAACCTCAGCTGAATGAAGGTTCCAGATCTCAGCCTTCAAACTGCCCTTCTTCCCCATCTCATCTTCTTTGAGGAGTAGCTCTGAAAATCTCAGGCTGGGCATCCAGAAACTGGGGCACTCAAAATCAGTGGACATGTCAGAAAATATGGCCATATGTCAGAAACAAAGACATCCAAAGCCTGAATCTTAACAGAATACTCTCAGATTAATGACCCAATCCTTCAAGTTGCCCCATTGAAGTCAATGAGACAGCTCTGATGAGTTAAGGATTGCGTGATTGGGCTTTGACTGTACTCTAAGAAGTGGTCGGAATAGTTGAGCCAGCGTATGGAAGTATATGCTCATCACCTTGGTAGAACAAGTGCTGTCATTAGCTATTGACCATGGCCACTTCATTTTGCATTAAGGGCAAGTTGACTGTGAAGAAGTGGTAGTAACTGGGCCTGTTGTAGGAAATGGAGTAACTAGGAATAGTTTAAATTATCATGATAACATTGAATCAACTAAGGGTGCTGAACACCTCTCAGTGTCCAAGTAATGAATGAAAACAGGTATATTTTAAATTTTTCTCAGGTCTTTGGAGCAGGACCATATCTTTGTATGTGCTTGTATAGAATGTAGCAGAATGGATCCCCAGTCCTGATTGGGGTCTTTGCGCTACTTCAAAATAAATAAATAGATTCCAAATTGTTAGTCTTCATTTAAAACGAGGCTAAATCTCTGAAATGCAATGATGTAGTGCAAGGTGAGCTGCTCTTTAATACTCCTTAGTTATCTTATATTGACTCACAGGTGGAACTGGGTGAATAACTGACTTTTCAGTTTGCTGACAGTTCTAAAAAATTGTAAGGGCAGGTTGGGAGGGGGGCAATTTAGGCCAAACTGAATCTGAAAAATACTGAAATTTTTGCCAAATTGAGAATATCCATTTTTGGTGAAACAAAACATGTTGTTCAGCTCAAAATGTTTTGTTTCTGGGTATTTTTAAAGGACTAGGTTCATGGAAGAGGAGATGTAGTAGCTCCTTATAACTTTTAATTCAACGGTTAGGGTACTCACCTGGGATATAGGAGACCCAGGTTTAATTCTTTCATTTGCCTTATGTGGAGAAGAGATTTGAACTTGGGTCTCCCACATTGCAAGAAAGTGTCCTAGCTACTGTACTATGTGATATTGTGGTGTAGGTTTTTCTCAATCTCTTCTGTTGAAGCTGTTCCACTTCGTATAAATATTTAGCCTTTGGAACAAGGACTTGAACTTGGATCTTCCCTAACCTAGGTAAATGCCCTGACCATCAGACTATAATGTCATTTTCATGTTTTCTGTGGCCCAATGACTATTCATTGTCATCGTGAATAACCTATGAATGACTATTTCAACCACAAGTCTCTTTCTGACCATTTAGTCTTTTAGCTATTTGTTATTGTTTGCTGAATTTTCTTATTTCAACGTAAACAAAATCTCTTAAAATGTCTGAAGACTAACTCTTATAAAGTTACACTACTTAAACAAAGTCTCTCCTTATATGTCTGGTTTGTATCATGTTGGGCATTGTTTGCCATTTGTATTCATATCGTTCTTTCTAACAGGCTGCTTGGGTGATTACAGTTTAAATTCCATTTATTAAAACTACAGGAAGGGTCAAGATATGGTGTAACATTTACAGACTGAATAATTATAAGAACTTGCAAACTATATAAGAGGGATAATCTTGGCTTATGAAGATCTTGATCCAAAGCTTGTTTAAGGAAATGGAAAGACTCCCATTTAGTTTGAGATTTAGATCAGCCCCTAATGAATATATTTAACCCTGTAAATTGGGACAGAGATGTCAAGGGTATTTCCATCTGAGGGGTGGGGGCAGTATACCCAGTGTAACAGTCTGTCTGGTCAGGTCATCTGCAATCTCTGGATCTAAAATGAACCAGTACTGCCTGAGAAAGGGCCAGCTTCATTAAGTTAGAGTAGTACAGGCTTATAAACTTATTTCCATGCTATAGCTGTTAATGAGGGACAGAGACGCACTGTGTTAGAGTGGGTTACCCCAGGAATGTGGCGGGTACCTGCAATGACACATCTATGCACTTAACAGAAATTATTGCAGGTATCAGCTATGAAAACTGCTACTGGAATGAAGTCATTTTGCAATGGCTATATGGCTTAAGATATAGGGATGCTCAAAAATGATGAAAGTTTTTAAATAAAAAAAACCAACAATTTTTACTTTGCATGTACTATGAGACCTCATAACTTTGTGTCCGACATAATTTTGAGGACCCCAAAACTCTTTCACAACTTGACATGTAAAATTCATATCCAGTTTGAAATGTTGTGGTTTTTCACATGCAATAAATGGTGCCAAGTTATCGTGGCAGCCATATCTGTCAATTTTTGGTTTACGGAGACAACACGGGGTGGATATAGCAGCACAGAGGACGTCATATAGTCATTTGCAATACACTCCCACCCACACATGCACAGGAAGTTAGTTGTAGATGGAAATGGACAAGGATGTATGTACTCTGGCTGCATGAACATAGGGTTCTATACTGGGTACATCATATATTATTTAAGGGGACAGTGACTTTAAACCAGAATATTGATTAGTTAAAATGAGAGATGCTGAAGATATCATTGTTGGTATTCCTGTTTGTGTTGTGACAGCACATATTATAAGCCCTCTTTTCTATTAGAATCCCATGATGTCCTGAAAGCATTACTGATTCTTGTGGCAAGGCTAATTAGTTAAAGAGGAGAAAGCAAACCCTAGCACTAACACAGCTAAACTACCCAACCTCAGCCTAGCCAAATGACATATTTCTCTAGTGATAGGAAAGCCTCAAAGGACTCAGCAGTTGGTTGCTTATCTGAGCTATCACTTTTGAACAGTTCTGCCAGTATCACAGTTCTACCATGCACTGTTGTGCAACCACTCCTGATCTCTGCTAACACCAAGATTAGAAAACCCTACCCCAGTCCCTTCCTTACTGCCTCCCTTCGTGTTCCCAAGATTGAGCAGTTGTCAAGAGTGTTTGACCCCAAATTCTTTTAAAACAAAACAATCCTGCCTCCAAACATTAATCTAACATTAAAAAAATCTTCCCATAGTCTTGCCAGCCTGCAGGTTTTTGGAAGAGACGTGGGGGCTGTGCCTTTCTCCCACCCAAATTAGTTTGAGTAATTTCTCCCCCATGGATGGAGTAAATTTTTTGGGAGGCGGGGGGAATAATGGGAACCAGTTTTTAGAGGATGTGTCCTCTCAGAAGAAGCTGCTACTAGTGTCCTAGAGACTCATGGTAACTCTCCTCCTGGTAGAGCAGTGAGGAGAGAGAGGAGGAGAGCTTATCTTGGACATACTCTCCAATTGCCAGGTTAATGATGTTCAGGGCCAGGATAGTCATGTAAGGTGCATATATAGCAGGACTCATAGACTTTAAAGTCAGAAGTGATCATCATGATCATCTAAGGGAGGGCTCTGAGTTGCTACAGAGAATTCTTTCCCAGATGTCTGGCTGGTGGGTCTTGCCCACATGGTCAGGGTCTAACTGATTGCCATATTTGGGGTCGGGAAGGAATTTCCCTCTGTGTCAGACTGGCAGAGACCCTGGGTTTTTTTCGCCTTCCTCTGCAGCATAGAGCAAGGATCACTTGGAAGTTTAAATTAGTGTAAATGGTGAATTCTCTGTAACCTGAAGTCTTTTATAAACCATGAGCACTTCAGTAACTCAGCCAGAGGTTCGGGGTCTATTACAGGAGTGGGTGGGTGAGGTTCTGTGGCCTGCAATGGGACTGTGTGCTGGTACTGAAATCTACAGTAACATCATGCTCCTATTACATACACAAGCCATTTATAATTACATTTGACAGAATTTGGGGGTTTTATAGTTCTGATAATATCAATATTTATTTAAAAGCAGTTTTTCTATTTTAAATTTTCACAGTTGTGGGAAATTATGGGGGAAGGCAGACAATAATTAAATGACAGACATTGAGATTCAAAAAGTTAAAGGTTTATAACCATTAAAATACATTGTCAACATCACATGTTAAAATATACAAAGTAAATATCCTTAAATCAAACTCTGATAAGTTCTCAAGTGGGCAAAGGTAAGAAAAATGCTATCTGTAAATTTTAATTATCAGTGGAAATATTTTTTCATTTTGTGTCTATACTGCGAAATTGATGTTGACCAACATTTACTGATTAAAAATTGAATCCTTCCAAGCCTATTAATAACCCTGTCATGTCTCAACAATGAAATAACTAATCATTATAATACTAGCTTTAAGATACTTCCTGTATCCTGAGTTTAATAGCTGCATGTGCTGGTCAGCCTGAGCGTGTATTTAACTTGGGATACAGTTATATTAACTTGATACATTATAAACATTAGTGTGTATACTTTTGCTCAAACAGCTGGAATGAATGCACTACTATAACCTAACATGCTCTGGGATTTCAGATACACACACGCTTTCTGGGCAAGCCCCTGGGAATGACTGAACTGCGAAAGAACCATAGCAGAGCCCCAAGGAGTCTGCTGGGTCCTGCCACTGAACTACTGGTGCCAGTGAAGTGGAACAAATCACCTTGCTGTCCCTAAAGTTTACCTGAACGAAAGCTAAGTGTGGTAGCATATGTCACAGAAGAGCAAGAGGGCTAATGTATGACACTTTCCCCAAAACTTGAGCCTATATATGTAAACTGCTCTGATCATTGACAAAATTCAATGAATGGGTGAAGATTCGGGCTGGTTCTTGTTTTATCTTCATAATTTACTGTTCCCGGTGATTAAGTTCATAACTTTTGCATTGATGCTTCTACAGGATGATTTCCCCCCACTTCCCTACCATCTGAATTTAGCTAGGACTGGTATAATTTTGGAAGTAGTATATGGTGTTGTAAACACACTTCTTCTTCCCTAACAGTAAGTGAAAATGTAAAAGAAAGGAACAAAGAAATCTGACTGGTTTTGAAGTTAAAAAATACGAATAGTGCAAGCCATACTGGGTTTACAAGCAATTCTTTAGAGGCATTTCCAGAGCTCATGAAGGATAGAAGTATTTTTAAATATCACAAGAGTTTGATAGTACAATGCTGAGAAAGTTGGCTCTGAATATGAAATCTTCCCTTACAGACCGGGCAATAGAACAAGTCAAGAGTAAGTAGGACATCTGCTGGCGATTAACAGCAATTAGTGATGAGCGAAACTTAAGTAGAAGTCTGCTGGTACATCTGTGTAAATTTGGAGGAACTTCAGTGGAATTTATTTGGATTTAAGTGAGAGCTAAATTTCACTCATAATGTGATAGAACTGAACATTATCCCAAGCCCTTCATTTTTAGAATATATTTCATTTCTCCTTGTCCCTTGCTGGGTAAGCTACTACCTGACCCACATGCAGATTCCTCTTTGGCCAACATTACCTCCTTTTCCCCTATCCATGCATGATAAGCCCTCAGCCACTGATACTCAACCTTCACAGATGCCTTATAGAATTTGTCTTGCTTTATAGTGGACCTCATTAGAAAAAGCAGGGTGGGGGGAAAGCTAGCAAAACTTTTCAAAGGAAGCAACCTGTGTTTTTCTCAATCTCATTTTCATCTAAACTTTCTGATTCTGAAATGGAGTTGGAGACTCCACTGATTGGATCATAAAGTTTTTGTCTTTGTTTTTAGGAGCTATTCTACTCTGATCTTTGCTTGCTCTATTTGTTATTCAGTGGTGTGAAGGGAGCTAGTAAGAAAGCTATCTCCCTATCAGCTGAACATAATAATAACAGAACATAATATTCTAGAACAACACAACACAACAACACAAAGACACACAAACACTCATTTTTGATCAACGTTATATTAAAACCAAGCACATTCTTAAAGGCTTTTAAATCTTAGAGTTTGCATCTCCTTTTCAGTTTGTTTTACATCAGGTAGTCAACTGTGGAACAACCAACTGCTAGGCAGCTGGAAATGCCACCTCCTGGCTGATAAATCTCCATCTACCACCACCCACCTTAAAATTCAGATGAGTCATACTGCCCAATACATGTCAGATTTTTAAGAATTGTGGGCAGCCCACAGAAACCCCACTGTTCTCATTACAATATTTTTATTGTTAGGATTAAAACAAGTTGGGTTTTATAGTAAAACCCATAGATTGGAGAAAGCTTGTTGAAATGAAAACCTTTGAACCTGGAGCGTTGGAGAGGCACTGGAAAATGATCAGATATGTAAGTAGAAAAGTTCTGTTTGTTGAAGACAGATTAGATTATCCTTCAGTAAAATATCTTTCTGCTTCTCATTATGTGGACTTCCTGTTCCTACCCATCCAACAAAGCCATTTTATTTTTTCAGTTCAATATCTTCTCCTTTACATTTCCCCAGTCATTCCTGTGCATTTTTCAGACTTATTGTCAAATGTCACAAAGCAGAAAAAAGCATTTTAAGCTTCCACTGGGCTGCGCAGCACATCTGCTATATCTAGCTGTACTGAAGAATCGATTGCATTACATAACCTCACCACGAGCCATTGCTGCAAATGAACAAAAACTGATTCTGTGATTTGAGTTTGGGCAAAACTCTGACCCTGTACTTTCTTTAAAGTGCTTTCTGTCTTTCATTTTAAAATAACTGATAACCAGTCAATTGAGATGTTCTGGGCCAAATTCAATGCAATTGCACTAAGGTAAATTTGGTCCAGTGCTTCCGGTTGTTCTCATTTTAACCTCCATGCCAGACTTGTTTTCTTTTTAATCTTTACATATCGTTTGTCCTGTTTTTCAGTCACTTGAAAAGGAGCTACCTGCTAACTTTCCACACAGCAAAACTATACTAATTGTTTAGTCTGGTACTTATTAGGAGCACCAAGGGAAAATAATTGCACCGCTTACAAAACACCTTGCTCTGTTTAGTATTATATTGTGCTGGATCATTATGTTCAATTATTCTTTCCTTTCTGTTAGAATATGCAGCGTTAAGTCCCATTATAAGTATCAGAAGCAAGACTGAGTGCTATAGGATGAGATTTTTTTTTTAAAGAGATGATGGGCACATAACTGGAGTTGTGTTAAGTTCTCTAATATCACGATTTCACAAGTAAAGGTCTAGTCTTACAGCAATAATACTTCCCTTAGAAAATAATGTGGGATCTTGCTGGATTTTTGCTCCACTATATGACAGGACAGGCTCTTTTTTTTCCCCTCCTCCTCCAGGACAGCAATTTCTTCTTCTTACTGTTTCTCTGGTATTAACAGATTTGATAATACCAGGAAAAAAGTTTTCCCAGCAAGCAATGCCCTTAGCTGTTTTATGCACCAATCTATATACTGACCTTAAATTCACTCAAACGCCTACTTACTGAGAAATAAAATTGAGGCCTTTTCTCTTTTTTTTGAGAGCAAAAATGTTCGTTATCTCAGGGCTTAAAGTGGAGTCACAGAAAGAAGTGCTAGGTCTGTCATTGCTCACTGATGGAATTTTATTAATTCATAACTTCATTTTATCTGACCGCTTGCATAAATCATAGATTACTACTTTACATTATTACTTCCTTGGGGAAAGACAGTATCCGCTTTGCTTCTGCAATGTAATATTAAACTATGGAGAAATTATCTGAATTTGCCAGTCATGCAGTACTGTGTGGCTGCTCAGAGAGGCACAGTGTAAATGGGACTACATATACCATATTGACATGCCACAAAGTGAATAGAGGAGTACACTTTGTGGACTGTTCATATGGGCTTATAATTTTTTTAGTGATCAGAAATCATGCAGATCCAGGGCCTTAAAGGTTATGATTTCTCCATGTTACTACCAGGTTTAATTATAAACCCAATTTAACCTCTATGGGACTATTGGCTAGCAAAGCTGGTTAGGCCTGAAAAGTGCCAGAATTCACTCTGAAAGCTAAGGAGAATTGTCTGTAAGGTTTCAAGAAAATAGGTCAAACTAATTTTGAATAACAAGATGCTTAAAAAGAAATGACTGATTTTGAAATGTGGACTAAAAATTTCAGTTTGTCTCAACTTTAAAAATGGCTCATCACTATCCTGTCCAAATTCCACATTTTCATTTGTATTAGGAGACAAAATTCACTGACTTCAGTGGGGTAATTGATAGTTTTAATCAGGGCAAAATATGGTCCTATGCCTTCAAAAATGTCTGAAGCTCTGGTTATTATAAATACAGGCCTTCCCTATTCGTTTCCATAATTTTTAAATTATTACAGGTTTTTTAAACTGTAACTCACCTTAGTAAACATAACTTTAAGATTTCTGCTATCAAAGTTTTTGTTTTGTCCATTTACATTTTGCTTCCATCATAAGTTTCTCTGGTAGCTTATTCCATCTTGACTACCTTATGCATGAAGTAGTTCTGGCTGAGAATTCTTACTTGCACTTAGTTCTTTAAGTGTGGTAACAAGATTTTGAACCTTTCACAAGTATGTACAGTTAGGGTCTGATCCAAATCCAAAACAATTGGGCTCTTTCTATTGAGTTCCACAGGACCTTAATCCTCATCAATCTGTTTAATAATTTTGGAAACTTCATTAAGTCACCTTGAAGTCTCTTCATTTACTGTATTGACTGAGTCTGTTATTAGTGGAAATAAGTAACAGTGAGTAACCTTTACAGTAGTTTAATTATAACTTTTAAATACTTTTTTCAATATAAAAAGTCACATGCTTACCACCGGCTGTGTTTAAGGAGACCAAGAATGTCAAGTTTTGGTTATCCTTTCCCATTTCTCATTAAGGGCAAATGCCAAGGTATTCTTGCCTTTCCCAGCACTGTGGTAGGCTGACCCATAGGCTTTTATTTATTTTTCTAATTTGGGACTGACACACCCTAATTTAAATCTTGTTATGCATTAGGGGCCAACTCCTAATTCCATGGCAAAACTTCCATAGACTTTAATAGGAATTTAACCATAATTGCAGGTGGACTGCAGCAAAAACTCCTGTGGTCAGTGGGGATACCCTCTTCTTCAGCCCTGTAGCATCACTTCTGTAATAATCATTATTAGGAAGATTTGTTTGAGAGTGATGGAGGGTGACCCTGGAGAGCTGAAATTATCTCTGTGAGACCATTAATTTAGCTTACCCAAACTGCAGGAGTCTTCAACTCTGTGTCATACATGCAATAGTGTTACATGTCAGCATAAACCATTTGCTCAGCCACTAAAAATTATATTGGGTTAGATAAAGATTACATTTGTCATCATAAGAGAAAGAAACAGTCTTTCCAATGACTATTGTTTAGAATTCCATTGTTGCGTTATTTATAGCTGTTAAGTGGGGAAAACCAGTTGAGGTTAAATATCAATTTTCTCTTAATATCTTCAAAATGAAGGCAAGTTACAGGAGACAGTGAGGCTTTGTGCCTTGACAAGCCATTAGCATTCTTGTATTCCCTCCTTGTCTGTCCGCTCGTTCTGAGCTGGAATATTCCACTGGGGCATTTCTGGTGCTTTCAATAGAAGAAAGATGCACAGCCAACAGAAGTTGGTGAAAACATACTCAACAATTTCTATGATTGTAATCATACTGGCTCCACAAAACAAACCAAGTTGGCCACCAACGTCCGCTGTAATAGAAGAAAATAAATGCATGTCAGCCTAAGCATTTGGTTTAGTCTAGCAAGCAAAGAAAACCCTGCCAGGTTCAAGTACTAAATAAGCTAATTATACATAATTCATCATTTTAAAAAATTAAATGTTTATGGGAGAAGATTAATCTAATGCTTAAATGTTCAAAATAAAACCTGCAACCTAACATAACCCATTGTACAGTATTTGCAATTTTTTAAAGAAAACTTTAGTAAGCAATCATTGTCCCCAGAACTCCACTGGGGACTATGAAGCAGAATATGTCTCTTACTCCCCTTAGAGGTGCTGTCTGTGCTGCTGAGTCTTTTAATGGGACAGCAGCACATTCTTCCTAGAACCTAAGTTCTGGAAAAGTGATTGACAGTTGCTGATAGAATAAGGTGGACTTTTACTCTTGCTTAGAAATTTGACTGGAGTGTCTGGAAAAAGAATAGATTTGAAAGAAAAAATAAATAAATATTAACCAATGAATATTTACCAAGCAACTCAGACACACTCCGGGCCTTCTGCTGCCGAGTCATTTTGTAGTTCAGATCATGATATTTAATGTCAATATACACAAGATTCTCCCTGATGACAAACACACATATAGTATAATTTGACAGTATAATAAGTACTGCTGCTTATTTCTGTCATTAGCTGTATAGATAGAAATTAAATTCATACTGGAAAAATGTTACAGGAATGATAGTCGCTGTCAAAGTGCAATGAAATGAAACCAACAAAAGTGTATTTAAGATGATAATCAGGGAAAAATTCCTAGCAGTTGTCTACTAGAGTGTGGAACAGTCTCTCTTGTGAAGTGCTGGAAGCCTGTCTGTTCATGACGAGGTACAGCCAGAATTTTCCTTTTAAAACCCCTTTCATATAGTGAACTCTGCACAGGCATAGTGATCCAGCCATGCAGGGATCAGGGTCGACGACTGTATTACAGGGAGTAAGCTTGCATGGACAAGGATATTAAGCAGGGCCCAGATCCACAAGAGTACTCAGGTACCTAAACACTAAACTTAGGCACCTAAATCAGAGTTTTAGGCTACAGTGTGATCCACAAGACCAATGCTCAACTATTGCCAAATGATGCAGGTGCTAAATTTTCCACTGTAAAAGTACCTTGGTAGCCTAAGTTTTTTGCCTCTGGGAATGTGTGCTGGTATCTTGATGTCTGGTTCCCACCAAAGACTCTCACCAATACATGAACCAGGGGAAGATAGATGGAGGAGCACCTATCTCACCTGGGAGGCCCAATCTGGTAGGCACACTCAGAGGTTGCCTACCACATAGGGTCCCCTTCAAAAGTTGGCTGGAGAAGCAGGAGGAGTCACCACCTACCTCATAACTTTTAGCCCAATGGTAAGAACACTCACCTGGGATGTGTGAGACCTGGTTTCAATTCTCTCCCCCACCCACTATCTGAGAGAGAGGATTTGAAAGGGGCCTCACACCTTCCAAGTGGGTGCCCTACCCATCAGGCTATAGAGTTTCTGGCCTAATGACTCTTAACTATTTATTCAAAATGGAACAGCTTCAAAAAGTGAGGTTGAAGTAGCCCCACATCAAAATAGCCCATAGCTCAGTCGTGAGAATACAGCAACCAAACGTTTGTTTTCTGTCACTGTAGGAACTCCATCTCCCCAAGCGAGGGTAGCTATGTTGATGGTATTCTTCTGTTGATTTGGCTACGTATACATTGGGGGTTAAATTGGAACAGCATGGCACTCAGGTGTGGAGTTTTCACCCCCCTGAGCACCATAGCTATGCTGACCTAGGAAGTGTAGACCTTATCTACTGCATAAGTAGCGCCCCAATCCTGCAATGATTTATGTACATGTGTGACTTTTGTCCTCTGCCATTAGCCCTATTATTTAATTTTATACCCTGAGTAGCCCCAATGAAGCACATGGCTAAATCTTTGCTGGATTAGGCATATGGCATTACTCAGTGAGAATAAGGATATCAGGATCTGGCCCTATGATACCATGGTTAACGGGAAAGAGATTCCACATAGCTGCAAAATAGACACCTTAATCACAGAGAACATAAGAGCTCTTTCCATAATCATTGTGGATTAGAACACAAAAATAAGTGTTTCGCTTTAATTTGTCGAATGAAAATATTGTTAAACACAGATGTGGTCATGGTTTTTAATAATGTAAATTCTCTTTGGAGACTCATGATTATAAATTTTAGGTGTAACGATGTAATGTAGCTCATTCACCCACTTTCACTGAAACTCAAGTATTGGCTGCCCAAAATTTTCTTCTGCAATCTCATCAGGTGACTATTCTACACTGTACATAACATCTGATAGTAACAATAATTCCCCTGTTAATGGATCCTATTAATTATGCTTCCTAGCATTACCGAGGAGTTGCTATTGTGTATATTTGTAATAAGGCTGTAAATAGTTAACTCTACCTTTTTACATCTTCCAAAATCAATAGATCCCTACATTTGGTAATTTATGGTCTGTACTAATTAATATATTGGCTTGATTCATATTGGCTACAGACTTGGTAACAGAATAATTTTTGGTATTGTGACTTGGTTAATTGAGTAATTGCTGGTTTGTCTAATGTTTACAAACAATAAAATAATTGACAACGTGAAATACATAATGTCATTGTGGAATTTTCAATAGCTTAATATAGATTTATTTTAATAATATGCTTAATTTGCATGCCTTTGTCTGCCCTTTGTTCACGTGCAAAATACACGTTTAACCATGGTTTCAAGAACAAGAAATTCAACACTCACACAAACAATTAAGCAATTTGGATATTTTATGGGCCAAAACTTCCAAGCAATTCTTTAAAGCATCTACAGGCTTTTGTGTGTATAGTATCTGTCCATGCACCTATTCACATCCACTGCATTTTACAGTAGAGCTTCAATTACAACACCAGTGTTGTGAACTGACCAGTCAAGCACATACCTCATTTGGAACTGGAAATATGCAATCAGGAAAAAAGAAAGAAAGAAAAAGCAAATACAGAACAGTGATGTGTTAAACATAAACTACTAAAAAAAAAGTAAAAGTTAAAAAAAAAGATTTGACAAGATAAGGAAACTGTTTCTGTGCTTGTTTAATTTAAATTAAGATGGTTAAAAGCAGCATTTTTCTTCTGCATAGTAAAGTTTTGAAGCTGTATTAAATCAATGTTTAGTTGTAAACTTTTGAAAGAACAACCATAACATTTTGTTCAGAGTTACGAACATTTCCGAGTTACGAACAACCTCCATTCCCAAGGTGTTCGTAACACTGAGCTTCTAATTGTGCTTACCGATATACAAACAGTTCTATGGACTGAATTAAAGACCCTTTGACAATTGGATTCTGTATTTCCTAATGTCATGTTCTACGAATTGTTCTCTTCTTCAGACTTTTAAGACTGTACTTTTAGTAAGTAAATCCAGTAAGAATTTATCAAACAGACTATATCAAGTGCTTGCTCATGTTTTTCCTGTTGCAAATTACATTACATTAGTTAATACATTTACTAAACAGAGATCTTTATTATTGAGCTAATGTCATCTATGAGGTTATGTAGGTATGTGATATATATTATTGAACCCATTGATAAGGTAGATTTCAAAAGCTTCTGAAAGATCTCTTTCCCAAGTGAAGGTCTCCTTTTTGGAAAACTTGTATCTTATACAATATTTGGTAATCTAGTAAATAGTATTGTATTATCAGCCTTATCTACTTTTTCTTGGCGATTGATACAGCATCAAATATTATCTGAATACTCCTGTGTGAGGGGTGAATTATATTAAGCCTAATATTGATAAAACTAAATATTCGACCTGTAACCTTAAACCCAAAGCAATAGGCCCACACCCAGACAGCTCACTTTCCTCATGTTTTACAAGTACTTCTACTTTATCTTTAGGGAAAGAAAAATCCGGCTTCCACTGATGTAGGGTGAAGTTGTACCATTGACTTCAGTTGTATCAGGAGCAAGATCTCAGTATTGCCTGTTGCACAAACTCTCTTCCTGGGGGTTATGAACAGGTTTCAAGAGGATCACAACCACCACCTCTTTCTTTATGGCTAGGTGGGGGAGTTCTAAAACTTTATGGCTATAATATTTGTAATATGGGGGTCACTGCAGGGGAAAATACCTGAGACCACTAGTCTCCTAGGTTATCTAACAGATATAAAACAATAAAATACTGTGTCTTGGCCAATTTCCCATGAGAATACTTCATATCTATTGCAGGCATTGTTCTTAATATTGTATTCAAAGTAAGGTCTCATGTAACTGAACAGAGTTCACATTTTAGTCAGGCCCTGTAAATAAATCAATAAAGATGGCATCTGTAAATGATCCAATATATTCCTTGTAAAGACAAAGTTTTAAATAAGATTACCTGATATACTCTGGATTTCTCTTCAGCTTTGTGGAAAAGAATTTTAAGGCTTTTTCATTTGCAAAACTTGAATAGGTGACAGTGGTGGGATAATCTGTTTCTTCACAAGGCACAGGACAAGTGGAATTGTGGGTTCCTACTGTACATAGTCCCATTAGTTCTATTTTATCTGAAATTTCAGGAAAATGAATCAATACTATGTATGTTAAAAGGAATGTGAAGTTTGTAATATTTCGTTTTATACAAAAGAAGTTTGGGAAACTAACCAATAGAATTTAATTGACTCCAATAAATAGCATAGTCTTTATAGATGGCTCTTTATATGCGAATCCCAAAATATTTTACAAAAGTGAATATTATTATTCCCATTTTATGGAGGTGGAAACTGAGGTACAGGACTCCTAACTAACTGCCTGATTTTTTTCAAAGGTGCTCAGAACCTGCTATTCTCGCTGACTTCAGTGGGAGGCTGGATGCTCAGGTCCTTATAAACAACTTGTGCAAGACCACACAGAAAGTTCATGGTAGAGCTGGAAATGGGAACGAAGGTCTTCTGCCACTAAGGCTCAAGGCTAATCCATTGGACCATGTCTTGCTGACCTTTTATCATGGAGTTTCTCTGTGTGCAGAAGTAATTGCAGGATTGGTGTCAATGTTCTATGAGCTAATGTTTGTTAGTTCTTGATGATTACACAGTAAATCTCAGTAAGAACATTTTGTCCATTTAATATATTGCCATTTTGATAATCCAGCCTTTTTACACTATTTTTTATGTAGACACCATTCATTCTGTCTGTCTTGCACTTCTTTTATATGTTTCTACATTCCGGCATTGTTACTTGAAGTCACAGATATTCAGATCTGTATGGTCATTGTGACAATAAGTAATTCCACATGTAGGGTTGTCATTTTGTCATAGCAATTCTTAGGAAAAGTCACTGTGCTAGAAAATAGTTAAAATTGTCAAAATTATATAGATAGGATTTTTAAAAGTCTTTTATACAAATTCAGCATGGCACTGTGTTCCCTTTATGCTTCTGGAATAGCATAAAGAAATACAAGTTTACAGGATCTTCCTTGGCCCTCATAGCGAATGCTCCCACCTCCTTCCCCTACTCCAAATATAAGGTGAATTTTTCTGTAGGATGTGGGAGGTGCCAGGGAGCATGGCCTTAGCAAACTCTATTTCAGATAGTCTCATCAGTGGAGTGGCCGACCTTTGCCTCTCTAACCCCTTTCCTGTGCTAAGCACACTAAAAAGATGTAGAACAGTATCTTGCCCCCCTAAATAAACTTTAACTTTTCAATTTGGTGTAACTAACATAAACTGTGTTAGTAATTTTGGCGCTTTCTTGCCTTTTCTGCCAAGGTTAGGTGTATATCATCTATATTGTCTACATGGAGACAACTTCATGCATTCAGGGGAAATGGACTTGAAGATCTGGTAGGACTTTATTACCTCCACTGTGATCATAATATAAAAGTTGATTTCCTGGAGTAAGCCTTGGTAAACTCAACATGGATATCAAATGCGGTTCTTGTAGGGCTTTTTTAAGTAATAAATACTCGGCACTTATTAAATAGCCATATTTATTGATTTTATTTTATTTTATTTTACCATCTGAGAATCTCATATCCCAATGTGGAACTAAAGCTCTTGGTGAAAGCCTACTGTTCTAGTTCTTCATGTCACTGCTACGTTGCCTCTGAGCTCTTCTCCTATTCACCTTCCATGAAACACAAAGTTTGCTTTTTTTCTACCTTTCAATGTTCTCTTTGAAGCTTTCAGCTACTTCTTAGAATATCTACTGACTGAAATACCTTCTCCCTAAAATCCCCAAATGTCGAAGATCATGGATATTTAAGAACATGAACATTATTGAATGAATGACTCCTTTAATAGTGGTAACAAAAATCCATCCTTAGTCATAACAGATTTAATTTGAGCACCACATGTGTCTGCCACTTAGAAGCCTTCCAATAGAAGCAAAAAATTGACCTAAATGGCTTTTTCTTACACTTTCATGCTGTTGAAAATGAAGGTTCAGTTCAGGTAATGATATACAAAACAGTATTCAGAAGGTGTTTTCCAACATTTGTGAGAAATAATACACCGGCTCATCACTTGCAATAGGAGAATGCATTTTGTAAGAGTGACTAACAATTTTCTAATTCAGTGTGCACTAATCATTTGCAAGTAGAAGTGAATTACCGTGATAGTTAACAAATGCAGAACCAATTTTTGTTTTAGAAACAAACAAAAAATATGATTCCAATTTTAAAGTTTAAGTGATATAAAAGTGTCTAACTCCCTGAAAATGTATTTGGTTCCTCCTGCGAAGATATTTATTCATTCTAGTACTAGAAAGAAACAATATCTGTATAATAGTAGTAACTGCTAATTTTTGGGCTCAATATTTAAAGTACTAAGCACTTCTAATAACCAGAGAAGCAGAACTCAAGTGCAGCACCCAGGGTAGCCAGACTGGGCACTGAGTAAAAGTGTAGGGTACGGGCTAGTCATAAATCCTTCCTTCAAGGCCAAAAAACCCTTCTGAGGAAGTTTCTGCAGCACAATTGCTGGAACAGGGTGTTTGGTGAGAGGGTTACATTTACAACACCTAATATGAATAAAAGTGCTGCCATTTCAAAATACTCATGAAAACAGATTAAAAATGTCACTAACCCTCTGCAGCACTGGAAACGCCAGAGCCTTGCACTAGGGCAGAAGCCCCAATAAGGAAAGCTGTCCCTCAGTAGAAAATTGAAGCAGACTAATCTGCAGTTCCCAAACTCAGGAGATGCAGACATGAAAACAAATGGCGCAAATGAATGGATAAGCAGTCTGTGTTTTTAAAATGTAAGGTGTCATTCATAAAATGGGTAACGAGCTTTTTTTTTTCTAAAAAGACATTTATTCAATGTCCTATTGCCATTCTTCATTTTGAGACTGTCTAATGACCTGACCATATATGTTCTAGTTCAGTTCCAATGTAATATTCATTTTCTTACCAAGTTCTAGCTATTTTCTAGTGCACACTTGGAGCCTTCTAATGAACTTTTAATGAGGCTCAAAAATAGAAAAATATTAATATGTTAATTAAACTGTTACTTACAGAGTGCAGGAGAAACACAACTGTAGAATTTTTGTAGGTCACATTCTGTTCCGTTTCCTTAAAAATAGTAATAATAATAATTAAAGCCTGGAATATACAAATTCAAATTAAATACTTCACTAAAGCTAGTGGGCCAGTTTCTGCCCTCAGTTGCAATAATGTAAATACAAAGTAACTCCTTTGAAATCAACAGCTTTATTCCGCATTTTCAGTGACTGAAAGATCAGTTTGGTGCAACACTGTTCATTGTTATCAACACAATATGGCACAGAACAGAAAAACTTGGTAAAATTTAAAAATAAGAGTACATTTCATTATAGCTGTAGGTCTATCAATCCTGCCTTTTGACTTCAAGGCATCCACCCAATATATCATGTAAAACAAATATTTTAGGGAGCTATGGTCAGAAACTTCAGTTCTTAATTACATAAACAAAATGGGGGAAGGAAGTGAGGTGCGTATTATTTCTTACTATTTTGATTGATAGTTTAAGAACTATGTTTAAGGCCAGCCTAAAGACTTGGCCCCATTGAGGTAAATTTCAAAGCTCCTGTTGACTTCAGGAGAGCTATGCTTTCACCCCAGACTTATCCTTACTGGCACATCCTGCTTGGGCCAACTTGTCCCTTTCACAGCTGTTCAGAGGCAGCTGGGCTTCTTTGAGCCTTATCGCTTCAGTTTTGTTCTTGTAGATATGCTTGATCTGTAACCTCGATTTCTATATTATGTGATATGAGTTGAGCTGAGGTTCTAAGGGCATCCAGGCTGCCTGATGCAGAGCCAGGAGCCCAACCCTCCTTAGAGGGCTTCAGGTTTCCAGTTCCTGGAAGCCCTGGAGTGGTGCATCTGACCTAGAGCCACAGACCCTACAATGTTGGGGTCCCTGGCATCCTTCCAGGCAGACTTCTGACAGAATCTTGGCTGATTCAATGAAAGTTTGTTGAACTTAAGCCATTCTCATGAAACGGTTCAGGTTTCATGAACTAGCATTTTCCAACAAAATTCTTTCATCAGAAAATTCTGCCCAACTCTACTAATGAGCAAATAAGTTTACTCTCTACAGAAAAGTGGTGAATGAATAGACCAACACTTTCTAAAGTGGGTGCCTAAAGAATCAATGGGAATGAAAATGTAGGTGATGTAATTTCCTCTGCACTTAGCACTAAGGGGAATGGTCTTCTGATTTTTTTTGGAGTGTGCTAGAAAACAGGGTGGCATGGAGTTGTGAGGGTGTGTGTATGGCTAGATGAGCTGAGGTTATAAAGAAGGGATGCAATAATTGGGTTCCCTTTTCTTCAGCATTAGGAAATCCTTACCTCTTGGCACACACAGCTTCTGAAGAAGTGGGTATTCACCCACGAAAGCTCATGTTGCAAAACATCTGTTAGTCTATAAGGTGCCACAGGATTCTTTGCAGCTCAAGATAAGTGATCAGAGAGAATATACTAAATACAATGCACAGGCTATCTTCACCTTTTATATTATACATTTCCTGCTGCTGCCAACCATCTGCAGTTTAATACTGAAATAATCTGGCTTATGTAAAATCTATTTTAATGTATGTTCTTTATGATGGGTAGTCTATGTGTAAATAGTGTAAAATAAGAGCTTGAACTAGATTAGATGAAAAATCAACACTCCTTGCAATGTGTACCTCCCTGCCCTGAGGGGATGAATCTAGTCCTCTACCCAGAATACCCTTGTTGATGGCCATGGGATTCAAGAAAGTTCACTCTGAGCCTTTTGATGTTTTGATCATAACACATATATTACAGTCCTGCTAGTCCCCGTCAGCTGAGTCAACTGCTTTTGCCCCAGTGCTTTGGGGTCAATTTAAAGACCAGACAGAAGTTATTACAGGTTTGTGATGTAATCTCATTCAAGTTTTCAGGGTGCATCAGAAGGATGATGTCTGAGCAGACGTTGGGTTTAGAACTGGTCAAACCTTTTCAATGCCTTTCACTAAAACATCAAAATTTGACATGAAAAATGAAATTTAAAATATTCATTAAAACTTTATTAAATTTTTCAACCAGTACTATCTGGGTTCAGGATTCTGAGATGACTGAGCTCTCTAAATTAAAGTAAAACTTGACAAGGCAGAATATTTAAAAAGAGCCACAGAGCACCTTTTGAAGTACAAATGTAGCATGTCCCAAGAAGTACCTGGAAGCAGAAATGGCAAACATCCACACTTGTCCTGTATGTGCCTGGCCTTACATTCCTGCAAACATCCATAGGTGCTGTAGATCTTGTGGTGCTGAAGTTTGATGTTAGGATTGCATTCTCCCCAAGGGTATTCTAGGATAACTGTCTTTAGATTAAAAAATAGCATTCTTTAAAATATCCTTGTCATTATTTTAAATACAGAGCTTTATCTGATATATTGTTAATTGATGCTTGAGTAAAAGTTAAGCAGAATTGCTGTCAAAAATAAATCTCAAATTAGTAACAAAGTATAGTTTAAAAAAAACCAAACTATTTTTTAAAATAATATATCGGTTCCTCTCCTAGATCCTGATTCTGCTGTGCAATGTGATAGCACAAATCCCTGGAAGACTGGGCTTCAGTTAGGCTCTACAAGGAAGAAGGGTCCACTCTGACTGGTTTCATTGCAGGATCAGGGATTTACTTCCTCTCTAAGAACTGAGTTCAAGAGTTCGTAATAACACTAGCACCTTGAAACAGTTCAGAAAGCAGAATTTCCAGGATCAAAGCCTAAATTCAGTGAGAAGAGAATTTGACTGTTGCTCTTTTTGACTTTCTAGCTATCTTGTCCACTGATGAAGGAGAAACACAGAACTGTGTTCTTAAAGAATATTTTTTGTTTTAAAATGCACATGTATACACATTTTGTGGTTTAATGGGATAGTGGTCAAAATACTTCCTCTTTAACCCAGCTAAGCAGGTCTAAAATACCTGTCTGAAATGAATGTCCTATGGGAATGTGCCTTCAAACAGCATCCCAAGAGTGGTTAGCAGAAACACGGGGCACTAATTTTAATCCCTGCAGAAAATCCACTACCTCCATGATCTCTGTGCATATAGTATAGAAAATCTGCACTATTTTCAGGCTGGTGTTTTTCAGTAAAAAAGTATGTAAATATAGTATTGCTGGACACTGTTTTTATTGTCTCTATGACTTCCAGAGCAAATTTGCTCAGTTCACAAGTACAATTATGCTTTTTTTTTTCTAATTGCCAGTCCAGCAACACTAGCCTGGGTTCTGAAAGTCACGCTGCTTCTCTCCTTCATGCATCATTCCCATTAATAAAGATACTATTGGCCCAAATTATAGTAGTACCACTGTAGTACTAGCTTTCAATGGGTTTTCAAGGTGCAACTAAAACCAGACATACTTTGGTCTGCATCATCTGCATTACTAGTGATATGTGACTAGGAAAGAATTCAGCTTTTTACTTGTAAATGAAGAAAATTTCCTCTGGAAATAATAAATACGGAACCTTCAAAATATCAATTTTACTGTAACTATTCAGATTAGAAATGCACTTATACATTTGCAAGATAGGGAATGATACTGCTACTGATACAAATTGCTTACCTTCCGCTGGCTGATTGCAGCATGTGCATGCATACCTACTGGTGTTGATAAGCCTAAGCCATCAAAACGTGGAGGTTCTTTAGGTGAATGGATAACATAAATTATCCCAGCATCAATAAAGCCAAAAGTAGGGTCATCAGTGAATTGTGCCTGGTACAAAAAGAATTCCTTAGAAAAGCAATGGCTTGATATGTATTTACCCTGTGGGGCTTAGCTTTGTTTAAAGCTGCACCAACCATTTTGCTTGGATTTGAATCTCCAGTGACGGTGACAAATCACCTCTGACAATTAAAAAATCCAAATATAAAAGTAAATCAAATTAAATGTCCTTTGGTACCTAACGTTCCTCCTAGTTTACAAAATGATGAATTTTTCTTCTTTCCTCTCCTCTTCCTAATTTCTACTGAGGGATATTCTAAGATTCTTTCACAACCCTGAGAATCATCTCTTTACATGACAACTAGTCTTCATGTTCCAGCACATTTCCCATTATTCCCGCCAGAAGCTGCCGCTGTTGTTCCTTACACCACTTAATGAGAAATGCTAGGTGCTCAGCCGCTTCCCCTCCCCTTTTTAAAATCATCATAGATTTTCAGTTTTCTTCCTTGATGTTATTTAGAATATTTTCCTCCCCATTGGTTACATGGCAGTTTTCTGTATTTGGTGGTGGTATCTTAGGAAATCTGCCAATAGTGATCCAAGGTAACCAATTAGGGGCAAATCCTAATTGGTTCTGACTACCTGCAGCTCCTGCTGAAGTCAGTATTCAGCACCACTCAGGATTTGGCCCCAAATGACTGTGTCCTGGAGTTCTGAACAGACTTTAATGGAAAATCAAATAAGCCAGTGAATAAAGTAGAGGGCACTATCTTGAAGATGTTTTAAATTAGTTTTCATTCTCACATTACTACTTCTAGTTTTTGAAGCTGTAGCAAGTCCTGCATTTGCCCTTGGATTATTAATTTCATACAAGCCAAATGTAATGATAACCATTTGAGCAATTTACCAAGGAATGTGGTGGATTTTTCTGGCACTTGAATTCTTAAATCATGATTGGATGTCTTTCTAAAACATATGCTCTAGCTCACTTCAGAAGTAGTGGGCTTGATGCAAGAATTAATGGGTGGAATTATATGGCCTTTGTTATGCAGAAGATCAGACTAGATTAACATAATGGTCCCTTCAAGCTTTCAAATCTTTGAAGCTACAAGTTAATGGATGTTTAGGTATATATCTTATTGTGATGTATATACCTGTTTGATATCAAAAAGTAAACTTAAGCCTCTTCCAGAAACACTCACTCTTCTCCTTGCTGGAAGATCCATGTGATTAAAAGTAAAGCAGTTTCCATATTCAGTAAAGACATGTTTGAAATCCTTTAAAACAATGAAAACAAACAGAAAAGTAAAAATTGAAACAAGATAATCTAAACCTAAGCTAGTCGGTTTGGGGATGTTTTATGGGCTAAATTTTCTAAATGATCTGCTTCTGATCCTGTGAAAATGGCAATTGAGTATGTAAATCCCTGATAGAAACAGTCCTACAGTATGACATCCCTTTGACAGAAACTAACCTATGGAGTTCTGTAGAAGGACTATCATTCTCTATTAAATCTGTGGGTTACCTAGAGTAATCTTTATAGGATACTATTGGTTTTATCCCTCTTAAGTTCTGCAGGATTTCTCCATAAGGAAATGGGTGATCACTTCCAAGTAGTATAATTTTCAGTAGATGATGTTTAGTTCAGTAGCTGCTGCTTGTTTCAAGTGAAGGTATCAAGCCATAGTAAACTAGATGAGTATGGACTAGTACTTGCATATTACTGTAGTCGTATTAGGCCTGAATAGTGTGACTAAATACATTTGCTGTTTTGATTGTCTTTCATTGCTTTGAAGTCTTAGCTGCAAGGGCTTGTTGTTACTGCTAATATATTTTAAATTAGAGTCAACACAATTCTATCAGTAATTCTAAGCATGCTGTAGGTTCTCAATAAAGGTTAGGTGAAACTGAAAGATTGTTGATCTAATTTTGTTCTCACTTTACTGTAAACTGGGAGTGACTACATCTATTTTATATGAGTGTACTTCAATGGAAAGTGGGGTTAGAAATCAGGCCCTTGGTTTTGTTTTTGCTCAAAAATTCTAAAAATTTTACTTTGGCTTTCTTTGTTTAGCATCCCTCTTATTTCTGCATGTAATGTAATTAATACATTTTTCATGGGAGGAGTAAAGCCCTGACTAGCACTTTGGCATGTGCTTAATTTTAAGCACATGAGTAATCCCATTGATTAGCCATATGCAGAAACTCCTACTGAAATCAGTGGGAGTTTTATTTTGCAAATATAAGGGCTGCAGGATCAGATCTTGTGAGGCACTTGAAAGGTGGCCTTTGAAAAATTAGACTTACCCACCACAATGTAATTTGGTATAAAGTGATTCAGATTAGTCTCGTTTTGTGACTGTAGATAAGATCTATAAACAGCCTATTTTTGAGACAATATTATATTTTTGTCTCATTGTTACTCTTATGAAAAAAGCAAAAATATTACCTCCGGGTAACATGGCTGCCCAAAAAAATCACATTCTAGCAAAGTGCTGCTGTTGAGATAAAAGCCATTATTCCTTGTAAACTCTTTAATGCTGAAGTTTTGGTTTCCCTGAAGGAAATCCTTTAGCTCTTCAGAGAACTTGTTGTCAATATCAAATGCATGAAGAACTCCAGACACAATGTTCCAAAGGAAAAAAATAATACTGAGGTTGGCTACTGCATGGGCTTGGAATCTGTAAGTAGGAAAGAGAACAGTTAAAAGAGTAGCCACAGTATTTTTTCTGAAACTCTCCCTCAAACACTAATTGTCTAGTCCACCGGAATCACACCTTACTCTGCATTACAATGAATGGATAACACAATCTTGTTTTTTATAGATCAGGTTACCCTTTGTGCCTGAAAACTGAGAATGTCCTGGTGCATCAGTTAGACAGCTCCCAGTTTGGTCTGTTTACAGCAGTCTCTCTGCAGAAGAGGTTGTACCTACCTTATTCATCCACAGCTTCTTGGAGTAGAGGAGGTTCTAACCATCTTGCACAGCCGACATCCATTACCAGGAAGCCTGGTGGCAGGTAGTGGTATAAATCATGGGGGGGGGGGGGGTGTCGATCTAACTCCTAGCATCAGTTTAAAAATCCTAAAATATTATGGGGCCTAAAAACACCTTTCCCATATAAAATGTTAAATGATTCTGATGGGGATGTGAATTAGATATTTGCTGAACAGCCTTTGTAGATTTGAACTTAAGGTGTTGAACAGAGAATAATAAGCCATTACTATATGACTTGGTTCTGGGACTGCTATTTTATGCTAACACTAATATTAAAATATCCTTATACTGCACGATAATAAATGGATCAAATGGATCTTAATATCTAAAAATAGTGGGCTGAATGGGTAGAAAGATCTTATTGCAACTCAACAAAATGCTATTACTTCCTGGGTTAACTTTGGTTGTAATTTTACTTTTGAAAACACACCACATCCTAACTAAATCCAGAAATAAATAATAAAGATTGAAATGAACAGCTGGGGGTTGAAGCAAACTGACGTGTTAGTGGCCAGCTGCCATGCTCTGAATAGCTGATAAGTAACTATAACATTCTGCAGCTATAGTTACAATAATTGCATTGTACTTTTAAAGTATTTCCCACCACCCACCCTCGTCATGGTGCATATGTGATTACCCTGCCTACTTAGTTTAATAATTTTATAGTATCATCTTTTGCTTTCTAAATGGGCTTCTAGTAGTGGCATTGCATTTTCTGCAACACTACCTGCTATGGCTTTATAGCTGGAGGGACCGAGGGCCAGGGGAGCCTCAGAGATCTGAGAGTTAAACCTGTGACTCATTCTGCTGGGAGATCGGAGACAGCAAAGCTCATTTCCCCGGTGGAACATTGTGGGGAAACGCTACATGGGTTCTGAGATTGGACCTAATGGTTGCTATAGTAATGAGCCAGCAGGTTCAATATACTCTTTTAAAAAGTATCCAGCTGAATCTGAGTCAAGTATATAAATAATATTGCACTTTAAACTGATTAGGAATTATGGCTGATATTTTCAAGTGTAGGTTCCTAAAATGAGTTCCTAAATAAAAGTTACCCAGTTTTCAGAAGTGCTGAACAACCATCAACCCACTGATGTCAACAGGAGCTGCTGGGGCTCTGCACTTTTGAAAATCAGGTTTCTTCTGTGTAGGAACTTAACAAAGGATTTAGAAGCCTAGTTTTAGCCTCCCAGGCTTGCAAATTTTGGCCTCTATGTTTGGTCCCTGTGATGGGATTGGCAACAGTCCCTTAGAAAAGATTACAGGATGAGCATCTATCACCTAAATATACTCATGACCCTGTGGTTATATAATGTATGTACATTCTACCTGTCAGTAAAGTATGATTTCTGATGGCTTACACTGAGTCTGACACCTGACCTGAGAGGGATTAAAACAATCTCTTAAAATCTCTCTATTCTGTAGTGAAATTCAGTGTCAAAAATTCCCCTAATTCTGAAATGTCTTCCTCTTTAGTTAAATATTTTACCCAGAACTATGGGAAAGAGCCTGTAATCTCTGTAGAGCCAAACTCTGTTTTTCTTACTTACCTAATTTGTTCCAATAAGCCAGGAGCTGCTCACTTAAGTAAACGGAATAGGATTTGGGCCTTAATGCTGAACAACATATGATGCCGGTTGTATCCTTGAACTGTGCTCTGTGAGCGGTCAGATGTATTGAGGGCAGTAAAATATTTAAAATGTTGCTCAGGAATTTCTTCAATTCATTCAACGTCCACTAGCAGCATGAAACTAACTCCCTGTCCACCGGGTTGAAAATTGACTGTAGCCTGTCCCAGTGTTTTGTTTTATTTGAATAGGTGTTCTGCAGAATAATGATACATTTTAGGACATTAAAGAGATCTGTTATTGCAGCATGCATTTGATGTATCTTACCTGTTCAAGTTACAAAAAGTCACAGCAGGGAACTCAATGTTTTCCACATACTGAACTATTATTGAAGTTGTGGTTGGCCAGCTGAAATAATTGGTGAATCGATTCCAGATTTCTGAAGCGACAATGATGATAGAGCCCAGGACCACTAACATCCACAGGACCTTTCGTATCTTGCTCTGGGTTTGGATAATATTGTGCACTCCATGGAATGAAGTGGACATGGCAAACTCATGGTCAAACTTCTTTCTTTCTTCCAAAGAAGGCAATGGTTTCCTTGTTAAGTATAGCCTTATCTTTTCCAGCAATCCTTAACATTGGACAAGATGAAGAGTTAGCAGTAGTTTTTGTTTTTTTTTTAATTTTTAAAGGGTAGTGGTTTAAATGTTACATTAGACAGAAGTTCCTCATGAAACAGGCTTCTAATGCCCCTCCAGAGAGGAGTTTATAACCAGCTGGTATGTTGTTTCTAAAATAGAAAGCTCCCTCCTGAAGGTGTTTTAGAATTCCAAGAGAATTGTACATTAGAAGATTAGCTGAGTCTATCCTGAACATCCATTGCAATCAGACAGTGATTGATCCTTGGCAACAGCAGAACACAAAATAGCATATCCTTATAGTTTTTTAACTATAGTCCTTTAAGATAAACTAACAGTCTCTTTAGCTTGGCATGTCATGACAAAGGCTTAATGGAGAGATATTTTAATAAGGGCTTAAATCTGCTGAACGTTGCACACCTACTATGAGATGCTGAGCAGTTGGAGCTCCCAGTAACTTCCTATTAACCAGGTAGGGTCAGGCCTTGAGTCTTACAAATGAGCTAAAAGGGGAAACAATATTTTTTAAATAACTTTCACTCTCTCATTATTGAATGTTTGAGGACAAAAGCTAGAGGGCTACAACCTCAAAGGTTTGAGATAACCAAGAAAAATTCATGTAGAGTTATAGCATGGTTCCAAACCTTTGAAGCAGAGAGGTTTTATTTTATTACCCCAAGGGGCTTTTTATTGGTTTTAAAATAGTTGAAGAGCTACAGAAGTGCATATAATAAAGAACTTGAAATATAGTAGTTACACAGAATGCTTAGTGTTGAACCATCCTTTGAGGTTTTTGAATAGAGCCTTCTACCTCACAACATCAAAAGGAGAGAATTTTAACAATGACCATGTATAACAAAGCCCTAATAGGATCAACAGTTTGGCAAAGTGCTTTAGTTAACGGTGGTTATATGGAGGATATTGTATCCTAGTTTGTCATGTAAAAAACAGAACAATAGTAACCCAAAGAAGCTTCACCTAGAAATAATATTGAGGATCTAAGAATAGGTGATTCCTTCAGCCCAATTCTTAACAGCTACTAACTGCCCCCCGCCCCCCTCAAAAAAACCCATCACAACCAACAAACCACCCATCCATCCACACAAACCTTATTTTAGCAGGAAGTAGGTTCAATAGTTTTGCAGCCTATTTAGGGATAGTGTTATCCCTAATAGAGCCACACAAAGCAAGCAATGGGGTGTAAGGCCCCCCTCTCCTAATGCCTCTCTGTGGCCACATTAAGGCTACCTGAGATTTGGATGGTTCCTGTGCAGAGCTCAAGGGCTAGATCCTAGATTCACCCACTCCAGAGGGCAAGTGGTCATGGAGGATGGAGAGGGGTGAGAAATGGGTAGATTCTGGATTCTGCCATTAACCTGTGGTGGCTAACAGAGTTGGCTGGGCCAGCAGCAGGAAGTGAGCTGCACCCTTTCAGGAGTTGCAGTTAATTACTGTTTCAACCCCAGAGGAAGAGTGGGGCATGGAAGAAATTGTGACAGTTGCAATGCCTCCTAGATCTCTTTCTGAAAAGTGCAGCTGTGTGTTTTTCCCCCATATTCAAGGCTGAGTACAAAAAGAAAAGTCTAGGTCTTTATCTTGTCTAAAGGCTAATATTTTAGTCTGATCCTAAAAAAAATAAAAGTCACTACTCCACATCTTTACATCTTCTGGTAGTACTCCTGGACTCAACCATACATATTCTGGCAACTGTTTGCAGGATTTGGCAGTGTTGGCAGGGCTATCATAAGCAAGCAACACTGGCCTGACTCTGATCCCATTGAAATCATTGTTAAAAATTCCATTGCCTCCAACAGAAGTAGAGTTAGACCAATGCTGAGTTCTTTTGAAAATCCCACCTTAAATGTTTATTTGTGTAGCACCTTGTTATTCCCAAGGCTCCTCAAATACTTTTACTGGTCTGAGCTAAATCTTGTCACAAGGCAAGGAACCCATCTTACCCTACATCACCCCTACGCAAGCAGCCAGGCAGAATCTCTCTATGGAGCTCAAGTGAATTTCTTGGAGAGATGTCCAGCTGACATATGGGACTTCAGACCTCACCACCACAGTTAAGTGGTGGTTTAACTTCTCCCCAAGTCACCTTACATGTATGTTGCAATTGGTATCAGAGGAGCAGATCCAGCTACCACTCAGCATAAGCAAAGTGCATTCATAGCATGTCTGTATCTGTTTCTCCCGGGTCACAATAAGCAATCCAGCCCGGCTGAGCCCGCAAAGGAGTATATCATATGACAGACATACTCTTACAAAACTCAAGATAGTTTATTCAGCAAAATAGTGCTTTATATGGCATGTGAAAATATGTAACATGCAGTTCCAGTACCATACATCATAACTACAATAAGCACACATAGTACTGCATGTATTCATGTAGATACTTTTGTAATAATATATGATGTTACCAAGTATCTTAGAGCCTGCTCTTTCAGCCCTATCTCATCATGTGAGTAAGGGTTTCAGGACTGTCTTTATGTCCCTTACAGATTTCTCATGAAAATAGTCTAATTTTAGAACACTATGGTAACCAAGCATCCTACAGTAATGTCTAAATATGTTAGAGCAACCTGCCTGATCATATATTTGCAATGTGAATATTTTCATTTGCGATGTATTGAAAGGAAGTAGCAAGTATGTAATTCAGCACAGGTAATGTGTTTTGAGATTTGTGTCTGAGTGTATGAAACAACATAAGTGCTAATGGTATTTAACTAACGAAATAATGGAATGGCTGATATGGGGCTCAATTAATAAAGAATTAAGAAAGCAATAAAATTAATGCCAATTGACATGAGTTTATGGAAAGTAGGTCCTGGCTAACCTGATATCCTTTCTGATGAGATTACAAGTTTGGTTGATACAGGCAATAGTATTGATCTAATAGACTTCTATGAGGCTTTTGACTTGGTACCACATGACATTTTTATTAAGAAACTAGAACGATACAAAATCAACATGACTCATATTAAATGGATTGAACAGTGGCCCACTGATAGAGCGCAAAATATAATTGTAAATGGAGAATCATCATAAGGAGGGTGTCTTTCAAGAGAGGTCCTGCCAGGACGGGTTCTGGGATGTATGCTATCTAGCATTTTTATCAATCACTTGGAAAAAAACCCCATAAAATCATCATTGGCAAGATTTGCAGATGACACAAAGATTGGGGGTGTGATACGGAATGAAGAGGACAGGTCACTATACAGAGAGATCTGGAACAATTGGTAAGCAGGGCCCAATTGAACAATCTGAGTTTCAATATGGCCAAATGTAAGATCATACATCTAGGAACAAAGACTGTAGGCTATACTTACAGGCTGGAGGGACTCTATTCTGGGCCATTGTGACTCTGAAAAAGACGTCAGCATCATGGTGGAGAATCAGCTGAACATGAGCTCCTAGAGCAATGCTGTGGCCAAAAGGGTGAATGTGATCCTTCGATGTATAAAACAGGTAATATTGATTTGCAATAGAGAAGTTATATTATCTCTGTATCTGCCAATGGTGCAACTGCTACTGGAATACGTTGTCCAGTTCTGATGTCCACACCAAGCAGGATGTTGAAAAATTGGAGAGGGTTCAGAGTAGCATGATTAAATGATTGGAAAACATGCCTTATAGTGATAGAGCTCCTTGAGTCTATTTAGCTTATCAAAGAGAAGAAATGATTTGCACACACTCAAGAAGTACCGACATAGAGAACAAAAATCTGATAATAGAGATTTCCTAAATTTAGCAGACAAAGGTGTAAGATTTAATGGCTGGAAGTTAAAAGTAGACAAATTCAGACAAGAAATAAGGCACATTTTTAATTGTGAGAGTAATTAACCATTGGAGTAACTTTCCAAAGGTTGTCATGGATTGTCCATCACTGGAAAATTTTAAAATCAAGATTGGATGTTTTTTTTAAAGGATACTTTCTAGTTCAACTATAGGTATTGGACCTAAAGCAGGAATTAATTCAGGGAAATTGTGTGGCCCATGTTATGCAGGAGGTCAGACTAGATGATCACAATAGTCCCTCACTCCTGGCCTTAAAATCTACCAATTCTTAAATACTGCCATCACTTATAGGGGGCATTGTTTAGTTAAAAGTGTAGCATTAAAAGATAAGTTATTACTACTTCTAAATACATATTTCCATTTGTCACACTCATTATGGGTATAAATTTTCATTACATGGTTTGTTTCTCTCCTTTTTTTTGGGTATTCTCAACATACATGAATAAAACTTTGGAGCAAGCTTCCAAATTAAAGGAGATTATTCCCCACCCCTATTTTGGTTAAGGCAAGTAAAGGTAAAGTATAAGCTAATGTATTACAAGATTTCTTGTTACATACCTCTGGCATCAAATCCAATACATTTCCTAAACTGCTCCATTAGGCTGTTCGTAGTTTCAGAAGGGAGGAACAAGTACATAAAGCTTCCTTTTCATTGTTGATCACTGTTAGTTAATGGCTTTTATAGAAAACTAAAGGGGTGGGTATATTAGATGTCACACTGCACTGGGCAATTTGCCTGCCTGCGTTGCTATGCTTTGCTTTCTAAATAACATGAGCTGCAAAGTAAAAGAAAAGATTAATTTTTATGGCAGGATCAGGTATATAACGTTAAGTACATATAATATTGGGCATGTAACAGTGGAGAGTCAGTGTTTGTGCTGAAGTACATTGCCTCAAGTGCAAATAGCTTTTTAATAAATAATTTCATTTGCTTGATTTGAGACGGTGCAGTATAATGTTGCTGGAGTGTACAGGAACAGAAGAGTATACCTTGAAATAGTTTGGGAGCCCTGTAATGAGCCTCCATCTCTATAGCAGAAGCCACCAGAGAAGCAGTATATATATGTAGCTAGAC
Organism: Mauremys mutica; assembly: GCF_020497125.1. NCBI lineage: Eukaryota > Metazoa > Chordata > Testudines > Geoemydidae > Mauremys > Mauremys mutica. Next base: position 65,396,228 of record NC_059076.1, read on the forward strand.
TTATATATAGTTAGTAAACATGTTTATTTGGAAATTAACTGTGTCTGTGTGGTTTCTTCAATATTGTTATTTATTTATGTACTATTTATTGTATGTATTATTTGAAATCTTTTACTCAGGCAAAGTTACAATAAAATATTAACATACTCCATTTTACATAACTTAGGATCAGATTAATATTCAAAGAACCTAGTTAAAGATTTTGGCTTGCAGGCTGTTAAGCCCATCTCCTTTGAGTACACTTAAAAAGGTATTCAAGTTTCTAAATCACTCTCCTCTTTTTGACACTTCTCTTATGCATGTACATTGTGTGAAAGCTTTCCCATTACAAGGATGGTCTATATTTTACTATACCATAATTCCATAGGAGAAGGGGTCACATTTTTCCAGTAATACAACACCTAGCTGCTAATAATAAAAAGCAATTAAATTGTCAGCACAACTCATACATACCAAGAGCAGACATACAGTAGAACCGCAGAGTTATGAACACCAGAGTTACGAACTGACCAGTCAACCACACACCTCATTTGGAACCTGATGTGTGTAATCAGGCAGCAGCGGAAACAAAACAAAAAGCACAACAAAAAACACAGTGTAGTTCTGTGTTAAACGTAAACTACTAAAAAATAAAGGGAAAGCAGCATGTTTCTTCTGCATAGTAAGGTTTCAAAACTGCATTAAGTCAATGTTCAATTGTAAACTTTTGAAAGAACAACCATAACGTTTTGTTCAGAGTTACAAACAACCTCCATTCCCGAGGTGTTCATAACTCTGAAGTATTTTAATTAAGGGGTCCATGAAAGGTAAACTTCTGATGTTTGCCAATGTATATGCTCCCATTCAGGGAGTAAGCTCTTTTTTTTTATCAGTTTTTAGGGATTTAGGAAATTTTAGGGAAGGAGATATTATTCTAAAGGGGAATTTTAAAAAGGTGATTAATCCCACATTGGATGGATCAAATGTACTCAGAGGGCATTCAGGAGGAGGAAGTGCAAATTTGTTGGAATATGGGGATCTGGTGAATGTCTGGAGGGAAATTAACCTGGATGTTACGAACTACATGTTATTCTGCAACTCGTGGATTTTATTCCAGGATTGATGTGATTTTTGTTTCTAGGGGCTTGGCTTTGATGGAAAAAGCTAATCTGGGAGTTATAACTTGGTTTGAACAACCCCCTGCATAGATTAGATTGAAAGACTAGGATTCACTGCAACAACAAAGGCCAGGCAGTTGGATAGGGCTTTGGTGTGTGTCGAATTCAAGGGCTGGAAAAAACATTCAGAAACGAATAGAAGAAAATGATCATGAATGGGTCAATCAAAGTGTTCTCTGGGATGCTGGAAAGGCAGTAATGAACGGGATTCTTATAAATAAAGCATCCTATCTCAAAAAGATGGGAGTTCCTGAAGAAAAGAGTTTGGTTGAAGACCTTTATTTTTTTGGAAGTCAGATGAGCTACAGCATCTAAAAGAATTTAATGAGTAAATAATTGAGATAAGAGGGAAGATTAAATATAGATCCTTTACTGGAGCATTACATAATCATGTTAGGGGATTTCTAGGCAACTGCAATTTTGTCTTTGATTAATCTTTTTAATAATTTCCTCCCAAAACTGTCCAATTGCTGGACACAACCACCATATGTGGAAGTATGTTGCCCCTTTCACACAATACTCTGAGCACCTCCATAGCAGCAAAAATATGTTGGATCTTAACTGGAGTCAAATGCCATCTATACAGTAATTTATTTTAAAAAATCCTTTACGAGCTATACAAATTGAAGACATATATCCCCTCTCCTTTATAGATACACACTCATCCAGATCAATGTTTGTCCAAACTCTCTCCCGTCTTTTCATCTGGGTTGTTTTCTTATCAACATCTTTTTCAGTCAAAACTGTATATATCTTAGAAATTAAAACCTTTATTCCAGTTTGCTCCAGGGACAACTTCCCAATGTGGTTAAAGGTCTATATAGAACTGACTTGTATGCAGATTTCACAGTGAAATATTTAACTTGTAAATATTGAATATACAGGATCTTTATATCATTCACATTATTACAGCTCCTGGTACAATTTAAAATCAGGACCCAGGGACAGCTGTCCAAACTGAATAATCTCAGGTCTTACCCATAAGTCACTTTGATATTTCCTAGGGATAAATGCCTGATTATAAATGAGCATAGCTAAGGGAGAGGGCCTTGGCAACATGAATTTAAAAAACAAATTGTGCAGAGCTGCTAAAGTGGTGTGGATGAATAGGTGCTCATTTTTTTTATATTTTGGGTGATCTAAAGTTCTTTTCAACTCAATAGTTACTATGAGTAACCATATTTGGGCTCCAATCTTGTTCAAGTGGTACCTAATGTTTGGATGGTCTATTGTTAGCCCAGCTGATCACATGTTTTAATTGTTATAGTAAGCCAAATTAGGGAAAGCTAGTCCACTGCACTTTGTAGGCTTATACAGAACTTGAGAACTCACCCTTTATCTTTTATGTTTCCATATGAATCTTAATAGTAAATCATGCCATACTTAATATCATGTCAGGATGCACTGAAACAAAAACAACAACTTTGCACATTCATCTTACCAGTGCTACCCTTCCTAGGCAAGAAAATTCACCACTTTTTCCCTACTGCTGAGTGATAGTAGATGTTTGAGGCTTTCAGGTCCCCCTTCCTAGTGGAGAAGAAATCAGTGACATGGAGGCTGAACAAAATCTAAGAATAAGCTGTTTTATGTATACACACTCACCTGTCCTGAAGCAGAGGTGGTCAAACAGCATGTTTCTGGGGAGAAAATCTCAACCAAGCACTGATTCTAATCACAGATCAATGCAAAGAGAAAATTCTTCTGCTGCTCACGTGGCTCCCTCTATGCAGAACGTGCATAACCCATAATACTAAAAATGGGGATTTATTCCTGGATTCTTTTGTCATGTACAGTATACAGCAATCTTATAAAAGCAAACTCTGCTAATCTGAGAATCCTTGAAGCCCATAGAAACTCTTGATTTTTGCATTGGAATTACAGTTTGTCACAATTCAAGGGTGAGGAAAAATAAATTACTGAAAGGAAACCAAGCATGATATGTTCAGGGATTGGTCTTGAAAATAATCTAACCAATTATAAAGTGCATGATATAATGTACAGTGGAAGACACGTGCATCAGTACTGGGTTAAACTTATGTATAAAATAACCAATAGTTGTATTCTTTGGATTTGTGGTTATCCCTGTACCCAGTCCTTATACATGTGTAGTCTTCGTGTATGCCAATAATAAAACCTGAGTGATGAGACTGGAGTTCAACAGAGTCCTTGGGGAACTGATTGGAAGAGGTATTGGAGGAACCCAAACTCCTATGTGCGTTTATATCTGTACATTCTAGGAAAATCTGGGCAGCTATCTCATTCTGCTTCTGCAGGGCACAGCATGCCTAGATGACATGCATGCTGAGCAGTATCAGCAGCCCAGGAGCAAAGAACTCTAGAATAACCTACTGCACAGAGGACTGAAAGGAAAGAAGACTGGTCAAGCAGAAAACACAGGCTTGAATAGGGGGTCCTGTCTACTTTGCACAAGAGTAGTGTTCTGAACTGCTTACAGGAAGACGGTTATGCTAGGGCCAACTTCTGGCAGAAATGAAATATTAACTGAGAATGATGTGGTGTAGGTGTACCTGTTTTGGTCCCAGGATATTGCAGAGACAAGGTTGATGAGGTAATATCTTTTATTGTACAAGCATCTTCTGGTGAGAGAGACAAGCTTTTGAGCCACCCAGAGCGCTTCTTCAGATCTGGGAAAGGTACTCCCATTATCACAGCAAAATGCAAGATTGTTTAGCATAAGTAGTTAACACATATTGTAAAGGATTATTCAAGGTAGAGTGGCTTGTTGACACCTCTTCAGTCATAGGACAAAAAAGGGGAAGGGGGGAGTGGGTTACAGATTATCGTAATAAAATATAAATCCAGTGTCTTCATTAAGACCATGATTTTTTAGAGTCTAGCAGCATAATGAATTTAAGTTTCCAGGCTTGTCTTTTGAAAGTGTTGTGCAGGCAGACCCATCATATCTGGGCAAGGCATTCTTACTGAAGGAATAACAGGACTCATAGAAACCATCCGCAAACCACTCACCACACAAAGGGCCAGCTTCCTCCAGGACACAACCAATATCCTCCACAAACTTCATAATATTGACAACCTCCCTGTAGTGAGTCGGTGTGGCTCCCCTCCTGCCCAGCAGAGGGAGCGCCCTTGCAGACAGTCTCCCCAAGTGGGCGGAGCCACCACCACCTGTCCCCGCCCCCCGGAAGTCAAGGGGCGGGACAGGAAGTAGAAAAGCCGGCCGCCAGAGCTCAGTCAGAGCCCAGCCACCGCAGGGAGCAGATGTGCTGCTGGGAGCTCGCGACCGGGAACCTTCTAGGATTCGAGGCTGTTGCCCTGACTGGCCGGAGCTTCCCCGCACCTGCTACGAGGAGGAGCCGCTGGAGGCCCCCCCCGCACCCGCTACGAGGAGGAGCCGCTGGAACTCCCCCGGGCCCGCTACGAGGAGAAGCCGTCGGAGCCTCCCCGTCCCTGCTGTTACCCGGAGGAGCCGACTGAGCACGCCTGGCCGGACTTCCCCAAGGAGCTGCCGGACCTGCCACCAAGCCCTGGTCGAGAGGAGCCTATGCTGATAGACTGGCCTGGACCCGGTGCCACGGACGAGGTAGGCCCTGAGGGGGAAAGTGGAAGTAGCCCGGGGGTAGCCGACCTCAGTCAGGCTACAGACACAGACGTGCCTATGTCAGTGTGTTGCGGTCAGGACCCCACTGACCTGCAGCGGTGATAGCCGCTGCTAGGGCCCCGGGCTGGGACGCAGTGGAGTGGGTGGGCCTGCGTCGCCCCTGCCACTCCACTCACGGGTGGCAGTTTTCCCCCTCACCTAACGCTCAGGTGTAAGGACCTGGGCCTATATACCAACCTGTTGCTGCTCAGCCCCTGCACCAGAGGGCCTGAGCTCCCTTGACTGTTGCTGCTCAGCCCCTGCACCAAGGGGCCTGATCCTCCGTGAACTGTGTGCTGTTGCTCAGCCCCTTGTAACAGAGGACGTAGTGAGTTGGTGTGGCTCCCCTCCTGCCTCCAGGAGGGTCGAGCCCCAGCGCGATCGATTACGCTCCCTCAGAACACCATTCTTGTTACCATAGATGTCACTTCCCTATACACCAACATCCCTCACAATGACAGCACAGCTGGCTGCCTCAAATATTTACAGGACTATGGACAACCCTAAGATTCCCACCCCAAACATATAATCAAACTCGTCTTCATCCATAACAATTTTACATTAAACAACAAACACCTTGTCCAAACCATGGGAACTGCCAAGGGTAAAAGGATGGGTCCTAATATGCCAACCTCTTTATAGGCCACTTTGAAGAAGAATTTATGGACAAATGCACTACAAAACTAACGATCAACCTGAGATACAGTGATTTATATTTTTATCCTCTGGACAGACAGCTTAAACTCCCTCATAGATTTCCACCGCAACTTCAACAACCGTCACCTATCCATTAAACTCATTCTGGCACACTCCTAGATGAGCATCAACTTCCTGAACACCACAATCAACTTTTACAATGGAACCCTACGGACAAGCATATACAAGAAACCTACAGATCACCACATCATCACTACCTTCATAGATCCAGTAATCACCCCAAACACACCAAGAAATCTGTTATCTATAGGCACATACCACAGAAAGTGTTCCGAAGAGAAAGTCTGGGACATACACCTTAATGCACTTAAAACTACCTTCATCAAACAAGGCCACTCCACCAGAGGACTAGATTGCATCATGGAACGGGCCACCCAAATACCCTGAGAGAACCTGCTTCAATACGGAAATAAACCCCCCTCTGACTGAACACCCCTAGTTGTTACTTACCACCCCACACTGGAACCCATGCAGGATGTCATGAAACAACTACAACCCATCCTGAAATAAATATTTTCTGAACCCCCACTTCTGGCTTTCCCATTACCCGCAACCTTTCCAAGTTCATCATCAGAAGCAAGCTTCTCACAGACCAGGACACACCAACTCCAAGTGATGCTAGATCCTGCCAGAACAACAGATGTAAAACCTGCAGCCATATCTCCACGGCTACAATGATCAACACTCCCCACAACACACCTTTCAAGAGCCATGGATCCTACAAAGGACTGTTACAACATGTGGTATACTTCATCCTGTGTACTAAATGCCCCAACAACAACTAAGTGGGTGAAACCAGACAATCACTGTGCTCTTGAATTAACTTACACCAGTAAATGATAAAGACAAAACCACCCTATTCCCCTGTGCGATCACCCTATATCTGATCTATCCATCCTTATCCTCCAAGGAAACCTGCACATCACTTTAAAAAGATGAGTCTGGGAACTTAAATTCATTACTCTGCTAGACACTAATAATCGTGGGCTGAACAGAGACACTGAGAATTAGTGATGTAGTATCAGATCGCAAACCAGTTTAGAGCTGACCTTTCTGGCAGCTGCTGATGAAATAGGCTGAAGGTTGTTGTGTGAGCAAGGCCAAAGGATATAACATGAAAAAGAAAGAACTGAGCCTCTAATAGCAGGTGGTAGACAATACCAGATATTCTAGGATTGTGATGGACTTAAGGGATTTCTTTTAGGAAGACCACCACCATTTCCCATCCTAGCTATGTTCTGCACAGAAATGGAACCTTACGTTTAAATTATTCTGGGGGCAGAGGAGGGGAACTAAAGCTTGATCCAATGCCTATTGAAGTTAATGGGAGTCTGGGTTTTGGATGAGACCCTCGCTTAACAGCCAATTGCTCACTTATTGTGAGCTGGCTCCATTTTCTTGTTGGCCACCAAAAACTATTTAACAGAATTAAGCTGTTTTTAATCATGTCTGGTCCTTATTGTTGTTAGAGATAAAATCTATTGTTTTACAAGGCTCTTTAGTAATTGCTGTAGCTCTTGTACAGTGGGGAGGGATAGCTCAGTGGTGTGAGCATTGGCCTGATTAAACCCAGAGTTGTGAGTTCAATTCTTGAGAGGGCTATTTAGGGATCTGGGGCAAAAATTGGTCCTGCTAGTGAAGGCAGGGGGCTGGACTCAATGACCTTTCAAGGTCCCTTTCAGTTCTAGGAGATTGGTATATCTCCAATTATAATTTTTTAAATAATAATTATAAAGAGTACTGATTATTGGTCACAAATTAGGCCATCTGCTGAGGCAAATCTAGAACTGCATATGTGTTCCCATCAAATTAAATACCTAACAATAAGACTCCTCTCAGTTATGCCAATACATTACTGGGGAGGTATTAGTTGGTCTATTCATTCACAGTGAAATGCATTCTAATGCATAAGGCCCACACAAGGTCCACTGCATCATTTAACTGACATTAGCCCTTACTGGATGATTGCATGGCTCCTCTGCACTGTGTTGAAACATCACTTTTTAATGGCATCTTAGAGACTAACAAATTTATTTGAGCATAAGCTTTCGTGGGCTACAGCCCACTTCTTCGGACGCATAGAATGGAACATATATTGAGGATATATATATATATATATATATATATATATATATATACATATATATATATATATATATATATATATATACACACACACATACAGAGAGCATGAAAAGGTGGGAGTTGTCTTACCAACTCTGAGAGGCCAATTAAGTAAGAGAAAGTCAGAGTTGGTAAGACAACTCCCACCTTTTCATGCTCTCTGTATGTGTATATATATATCTCCTCAATATATGTTCCATTCTATGCGTCCGAAGAAGTGGGCTGTAGCCCACGAAAGCTTATGCTCAAATAAATTTGTTAGTCTCTAAGGTGCCACAAGTACTCCTGTTCTTTTTGCGGATACAGACTAACATGGCTGCTACTCTGAAACCTGTCACTTTTTAATGCACATCTGATGAGAGAAAGTAATATGAACTGTGAGCGTCTCTAAAATTATATATTTGCCTTGTGTCTTAAATTGATCTTTCTAAAAAATCTCCTACAAGGGGATCAATATTCTTCATATCTAAGCACTAAAAGAAGCAGGAGTCAATTTATCTGGTTTATTAAACTGATTATCTCTTATTTTCTCCCTACATGTTTTACAGTTTTCTTTTTATTTACCTTCTGGAAATTCATCATGTTCTTTAAAGTAAAGTCTTAGGAAAACACCAGGAGGCGCAAGCTAACTATCTGTCATGGCCAAACTATATAATTGCAACAGAGACATAGAAATAACTAGTGGAAATGTTTTATGAACTGCACCCTTGTTTTTTTAGTAAATACTTTGCAAAATGAATTTTTGGTATGTATGTATGTATGTTTGTATTTAAGTTTGCACCAGGCTATGGGAAGCTCACAAATTATTTGCTTTTTCCACCCACTATTTGCAGTGTGTGGCAGGTCACCTCAGGTTAGGTCTATACTACGACCTAGGGGTGTGATTCTCAGCTCTTGCCACGCTAACTCTCATGGGGCTGGCATGCTGAAAATAGTAGCGTAGCTGTGGTAGCATAGACACAGTGGTGGATTAGCCAATGGGCTGATGGGAACCGTGCCCAGGGACCCTGGCCAATTGGAGGGCCCCAGAAAAATGGGCACCCTGCCCCAGCAGACATCTGCTGCGGGGCACAGGAAGCCTGAAGCCCTGGCAGAAGTGCTGGGCAGGGTGTGTGGGAGAAGCCCCAGCACCCTTGGGGGAAGGGGCAGAAGGGTGTAGGGCTGTATGCAGAAGGGGCGGAACGGGGGTGGGACCGCAGGTGGAAGGGGTGGGGAGGGGGCCCCTCTTGTTGTGGCCCAGGCCCCACAAAACCTTAATCCACCTCTGCATGGACAGTGGCGGCAGCAGCATGGGCTTCACCCCAAATATATACCCAGGGGGTTCAGGTAGGTTTGCACTCAAGGCTGCTAGCCTGTGCTGCTGCTGTCACTGTTCAAGCTACCATGGCTACACTTCTCTTTTTAGCATGCTGGCTTGATGAGAGTACGTCTATGCATGCTGGGAATCACATCCCATAGTGTAGATATAGCCTAAATTACTGGGTATTGTATTTGCTCCCCGATGAGTGGAACAAAAAGGAGAGAATAGCCAATATCCTGTGTCTGGTATGAATTCTTGGACAAACTGAAAAATTTTGGATGAATGAAACTTTCAGGGTATGCAGGCATAAAGTCAATCAGGAACAGACTGGGGATCTGCTCTCCCTGCTTCATCTCACAAAGGGATGACTTCAGAATTCACTCATCAGCCAATGGTTGTACAGTATAATGATAGGCAACCTAGCAATACTTTAGAATAGGAAGTGGAGATCAAGATGGAGGGGCTTAAGCATATGGCTGACCAAATTATAACATATAATTAAAATATATTGGAATTGGAAAAGATCAGAAAAGGGCAACAAAAATGATTAGGGGTATGGAACGGCTTCCGTATGAGGAAAGATTAATAAGACTGGGACTTTCCAGCTTGGAAAAGAGATGGCTAAGGGGAGATATGATTGAGATCTATAAAATCATGACTGGTGTAGAGAAAGTAGACCAGGAAGTGTCGTTTACTACTTCTCATAACACAAGAACGAGAGGTCACTAAATGAAATTAATAGGCAGCAGGTTTAAAACAAATAAAAGGAAGTATTTCTTCACACAATGCACAGTCAACCTGTGGAACTCCTTGCCAGAGGATGTTATGCAGGCCAAGACCATAACCGGGTTCAAAAAAGAACTAGATAAATTCATGGAGGATAGGTCCATCGATGTCTATTAGCCAGGATGAGCAGGAACGGTGTCCCTAGCCTCTGTTTGCCAGAAGCTGGGAATAAGCGACAGGAGATGGATCACCTGATGATTACTTGTTCTGTTCATTCCCTCTGGGGTATCTGGCACTGGCCATTGTCAGAAGATTGGATACTGGGCTAGATGGACCTTTGGTCTCACCCAGTAGGACCATTCTTATGTTCTTATAATATTACAGAATAATAATTACATGAGTTCTGCTCAGGGTATCTGTGTTTTAACCCTCCAAGATCTCCCCACTAGGGTTCCATCAATGGAGTGCACTGTGTCTGTAGATGTCCCTGACTGTACAGCAAGGATGGTGTTGCCACTGGTCAATATATTTTGAATTTTAAAATTCTTGGACAAAAAACAGGGACAGTTTTATTTGTGTTTTGTTTTTGCAAAACACTTCCCCATATTTTAAACAATTCTACAACCTATTTGTTGTAACCCTGGCCATAGATTGTTCTAAAATATTTTTGTTCTTATTACCTTGTTGCAGTGATAACATTTTGAAACAATTCCTATGGGCTGCTGAGGAGCAAATGGATATGCTGATCTAATGTGCATTTCAGGTCTTCTGTGCTTTCTGTTGCAAAAGAAAACACACACTCTTACATCTATGGACATAAAAAAGGACCTTTTACTTGCAATGTATTTTATTTTATTATTAGAATGTCTGAGTCCCAGTCATATGCCAAACTGTGTAAAATGAGCTCTTGACAAGGAGATGTTTTTGATTCAGTTTGAGAAATATGTGAGATCTGAGTGAAAAAGGAAGAATGCGGAAGATTAAGAATTTGTGATTGGCCAAACTGAATGATAATAAAATAAGAAAAGTGAGGGTGATGCATTTTAACATGGCAAATGTTGGGATGCATCATGGAACATGGTGAACAAAACTGAATGGAGAAGATGCACTCATGTTACTGCTCCAGAGATGGATTTTATACTATGGTATTAATCAATAACAGAGAAGGAAAACAGAAATTACAAAACATTTGAAGATAAATACAAATACTGGACCAATCAGTCAGGCTGGTGGTGCAACATTATCAGAGTTCATGTCCTGAGCCCAGGGGCAGCTTCAGGCCCCAGCATGCCAAGCGCGTGCTTGGGGCGGCATGCCGCGGGGGGGCGCTCTGCCGGTCGCCGGGAGGGCGGCAGGCGGCTCCGGTGGACCTCCCGCAGACGTGCCTGTGGAGGGTCCGCTGGTCCCGCGGCTTCAGTGGAGCATCCGCAGGCACGCCTGCGGGGAGGTCCACCAGAGCCGCAGGACCGGCGACAGGCAGAGTGCCCCCCACGGCGTGCCACCGTGCTTGGGGCGGCGAAATGGCTAGAGCCGCCCCTGCCTGAGCCTTGCCCTGTCTCTCCTCTGGGTCAGCTGTGCTGACTGTGTTACAAAACAACCAGCATCATGTGCTCAGCTGGGAGGGATTGGAGTGCCTTATATCACTCTAGTTCCTTCTACATGGCTTTTGAGTGGCATCCATAGTTTTGGGAGGGAAAGGCAGCCAGCTCTCCTCAGCTGGAGAGTAACTGCAACACAGATCCTGAGCAGTTATTAAGAGAAGGAAATGAGATTCCCCCTCCAAAATAATAACTTGGCAGAGTGCTGTAAAAGTCTACAAGTTTGTGCATCTATTTAAGGTTTATCTTTGTAGGTACTGTTTTCATTGCCATTTGATGTATTTACTTGTTAATAGTTTCTCCTCTCTTGGAGTTCACACCTCAACTGCTAGAAGAGGTTCTCATCCTCCCTGATTGAACTAACCGCGTTATCTCTAGCCTGATTCTTGCCTGCATATTTATACTTGCCTCTGGAAATTTCCACTACATGCATCCGACGTAGTGGGTATTCACTCACAGAAGCTCATGCTCCAATACGTTTGTTAGTCTATAAGGTGCCACAGAACTCTTTGCCGCTTAATTGGGGGAAGAAGGGAAGTTTTGTTAACAACTGTGAGGATATCTGTCTGAATATACTTTGGAAATAATGATAGAAATGTTGAGGAGGGACAACAGCCCATTCTGTTTAGAAGGCCAGTCGTATGCAGCAGTTGAAAAAAATCCTCTCGGGTACTACCTTTCTTCACTATGTTTTACAAAGCAATTGTTTAGTAGTTTGCAAGACCTTGAACTTTATTCCTCCCACAAAGTACAAATGGCTGATTGGGTTATTAATGTTGTGTCAACCTTTTTCCTTATTTGTCTAACCTTGAGTTATTGAATCTTTATTTGACTTAAAACAAACTATTTATTGCAAGTGATGGTTAACTGCAAAGGGCACTACAAGCTACGGAAATTACAAAATATTCATTGAACACATGGGAACTTTTGCTTCTGATGTGAATTTAATAGCACAGCAGTTTATATATTGATGTTTTGTGACAGAATTGATTTGTCAAAGTACTTTTTCCTGCCCAAACCCAGATCAAAGATTATATGTTTAAAGTCTTTGTTAGTAGAATCATCATCAAGTATTGTTATTTAATATTATCTTTCATTCACAATTTTATACATAATAAAACAAAGCGAGAGGAAATGCATACATGATTAGAGAAGTGTTTCTCAAACTGGGGTCTGCGGACCCCTGGGGGTCCACGTGGGTACTCCAGGGTATCCGTGGGCCCCGCTGATCAGTGTCTCCCTCTCCCTCCCAGCGCCTCCTGCATGCCAGGGAACAGCTGTTCAGCAACGTGCAGGAGGTGCTGGGAGAGAAAGGGAGGAGCGGGGATGGGGCACGCTCAGGGGAGGGGGTAGAATCATGTCTGGGGCTGCCGGCCCCATTGATCAACATCTCCCCCTCCCTCCCAGTACCTCCTGCTCTCCGGGGAACAGCTGTTTGGTGGCGGGCAGGAGGTGTTGGGAAGGCAGGGGAGGAGCAGGGATAGGGCGCACTTGGGGGAGGGGGCAGAAAGAGGTGGAGAAGAGGAGAGGCGGGATGGAGCGGGGACGGGAAGAGGTGGGGTTGGGTCTTGGGGGGGAGGGGTGGAGTGGGAGCAGGGCCTGGCTGAGCAGGGGTCTTGGGCATCTGCAAAAAAAATTAAATCAAAATGGGGGTCCTCGGGTTGCTAAAGTTTGAGAACTGCTGGGTTAGAGCATGCATCATACATAGTAATGAAAAGTTATGCTAGGCTCAATTTTCATGGAACCTGCAAGGGAAAATAGATTTAAAAAGGAGGACCCATTGGTCTGTTTGTCTGTATTTGTCTGTTCTCTCTTATCTGACACTTAAATTGTAAACTCTTTGGGGAAGGGGCCATCTTTTTGTTCTGTGATTGTAGCATGATGGAGTCCTGGTCCATGACTGGGGCTCCTAGGTGCTTTTGCGATACAAGTAATTAATAATAATAAAGAACCTACGACTAGACATGGTGTGTAAGGAAATTTCCTTTAAAATAATCAACTATATAAATAGATAATGTGGTAATGTGCATGTTAAAGGGAGTAGGACTGGACCCCTAGTAAACACAAGTTAATGGATAATGCTGACTCATCCAACACAACTATACAAACCTAAGAGGAGAAGAACAGGAGTACTTGTGTCACCTTAGAGACTAACAAATGTATTTGAGCATAAGCTTTCATGGGCTACAGCTCACTTCATCAGATGCATAGAATGGAACATATAGTGAGAATATATATATACATACAGAACATGAAAAGGTGGGAGTAGCCCTACCAACTCTAAGCTAATTAATTAAGATGAGTTGTTATCAGTAGGAGAAAAAAAAACTTTTGTAGCGATAATAAAGATGGCCCATTTCAGACAGTTGAAAAGAGGTGTGAGGATACGTAACATGGGGAAATAGATTCAATCTGTGTAATGAGTCAGCCATTCCCAGTCTCTGTTTAAGCCTAAATTAATGGTATCTAGTTTGCATATTAATTCAAGTTCAGCAGTTTCTCTTTGCAGTCTGTTTTTGAAGCTTTTCTGTTGCAAAATTGCCAAATCTAAGAGCTGAAGGACATTTATGCTTTATGTGTTTGAGGCCTCAATTCAGGAAGAACATCCCAGTTCAGGACCGCTCTTAGGCACACGTTTACATTTAAAATTAAGCATGTGTTTAAGTGCTTATCTGAACTGGGGGCTGAGAGAGCACAGAATAATGAGGTTCTAGAAGTAATGTCATGTATAACTTGCAAACAGAATTTCTAAGAAGTGGATGTAATGTTGCTTGCTTCTCCATTATTTACTATGCAGTATGTTGTGGGATCTAAGGATCAAATTCTACCTTCATTGAATTCACCGGAATTGCACGGGTGTAACTGATGATAGAAAATGTTACCAGTAGTGCGAAAAGAATCATAAGTATGGTATGCCTGAAGAGTTTCCCAGCTCTTTGCTGAAATATGGAAACTTTGTGAATGCAAAGGTAAATTTTTAATCATAATGATACTTTCTGTATAGAAACCAGGATGCTGGTGGTCAGGTTATTTGCATATATAAAATATTTTTTCTAATGTATTTCCCATAGGCCAAGTTGGACAGATGGGTTAAACTAGTTCTGCTCCAACAGAAGAGAGAATTCCAAATGGATACTTGAGAGTAAGTAGCAGGTCTTAGTTACTTCTCTGTCTTCAGTACATTAACATTTTACATCTAGAACACCACACACAAAAATGTGTTTGTAAACTTTATGCCAGCAACTGTAAAATGTGCCAAGAAGACATGCTGCTGACCCCAGTCTACCAGAGCTCCAATTGGCTGGGCCAGAGGGAGGTTCCCCATTGACATTTTGTTAGACCCACAAAAAGACTTAGGCATTGTTAATGCTCAGTGTTGCAGCACTTTATTTCTGAATGCTTTGCCACCCAGTGAAAATCTACAGCCCTGAATTAAGTGCCTAGAGTCCCTATACAATGCTTGCGGGAGGAGAGGGGTTTTAAAATAGGAACCACAAAAGCCAGAATGCTAAGGAGAAAGCTGCCCAAGCTAGCCAATAGAAGATGGTGAAGAGAGGGGTGGGTCCTAAGCCACACCTCTCAAAGGGACTTAGGTGTCCAACTCCAGGCTGGAGGGAGGTGCCAAGCTACACATGGGATTCATGAACCCTCTGCTGGAGTTAGCTATTTCATGCAAGAAAGGCTGTAGCTTTCCATATAACCTTTAGCCCGGTGGTTAATACACTCACCTGTGATATGGGAGACCTAGATTCAATTCCCCCTCTACCTGATGTGGAGAAGGCATTTAAACACTGTTCAGGTGAGTGCCCTAAGAAGTGGGCTATAGAGTCATTCCCACTCTCTGGCCCAATGCGTATGAATTATTTATAAACAGTGAAAGAGCAACAGCAGAGACTGAGAGAGACCCACACCAGAATATCCCATAGCCCAGGAGTTAGAGCACTCATTTGAGAGGAATGAAATCTCTTGTCGTCAGGCTGGGGTGGGGGAGGGAGGGAACAAAATTGGGCTGTCCCACATTCCAGGTGAATGCCCTAACCACTGAGCTAAACATTATACGAGAGGCATCCTCTACCTCCTCCATCTACTCCTGGCTATTCTGTGTGGAGCCAGGTATGCTCTGAACATGCCTATGGGTCCTGATCCTGTAGTCAGCATAGGTGAGGGAACATCTAGCTTGGGGATCCTGCTGGGGGTTAGGTGCCCAGACTGAGGTGGCTGTGACAGAAACACAGCATGTCAGCATGCTACTGACAGAATAGAAACACAGCTTCCCAGGGAGCATTAACTTTGGAAATGTAGGCACCTAGAAGGGAGGGAGCAGCTGAGTGGAAGTTTTGAGGATCTCGGTGGTGCCTAAATGGTGGACGTAGGTGCCTAAGTCCTTTTGTAGATCTAGCCTTTGTGACTTGCTTACCAGAGCTGCTGCTTTCAGTCCAAGCAAACAAACCAGATCTTGTTTGAATCAGCCTGAACATTATCACCGCTGAGAGAGGGTAAGCTAATCCAGCCACCAGGAAGGAGTGAGGGGTGGGGTTGACAGAGGACACTTTTAATTGGATGCCTATTCCCGTGTTCAGCCATCTGTTTCCAGATGCTGTAGCATCATAACTCTAAGCCCTGCCCAAGAGAACGTGGCAGTTGAGTTGAAGGCCACACAGTCGAGTTCCAAGAATGTCAGTGTTTTCCTAGTCTGCTTTACTATTTATACTGAGTTTAGCCTCATGATGGAACAGAACATTCTCACTGTACAGTTACGATTAGAGTCCTTTATTGACTGGTATCTCAGTTCATCCCAGAATGCATCTGGCTGCCACACTGCAGAAACCTGAACAAGGTTAGGGGGAAGCACTCAAAGCTGATTTCCATTACAGCCTGGCCTAGTCTCCCACAGGAAGAGTAGCGGCTGCATATTTTGTTGCATCAGGCCCTGAATGATTCTGGGTCTCAGACATGAAAATAGGAAAGAAGAAGATGTCACATTCAAGAGCACTGGATAATACTATTAATTAAAATGAC
Organism: Mauremys mutica; assembly: GCF_020497125.1. Lineage (NCBI taxonomy): Eukaryota > Metazoa > Chordata > Testudines > Geoemydidae > Mauremys > Mauremys mutica. The sequence goes on from NC_059076.1 coordinate 65,412,491, forward strand.
AGTTAAATTCTGCCCTGAGATGTATTCACATAAGGGAGCTTTAGCCATACCCTGGAGCCCATTTGTGGTTGTGCTAGCATAAAGGGCTATGAAGTACCTCCTGGCCAGGGCCTCTCCAGTAAAAGCAGAGCCAGCACCCCACAGGAGCCCTTGGCACAGCTGGTATGTCAAAGACAGAAGAAGACATGACTGGGTCATTACTCTCCAGTAGCCCACAGGGCCATTGTAGCTGGCTCACAGTCTAAGGCAGTCTTCAGGGCTGTTCTAAACTTCACCACTGGCCAAACTGCCACCTGCTAACTCTATGATTGCCACCTGGTGACAAGCCAGTTCCCCTCCACTGTCCTGGACTCTGTGCAGATCTCAGAACAGGCTGCTGATGAATCAGGGCCTTGGATCGCAGCTAGGTCCCAATGATGTTAGCCCTTACAATCAAGGAATGACAGCAGTTTGTTTTCTCTTATTTTTATTGCTTTAAAATGGTCTCCAACTGTTCACTTAAGCCCCCTTTTTTACTTTTAGGGTGGGCAAAGTGAAGGAGGCTAGAATTTGATTGGTTGGAGCACAGAACAAGTCTGTCTGAATGAGTGAGAATGTGGCTTTTTAAAAATGGGTGCAGTGAGCACTGGTATCCTATATTACCAGCTGGTTTTACAAAGTAGGCAATTTACGGGAACTGTCCTGGCTAAACACCAACTTGCCAGTTTAAGTCCCACACTCTTCATCTTTGCAGTAATTTACAGAAAGCAGCAATAATCAGCATTTTTTCCCTCAAGTTAAACACAAAACTACTTCTAACCAGTCCTGCTAGAAAGGCTGAAATTGTGCATGAAACATGGAGTATTTAATCACCTCAGTGGTATTTCAGTTGAAATCTGCAAAGAAATGGCAACTTACCTCTGAATACAGAAGCAATCCTTTTCTATGTGTTACTATAGTGACTGAGATGGGGGTAAATAATATACAACCACTATTAAACTCCCTTTGCCTGCATCTCACCTTAACTCCTGTTCAAGCACAGGCCAGAATTCTGTCTTTTCGGGACTTTCCAGAAAGTATTAGACAGAGGCAACCTCAGGCAATTGTTTTCAGAATGCTGGATTTATATGTTAGTAACAGCTCCTGTTTATCTTCAAAGAGAGAGTACTGCAAAATTTGCTAGTAAACAAATCTTTAATATGAACAAAGAAAAATATTGTAAACAATATTTTGAAATAACTGTTAAACAACTATTAAGTCGTAATTCCAATATTTTTTTTCTAGATGGTTTTTCATAAACTCTTTCTGCTACTATTAAGAATGTCAGACTTCTAGTTAAACCTCTATGTTTTACTTTAGCCAGCTGCAATAATCAGGGTGTGGGCAGTCATGCATAATGGTCAGAACAGGAGTCAGGCCTAATGGTCAGAACTAGGGTTGCCAACACTGTATTTCAAAAATGAAATGAAGATGAAATCACAGATGAGATGCGCAGGCCATCTCACCAGGATGTCAGATGAGGGACTGCCAAAGACTTTTATGGTGAGCTAAAGGAAGGAAAGTGCTCTCCAGGAGGCCAAAAGAAACATTTCAAGGACTCCCTCAAGTTATCTCTGAGCATTTCAACATAGAGTTCCCAGAGTTTTGGGAAGATCTCGCTCATGATTGTTCTACCTGGTGAAGTCTCGCCCATATTAGAGCTACATGCTCTGAACATAGGAGAACTGCTGAGGCAGAGCAGAAGCGCTAGTAGCGTAAATCTTGCAACAGCAGCACGTCCGCAGTTAATCAAATAACCCATAGCAGCATTTCTTGTTCAGTGTGCCAGAGACAGCTCAAAGCTCAAATTGGCCTGATCAGCTACTCACGTGTTCACAGAAACCAAACCAATCAGTGATGTCTTGGTCATCTTCGAACTTGGACGAACAACATTTCAAAAATAAGGGACTGTTTTCTTAGCACCCGTGCCCCACCCCTCCTCTCAATATTCTTATTCTTATTATTTATTATTAAGAAGAAGAAGCACTCACTTACATTCACCAGAGGTATTTCTTACTGCTTTTTGCAGCACTCAGCAACTCCTGATCTTATTATACAGAGATGAAGAAATAAGGGACATCCCTTGTAATACGGGACTGTTGGCAACCCTAGTTAGAACGGATGGTCAAAACCAAAGACAGTGTCAGGTACCAGGTCAAAGGTCAGAGAGAGTATCAGGTACCAGGCCAGGGGTCAGAGCCAGTATCAGGGTAAGGCGGAGGAGCAGGGGCCTGAATTAAGGGCAGGTTATCAGGAACTGGGAGTAGATGGGATCTGCAATGAGAGAACAGGATCCAGGAGCAGGCAGGGAATCAGGAAGTGGAAGCAGTCAGGAATACAGGGCTCAGGAGTCAGGTAAGCCGGTGGGATTCATAGCTACCACCAGCCAAGGATTCCTCTAGTTGCTCAGAAAACTTCTTGTTGTTACTTCCTGGTTTATATAGTACTCCCTAGACAATTGTTTTCTCCCAATCAGAAGCTTTGGGGCAGGGCCCTCTGCAAGCTGGCCTTTCCCTGGACCATTCCCTAATTACTCAGGTGAGCTGCTGGGTGGCAGTTATGGCCTGAGTAGTGCCTGTAGGCCTGGGTTTGAGGCCTGAGATCCCTCACACCCATAAATATAACAGTCCTATATCTCTGATATTCTCCAGAGGTGATTTTCCCAGGCTACTGTGTGCCTGGATTCTGAATTCTTGGTTGAGGGGATCTGGCTATGGAACAATCTTCCAGAAGAGATCAGGTGAATCCTGTTTTGGGGAAATGCTTCAGAAAACTTCCTCTTTGGAAAAAGTCTTTCTACCATAAAAATGACATTTCCAACACTGACACCTTTCCACTTTTGAAGGATACAATCTAGTTTGCTCATATCTCATGTGAAACCAAGGGGAAATGTATCCATGCTCCTCTCATCACTATACTGAAATGTCAAAAGATTCACCTTTCAGCATAAAGACTCAAGAGCAGAGAAGGGAAGTCATTGGCACTCCTGCTTTCATATGTCTCATCCAAAAGCATGGAGAAATGTATCCACCATTCTCACATTATTACACTGAAATGTCAAGAGTCACCTCTATAAGCAAGAAAGTACTTGGCATCATCCCTCAAAAATACACACCTAGCTGAGGAGCCAAATGGGGCCAGCAGTCAGAAGGAAATTATAAATCTTTGTCAATGAAGCAACGGTGGTGTTCAGGGTACTGTGATATTTTCCATTTTCATTTAGTATGCTTTATGGGTGTTATGAAGGTGGTGGGGGTCCCCCCCCCTTAAAGCTATTTGGGGCTCATCAGATGCCTAGCCCTTTAACATATTTTAAGCATTTTGGAGATGTCAGGAGGAATTTTCTTTGTGTTACATCCTGTCTGACCTATACCTTATGTGATTGATTGTTCAGCTGTTGCTGAATCAGAACAGAAAGTGGGGCTTGGCTACACTTACAAATTTGCAGCGCTGCAGCAGGGTGTGAAAACACACCCTCTCCAGCGCTGCAAATTGCGGCGCTGCAAAGCGCCAGTGTGGTCAAAGCCCCAGCGCTGGGAGCGCGGCTCCCAGCGCTGTACGTTATTCCCCACAGGGAGGTGGAGTACGGACAGCGCTGGGAGAGCTCTCTCCCAGCGCTGGCGCTTTGACTACACTTAGCGCTTCAAAGCGCTGCCGCGGCAGCGCTTTGAAGTGTAAGTGTAGCCAAAGATGTTTTTTTCACTGCACCAGCAGAATGCCTCATCATTGCTGCTTGGTTGCTCCAGTCACTCAATCTTCTCTTTACATGGCTAATTTGTTAAAATTACAATTTAGCCCTTTATTTGTAAAGACTTTAAAGTTGCTTGATTTGAGAGCTTATATCTTCCATTACCACACACCCAGGGTATGAAAATGTGTTAGTTCACAGGGGCAAGAGCAGCTGACGGCACCAGAGAGTTGTCATGAGTTATCAGAGGCAGACTCTGATGCTTAGGGGAGTGGCTGAAGTGTTTGCAATAAAACAGAACATTGATAATGTTTCTCTTGAAAATCCTGGCAACTTGGGGGCACAGAGGAGAAAGAGCCATATCTCAGCTACTCCAACATGTGTGTCCGTTACTCCATTGTGGTTAAGCTGATGATTAAACAGAACTGAGTAACCATTGTCAACAAATATGAATGGGATTTTTTCATGGGAATATAGTTCAAGAGTTAAGAAACCCTAGTATATGTAAACCCCTGGGAAGTTATCTGCCCTATGAGAATTTACATGGATATTTATTAATAAAATAATTGTTTTGCTTTTAATTGGCGTGACTGTGTAAGTAATCTTTAAAAAAAAAATTTTTAAAGTTAATTCCAGAAGGGCTTCAGGCCACCTTTGGGATATAGTCCGTCTCTGCCCAATACAGACTTCACTCATTTTTCATCAAAAGTGCCTTGAAATTTTGACTTTAGGGTTTAAAGATTACAATCCTGTTTCAGTAATCCATGAGATTCAATATTTAGAGCCATATTCTGCCCTTGACTCATGCACAGAATTCCCATTGATTTTTTTTTATTTGTATTAGCTTTGATCCCAGAGTATGTGCCTCCCTGAAAATGACCAAGGTCAGAAGAACTTTAGTGAAAGCTGCTCACAGTATGTGACATTTGACCAACGTGAGCATTGCAACTCTTCTTGTTTTGGGTGACTTAACTAACTGAACAGCCAATAAAACAAATACTTACTGAGATTTGTGTCTGGGTAGCTTCTGTAATTATTACTGAATGATGGTGATTGGCAGATGGAATAGCAGGGGATTGGCCTGTACACTAAGGTCAGGTTACATAAAAGGCAGCTGCAGCAGGTTTGTGAATGTTAGTAGAATATATCCCTGGGGAACATCACTCAGCGAGTTACTGGATTCTGGAGCCATGAGTGGGTGCCCATTTTGGGGGAACAAATATCAGTGAGTATATTTCTCTATTTACTGAATAATGTCAGTTAACATGATAGATACAATGTGAATGTTAAGAGTAAAATTCAAAAGGAGGATATTAAGTAACTACCAAGGTTTAAATAACTATATAGACAACATTAATGAAGGGAGCTGGACTAAGAACTCTTTTGAGCATTGGCTATTGGGATATACTAGATATGAAAGGACCTAGATACTATAGTGATATGTGTGCTATAAAGGTTGAACATAGATACATGCTGTTTATTTTGCTCATCACATATATTCATGAAACTGAGCCACCAAAGCAGATCAATGCTTGAATTTTAGGCACAATTACTGCGCTGACATTTTTAGCTCTGTTATTTTCTTTAGTAATTTTCTTTTATTCCTAGATTTAATTTTAATAAACTGTCTTTGGAGGATGAGGAAGAAAACAAGTCACAAGAGGGGCTGAATAAAGCCAGCAAAGGTGGACTTATCTATGGCGACTATCTACATGTAAGTGTGAAGATTAGATTATGTTACTGCCCTGATGCCTGTTACAATTTGAGATGTTGACATATGGCACTTTCCTTTCCCTCCCTCTGCCAGCGAAGGCCAACAATCAAGGCAAGTCCTTCTGATCCCTGTTCCACTCCCAGCTTTCAGGATGTATCCACAGGCAACTATATCTCTTGTCATTTGAGTTAAACAAGCTCCCACCCCAGATTCCATGACAGCTCACATACCTGTTAATGTTAATGGGATGCTTGATTATTTTTTAACTTGTTGAGAAAACAAATTGGATTTTGTTGTTTAGACAGGAATTATTTTTAATCCTGCAACTAAATTGTGAATGGAGAAGGGTTGAAGTAGAGAGTTACACTGAGATGCATATAACCTATCACCTTGATAAATCACAGCAAAGCAGAAGATTCATTGTTTTGGCAGATGGTTAACCAGAGCAAACTCTCAGTATGCTCAGCAGGGGCTCTGCAGTTCTCATTAGCCATTGTGATTAAATCCCTGTGCTGTAATCTGAAAAAAAAAAACATCTAAGTGTCTATAAAATGTTGTAAATTTAGCTCATGGACCCAGTTCTTTCATCAGTTGCACTGATGTAAACTGAAATAAGTTAAGTTACTCTAGACTTATACAGAATTTGTCCTAATATTTGCATAATTACTTAATTACATTTAAAAAACAACCTTCATTAAAAGAACAATGTCAGGCACTCAGAATTTAGGAAATGCCAGTAATAAGATTCCCAGGCAACTTTGATTCAGCACGCTTGTGTGTGTCTGCATACAATACAGTCTTTAATAAGATGATCACCAGAGCATTTTTTCTACAGGACTTCTGCCTCACTAAAAATGAATTTCATTCACATATGATTTATAGACTATATTAGCTATTTTCCTTTCCCATCCCTTCCTTATCTTCTTTAATAAAAAGCAAATGAAAAAGCTTTTCAAATGGCTTTCTGAACTATACTGCCTGAAAGAACACACAAATATCTAACAGTCAATAGATGGCTAGATTTTGCCATTTTTCTTCATGTTAGAGATTAACAGATTTTAAAACCACAAGCAACCTTTGTGATCATCTAATCTGGCCTCCTCCACACAAACAATTTCTCTGAATTAATTCCTGCTTCAAGTTCAATAGTAGTGGTTGAACTAGAGCATATCTTTTAGAAAAACCGCCTATCTTGATTTTAAAACTTCTAGTGATGGAGAAAACATCACAACCCTTGGTAATTTGTTCCAATGATTTAATTGTCCTCACTGTTGAAAAATTGTGTCTTATTTCTCATATGAATTTGTTGAGCTTTAACTTCCAGACATTGTATCTTCTTATAGTTTTGTCTGCAGGACTGAAGAGCCCTGTACCAAATTTCTGTTCTCTATGTAGATATTTAGAGTGTGATCAAATCACCCCTTAACATTCTCTTTGATAAACTAAATAGACTGAGCATCTAGACTTCCAGTATCTCATATTTAGGGCCCTATCAAATTCATGGTCCATTTTGGTCAATTTCACAAGCATAGGATTTAAAAAATAATAAATGTCATGTCATGATTTCAGCTATTTAAATATGAAATTTCATGGTGTTGTAATTGTAGGGGTCCCAACCCAAAAAGGAGTTGAGGAGGTCACAAGGTTATTGTGTATGTGTGTGGGGGGCTTTGCAATACTGCTACCCTTACTTCTGTGCTGTTGCTGACAGCAATGCTCTGCTTTCAGAGCTGGGCAGCTGGAGAGCGGCAGCTGCTGGCCAGGAGCCACCCTTGCTTATGCACTGCTGCTGGCAGAACACAGTCTTAAGAGCTGGGTGCCTGGCTAACAGGCACTGCTGTCTGGCCACCCAGCTCTGAAGGCAGTGCAGAAATAAGGGTGGCAATACCAGGGGCGGCTCCAGGCACCAGCGCAGCAAACACGTGCTTGTGGTGGCAAGCCACGGGGGGCGGCCTGCTGGTCGCCATGATGGCAGCAGTCAGGCTACCTTCGGCGGCATGCCTGCGGGAGGTCCGCCGGTCCCATGGCTTCGGCGGCAATTTGGCGGCAGGTATGCCGAAGGCACAGGGCCAGTGGACCTCCCGCAGGCATGCCGCTGAAAGCCGCCTGACTGCCATGCTTGGGGTGGCAAAATACATAGAGCCGCCCCTGGGCAACACCGTGACCCCCCCCCTTAAATAACCTTGTGATCCCCCCTTCAACTGCCTTTTGGGTCAGGACCCCCAATTTGAAAAACGCTGGTCTCCCCCATGAAATCTGTATAGTGTAAGGCAGGGGTAGGCAACCTATGGCACATGTGCCGAAGGCGGCACGCAAGCTGATTTTCAGTGGCATTCACACTGACTGGGTCCTGGCCACCAGTCCGGGAGGCTTTGCATTTTAATTTAATTTTAAATGAAGCTTCTTCTACATTTTAAAAACCTTATTTACTTTACATACAACAATAGTTTATTTATATATTATAGACTTATAGAAAGAGACCTTCTAAAAACGTTAAAATATATTACTGGTACGTGAAACCTTAAATTAGGCTTGGCACACTACTTCTGAAAGGTTGCCAACCCCTGGTATAAGGTAAAAGCACATAAAAGAACAGATTTCAGGGAGGAGACCAGATATCACAGTCCGTGATGCATTTTTCATGACCATGAATTTGGTAGGGCCCTTCTCATAAGGTATATTTTCCAAATAGTACTTTACTCCAAATAGCCCTACTGAAGGTGGGAGAATCATATTTCTTTCATCTACTTCCAGATATAAACAACAGAAAAAAATCAATGGATTGGCTTACTATTAAAAAGAAGAATAAATAAAATGCAACTAAAGACTTGTTGGGTTTTTTTGTTTGGTTGGTTGGTGTTTTTTTTTTTTTTTTTGTAATATTCACATAAGTTCCCATCAGGATCATTTTGACCAAAACCAACAGTGGAGTTTGAGATTATTACAAAAATTCTTTCTTTTAAAGCTGGACAAAATATTGAATGCTCAAGAGCTGCAGAGTGAAAAAAAAGGAAACAAGATCCATGATGAGCATCTTTTCATTGTGACCCATCAAGGTAAGCTGCAAGACAGAAAAAGGTGGTTGTTTGGTGCAATCACACCATTTGTTTGTTTGGAGCTAAAACATGCAGTACAGAAATTGTTTTGAATTACATGAATACCAGCTTTCTCTTCCATTCCCATGCCAACACAGTATTTGTGTGTGTGAGTCCATAATCCATATCTGAAGAGTTTTAGTAGAGAATGTGAATACCCCTCAACATAATTAATTGTATATATCAGAGTCAGGGGCGGCTCCAGGCACCAGCGCAGCAAGCATGTGCCTCGGGCGGCAAGTCACGGGGGGTGGCGTGCTGATTGCTGTGAGGGTGGCCTTCAGGCTGCCTTTGGCGGCATGCCTGCGGGGGGTCCACCGGTCCCGTGGTTTCAGCAGTAATTCGGCGGTGGGTAAACCAAAGGCACGGGACCGGCGGACCTCCCGCAGGCATGCTGCTGAAAGTCGCCTGACTGCCATGCTTGGGGCGGCAAAATACATAGAGCCGCCCCTGATAAGAATGGAGATGGCTTAGTGACCTAAGTCTCAGGTTTAGAACACCTAGACTCCTCAGAACTGTAGGTTCAGTTGTGGTGGAGCAGATTCAGCCATCTAAAATAGTAGAATGAGTACTATGCTGTTTACTGTATTTGGGTCTTTTTTAGACTACATCCTAAAACTGAGGTTCCATCTTATCTGTTTGGACATTACACATCCCATGGTGCTTTGTGTAAGAGGACTGGTTTGTCTTGGTAGCCTGGCCAGGTTTTCCCCTCTGCCCAACTGTTGTTAATATATGCCACCCTAGAGTTCTAAAAGTGAATATATTGTAATTAGGTCTGTTAACAGTCTCAGGTGCTAAATTATTCCATGCAACAATGGTCTGAAGAAGGGAAAGATTCTTTAAACAGCAGGCACATTTGTAAATTAGTATTTCTTACACCCCAATCACATGGAAATAGAACATTAATTTTAAATTAAGGTTTAACAATAAATTTGGAAATTAACCTCCTAATCTACTTGCCTAACTTCTTTCTACATACCAGCAATGCCAATGAAATTAACATTAGCAATGCCTTTCTTATTGCAGCTTATGAACTTTGGTTTAAGCAGATTCTGTGGGAACTGGACTCAGTTCGGGTGATCTTTCAGAATGGTCGTGTAAGTTATGTGCAAATATTTATTGTATGAAAACCCAAGCCTCTTTCGGAAAGTTTGATTTTTACCAAATCAACACATACCCCCAAAATGAGATTTAAGGCTGAAATTCAGCTCTTTAGTGACACCACTTTGCCATTATGATAGTCCACATATTTTGATCTATAAAATCATGCACTGTTCTGAGGACTATATCCTCTAAAGTAACTGACCCACACAGCTCACTCTTCAGGAGCAATTGCTTTGGCCAAACTTCTCAAAAGCTCTGATGATGGTTATCTGTGTGGGGTTGCAAATACTAACCTAGAATTATTTTACTGCCAAAAAAGGATGGCTAGGAGAAAATTATATATAATATACTAGAGGATTTTTTCCTGGTTTATAGACCAGCAATTTATACACTGATGGATAAAAAAAAACACATTACTTATTTTGCATAAGTGGACCAGAAAATTCAGAGATAAGGGACACTTTCAATATACAAATAATAATTTTAAATAATTTACATTTTAAAAAAATCAGTGTGTTTATAGGCCATCTATCTGCCTATATTTTTTTAAAAATATAAATTATTTAAAATTATTATTTGTATGTTGAAAGTGTCCCTTACCTCTGAATTTTCTGGTCCAATTATGCAAAATAAGTAATGTGGTTTTTTTATCCATCAGTGTATAAATTGCTGGTAAATAAAGTAGGAAAAAATTCTCTAGTATTTGGATGTGATTTGATGAAACTGGTGAAGAATTATCAAATCAACAGCAGATGCTTACATGATGAAACCTGAAAAAAAAAAAAGATGAATATTTTGAAGATTTATTAACACTGGCCCAAAGTGAAATTCTTTATACACTTATGAATTGTAATGACAAACTCTTAAGTTTCCTCTGATGTGTTGTCAATCAGAGATGGCTGGCTGTATGTGATTTTAATAATAAACCTGATAGTTGTAAATGAAAATCCAGCACTTGTGGATATTATAAAGATACGTAGCATTGTTTGGAAGTAGACCTGGTAGTAAAATGTGGTAAAAAAGATGCAAAAAGTTTCATGAAAAATTCCCTTTTTTTCCCCTGAAATTTAGTATGTTGATTATTTTTTGTTGAAATCTGAAATTCAGCAAAATTCCAACCACCTCTAAAATGGGATTCATTTCTCCATGAAAGTAATATTTTTACTGCAATGTAATTTAAAATGTTGAAAAATTGGAATTCAGAAACCAGTGGGAGGATTATGAAAAGGATTAAAATGTAGCATTTTCATCTGTCCTTTGATATTTCTTGGTTGTGCTCATTGACTGCCTGAGCAATCTCAAGTGGAATCCTGAAGACAATGGACGTGTTGACACAGAGTTGGCTTGGGAACTGCTCTGCAGTTCCTTCCCCACTCACTTCTCCTGCTTCTTCCTTTATTCCCCCCTTCTGCTTGCTAGCAAGCATCTTCTCAGCTGTGCCACACCACGTTATCTCTCTTGCTTCCTCTGGCCTGCTTCTCCATTGACTCTAATTGAATTACACTGAATGACTTTGGCCTAGAATTTCAACTCTTTCAGTTTTCAGAGTGGTAGCCATGTTAGTCTGTAACAGCAAAAACAACGAGGAGTCATTGTGGCACCTTATAGCTTAACACATTTATTTGGGCATAAGATTTTGTGGGCTAAAACCCACTTTATCAGATGTATGGAGTGGAAAATACAATAGGAAGATATATATAGCAGTACATGAAAAGATGGGAGTTGTCTTACACAGTGCGGGAGTTGAGACAAATCAATTAAAGTGGGCTAGTATCAACAGGATGAAAAATCACTTTTGTAGTGGTAATCAGAGTGTCTCATTTCAAACAGTTAACAAGAAGGTGAGAGAACAGTAGGGGCAAATTAGTATGGGGAGATTAATTTTTTTTTTAGTTCTTGTAGTGACTCATCCACTCCCAGTCTTTATTCAGGCCTAATTTGATGGTGTCCAGTTTGCAAATTAATTCCAGTTCTTCAGTTTCTCATTGGAGTCTGTTTTTGAAGTGTATTTTTTTTGAAGACTTGCCATTTTTAAGTCTGTTATTGAGTGTCCAGGGAGGTTGAAGTGTTCTACTGGGTTTTTGAATGTATAATTATTGATATCTGATCTGTGTACTGTTATATATATATCTTCCTACTGTATTTTCCACTCCATGCATCTGATGAAGTGGGTTTTAGCCCATGAAAACTTATGCCCAAGTAAATGTGTTAGTCTATAAGGTGCCACAACTCTTTCAGTAACTTTTTGAGCTAAAAACATGGGAAAAATAACTCCTTTATAACTGACCCAGTTAGAATGAGTAAGCAGAAAGAGCAAAAAGCCCTCACAGTTGATCTTTTAAGTATATTTAAAGCCTAAAAATATTATTTTAGTTATATGCATGAGTCTACATTAAATACAAAACTTTGCTATTGATTTTTACATGGAATGCACTGAGATACTGCAGTGATGGGTGAATAACACCCTAAAAGAGATTGATGCGTAGAACACACAGGTATAAATGGCATATCGGCTCATCATTCTCAATATGGTGTGACAGACCCAGACCAATGGGGTACAGGAGTCTGGTAGAGGGCAAATATACTGGTCACTGGATGAGTAGTTTTCTGTTCCCTGAGTGACCAGAGCAGGGGCTGCACTAGAGTAATCAGGAACCTGCTAGAACCAATTAAGGCAGGTAGGCTGATTAGATCACCTGCAGCCAATCAAGGCAGGCTAATCAGGGCACCTGGGTTTAAGAAGGAGCTCACTCCAGTCAGGCGAGGAGGAGCAAGAGGAGAGGAAGTGCGTGTGAGGAGCTGGGAGCAAGAGGCACAAGGAGCTGAGAGTGAGAGGGTGTGCTGCTGGAGGACTAAGGAGTACAAGCATTATCAGACATCAGGAGGAAGGTCCTGTGGTGAGGATAAAGAAGGTGTTTGGAGGAGGCCATGGGGAAGTAGCCCAAGGAGTTGTAGCTGTCATGCAGCTGTTACAAGAGGCACTATAGACAGCTGCAATCCACAGGGCCATGGGCTGGAACCCGGAGTAGAGGGCGGGCCCGGGTTCCCCCCAAACCTCCCAACTCCTGATCAGACACAGGAGGAGTTGATCCAGACTGTGGGGAAGATCACTGAGGTGAGCAAATCTGCCAATAAGCGCAGGACCCACTAAGGTAGAGGAGGAACTTTGTCACAAAGGTCATAAATATTTCTTTTCTAATAAGGTGAGAGATGAGAGAAACATGCTCAAGGTTGTTGCTCGAATGCACAGAATTTCAATGATCCTTAAATTACTTGTGGAGCAATTTTCAATTCTAGAAACTATGACTGCATTGGACTTCTTTGATTTCAGGTAAATATTATGTGTTATTGATTAACATCAATGTTTATGTAAATGTCCTCGCTAGAGCTAACAGTGTGGTTTGAATCCAGGACTTTCAGAACTGAAAGCGTGAGCCTCTACCACTCAGCTGAAGGACTAAATCAATTTGCTCAGCACAATGAGCGTGTATTTGGAAGAGAAGTAGCTGTACTAATAAAAGATAAAGGTCAATAATGGTCTCTAACTTGATTGCAAGTCCAATGTATTCTGAGGTTTTTTAAACAGATGTTTGTCTTAATTATTTGTATGTGACTTTGCTAGCTGAGATCACCATTACAAAACTAAAATAACAGTATGTAAATAATCAAAATGTGCTGTGATTTGGTAATGCCAAGTTAAGACTTAGCAATTTCTTTACACTATTCACAGCCACATGTTCTCTGCAACATTTTATGTCAATTCATAAACTTGTGTGGGTGAGAGAAACCTACACTCCACATCTAGAGCATGAGCTAGATGTTTTAATCCATTGGTTCTGGGGCTTCACACATCTAAATTTCATAAGGTTTGCAGTGGTCCTGGATCACTGAAATATAATGTTCCCAAAGCCTGTGGAAAGCAGCATGTTGCTACCAGGTTTTTGCCACCAACCCTCCATCTCTCTTCACTTCCCTGTTTCCCCATCAGGAATTTCTCCTCTCCATCTACTGACAGAAGCAGACAGTATTGCCTGGAAGCTTGTATACTTCTTTCTGGCTGTTGGCCTGGCTTCTGAGATCCATCTGCCTGTCTCGCTTCCAGGAAAGAACTCCTAATTCTTTCATGCCCAAGCTCCACTATTGCTCCATACACCCCCATTCCTAACTTTCCTGTGGTTTCCACTTGGGTCACCAGTGGTCATGTCATCCAGCTCCCATCCCTTCATGGATCCTTTTGGCAACCTATATATTTGCCTTCTAATTCTCCCTAATTCTCTTCATAATACCCCAGAAAACATCACTCATGGTCCTTAAAGGTTGCCATAATCCTTTTCTCCCATTTTTAAATAAAAAAAAACAAACAAACCAGAGAGAGAGAGAAAATAAGTGGATTAAGCATCTATTTTGAGAGATCCTCAACTGAAATTTTCAGAAATGCATTATTGTATAATAGGCAATTATACAACCAAGTCAATGACTTTCAATTCCATTATTATAACCACAGTATCCCTTATTTTTGAACCACTAAATTTGCCAGGGAATGGGACTCATGGCTATCCTTATTAATTAGTTCTTCCAACTTACCAACATGGTTTAATTTTACATCAGTCCCACATAACAAAAACTAGCCATGGTGACACCAACACCTTATCTTTTTGTCCAGAAAAAAACCCAGAAAAAAATTGTTCTGATCTATGGAATAATTTAAACACCAATAAACATATTATAGCTTATTTTAACTTTAATGACTCAAGATATCTTTCTTAATACCTGTTTGGCTATGTATGTTTAGAAATAAATTAATATTCATATTAAATTTCCTTCTGAACATGTTTTTTTAAAATATTGATTTCAATATATAATTTGTTATTTTCTTAAAAATAAAGAAATCAGATTTTCATTGTGATATCTGGGTTGCAACAAAGGAAATGTCAATGTTGTGGTATATCAGAGCTTCTGTTTGATATGCTTTTAATGTTAGAAATGTGTGTGTATATATAATATATATATATTAGCTATGGATAGGAAAACCACAATATACCCTTATTTTTTAAATAATATGTCATTACTCTATCTTTTTCCATACCCAAAGAGATTACTTAAGCCCAGCATCAGGTTTTCAGAGCCTGCAGTTTCGCCTATTAGAGAATAAAATTGGTGTCCCACAGAGCCTGAGAGTCCCTTATAACAGAAGGCATTACCGTGATAACTTCAAGGGGCATGAGAATGAACTGCTGCTTAAATCAGAGCAGGAGCCAACACTTCTGCAGTTAGTGGAGGTAAGTGTTTAAGTGTAGACCTGCCCTATTTTAAATTCGTATTCTTACCCAATTTTTGGAAGGAGAAATTGATTGAGAGATAAATTCCCAGTTTCTCAAAGGTATTTAGGCATTTTATTTAAATCAATGGGAGTGAGATGCCTATTCACTTTTTGGGCTGAAGTTAGATGGGATTAGAAGTGGGGAGTTTGTCTTCCAACTATAGGATCATTTAAGAGTAACTCATGATCTGTATCACCTATTTGCTTTGTTATTTTATCTTTAAGGCATGGCTGGAAAGAACACCAGGACTAGAACCAGAAGGATTTAATTTCTGGGGAAAATTTGAAGTGAATGTGTTAAAAAGTCTAGAAGAAGAACTGGCAATGGTTCAGGTAAATTATGTGTCCTTAGTCTATCAATAAGCATAAGATATGTGATAAAAGAAGATCCTGCCATTTTAGTTAACATTTTAACCCAATCACTGTTCCTTTCCCTTGGTTCATTCAGTCTTAAACAAACTTTGTTTTTAAGGAGCAATGGAACTATGCACTTGTTTCAGGCATATATGGACCAGTTTATAATCTGACTTCTAAAACGTGTGCTATTTGAGTGATTTTTTGTTTGCAAAAAACAGGGTTGAAATCCTGACTCCAGTGAAGTCAATAAGAGTTTTGCCATGACTTCACTGGGGCCAGAATTTCACCCCAGGCACTTGAGTTTGAAGATCAAAGTGCAACTCTTATAAGAACAAGCCCATGGGAATCTCTATGGAAGGAAGTGTTTGCATACACCATTGTGAGGTGGAACTGTGCTGTTTCACATAGCTTTACTAAATGGTACATATGGGTTTGACAAGAAGGGATTTCCGCATACTGATATTGAACTTATTGAACTATATATGAATATTAGCATGAGAAGAATGTTCTGCTTTTAAAAACAAATCTTTTAGTTGCTCAAGATGATAAAAAATATCTAGATGTGAGTGATTATGTATCTAACAAAATGCTCTCATGAATTTTGAGGATTCATTTTTGGAATTGAATTTCTTTAGGTCAAATCACATATTTAATGAAAAAAATAATTCTATATTCAAAATCTGGGAATTTTTGACCAGCTCTAAGATTAATATCTTTCTAAATGTTGGGTTTCTTTTTCTTTCTTCATGCAAATGAAGAAACTATAAAATCAGACTTCTAAGAACTTAAGGACAGATTTTTTGTAAAAAAATAATTAATTATGTAATTGTGTTCCCGTCTTGTGCATGCATTGATCTCAACTAGGTATGAAAACTGGCTAACTGATGTGGTGATTTAGGTACATTTGTGCATGCACTGGTTGTAATAATTGTGTTTTGCATAGGCAATGGTTCATCTAACTTGTTTGAAAACATGGTCCTTACACAAAATGTGTAAATTCATAGTAGTATGATGCTGAAAATTGCAACTGTATAATAAATAAATCAAAAACTGTAGGCCTCTTCTAAAAATAATGTTGTTTTCTATTTTAAAGGCCAAACAAGAGTCAGAGGAAAAAGAGGACCTACTGGCTGAACTTCAAAAACAAAAAGAGATTCTTATTTCATTATTTGATGAAAAACGCCATGAACATCTTCTTAGTAAAGGTAGGTTATGTTCACATCTGGAAAAAGGTAGTTTGATAACAGTAACTGGACCCTTTGTGAAAAGAAGCTTAAAATACAAGGAAGAAAGTTATCTTAGAAAGTTACTTGTGATTTGCTTTTTTTAAATCTTGAGTTTTATGATGATTTGGCAATTTTCCAGGTAATAGTGGAATTCAGTATACAGCTACTTTTGAAACAACTCTGATGTATACTTTTTTCCTACCATATATTTTGTATACTATAGTGGACTCTGGATATTTGCAGGAAAATTAACGCAAAAACTAATAAAATCTGTAATTTTGCAGGAGAAAGAAGACTCTCGTATAAAGCATTGAAAGGAGCTTTAATGATCTACTTCTACAGGTACAGTAAGGCAATATTTCAGCAAGATTTAGTGGGAATGGTGACAAAAGGAAGAAGTCCAGGGTAGATGATGTATTATACACCACAAATTGTGGATGTACACAATTTGCAATTTGTTGAAAAGCTATTCTAAATCATATACTGTACTTTAGTAGGGTTCTTAAATTCTCCTAAGGCCAAATTGCTATAAACATGGAACAAAATGCAACTCACATTTTAGGAGGGTGAAAGAACCTATTAGAATACTGATTTTTTTGTATTGGTAGAAGAAATGTAGGGGGAAAAATTACCAAAGTCAGTGCTGTGCACACTTGAAGTGGTACTTTGACAAACATGGCATAAGAAAATATCAGTAAGGTAATATAACTTTCTTTGTCTTGTATTTCATTTTTCAAGAGAGGAGCCTCGCTTTCAGGTTCCCTTTCAGCTTCTTACTTCTCTCATGGATATTGATATACTCATGACCAAATGGAGATGTAAGTTTGCCCTTTATTGTGGTAGTATCTCTTTCAGGTACAAGATTGTTTTTCCCTTTATTACTATAGTTGTAACCAAGGTGTGTTCAATTAGAATTCAGAAGACCTCCTCCCCTTCTTATTCTAAGGACAACTGCTTTTGCTTTGATCTGGAGGGCAAGTGTGACACCTCCTTAGCTGTTGATGCATGTACATGGAACAGCCATTGCCTTCCTTTTGAAACTAAACCGATCACCTCCACGATGTGCCTAAAATTGGGACAACATCTTTTTATCTAAGAGAACTACTGTATATTTCCCAGTTTCTCCCCACACCTCATGACTTTTCTCTATCCAAACATTCTTTGCACACTCTTACCCCCTGTCTACATAACAGGGTGAAACATGTTGCAATCTATGAGGTGACAGTTAACAGTACTCCTTACTCAATATGCAACATGCTGAAGAGTGATAAAGTCTCCCTGATGACCTAGTGGGTCACCCTCCCTATGACCTTTTATCTCTGATGTCCCAGGAAAATGGTCATAAGCACTCCCCTGAACCTGAGTACCTCACATTAAACTGATACAATACAACTTATCTGGCCAGCTTTAATTGGCATTTCAGTGGTCAACACCATTATAACCAAACCTTTGTTTATATCCTCAAGCAGCAACTTAATATAAAAAGTAAGTTATAAATGCCAAATTCTATTCATTTCTGTTGCTTAGACAACCATGTCTGCATGGTGCACAGAATGATTGGCAGCAAGGCTGGCACTGGAGGATCATCAGGCTATCAGTATTTGCGCTCAACAGTGAGGTAAGCATGAAGAAAAATTATTTAAACTTCACAATATTCTTTACCACTCAATCTGCATACAGTACATTACGTTAATATGAATAATACTTTTCATTTAGTCATATCCAGATAAAAAGTATTTTAGTATTAGTGAAAGATTCCAGAAAAAAGAGCATAGGCCCAAACTTACTGACAATAAGCAATTAATATTACATAACCAGTGTCTACCGACACTTTGAACATTGTGACTTTATATAAAGCTTTATATAAAGCTGTGTTTAAATTGTGACCTGTTATCTTAAAAGCTAAACTATTCTTTGAATTTAGGGACTGGGAACACTTGAACATATGCTGGTAAAAGCTATTAGCTTTACTGTTTATAGCTTTTCGGTTCCTTTTTGTGTTTTGTCAGTCAACTTGTGAGAAAGAAGAGTTTTTTGGGGTTTTTTTCCCCCCCAAGCGACAAGAGGGGATAGTCCATAGAAGTCAATGCAGATGTGAAGATTGATTTATTACAATAATTGAGAGTGGGAGGAGTATCTAATTAATCAGTTACAGTTGTCATCCTTCAGAATTGTTGGTCTTCCCTGCTGTGCAAGGCACAGATGATCATGGATCTTGGCTCTGTTTCACTGACCAATTCTCCAGTGCAGCACTTCAGATGGAAAAAATAGCTTCCTGCCTGTTGCGTCTGTCATAACAGAAACTAAATGGGGCTGGAAGCTTCAGCCTCACCTAGCTCTTTCTCGTTCTGGAATATACACAGTTTCAGTCATTTAATATTTTCTAATCTTCAGTCAGTCAACTCTAAAGCTTACATTTGTACCTACACCTTGACAGTTGAATTTTGTGCCTGGAAAGCAAAATGCAAAAAACCCTTTGGATTGTTTGAAGAATACATGAACACATGTCTTCATCTAGCTGGAATCTTTTTGTTTTGTTTTTTTGATAGAAGGTATTATGCAACTAGTAGTTTCAAACACTGTGGCTTTTGGCAACTGCTCTAATATTGATTTAGCTCACTCCCCTGAAATGATGTTTGAGATAATTATCTGTAATTTTCATCAAACTGTCGAAGTAGAAATGTACCAGGTTTGGGATTTTAGTAAGAATGTAACTTGAGCTAGGGTTACAAAAGGCTCTTAGGCTTTTCAGTGAACCTAAATTTCAAGCCTAAAACAGCTAATGACTGTGAGTAGAAGCCATGAAAAAAACATGGTTTTGACATGAAGGCAGTTTTGGTTGAGTCTCACTTAGTGGCTCATTTAAGAATGAAAAATCATAGAGATTGAAACCACATGAATCCAAATCAACTTTGTGTCATTCAGCTTTAGTCTGAACTGCCACATTTGGTGGAAAGAATCTGAAATCATTACAGTGGATGTTTTCAGTTAGAAGATCATGGGGGTTGGCTTGTGCAGTATATCATTCAAACACATTGGGAGTCCTCAGGACCTTTTGTAATGTAATTTGATAGATCTGAACCAAGATTAGGCTTTGTAGAGGCCAATTATGGCATTTCTAGGCTACCATATTAAAGGTAATGCATCTGATTTTATTTTTTCAGTGACAGGTACAAGGTGTTCGTTGATTTGTTCAACCTCTCAATGTTTTTGGTGCCGAGACACTGGATACCAAAGATGAACCCAACTATTCATAAATTCCTTTACACAGCAGAATATTGTGACAGCTCCTACTTTAGTAGTGATGATTCAGATTAAAGAACCTTCCATGGTGATCCATTTTTAAAGAACTTTGAACTGTTATATGAACTGGTTTTGACCTTTTGTGAGGTCCCTTAAATGTATTAAATGTTACAAAGCATGTGTATATATATTTATGCACGCCAAGCTGTAAGATGTAAAGCATGTGATGAAATTCTGGACACATTATAAATAGTATGGTTTAGAGATTATACTAACTACTAAATTTTCATATTGAGGTATTTTTAAAACATTACAGAAATAAGAAGGCACAGTTTGCTGAAGGAAACAGTATACAGAGATATTAATGACACTTAACAATACTGGATCAGTTGTATTTCTATGGTTAATGCTAGGGATTCATTTTGCTCAGTATCTGTTATCAAAAATCACAGGATTTCTAAAATTTCTTTTAGTTTAAATAATCCAATTTACTTTTCTATATTTATACTTATTTTTTGCATTTCTGGTAGCTTGGACAATGAAAGTGCACTAATCAGTTTTTCTTTTGTTTAGTTCATTTCTCATCAATTTCAGGTTTTCATGCACTAGAAAATGCTTTAGGATGATGATTATTTACTTTTAAAATATGCCCCTGCTGGGCATTTTTATTGTACTGAGATTTTTATACAGCTAAATTTTAGAAAGTCTAAATATTAAGCCAAACTGGACCTGACAGAGTTCCTAAGTAATTTATATGAAAAGAGAAAAATCTTTATTCTTATGTCATAATAAAAATGTGTAATAATGCATAACTGTAAAAGAGTAAAAAAATAAATATCTGATATTCTGTTAAATACTTGTTATATTTATATATTTATCTTTGTCTCATACTTCATTTTTTCACTTAAAATAAATGGCTGTTAAAATCGTAAAGCTCTTTTTTCTTATTATTAATTATTTTTATTTTAAAAGGAATTTAGTAGTATAAATTAGTTCCAGAATGAAGGCATTAGAAAGAGAAGTCCTTTTTATTTATCCAAAGTACTGGTATAGCAAGGGTAGCAGTAATACAAAGTTCCATTGTACCATTCTGCCAATTTGCCTCAAATCAGGACTAAAACACATTACCTTGTAGGGTGTGAAGACAGTACATATTCCTGTCCATTAAATCTTTGTATTTGAACAGGTGAAGATTTTAATACTCTTCATGCTTGTTCACTGAGAAATAGACAGACTATCAATAGCAGTCAGATGGCAACAACTTTTAAACATAAGACAACAAACAAAAATTCATTATTGCTCTTATCGAACCTCAGATGAAACCTGTACTGATGCTATTCTTCCAATAAGTAATAAATGCTACTGCTTAATTGTCCTGACCAGTCTTTTTCATATTCAAGGAAAACTTATCTTAAAGCAAAGGGGCTTCATTAGAAAGCACAAAAAATCCTGCATCTTGGCAGGGGGTTAGACTAGATGACCCTTGCGGTCCCTTCTAACCTCTGGTTCTATAATTCTATGAAATAATAGAAAAGTGTTCCAAATGGAGGCATTGTACTCAGCCTCCTTTGTGTTTTAGTTTCTAAAGTCTGCCTTTCAGGAACTGGCTGCTATTGTAACTGCCTGTAGTTAGAACCCTTTTTGGTAGTTCCACTGAGTGGCCTTACCTCACTGGTTTGCAAAAGTGAAGTTGCACCCTCGCTCTTGTTAGCCTAGACACGTGTATTGCTACTAACTCAATTTTGCTAGCAGAACAAGTTACCAGCAAGACAACTTAAAGTAACAGTACTTTTGCACTCAGGAATTTTCCCTCCTATATTTTGATAATCCAAGATCTGATTAATAGATTCATAGACTCCCAGGCCACAATTGACCATTATGATCATCTAATCTTACCTCCTGAATAACACAGGCCACAGAAAAGCATTCAATATTGATTTTAAATGGTTAGAGAGAGATAATCCACCATGCTAAGTAGTTCTAATGAATAATTACTCATTGTTAAAAAATTATGTCTTATTTCCTGTCAGAATTTGCCTAGCTTCAATGCCTAGGCACTGGATCATGTGATACCTTTCTCTGTTAGGTTGAAGAGCCCATTATTAAGTATTTGTTCCTCTTATAAATAAAGTAGGTACTTATAGACTCTAATCAAGTCACTCCTTTACCCTTTCTTTGTTAAGCCAGAATGACAAATGGAGCATAGCATCAACACAAACAGTAAATATTGTGAGACACAGGATAAACTGGGGAGAGTTAGCAAAACTGTAAGTAAACAGAAACAGCAGCCATTACTGGAACTTCATAAAGCTTTTCTTATCCCTTTAGCACACTTGAAATATAAGAATAGGATACAAGTGAATGTTCAAAATTCTTTATTTAGAAAGAATATTGTTAAAACACATATTCAACATTGTAATTAGCAAACCTGTTCAAATTTAACATAGTGCAAAATATTTGTAAAATCTCTTCACAATTCAACTAAAAGTTACAAATGTGTTTTTATAAAAAATGTAAATATTGATTCACAATTATTTCTACACAGCAAAAATTGACTACCACAGACAAGAAAAACAAAAATTTGCAAAAGTTACTAAATAAATAAATGATACTGGAAGGCTTTAAAATTCAGAAATGAAATTGCTTTCTATTCTTATGTTATACAGATCAAAAAGTTCAATGCCTTCATAATCACATTTGAGATTTCCTCTGACCAACACATGGAGAATAGAGATAAACGGGTCTTGAACAGAAACTAATCCAGCAATCTGTCTCTAGAGGGATGATCTCTGTGACAAGCCAGTTAAAGGTGCTGGTTAGGGAAATACAGAGAGAAAATGAGGTATCTCAGTAGCCCTTCTTTATTCTCCTGCTAATAATTAGCAACAATTGATGATTAGCCCTGAAAAAGGATGGACTGTTAGAAGACAGATATTAATATGCAGAACACAAATTTAGTGACTTATAGGCATATTTTAGCTATGACAATCATAGTCTGAATTTGCCTTTGGCAGAAGTGTAATTAATGGAGGTAGAGAAAGGAGACTGAAGCAGGTGCCACTCCAACACTTTTTAAAGAATGAAATGGCCCATTTGCAACCTTACATGCAAAGAGAGGGTACAGCAGATATGCTTTCATATCTCAGATTGGTTATTGCAGTACCCCTAATTGGCTAACTGCTTTCTGAACTAATAGGTAATCAAGTACATTGGAAGACAAGATTAATTCATTCTGAATTCTCCAAAATGCCCTGGCACTTCCTCCCCAAAATCTCCTACCTTGAAGAGCATAAAAACTAGATTTAATAAGACATGAGAGGCAAGGGTCAAAGACACTCAAAGGGAGAGGGTGAGCAGAGATGAAGTTACGTGGTTACACAAGAAGGCATATATAAATTTTGATGGTTCCATCACTATGTGGTGTGCTCTCTTTCCTTCCCCATTCTTCTTTTAGCCTTCACAATACAAGTGAGTTGTTAGGAGAAATGATAAGGTGGTTGCAACCTGCTTGTTTAGGTATATAATGCAGAGTGGACCATAAGAAAACTGAAGCGGAGAGGCAGAGAAACCAGAAGAGAGAAAGTCCATGCTATGCAAACAGCACCTGCTGTCAAACAAAGTTACAAGAAAAGCCAATTCAGGCACTTCAGAAAGTGCAGGAGTGATAACAAAGAATTGTCATTTCACACAAGGTTTTTGAAAATGAAAGACACATCATGTTTCTCCTCATATTAAAGTGCCTTCAGACTGCACCCTGCCATACCACTAGATTTCTGGATTGAATACTTTCAGCAAACATTATCTCATGTCACTTCTTCCCTTGTTCCATTTCATTCTGAACCAACAGTGATGTTAGTGACATTCTAGGACTCACTGCCAGGATTTGTAAGTGCGCATTATTTGGGACCGAGAAACTTCCAGTGCTCCATGCCTTCCATCTAGGGTTCTCATTTCAAATATTTCAACAGGCATTGCATAAAGCTCAAACTTCCAAACTGACCACCAGAGTGCGACTCTTGTTTCATCTTTCTTTCTCAGAACCGAGGGTCAAGTGTATGGTATTCTGCAGAGTTGTCTGTGCAGCCCCAATCAGATTTAGGGTCACAGACTCTGGAAGCTGAAGCATCTTCCTGAATTCTGGATGCACTATATCTGTAATGCCCAGCAGACCAATCCCTCATACTAAAATAGTTCTAAAAAATTTTGAAGTAAAATATCTTCATATTGAATAAGTGTAAATTTACAGAATACCAGTATCTGCCAAATGACTGCCAGCAGGGTGCTTTTTTGTTTGGCCAGTCGATGTCAAACAAACACAGATGAAACTGTATCTGCTATACCTAGAAGAAGTAAAACACAAACTAGATGTTGAATAAGTATTAAGAACGCATCTATTTCAAACTAAACTTGCTGTCCTGAATAACCAACTGAAACTTAACCCCCAAAGTCCTACTTCATGAGACACTATAGGTGAAATGCAAAGAACAAGGAAACAAAACTAAACTGTTTTGCCTTTTACTCCTTTATATTGTATGAAAACAGCTACAGTTCTGACCTCCCCACACAAAATAAAAGGGTTCTCCTTTATTTTCACATTAAAGCTCTTCGGTTCTTTTCTTTGGGGAATTTAATGCAACTCTGGTGAACTTACAATGTGTCAACACAACTGGATGTTGAAATGTGAGCTGTAGTTTTCCTAGTCTAAAACTCAAAATCCTTTCCCTTTTCCCCTGAGGACTGGAAAAACTGCTTGTAAAATTTTACCATTCCAGTGTGTTGTCATGTTCTAGGTCCTCCGCAGACTACACAGGGCCCATTATAGAGAAATTTGTGTCTCCGGTATAGCATGTTTTCTGGGGCCCCACCCTTCCATTTTACTCCCATTTCATCCCAGTTACAGATATTTGTGGGGGACCCTACTACAATTGTCCGTCCTTTCCTACTCTCTTATTAGCACTCCTAAACATCCTTCAGGAAAAAGGTAGTGGACAGATAGGGTGAGTTAAACAGCCCTGTGTAGTGAGTGGTGGGCATGCCATGTTTTCACCACCAAAAGCTCCAGGAGAGAAAGTGACTCAGCAAACCTTCCTGAGGATGCCCAGGATGCAGGAAGTCCCCACCCCTGTTCACACTCATTTCAACCCTCTTTGAGTAGCTGTACTTCTCCCAAGCTTGCACCAAAGAACAGTCCCTGTATTCTACTTGAGTGCAATTGTGACAGGCTCTTGTCCGAAATGAGGAGGGTGGGAGATAGAAGGGAAGGCTTCTGCATCCATGTAAGGGCCTGTCACAATCTAGTCCTAAATCAGGAACTAATGTCTAATTCAAAAAAAGAGAAATTATGAACAGAGAAAAACTAAGATTAATAGATTAACAGAATTTCTACTGCTCCCCTCTGGTGAATTTAGGGCACAGGCAATTTGGTTTTGTTTCTTTCTGAGGAAGGTTAAGAGACAACTGGGTTAACGTGAATTAGTGATTTACTGAGCTTTAATTTTACTGATTGTTCTCTTGGTCCACCTCTACAGTTGGCTTGCTTTAGTTATCATGACTCAAATCAACAGTGTTACCAGGTAGCTAGTTCATACAATAATAAATGAATATTATCAAATTTAAACAGCTAATTAAGGGCCCAATCTTCCTTCCTTGGGTAAAGAATGGTGTCCCTAGCCTCTGTTTGTCAGAGGATGGAGATGGATGGCAGGAGAGAGATCACTTGATCATTGCCTGTTAGGTTCACTTCCTCTGGGGCACCTGGCATTGGCCACTGTCGGTAGACAGATACTGGGCTAGATGGACCTTTGGTCTGACCCGGTACGGCCGTTCTTATGTTCCAAGTGGGACTGGGTCCTAGGGGCCTGATTAGTGTTGCCCTGATCTTTGTGTAATCACATCAGTGCAAAGTGGGTGCAAAATGTTAGCCAGTCTGTTTTACTCACTTTGCACTAGTGTAATTGACTACCCAAGGTACTGAGCAATTGTGAATCAGGACCTGTATGTGTGAGATATGGGGTTTTATGGTAGGTAAGTCCAAAAAACTGACACACCTAACCTCAGACTAACAAACCCAACATTGCATTAGTTGCTGTTAGGATTCCTGTACAAAAGGTAGACAGAATAACTACTAGTCCAATTATTGTAATCAGATGTGAGACCCTCATTTGGGAATAAGGGTCTGATCTCGTGAGCTGCTGATGAGACTTCATCCCCTCACAGAATCAGACCCTAAACAAAGTTCAAAATAAAAATGGCAGATGGTCTTTGTCAGGAGACTTGGTGAAGGGTAATTTAGGGACTATTCGTGCAGGAAAACCTACAGGCAAGAACCCTGTATCCTTTGCAGAATCACTAAGCTGCACACAGGTATAAGAGTCCATGTTTGCAGATTTGCTTGCAGGACTGAATCCTTGCATAATAAGGTTCTCTGTGCCCATGTAATTTAACTAAACTAACGTGTACTTTAACTTGTTAGAGCTTTAAATTTCCGAAGTGCTTTATGAATATTAACTAATCATTTAAATGTATGAATTAGCTCCACTAGCAAAGATTCAGAGGGGTAGCCGTGTTAGTCTGTATCCACAAAAACAATGAGGAGTCTGGTGGCACCTTAAACCTAACAGATTTATTTGGGCATAAGCTTTTGGGGTTAAATAACCCACGTCTTCAGATGCATCTTTTTTACCCACGAAAGCTTATACCCGAATAAATCTGTTAGTCTCTAAGGTGCCTCCGGACTCCTCATTGTTTTTAGCAAAGATTTTGTTTTATTTACGTGTTGTTTTTCACCTGCATTCATCTCATCCTCTTTTTATAAATAAAGTGATTTTGTATTTTTACAATCTGAACTTCTAGCTGAAGTGTTTTCTAGCTCCTTTCACTTATATGGAAAAATATAGCCCAGCATGTGCCTTTACTGTTCAAACCAACAGTTTGTTTGTTTGACTTACCACAGACATTACTACCTATTTTAATATGGGCATAACCATTTATTCCCCATGTGCGCCCCCATGAGTTGCGTACAATCCAGTAAGGGATGCTACCTGTAAAAGGAGAGATTTTTTTATTAATAATTAAAGAAAATACGACATTTGGGAAACCTGATAAAACTCTTAATGCATTGTCTAATTTATCAGTCATTATAATGTTTCACAGTTTATGCTGACTTGATGTAATGGTAGTGGAATCTACTATTAACAGTATAGCCAACAAGCAGGTGTCATACTGCTGCTGGTACAGCATAGCCTCATTCTTGAGGAACTAATATTGAAACACTATACTTATATCATATACTAGATTGACAGAATTTGTGCTAACTTGTATTCTTATTGCTATGTTGCCAAGGGGGCTCTGCAAGGGTGCATTGGGGGTCTGTCTGCATGGATCACATTGCAAGTACAGAGCCTAGATGGGCTCAACATTTAATTATTTTTGTTTTAAGACAGATAGCTTAAATATACTAGTTTCTAACCACCTTTTTTTTTTTTTATAAAAGCCAACATTATTCAGTGAAGCAGAATAAATATAAAATCCACAGTTTTGTGACTATAGCTAATGAAATTTTACCTGTTCTATCAAAACCGGTAATGAGAATAGCATGATTTGCTTTTCCACTGGAGCAGTGATACTGTATGATCCCACCCAGATAATCCTGCCAGCTCACTGCATCTACTGTCACTGCCAAAGGTCCACAGTTAACAAGCTTCTTCATCATTTCGTCTTCCTGGCCACTACGAAAAAGATAAGAGTCATAATCCAAAACTGTTAAACTTTAATGTGTCAAAACAATCTCCAAGTCACTCAGCTGATTCTGTCCAATGTAATATTCAAATAACCAAGCTGTTTCCTGTGAAAGTTAAATTTCACAGGTTTATATGTCAAGACGAAAACAGGATAAGGTAGGTGATACAAAGCAAAGAATTTGCCTGTATTAAAGAAATGATAATTAAGTAGATTTTGGGTACAATTGCAGGGGAACAGCAGGTACTATGTAGCTGTGATTCTCCTCTTCCTCATTTAGAATGTGGCTTTTGACAATCCATGAAATATGTTAACACACTACAAAGAAAACCTTAATGAGTCTTTAATATGTTTTTTGAAGCTTAAAGCAGCTTTCCTCCCGAAGTGTAGGATTTGGACAATTGGTAACCAAAGCTGTATTAGAATATGTATTAAACATTACATTTTAGCTAACAAAATGAGCAATTCTAATGAAATATAACTAAATGTGTTAGTGTAAAAGGGTACGTTGTACAATGAATGTGTTGGTAACATCACTGACCAATCATTAATAGGAATTTCTAAATTAGTTTGCCCACTTGCACTTTTCTATGGTTATTTTAAATGTACTGCTCTCAGAACAAAATCAGTTAAATCAAGTGATTAACACACTCTCACAATTTTTTTTACTGGAGTTATGCAATGGCCCTAAAATATTCTCAGCCACTCTAAGTATGTTTAATTTGGTTATTACCAAAATTATTCAGTAATAAAGCTATGGAATTACTTATTTTTAGCTATTTGTGTCTGGTTGTCATCCTCCTACTACTGGAATGATTTTTCACATGGTGTTTCTGAAAGCAAACTGTATTGTTCTAACAATTAAAAAAATTAGAAAGTCAACTTAATACAAAATTAAAAAGAAAACAAATTGTCTTTACCAATTTCAGTCAATAGCAGCGTTTGCTCAAGTCACAGGCTGGAAAGTGAGGGATGTTTGCAGTGGAAAGGAATGCAAATAGATATAGACTGAAGTAATCAAATGCTTACTGATTTTTTTTTTTCATCGAAGTTTGATGACAGCAGTAGGATCTGTTGTTCATGAGGTATAGGTGACAACATTCAAAAATTATACGCATAAAATTGAAACCAAAGAGAGAGTGCACTATGACTTTTTAGTAGCTGAAAATGATTTTTACTCTGATTCAGACCTGAAGAAGAGCTCTGTGTAACTCAAACACTTCTCTCTCTCACCAAAGAAATTGGTCTAGTATCAGGTATTACCTCACCCACCTTGTCTCTCTAATATCCTGGAACCGACATGGCTGCAACAACTGCATTCTACTCTTACTGTGATTTAAAGAATCTGGACCACAAATGCCCAAATGAATATGATTTTATATACAGTGGCAGGATTAACATATACCTGCATGATTGACTAATGTCATCAGTAAAAACAACCTTTGGCTGCCCAACGCAGTGAAGGCTCTGACTTCACTTCATAGCCCATGGACACAGGAAAAAGGTACAGCAAATAAAAAGAATCAATAGTGGTTACCTGAAGTCATACGCAGTATAATCTGTGATTGAAACTCCAATATCAGAGGACTGGAAATAATGGCACAGTCCTGTTTGAGCTTTAAAAGTGTATTCAGAATCTTTCACCAATTTTACTTGTGTCTGTAAGAAGATATATTAATGAATGTTTGGTGCTAAAGCCAAAAAGGGTATAAAAGCTGGTGTCTTGAGTAATCTCCTGGCATTGCAGAATTGCAAGTGGTGTGGAGCCTGTGCATTCATGTATACTAACCCCCGATAGAAGTTTTAAGAATCACTGACCCCTCATGAGTACTTCTGTAAAATATTGTATTTACAAACAATTCATCTTATATGGCCAAACCCTCAAACCAGCATCTATCAGAACAGCTGGGGCTGAGCTGGCAGGGGAGCACTCACAGAGAAATCCTTCCTCTCCAGCCCCAGTGCAGCTGTGGACCTTCTACACAGGCTACTTCCACCTATTTGCTAATGAAACACCATCTGCACGCCTTTTATGCCTTTGGTAGAGGGCAGAGGGTCTATGCAGCAATGTCTCTACCCATTTCAGCTTCCTGAGCTGACATGCAAGGAGCCCATGCAGAATGGGGATGTACACTCCATATTGTCTGTTACAGCTCCATTTTGTTCTTATAGCTGTCCCCTTACTCCATTTTGTTCTTGTTCTCCTCCTGTGGCCGCCCCTCCCTGGCTGTTAAGTTGTTTACCAGGGCCACTGCCCTTCTCAAAGGGAGGGCCCCTTAAGTTGTTTAACAAGAGCCATTGCCCTTCTCAAAGGAATGGCCACTTGTGCTGCATGCTAAGTGGGACCACTGCCCTGTTCAAAGGGTTAGTCTTGTTATCACCTTGTTAAACCTGGGCTTGGTGTAGGGTAGGCAATGTCCAGAGCTGCAAGACCTATTGTGTTTTTAAGATCCTGGGCATGAGTCATACACCTCATGTGCTTTTGAGTCACCTATTGCACAGGACTCTGCCCAGGCATGTCTCTGTGGCTGCCTGCAGTCTTTTCCCTGCCTTCTCTCCTCCCTGTAAGAGGGGGAGCCAATCGGAGTTACTGGCGGGAAGCTGCCTGGGTTCGCCTTTATAACCAGACATTTTCTGAACAGACTTTAGAAAGGTTCCTGCATTACTGCCTGGTCTGATCAGCCAGGGGTTCTGGGGGTCCTTTCTCCGCTCTCGTTTTATTTTTGAGCGTACCCCCGTTTTTAACCCCCCCCTCCCCACGAAGAACGAATTGCTGCCTGAGAGATCTCCTGATTATCTAGACCGTACCATGCATTCTAACCCCCGATAGAAGTTTTAAGAACCACTGACCCCTTCTGATGTTCTTGCTGCTTTTGCCTCTGCTGCTGCCTTGGGTGCTGGTAAGAATCCCTCTGTGAAACTTTCTATACTTTTATTTTATTATTTTAGCTGCTGGCTCTGTCTCCCCAGCACACAGACTCAAGCTAAACCTTGGTCTGTGTTTTAAACCCTCTCTCTTAAACTCCGTGGCACTCTGCCACTAAAAATAAGTTTGTGCCGCTGCTAAGCTCTGCTCCTGTGGGCTTTGCCTCGGGCTCACTGCTTTCAGCTGTATCCACTGCTGCAGCCACCATCCCTTAGCTTCCTTGGGGGCTGCCTTGGGAGCTGTATTCTGGGCACATACCACTCTGCCCTCTGTAACTTCCCCATAGCATAAGGTGCACCATAGGTTTTGTTTTTTCTTTCTTAGTTTGATAAGTCATAGTTTGTTAAGATTGTAAAGCTTGTAAGACTCACCTGCCTTGCTATAGTTCGTTGTTTTATTGCTCCATATAGCTGCTTGTTATAGTTTGCTTAAAATTGTGATATTTGTTGTTTTGCTTAGTCGTTGGTTAAGATAGATTTAAAAAGCCATTGCCTGGTTGTATTCTGTATCTGTTTTGTTACTTTGTATAAGCTGCTTGTCATTTTATATAAGTTTGATTAAGTTAGAAGATAGATACGGTTTTTGCTGCTTTTTCCCCCACGTCTGCATCACCCTCTGAACTTCCCAAACCCCTTGCTGCTTTTTCCCCCACGTCTGCATCACCCTCTGAACTTCCCAGACCCCTTGCTGCTTTTTCCCCCACGTCTGCATCACCCTCTGAACTTCCCAGAAGTCCTTGCTGCTTTTTCCCCCACGTCTGCATCACCCTCTGAACTTCCCAAACCCCTTGCTGCTTTTTCCCCCACGTCTGCATCACCCTCTGAACTTCCCAGACCCCTTGCTGCTTTTTCCCCCACGTCTGCATCACCCTCTGAACTTCCCAGAAGTCCTTGCTGCTTTTTCCCCCACGTCTGCATCACCCTCTGAACTTCCCAGACCCCTTGCTGCTTTTTCCCCCACGTCTGCATCACCCTCTGAACTTCCCAGAAGTCCTTGCTGCTTAAACTTACAGCCTGTTTGTTCTCTGTGTCTTCCTAGCCTGCTTGTTCTCTGTGTGTCTGTGTCTCTGTGCTCCTACTGCCAAACCTCAATTGTATTGCTGAAGTCTAGCACAAAACCCCATTGGTTACTTTTTCCTCTCTGATACACCTCACATTCTACATTTACACCACTGAGACACATTTTACCTAAAATTGTTTGTTATTTAACATATTTTTCCATAACTGTTAGTTGGTTATATGCTGCTGTGACACACCTTTTTACATAGAAATTGTTAGCTACCTGTTACTTTTATACTTCAGTGTTAATTGTTTACCAACTGTATTGTACCCCACTGTATTGTACCCCACTATTGAAACCCCCTATACTGTTCACCAAAAGAAACTCCTCCCCAATTGTCTACCTTAACAAACCCCATACCCCTCACTATTGAATTTTCCCTGTTTTTGCATTTTCTTAATAAAGTTTATTTTGCACCCCACCAGTGTAGTAATTGTCCCCCAAGATCCCATATACCTGCTGGCAGGGACACATATAATGAAAAATTATATTTCTCTTCTGGAGCTGTTACTATCCTGGCTCACATCCACCTTATTCTTCAGGATGAGAGAGCTCTTTAAATAGAATAGTTAGGCATGTAAATCTATATTATGACAGTTAAATAAATGGCTTATTTTACAGTGGCATGGAGTGCCTGCCCCTTCTGTTTGTCTGAATGGGATCTTAGGTTCTTAACACCACTGAAAATCTGACCCTAAAATTCATGGTGAACTGAAATGAAGATGCTGTTGAATTCCAGAGGCTGATTTGCTCATAGTGCATCCCTGGGGGCTGATTTGTTGCATTCATAAGCAATGCATTTAAATCTTCCAACTTATACACAGCTTCAAACTTTGGTTACTCTGCATTCCATGTGGAACTAACTAGGTTCCAATAAGTTAGACATGCTGTAATCCATGCACATTTTGTGCTACCTGCTGTTTTTTGTTTGTTTTTATAAAATACATTAATATAAAAAACCTATAAGGAACAGTTTAAGATTTATGAAAAGACTCAGACCTGATTCAGCCAGCTGAGAGCACTAACAGTAGAGCCACCATGGCAGCCGTAATTGTTGTATGAACAGTCAATGACCTGCTGTACACTGAGTTCTTCCAGTATCTTCCTTTTGATTGCATAGGCAGATTCTATTCCACCCACAACGCTGAAAGCCCAGCAGCCTCCACACTGGGGGGAGAAAAATCCAATATATGTCATTGAACAGTTTTCTGCCTATAACTGCTAAACAAAACAAAAAAAGAAAAGGAAGTAGTTTAAATATAGTATGTTTCTTCTTATTGTTTTAATTATTGAAGCATCAGCCAAAAATCACTGTAAACAGTGTCTTCTTGTATCCAATATCATGTTTTAAAATTAACGTAGCCTTTTTACTATTTGTTCTAGAACTGTGAATTTTCTTCTCCATGATTTAGCATTCCTAATTTCCTATTCTAAGAACTCTTTCTATACTCCTCCCCAATTTGTCTTTGCTAACACTAAAACAATCTCTTCGGTATACAGAACCTAAACCGCTCTCTGTCCTATGAATAATATTCTCCTAATCTGGGTTTTGACTCTTTTGTTACGCTGGACCTTTTTTTTTTAACTAAATAATTTTCTTTGGTTTAGAACTAGATGGAATTTTTTTAAATTAATAACATGATGTAATTAATAAGGATATATGTAGTTTATTTTCAACAGTTATGTTTAAATAATTCTTGTTACAGAAAGTTGCTATGTCTAGTTTATATTTTGAAAAGCAACAACTGGGTGAAAGAATGAAAGGACAATGCATAAAGTGTGAGGCACAAGGCATAAATGATCTGAGGAGCATGTTTTAGGGTATGTCTGCATCACAATAAAACACCCATGGCTGGTCCAGATCAGCTGACTCAGGCTCACAGGACTCGGGGACTCTAAAATTGCAGCGTAGACGTCCATGCTTGGCCTGGAGCCTGGGCTGCGAGACCCTCCCCAAGCAGGGATTCCCAGAGCCCACACTCCAGCCCAAGCCCAGACATCTACATTGAAATTTTATAGCTCCGCAGACCGAGGCCCACAAGCCTGAGTCAGCTGACCTGGGTCAGCCACGGGTGTTTTATTGCAGTGAAGACATACCCATAGGGTCTATTATACTATGAAGAGTCAAAAGAGAATAATACTGGGCCAGGTTCTCAGCTTTAATGCAGCAGTGAATGAGGGGCATCAGAGAGTGAATGATGACTCCCTGATTCTCCTCCTGGTCTTCGATGCAGGTTAGACCAGCCTAGTGTTTGCTTCAGCCAGCTACAGTCCCCAAGGGACTGTAACCAGCTGGAGATAGCTGGAGCCAACTTTGCTCTGGCTACCCTTCTGCCCAGCCACTGATATGTCCCTGCCTGCTCCCAGCAGTCTACCTGTAGGGTTTATGGAAAGGGAGGCACTGGAGTTGAAATCTACATCCATTGGAGACTTCCCCACACTGAGGGAATTCCCAGCAGAGGGTCTATGGTCAATGGCTGCTCCCTTTTGAGCCACTAATAGATACAAATAACAAGGCGGAGTAGTAAATCTGTCTCATTCTGTTTAGAAAAATACAAAGGCTTGAGCATGTTTTCTTGACTCTTTGGGCCATGGTTGTCATACTGAGTGGCTGTATAAATTACCTACAAATTTAGGTGGTTCTTAAACCATAGAAAACAGCCTCTTTTTTTTCTGGTCTCTGTTTTTCTTCCTTTTACTTTTACAGGCACATTTTATTTGTGTTCCTTATTGCTGCCACAACCAGCATGATTGTATAGAGCTCCTTTACTGTAGATCATTTACATACCAAGAGTTATATTAAAGCAGAATGCACAAATGAACATGTCATAACTTTTGTTATAATAAATACAAAATTTAAGATATTTAAATTAAATTAAAGAAAGCCTTCTTGTTGCCAAGAAGGCTAATGGCATTTTGGGTTGTATAAGTAGGGGCATTTCCAGCAGATCGAGGGATGTGATCATTCCCCTCTATTCAGCACTGGTTAGGCCTCATTTGGAGTACTGTGTCCAGTTTTGGGCCCCACACTACAAGAAGGATGTGGACAAATTGGAGAGAGTCCAGTGGAGGGCAACAAAAATGATTAGGGGGCTGGAGCACATGACTTATGAGGAGAGGCTGAGGGAACTGAGATTGTTTAGCCTGCAGAAGAGAAGAATGAGGGGGGATTTGATAGCTGCTTTCACCTACCTGAAAGGGGGTTCCAAAGAGGATGGATCTAGACTGTTCTCATTGGTAGAAGATGACAGAACAAGGAGTAGTGGTCTCAAGTTGCAGAGGGGGAGGTTTAGGTTGGACATTAGGAAAAACTTTTTCACTAGTAGGGTGGTGAAGAACTGGAATGGGTTACCTAGGGAGGTGGTAGAATCTCCTTCCTTAGAGGTTTTTAAGGTCAGGCTTGACAAAGCCCTGGCTGGGATGATTTAGTTGGGTTTGGTCCTGCTTTGAGCAGGGGGTTGGACTAGATGACCTCCTGAGGTCCCTTCCAACCCTGAAATTCTATGATTCTATGTAAATCTGGGGATGTAGATAGTTTTAGTCAATCAGACTGGAGATTTAAAAACCATAGCTGTACCAAGTACATACTTTTATATAACTCTATAGCTTGTAGACATTTTAACTAACCTCTACACAGGTAAAGATACTCAAATATACTGTATATGGGAATAATTCCTTTCCTTATACTGGTGTGTAGCGGGGTGGTTACCCACTCCTGCCCTGAGGGGTTTAAAAGCAGCCTTGGAGAGGGCTGTAGCTCTAAAAGCTGGGCTGATTGGGGAAGCAGCCACAGCTGGGCCACACCTCAATCAGGCCACAGCTGGCCTGTATAAAAAGGCTGGGAGCCAGGAGCTCAATAGTCTTTCTCTGCCTGTAGAGGGAGAAGGGCCTGGCTGCAGGGAGCTAGAGACAGGGTACCTGAGTGGAGCAGGGCTGGGGAAAGGCAGAGGAGCTGGGGAGTTCCAGCCTGGAAAGCTCCAGGCTGTGGCCTAGCATAAGGCCAACAGGTACTGGGGGTTGCAGAGGGCAGCCCAGGGGTAGGAAAGACAGCTGGTCCAAACCCAGCCTTGCCAGTGATGAGTAGGCTGATACTGCAGTCTGCCTCAGGGTGTGGGGGCTAGATGATGATTGGCAGTAGCCTTATACTGAGGTGAGGTGGGGATAGTGGGTGGGGGTTTCCTGGGGAGAGGAGACCCTGAGAGAAAGGGGTTACTGCCAGGGGGCAGCACCCCAGCTAACAGGGCACTGGAGTCGGGAGAAGGACGGAAGGGGCAAGCAGTAGTGGATCACCGGCCTGCAGAGGGAGTTCTGGGCTGGAAATCAAGCTAATTCCCTGAGAGACCAGCAGGAGGTGCTGCAGGGGTGAGTCTGCATGCTTATATGGTGTAATTTAAAAATCAGTACATAAGCAAAATGTATATTATATAAGGTATTTTTGTTCTGATCATACATTAAAAAGTAATGTTTGTTGCCTATAATCAAAGGAGTTTAGAAGTCCTTTACATATTCCAAGAAACTTCATTATGCTGTAAAATCTAGCTAATTAGAGCTTTGTCTTATCAATACTTTTACATCAGTTGGATTTCCTCTTTTAATGAATTTACATATTTATTGGGTCTATGTTGTTGGGGTTTATTTTTTTCAGACGAGCCCTCCCATATACTTGTGAAAACAAACTGTTTAAATTTCAAAAGGCTTTCCTGTTGCATGTCAGCATTGCATTCAAAGAACTGCTCTTGAGTCAATAACTCATACAGTGGCAGAACTGATCTCAGTATCAGAAGTTCCATCCCACAATGGGACAAAATATTGACTTTTTTTGACAGAACAGAATGTTCTGAAATATTTGGATTCAGAAGCATTTACGTGTTTTATTTTGATATTTTTATTGAAACAAAATATTTTAACACTCCCAAATCAGAACATTTCATTTCAGTTTTTCACAGCAAATCAAAACGTTTCATTTTAACTGAGTTCAGCACTAAGCTGTGTCCATCTGAGCTACAGGAGCATGTCAGGGTTAGGGTGCCTCATGACCCATTTGCTCTCTTTGGGATAGACCCCTTGGTCATGTTTTGATTTAGGATGACCAACTTGAAATAAAATATTTCCTTTAGATTTTCTCAAAGGACAATAAAAGATGTTGGCAACATTAACATTTTCTCCACAGAAAATTTTGATTTTGCAGAAGCCACAAAAAAACATTAGACAGAAAATTTCCAACTAGCTCTAGTATGGAGATACATGGTAGTCACCTCATTTAATGCAATTAAGGCAGTTCCAAATATTTTATTGCCATTGTTTTGGGAAATGATCCCTGTCCACCTGTATATCCCCTTCTGATCACTATGATGATAGTACCCTTTTTAATGACATTTTAAGCTTAAAATTCATCTAGAAGGATCCTAAAATGTACATAAAAATAACATCCACCATTGAAATGCAGCCATCTCTGAGGCTTTTTAGCAGAGCACAGCAACATTGCTGTACAGCAAACAAACAGACACTGCGGGTGAGTTTTAGGTAGGCAAAATATAATCTCTATTTGAATTTGAACAGGATCCTTAGATTAAGCCCCCCTACAGTCAATGCCACTCTACAAATTAATCAGGCAATGATGTACGCTGAGATGCATCATATGCCTTGTAGATCTCCTTTTCAAGCCTGAGCATAGTACCAGGAATAGTCCAGGCAGGAGAAATTTATTAATCCAAGTCTATAATATGTGCAACAATAAAATACTGAATGTTAGGAAGAAAAGAAAACCCAGAGCTTACTGTCTGCTGATTTCTCACTTGGGTGACAACATTCTTGTCCCTCCAGTCAAACTTTGTTGGTAACGGTGTTTCCTTTCTCTTCAGCACTTCTATGTATCTGGGAACTCTGTAAGGTCTGCTTCTTAAATAAATAGCTAAACAGAGACAAACACAGCTATTACAGTTTATAACATTACAGAAAGAACACTAGAAAGTTATTAAAATCTATTTGTGAGCTGTAGTTTTGAGTACCATACCGCATTTTAAATTCTTTTCAAATATATAAAGATAAAATTCAAGTAATCCAAAACAATCACTATATTCTAGATCAGGGATCGGCAACCTTTGGCCTGTGGCCTGCTAGGGTAAGCACCCTGGCGGGCCAGGCTAGTTTGTTTACCTGCTGCGTCCGCAGGTTCGGCCGATCGCAGCTCCCACTGGCTGCGGTTCGCTGCTCCAGGACAATGGGAGCTGCGGGAAGTGGCGCGGGCCGAGGGATGTACTGGCCACGTCTTCGTCGCTCCAGTCAAGGGGCGGCAGGAAGCGCGGCCAGTGGGAGCCGCGATCAGCTGAACCTGTGGACGCGGCTCCAGGACAATGGCAGGTAAACAAACCGGCCTGGCCCTCCAGGGGGCTTACTCTGGCAGACCGTGTGCCAAAGGTTGCCGATCCCTGTTACAGAATATTTTAAAATAGATCTAGATTTCTAGCAAAGGGGATATCTCTGGAATTTGAGTGTGGGCCTCTCTATTAGGGGGTTCTATTAGAGCTGGTTTTAAAAAAAAAAAGGCCAAAAATTGATTTTTGGAAAACAACCTGAATTTTTTCACTTTTAAATTTTTCATAAAACTTGTTATTTTTCATTTTGGTGCAAAAAATCCCATTCATTCTTAATTTTTCCCTTTGCTTACTTCTTCCACCCCCCCCCACTGGAAAAAGGAGGGAGAGAATAAAAACAATGAATAAGCACTAAAAACAAATGGCTGTCAAATGAAAATTTTCATTAAAATGTTAATTGCAATTGAAACCTCCGTTTTTCAGCAAAAATATTTTTGATTTGTTCTAGATCTTACTAGCCTGTGCCTGTGTCTATTTCACTCATTTCTGTCTAGGCCACCATTTTTCCTTCCAAAAGGCTGATGGATTGAAAAAACTGCCCACGAATTTCAATAGATAAACCCACCACGACTTTGGCCACCACAGATATCTAATTGCAAACAAGTATGGCAAAGTTTTTTCCAGTGTAGATGATGCCCAGTTTTCAGGTGCATGAAGTGGTGACGAATAGCTTCACAAGGG
The DNA here is from genome assembly GCF_020497125.1 of Mauremys mutica. Taxonomy (NCBI): domain Eukaryota; kingdom Metazoa; phylum Chordata; order Testudines; family Geoemydidae; genus Mauremys; species Mauremys mutica. The sequence continues at coordinate 65,451,036 of NC_059076.1, forward strand.
AAGGATTTATAACATAAGTGTATAACATATACATTTATGAATGCAGTAGGCAATAGCCACTTAAGCCACACGTTTATCCAGGCCTAGTGGACAGGGACTCAGGAGATCTGGGTTCTATTCCTAGCTGTGCCACTGGCCTGCTGGGTGACATTTGACAAATCATCTTGCCTCTCTGTGCCTCAGTTTCCACATCTGAAAAATGGGGATAATGACAGCTAATGATGAAAAGTACTGTAGAAGAGCTAGGCATTATTACTGTGTGATAGAGGTAACAGTCAAGACAGTTTAAGATTAAGGCAAAAGACTGATTTTTTTTTTTTACACAAAGTCATGGGCATTAATTCAACTCTTTTTTTTTTGTATCAGATTTTGTAAAATTGTTTTTGTATGTCTGTACATAAAACCATACTTTGACCTTCCACATCACATATAGTTTTATTTGTGTGGTGGTGCTTGACAGAGATTTGGTGGGTTGGCAATAGACCTTTCATCCAAACCTCTTTCACAGATTGGCAATTCCATTGTGTCACCAGTGTGGTCAGATACAAAGCCCACTGATGGCAGTGGTAGTCTCTCTCTTTACTTCAGTGAGCTTTGGATCAGGCACTAAATTGGAAAGCCAGTCCTACAAAGCCTAAAAATGATTTAACACAGCTAGACCGACATACATAGCAAACGTGTGTGTTTCTTTAAGGACCATCACAATGCAGAAGTATTTTCAATCACTTTTAGAACACCTAAATGTTTTCTCACTCAGCATAAAATCAGTTCAGCACAATTCTTTTAATAGTTTGTGTGTAACAGATCAACCTTTCAACTTGATAGCTGTAGCTAAAGGACCTTCTTATCACCAACAGAAACAGACAACAGTCTGGTTTCTGAATCAGGTTCAAGTTCTGTGACAATCCAACCTTGCAAACCCAAGCAAGTGTGGAGAGCACTGCTATAGCATTTAGACATACTTACAAGCAGAGACTTTAATCAGTACTAAATATAGTTAACTGTTTGCTAATTTGAAACAATTCAATATGACACAAGAAGAGGGGAGGGCAAAAATTACAGAGCAAAATAATAAAAATATGAGATTAGTAGCATGCTAGTTCTTTACCTTTAAAATCTTCAGGAAACAAGTGAGAAAACTGATTTATTCCGTAGAAAGCAGTCGTGTTGTCATCTGATGATAAAGAATTCAAACTCCTAATTCTTTTAATACTTTCCTAGAAAAGAAAATTACAAATTCTTGAATTTCTATTCCTTTAAGAAATGTAACCATCTTTCCAGGGCTTGTAGAGTTTGCCCAACATCTACATGTCTGAGTACTAAGCATATTAACCACGGTGAAAACCACCAGTGCTTACAGCATTTAGGGACAAAACAACATTGTGTCATCTTTATTATGTGTTGTATTTAGCTGTAACATTCTCTATCCAAGCAGCAAAGAATCCTGTGGCACCTTATAGACTAACAGACGTTTTGCAGCATGAGCTTTCGTGGGTGAATACCCACTTCTTCAGATGCATCTGAAGTATTCACCCACGAAAGCTCATGCTGCAAAACGTCTGTTAGTCTATAAGGTGCCACAGGATTCTTTGCTGCTTCTACAGAACCAGACTAACACGGCTACCCCTCTGATATTCTCTATCCACTTTCTGTGTTTTTAAACTGTCTCTTACTTTTGTTGTAGCTTCTTTTCATTCTTGGCTTCACTTTACTTTTTCTTTCTTCTATAGAGCACAGTATATCTTTTCTTCTGCTGCCTTTGGTATCTCATTTTTTCTTTTCCTTATCTCTTCCTAAAACCCTTACATCTTTTTTTCTTTCTCTACATCACATACCACTTTCTCTTTTATTCTCTCCTCCCCTATATATATATATATATATATATATTTCTCTTCTTCCACTATGCCCTCCCCCACCCTAAGTATAGGTTCACAATTAGATATTTAGAATACTTTGGAAACTTTATTTTGGGTCAAGCAAATATGGCCATTTTGAAAAACAGAAGATGTAAGTTATCTGGTACCGGGGTTGCTGATGTTCTTTGTTTTTTTGGTTATGTTTCGTGGTTGTATGCCTTTGTTTGGTGTTTAGATATTATATTCTATACATGATTTGGCTCAATTTATTCAGCTGTGGGCTATTGGAAATGCATTTTCTAATATTATGGATGGGCAATTGTTTTTGAAGTTGTAATTTGTTTCTTGTTTCTAACACATTTTATGTACCAATTGTATCTCTCTCATACACATATACATACACACAATCTTCTTTCTTCTAACTTATCCCATCAATTCCTCATCTCTCCCCTGCCCACTCCCACTTACTCATCCAACCAACATATTCATTCACACTATGGACTAGAAAAGTTTAACACAAACCAGAGAACAAAACCTAAAAGGGACAAAGGCTGACATGAAGGAAGCCCCTCTGCCTAAGTGAGAAGCCAACTCTCCGCCAACCTGCTGAGAGTCTTACCAGTGTGCTGAATCTAATCTGTAGATTGGCAGGAAAATACTGCATCACTTTGTACTCATTGACATTTGGAAGGTTTTCTATGCAACGACATGGTTGGAAACTTAATTTGTATTTAAAACAGAGATTTAAGGTACCAAAGAAGCTGATGACAATTACACAGGAAAGCTCTCTACTTCGGCAAGTCAATATTTCAAACTCTGTTAATCTGTTTATTATTTATTAAGCATTCAAAGTGAGCATATTCACGTTCAAGACCCATTTATCATTACAATCCCTGTCCTGAAGAGTTTATGGTGTAGAAGACAAACATAGAAAGAAAGCTGGAGAACCAGTGGAAGGTTCAAACTTCTTCAAAATATTTTTCATTGTTTTTTCTATCGTGGACTTGCAAAAGCAGTGGATCTTCAGAAGAATTTTTGAATCTAAAATCATGCCTTTTTCCCTCCTAGAAGTAAGGTTCTATTTTCTTAGTATCTTGCAGAAGCAGCATACTTTACAAGCAAATTTTCAAACTCTTATGGTCAAACGTAAGGGTTGTGGGCAAAAAAAGGGTAAAAAAGGGTCATGGGCAAAGTAGGGTCTGTGGAGCATAATGCAGATTTATATACTAATACAAAATGGACTGCAGATATTTGCTCTGGTAGGTCTGGGTTCCTAAAACTGCTGCCTAAGGAGCTTCTGATAGTTTAGAGAAGTAAACAGTGCACAAGAGGATGTTATAAGGGGAAGCTGGCCACGAAAGGACAAAATGGTCTGCAAATTGAAAAAACTGAACAAGAACTGCTGCATCTGATGACAAAAATTCATGTCATCTCTGGTACTTGCTCACTGATTAACTTATGAGTATCCAGGCAGCTGACTTGGCTACTTATTTGAAAGAATATCAAATTGGAATAGCAGGTCATTTCTATTTTTAAAAGTGATCTACCAGCCACTGTGATTTATGGATATATGGTACGTTGAAATACCTCAGAAATCAAAATACTCAACAGTTTGAAGATGCGTCAGAATATAAAGCGGTAATTATGCACCATAGAATATTGTGAAAAGTATTGATGCTGAAAGATCCAGCAGTTACTGCTCAACTGTATGTAACATTACAAAATTATTTTTAAAATATTGGAGCGTGTCAGTCCACATTAAATAAATGCAAGGGACATGTAATTGTTATACATTTTATATCCTATTTCCTAGATTCTGAGGAAGAAAAAATCATGCTACAAGACGCTCACTACAGCTGCCCCAAGAGACCAGGAAGAGGGCTCCTTGACTGCTTCATACATTTGAAGGGAACTAAGGGCCAGATTTTAAAAGTATCTAGATGCCTAAATACTTTGAAAAATCTGCCCCAAATGATCAGGAAATGTGAATTTCTAAAAGCTTTTCATCAAAGTATCTCTTTATAAACTACAAAACTTAGTAAAACAATCTGACTTGTTTTACAGCCACAAATTTTAGGATGAAACCTTAAAAATTTGAGAATCTGGCGTGTGTGTGTACACAAAAGATCCCATGGCACCACTTTCCATAAAAACAAGGATTTTCCTTTTCCCTGTTTGCATAGTGCTGATCTCCAGTTACCTCCCCCGTCAAGCCACACTTCTGGTCAGCAAAGCCCCTGGAGTTGGAGAGATCCTCTTATAGAAGAGGTGTTGACAACATTACACTCTCTGTGAGAGGCCCTCATCTTTGGCACTTCTTCCATCCCTCCACCCCAAATCTGTTCACATTCAGCTCATGCTGCAAAGTGCAACTTTTTACCCAGGCTTTTAGAAAGGGAGGGGTTTTGAAAAGGGCTTGCATATACGATACGAGGGTGTTTTGGGCTACGGTTGCAGTAATATTTAATTTGCTCTTTCTAGTTGGTCATTTTGGGGTGTTGCAGAAGCTGCTAGTCATTTTTTATATTTGTATTTTTTAAAATATTAGTTTGCAAGGTCCTTTAGGATGAAAGGCACCTATGTACACTAATAAAGGAAAACAGCACTATTATCTGAAAATATGAGGCAGGGAATGGGCAACAGGGGATGGATCATTTGATGATGACATGCTCTGTTCATTCCCTCTGAGGTACCTGGTATTGGCCACTGCTGGAAAATGGGATACTGGGCTAAATGGACCTTTGTTCTGACCCAGCATGGCCATTTCTTATGTGGCCTCTATGAGTCAAGAGTTTCAAGACAATGAGAGGGGAGCTGGCAGAGTTCAAGTATACAGAACTTAGTCCCACAACCTTACACACTGGGAGTGACTATGAAATTCCAAACTTTGACAGGAGTCTGCTCTGCATCAAATCTGGAAACTAGAAGTGGAGAGTAGAAAATGCCACCATCATCTGACTGAGAATGGGGCAAACTCATAGGGTTTTGTTAGACCAAGGCTGACACCTTCTGGGAGAAATGAAAAGTACAAGTAGTAGTTTGGGGAAATCTTTCCTCCAAACAGAGTCAAGGTTTTGTGGCCCAGGAAATCCGTTGCCATGCCTCTATTCTTATTTTGAAGGAAAATTTCAGTTTTCCTTTTCTTTAAAATGTCAATGCAAACTTTAGTACACAAGGGTGAATGAGACCCAAAGTGTTTTCAATCCTCTGACTAAATATCCTTTCCTTCATGAATTGATCCATTTGTAGTCACTTACAATGTTACAATTCTACTCATTCTCCAGTCATCCATAAAATTCCTGGGGGAAAAAACAGGGTAGACAAGACATGATAGATCCAATTCTCCACTATGTTTTGCCTGGTGTTATCTATTTATATCTATCCAAAGAATGCATAAGCTGTAACCATTCTGATTTGCTGATATTTCACACCCACTTAACACATTTGTAAATCATTACACAAGGTGAAAGATAGTGGAGAATAAGGCATATATTTAACGTGAAAAGCCAGGCATCAATTTAAAACAATTTTTTAATTCTTTCTTTATACATCTAAAAGCAAAAAACCACAATTCCCTCCTTTTCCATATTACCTTTAAAAGATGTGTGAGGCACATAAGACTTGTCCCCATTTCACCACATACTACATAATCCCCCCACCACACAACACTGATTGAATTGTAAGTACTGTATACTCCTTCCTGGCAGCTATAGAATCAAGACTGGCCAGATATTCACGATGGTGGGGGAAGGAGGAAAGGGGAGTCTGGTGCTTGGAAGAGGCTGACCCTTAAAACATGGGCTGTGGGGCCAGGGGGAATGTTTTAGTAGCAGTTTATGACTATACAGAGAAAGCTTTGGGAGCTGAGGTGGGGAGAGGGCAGTAGGTGGCAGGTATGGAGGCTGAGCAGCCAAAAGGCAGAATGAATGGTGAATATGGAGGCTGAGCAACTGCCAGGCAAGAGATCTGGGTGGCAGGTATGGAGGCTGAGTGGCAAGCTGCGGGGTAGCAGCTATGGAGATTGGATGGCTGGTTGGCAGGCAGGCAGGAGGGGTGGATCATGGATGGCAGGTGTGGAGGCTGTGCAGCGGGCAGGATTGGGGGTGGGTATGGAGGCAGGGGGTGGCTGGCAGGAAGGGTTGATGGTGAGTTGCAGCCAGGAGGGGGTGGCTGGCACCTAGTGGGCCCCCTTCCTGACCAACTCTGGCAAGCAGAGGCAGTGGGTGGGAGGCCCCGGGCAGGATAGGGGGCCCGGGCAGGGCGGCTGGCTCTGGGGAGGTACATGGGCAGGGTGGGTGGGGGTTGCTGGCAGGGAGGCGCTGGGGGTGGCAGGTGCAGCAGGACGGGGAGGTTGCTTGGGGGAGCTGCAGGCAGAGATGGGGCGGGGGGTGCGGCTGGGGAGGCCGGAGCCGACCTAACCCCCACGCAGGGGTGAGCGCAGGAGCAGTCGGTACCTACCCGCAGGGCGGCCTCCTCCCGCCCATCCCGGCTGCCCCAGCGAGCCCGGGAGAGGTTCCGGGAGCCGGGCAAGTCAGCGCGGCCGCCGCTGCTCCCCCGTGGCTGGATCCCCGCGGGCTGCGGGGAGGAGCCGCCCCCGCCGGGGAGCAGGCGGCACAAGAGCCAGAGCCCCAGCAGCTTCATGGAGCCCGGGGCTGCTCGCCGCGCCAGCGGGGCGGGTGGGGGGGCGCTAGTTTCCCTTTCACTTTCCGGGCTCCGGCGACTCCTCCTCCTGCCGCTGCGGACGGTGGCAGTGTGTGGAGCACAGCGCTGGGAGTGCGCTCACTGGGGCCACCCCGGCTTTAGTCTGACTCCGATACTTTCAGCAGCCTCCCACTCCCTACTGTAGCAAGGGACAGCTAACCTCACGCGGCAGCCCTCAATCCAGCCGGGAACTCTTGGGGGTGACAGGTTTCAGAGGGGAGCCCTGTTAGTCTGTATCAGCAAAAACAATGAGGAATCCTTGGGGCATCTTAGAGACAGGGCCGCCCAGAGGATTCAGGGGGTCTGGGGCAGCGCTTGTACTCACCCTGCGGTGGTCCGAAATTCCGCCAAAGACCCCGGAGCGACTGAAGAGCCCCCGTTGCCGAAATGCCGTCCAAAGACCCAAATCGCTGCTGGGCCAGGGCTCGCGGGGCCCCTGCGGGACCAGGGGCAAATTGCCCCACTTGCCTCCCCCTCTGGGCAGCCCTGCTTAGAGACTAACACATTTATTTGGGCATACGTTTTCATGGGCTAAAACCCACTTTATCAGATGCCTAAAGTGGAAAATATGGCAGGCAGGTATTACACAGCACATGAAAAGATGGGAGTTGCCTTTCAAAGTGGGAGATTAGTGCTACTGAGCCAATTCAATTAAGTGGAACTAGCATATTCTCAACAGTTGACAAGAAGGGGTGAATGCCAAAGTAGGGAACATCACTATTGTAGTGCTAATGAGGCCAATTAGCTTCAACTTGGGGGGTCTGTCTGTAAGCAAGGACCCCAACCTGAAGCTAATAGTCACCAGCAAATACACACCACACAACAAAAACCCTAACCCAGGAACCAATCCCTGCAACAAACCCCTTTGCCAACTCTGTCCGAACTCCTATTCAAGGGACACCATCATAGGACGTAACCACATCAGCCCCACTATCAGGGGCTCATTCACCTGCACATCTACCAATGTGATATATGCCATCATGTGCCAACAATGCCCCCCTGCCATGTACATTGGCCAAACCAGACAGTCTCTATGCAAAAGAATAAATGGACACAAATCAGACATCAAGAATTATAACATTGAAAAACCAATAGGAGAACACTTCAGTTTCCCTGGACACTCAATAACAGACTTAAAAGTGGCAATTCTTCAACCAAAACAAACTTCAAAAACAGACTCCAATGAGAAATTGCAGAACTGGAATTAATTTGCAAACTGGACACCATCAAATTAGGCCTGAATAAAGACTGGGAGTGGATGGGTGACTACAACAACTAATTTCCCTTTGCTGATACTCACACCTTCTTGTCAACTGTTTGAAATGGGCGACCTTGGTTGCATTGGCCTCATTAGCACTCCAAAAGTGATTTTCCCCTCCCTTGGCATTCACCCCTTCTTGTCAACTGTTGAGACTAGGCAACTTTGTGTCATAATATCTGCTTTTAAAATCAAGCTACGGCTTAATGCTGATGACCATTTGTGACATTCATTGCTTCTGCTGACAATATAGACATAAATGAAAAAAAATGCTATCTAAATGCAATGCAAAACTTGTAAATTTCAGTTTTGGATTACTATATAAAAAGTGTCTACTTACAAGCATTTGTTCAGGCATCAAAAGTCAGAAGTTACTTGTCATAGTAGCACCTCCAGTTATTCTGAGATGAAATATTGCAACAAAAAATAGCTGCCTTTCCCTCTCCTCTCTGCCCCCAAAAGGTGGGAAAACAAAGGAGAATAGGGTAACTGAATAAACTGTCAGAAAAAAATAATAATGAAAGTAATTAAAACTGTCAGTCAATGTTACAGGGCATAGTTCTATTACCACTGATTAGAAGGGAAGGTTGAGGAATAGTTTGGTGTATTGGATGGAATAAGAGGTACTGGAAAGGGATGTTATCCCTGTGGGGGCAGAGTTAAGGTTGTGGTTAGTGGACTGTGGTGTACACCAGTTGTGGTAGTGGAAAGCTATATGTCTGTGCAGAAAACAGTACAGAGTATGTACACTCATTTATGTCCTTTCAACTGCCACATTCTTACTCTCCTCAATGCTAACACTGGTCTGACTTGCCATTTGCCAGCTAATGGTTGATGATTTGCTGACTGTGGAACTGTAGAGCAAGTTGGTATTGTAGTTGTACTCCTCACTGAAGTGCAGCTACCTGTTTGGTAGGGGTAGGCAGACGAGGAGCCTGGTAGATGAAACTCTGTAGAGAGTTCAGCTACCAGCTGGTCTAACTCTGTAGTTCTTTAGCTGGTGAATCTCCTTTGGCTTGCCAGTTCCTATTATTAATCTGATAAATCTCATCATTACAATGGGATCGACTAAATTAGCCTACCTTCCATAGAGATACTGTAACAGATTTAAGACCGATGAACTATGCATTCTTTTCCTAAACTTTGAGGAAAAGCTTAAAAATCATTTACCCAATCATGCTGTGAAGACCCCAGTTCATGCTGGAACATTATTTGAACTTTGTTACAAGAAATGGACATTTGTTGATATGTTGTAGGACTACTAAGGCATGCATATTTTGAGTTTGTTCAAGGTTTCCTTATTCTGATTTAAGATTGTTTGGACTACAAAGATTATTGGACATGCTAGACAAGCTGCTGTAAACAATTTAAATGCTTTCCAAGGAATGTGTAGCATAAAATCCAGAATAACCCAAAGAGTGGGCAAGGGCTTATTTCATCTATGTTTTTACTTTTGTTGGGTTGTGTTTTGTGTCTGTCCTTTTTTGCTTGTCTTTATTTTCTGATCCACATTATAAGTATCAAGCCTACTGAATGTCAGGCCAGCATGTTTTTCAGGTTTTATCAATGTACCATAGCCAGTCCAAGGGCTGGTTTTGTCTGTTTCTCAGACACCGTCTCTGTGAGTTCCTACCAGAGAGAGAGAGAGAGAGAAACTGTACCTAGCTGTGTGACTACACCTTCGAATCAGCCTTTCCAATCAGATATTAGGTGGTTCAGAGATCCTGGCTACTTGAGGAAAAAGCCACCACTCCAGCCTGCAGCTGACAACGGTTGCCAGCTAACTCCCACCAGACTGCCAAAGAAGCATCTGTTCTTTTTTCCTTTCTCCTCTTTTTCTGATGTTTGCGTTTGTTTGTGTTTGGTTGAAGAAAGTTACCTGACAAAACCAACTTTCTAACTAAGTTGAGCACATTTTGGTTGTAATGTGAGTAATATTGAAAGTTGAGAAGCAAAAGTTGGTTTTGTAGTTTGCAATTTTTCTGACATACTTGGGCTAATAGTGAAGAAGATTAACTTACTATTTGCAATTAAAAAGCAAGGCTGAGACAGTTGAAAAGAACCATAATATTAGACCTGGAATGCAGAGTAAACCTCAGAATAAACCAGTAATCACAATGGAATCCACAGACGTTCTTGTCGTAGATAAGTCTGCCAGCGCTGTAAAGTGATCATATCTGGGTTTATGACCTCTTTCTTAACCCCCCACATAAGTAGTGTCCAGGGTTGTGACCATAAGTGGGAAAGTGTAAGACTAGAGTTCACCAAACTCAGGTGATTCTGGCTCAGCAGAAGAGCTGTCAGGGGACCATTCCAGCTGCTTAAGTTAGAGCAGTGCTGGTTTTGGTACTGTAATTCTCTTTGGCTAGAATATCTTGAGGCACATGCAAGAGCCTGGAGAATTTGAACCATTCGGATTCTGATAGTTGTTTCCCTGATGTAAATCCAGAATTGATTTCAGTGAAGTTACCACTAATTTACAGTGGTGTAATGGAGAACAGAATGTGGATGAACACATAATAGGGGATTAGAATGGGAGCTGGATATCAGGAATAACATCAGTGGTAGCAAATGTAGAGATGCAAAGGTTAAACAGATGAACAATCAGTTATTGCAACTGCAGTTTCTGCTTTTAGAAATACTATTGGAAGATGTTCCAAGGGCTCAATGGAATCTGACATCATTTAGACAATTTGATGTGTTCTGATCTGCCATTAAGCCTGCCTGATATTTCAGGTGTATAAGTGTAATGATCTTTTTCTAATTCAACCGGTAGATATTTTGCACTGGACAGAAAAAAATGCCTGCTCCATGTGTCCTAGTAGATAGCTGGATTGGAATGTAGACAATTAGCCAAGATTTTATGATGGAAGGTGTCCTGGCTCATAAGCTAGTTGTCTACTTTCTGGTTAGGAACACACACAAAAAAATGCTTGACGAGAATCCACATCTCTCCAGATCAGAGATAATTTAGCATAATGTGATTCCTGATCTTGGCCCAAAGAGCAGACTGAATGTGATCACCACATACAAGATCACTGAAATTATTAATCAAAGAATTACAAGGCAGTTGATCTGAAAAGATATATCTTTAGCAAATTCAACTTATTGCAGTTCCCTGAGCAATTGGTTGTATCTTGCTAGTAAGCAAATAGATACATAAAAGTTTTTTCTTCTTCTTAATCTTTGTTTTCTAGGGTGTAATGATCTGGATAGCCCGATATCATCAAGTTCCAATTCGTGCATTTATTGTTGCTGTCCTACAGGTTGCATAAATCACAATATTTTTTAATCTATTAGATAGGACACATTAGTAGAAATGCCAAGAAATGAATGTCCATATACAGGGAGAAGGAGCTGGAGGAATGTTTCTTGCCTTGAATGCAGAGAGTGGAGATATTGAACTTTAACAACCAAAGTCTATAACCATGATTTTAATCAGACAGGATCCTCTGCATTAGGGGACTTACCAATCATTCTGTCCTCTCTGTGGGAGTTTAGGGCAGCCCTGACTCTCTAATGAAATAACCATGAAGAAACTATGCACAGAAAACTCAAGGATTTTCTTGCCTCCTTTGAGGGTTTCTTCCCAACATAGGAGAGATTCTGGCTCTCTGTATATTTTCCCCTCTCCAGTGCCACAGTAGAATGAATTGAATTCAAGCTCACAATGCAGAAGCCATTTGGACTTTTTGGTTTAAGTGCAATGCTATTTTATTTAAAAACATAAAATCACTTGCATTTATCAATTATCAATATTTTAAAAATAGAGGACATAGTGCTATATTTGCTCAAGCAGATCATAGTGCTCTTAAAATAACTGAAGAGTAGATAGGAGCACTGCTGCATATGCCCAAATGAATCTTCAGAAAAGTTATTTTCTTCTTCCTTTCTCTTTCTGATAAGTCATTTTCAGCATTTAAGACTATATAGAAATAATGAGGACTTTAAAAAAGTATAAGTTTGATTTTATTTATCATTAAAAATGCCCACTGGATTCATTTTATTGCAATTTATATTTTAGCCATGGAACCTGTCATACAAATATATATACAAAGCCATGGAACAATCCATAGAAATATATATACAAAGTATTCATTTGAAAATGTTCATGCCATGTCATGTCATTTCTATAAGAGTATTGTACGGTTTATAATTATTGTGAAATTTTTGCAAGAAAACAGTGGATTAACATTTACATTATTCAGCATCAAGATATAACAAGCCATACATATCTTCAGCATCACCCCCATCTGGTTAAACTACCTCCACAAAGTTAATCAATATTTATAAAATCAGCCTTTCCTGATTACTATGTCACATGACCCAATGTTACTTGGTAGTGTAATTATAACTGTCAGAGATAAGGCTTCTGTGAGAATCTTGATTTTGAATTTCCTGACTAGTGGGTTTAAAATCTCAGATTTAAAATAGCATTCACATCATTTTTGCACTGAATAATATAATTGCACATGACAGTTCATTTTTCCAGTCACTTCAGAAACAGCACAAAGATGTACACATTTAAATATAACTTTGAAATTAATTCTAATGCAAACTTTTATAGTTGTTCCACTATGTCATGAATACTGTGGGCCAAATTCTCTTCCAGCCTAACACTATTGACTTCAATGAAGTTTTGTCAGCAGAGCATTTGGCTTTATACCAGTGCAACTGGGAATCTATTGTTTGCAAATGATGCTTACAAATTGAACTCTATTTGCTTAATATTATATATATATATAAAATCTCCCTAAAATAGACTATTTGGTGCTACCTGATGACTACACAAAATTGTTTTAAATATATGCCTCAGCTGTTCTGCTGAGGAAAGATATTTTACTAACTCATGCACAGACAATCTCAAGATTCAGTATGAAGGAAATATTTTACTAAACACATGAGGGCAGCAAAGGACTTTTGAAAATACTTGTAGAAGGTGCTGTTATAAAACTCACCTTTATTGGAAAAGTACATGTATATCAGGCTAATTTACAATAAAAATTCTGTGTGGCAGATCAGGAGGAAACTGTGTTTCTGCTGGGTTTGCCCTCTGTATGTGCTAAACAGGTGTGTCTTGCTCATGGGGACAGAGAGACAGTGTTAATAGTAATGCTTGTGTCCTTCTCTGATGACTCTCAGTTTTATTGGGGAGAATGGAAGAACATCAAATAACAGAAGGTAGGGAACTGACTGACAAAGCAAAGTACTGATTTGTTGTTCTGCTTCACAATGCTTTCTTTTTTCATGCTGTTTTCCTTATAGATATAGATAGATACAGATATAACACTTAATTGTGTACTGAGTTACTCCAGTGTAAATCTGGATTTATTCCATGGAAATTAAAAGAATTTCACTAGTATAAGTAAGATCAGAATCAAACCCATAAAGAGGGATACATAAAACTGTGATATAAAATCATCTTGACATGAGTTTGTATAGACTGTATCACATAGGAAAGCCATGCATCAATTACACAGATAATCCCAAACAAGCACTGTTAAAACCTTTTTACTGTACCATTCTATTGTGTATTTTATGTCACAATATTTTACAGAAAAACTAGTTTAAGAAATGTGTAAAATTATATTTGGTTGGTTTCAGCAATTAATTGATCATATTGGTGTTTTTCCATATCCTTTTACCTTCCTGGAAAGCTATGTCCTCTTCACTTCAGGGATCCAGCTTCATAGTGTGGAAAGAGACCTGATAAATATTACATTTTAGGAAGATGTAAAGCTGATGTTACAGTTTTACGGCTAATACCTTGCTATGAGCCAAGCACTGTGTCTGATTACAAAGGGGGAATCCCCAACTTCTTGATGATATAAAGTACCCACTTCTGTTTTGTCTTGAACCTCAGAACAGTGTTATTGTGGGTGGGGGGTGGGGGAGAAGAGGCGCAATTCCACATCAGCAGAGGGCAAAAAATAAATATTTTGTAGCCTATTTTCTTTTAAAATGCTGCTGTTTAGAAGATACCCAGAGCTTTAAATAGTTTCAGCTAAGATTTGTTAATGGCCAGAGTGTGAGGAGATCAAAGATAAGAATTATATGCAGTTTTTACTTTATCATAGCAAATGACACAGAAAGGTAGATTTACAAATTTTAATGCAATAAGTTATGTCTGAGATGATGAGATATGCTCTGTTAGAAGGTGTTAAACCCATAGCCAATAATGAGCTGTGTTAAATAGCAACTGCTTAAGGCACTTGGTGAAATAATGTTACCTTCAATTCTGATAGGGAGTTAAGCAGCAGTAAACAGGTCTATTAACTTTTATGAACAGCAATCTCATGGAAATAAGATGTTAAAATAATGTGCAAAATTTGCCAAATTGCTTCTTTTTGTACTGTACTGTCAGCAACCTTTCAGAAGAGACATTTTATGTCCACCTGCAAACTCCCAAATTACACACCTGGAGGCAAACTGTGGCTTGGTCTACACTAGGGACTTATGTCAGGATAACTGCATCACTCAAAGGTATGGATAGTTATCTATCTACACTAATCCCCAGTGTAGACAGTGCTATGTTGACAGGAGGGTTTCCCCCTTCAGCATAGCTACTACTGGTCGGGGAGGTGGAGTATCTTCGCTGATTGGAGAAGCTCTCCCATCAGCATAGGTAGCATCTTCACTAACTGCTACAGCGGCGCAGCTGCACTGTTGCAGCTGTGCCACTGCAGCTGTCCAAGTGTAGACAAGCCCTGAGCAATTTTTCCTAAGAATATTTGTTGTAATGAGTTAGTAAGTCTAAGGGCTTGTCTACAGTACAAAATTAAGTCGACCTAAGTTAGGTCGACGTACAGCCACTGCAGTAATTAAAGTGGTGATTCACGTCCACATTATGCTTCTTCTGTGGGTGGTACACATCCTCACCAGAAGTGCTTCCACCGACTGAAGTGAGGCATTATAGGACACTGACAGCTGGAGCCTGGCAGCCCTGAGACTGACAGCCTCTGCTGTCAGCTCCACATGGGGTTCTCAGCTGGGGCTCCCCCGGACCCCTGTGCTGACAGCCCAAGCTGTCAAATGGGTCCAGGGATCACAGCTGCCCTTTCCCCACCCCAGGTTGGGCTGTCAGCACCAGGGTGGAACGGGAGCACCTGTGAATCCCATGCGGAGCTGAAGCCAACTGGCAGTGTACGTAATGCAGTGTTGACACTGCGTCGCCCTAAATACATCGCCCTAAGTACTATGCCTCTTGCGGAGGTGGAGTTATTAAGTCAATGTGGTGGGCAACTTACTTTGGCGGGAGCACCATTGTAGTGCAGACACTTACAGTTCAACATAAGTTGTCTTACATTGTCTTAACTAATGCTTTGCCTGTTTTGAGAATATGCCTTATGCCAGTTACCAATATAGTTACACTTATATAAATCCTGAGTGTAGACAAGGTAAACCAAAATTGCACTCCTGGGGTTAAATCCTGGCTTTATTGAAGTCAATGGGAGTTTTGCCATTGAGTTAGATGTGGTCAGAATTTTATCCTGGACACTTACCCAATATAAAGCTCCATGATGTGAATCATGAATGAAGGCTGAGACTGGGACTTATTCTCAGTGTAGACAAGACTAATAGGTATGTCTACATAGCAAAAAAAGAACCGGGGCAGCGAGTCTCAGAGCCTCAGGTCAACTGACTTGGGATAGGGGCATGCACATTCCAGGGCTAAAAATAGCAGTGTAGAAGTCCTTGCTCAGGCTGGATCCTGGGTAGGGTAACCAGGTGTCCAGTTCTGGTCGAAAAGGGACCCTGGCGGCTCTGGTCAGTGCTGCTGTATGGACCATTAAAAGTCCGGTCAGCGGTGCTGTGGAGCTAAGATAGATTAGTCCCTACCTGTCCTGGCTCTGTGCTGCGCCCCAGAAGCAGCCAGCAAATCTGGCTGCTAGGTGGGGGGCAGAGGGGCACGGGACTCCATGCACTGAAGCTGCCCCAAGCAACGTATCTGCACTCCCATTGGCCAGGAACCACAGCCAATGGGATCTGCAGGGGCAGTCCCGGAGGGTGAGAGCAGCACGCAGGGCTGCCTGCCATGCCTCTGCCTAGGAGCCAGACATGCTGGCCACTTCTGGGTCTCAGTGCAGAGTCAGGACAGGCAGGAAGCCTGCCTTAGTCCCGCCGCTATGCCGCTAACCAAGAGCTGTGGAGGTAAGCCTGCGTCCCAACCCTGTGCCCCAGCCCTGAGCACCACCAAACCTGGAGCCCCCTCCTGTACCTCTCATCCCCACCCCTAGATGGAGCCCTCAACAGCCCTGCATCCCAAACCCCTCCCCCAGCCCAGAGCCCCCTCCCACACCCTGAACCCCTCTGCCCCACCACCACCCTGAAGCCCCCTTCACCCCAAACCCCTCATCCTTGGCCACACCCCAGAGCCTGAACCCCAAGACAGAGTCCGAACCCCCCCTGCACCCTGTCTCAACCCACAATCCCCTCCCGCACGCTGAACCCCTCATCCCTAGCCCACCTCAGAACTCACACCCTCAGCCCCACCCAATAGCCCTCACCCCCTTCCGCACCTCAACCCCCTTCCCCAGCCAGTAGTCCCCTCCCACCCACTGAACCCTTAATTTCTGGTCCCACCCCAAAGCTCACACCCCCAGTTAGAGCCCTCCCACCCTTCTGCACCCAAACCACTGCCCCATCCCAGTGAAAGTGAGTGAGAGTGGGGGAGAGTGAGCCACTGAGGGAGGGGGAATGTAGTGAACGTGGGGCAGGGCCTCGGGGCAGGGCAGGGGTGTGGTCTCAGGGAAGAGGCGGGGCTAGGGTGTTCTGTTTTGTGCAATTAGAAAGTTGGCAACCCTAATCCTGGGCTCTGAAACCTGGGGGGGTGGGGAAGCATCTCAATCCCAGGCTCCAGACTAAGCCTAAATGTCTATTATTCTATTTTTAGCCCCACAGCTCAAGTCTTGAGAGCCCGAGTCTGTTGACCTGGACTCCGACTTGCTGCTGCAAGGTTGTTGGGATTTTTTTGCTCTACTTAAGTTCTACTTTGTGTTTGGTAGTTGCAGTTGAACAACTATATTAGATATGTTTCTTCTGACTGCTCTTGAGCAAGAAATTACTGGTTTCAGTGAGCATCACTTGTAGTGTGTCTCTAATTAAACACAATTATAAAAAATGAACACTAGACATCTGACTTAAATGTAGGAAATTCTTAGTTAAGGCTTCTTATTCCAAACTTAACTCATACCATTGTGCTTGGGTGGCACTGTGCTTTGAGAATAAGTTGAGAACAAGCATGCCATCCATGCACTAATACTATACTGTATTTTAATTTAGGGTGTATTTTTTGTTTGTTTGTGTGTTTTAATATCTTTCAGGGTTAGCCAGAGTACATGGATCTGGGATAAAATTAAAGCTGTAACTGAAAGGATGTTAGGGTGACCTCTGTGGATTTGGTAATGTTTAGCTCTTGCCATAGATTCACACCCCTGAGAGCCACAGCTATGCCACAGCTATGCCAACCTCACCCTGGTGTATACACACTTAGAGCAAAAGAAGAATTATTCTGTTAACCTGCTGCCACTTGGATAGGTGGATTACCTACAACAACAGAAAAACCCCTTTCATTGCTGTAGGAAGTATCTACATTATGGCACTACAGCCACCACAACTATTAAATAAACTATTGAAAATTGCTTATTAAATATTGTACTTTCCCCAACAATTCATTTACAGCTCTAGTACCCTGCTGAGAGGTGAGGAAATAAACTACATGACCCATGAGGTCCCTTCAGGTCCTTATTTCTGTTATTCAATGATTGTACTTTCAGTTGAATGCCATCTTTATTTTGGGCTATTCGTTATTCAGGTGTTGCTATTTGGAAAAAACAAGCAATAAAAATGCACCTCATACAAAGAGCTCAGAGTTATTACACTGATTAAAAAGTGGGAGCCAAAATTAAAGGCAAATATTCATTTACTATACTGAAAGGCAGAATGCCCAGAGGCTGAGATAGGTTTTCCTTCACTGAAATGAATGCAATCATTTTATGAATAAGAATTTGAGCGTATTTGCAACTCAGAAGGAAACACCAAAAATGAACTAAGCTCATATAAATTTTAATAGCATGAAAGTCACTCAGCCAAATCAATTGTGGGGTTATTTATTTGTTGCATATGTTTGGATTTAAATAATATTCAAAATTATTTAAAATGAAACATTGACTGTGTTGTAAAATTGATGCATTTTCCAATGCTGTAAACAAATATGTGTTCTCACAATTATTTTGTGGGCTTCATTCTGAATTTACATGGATGTAAAACAAAAATAGCTCCATTGATGTCAATGAAATTGCCCTGCTGTAAAATCAATGTCCTAGAGAGTAGAATCAGGTCTTGTGTATTTATTTAGTTATGGACCTTGGCTTGCAGCTTCAGTTGTTAGGAGGAAGGGTAAAATCTTTTTACAGCCTCTAGTCTTTCTCTTACAAAACAGCAATTTCAGCTTTCTGTATAATTCCCTAAATGGTAGTGCAAGTGAGGTTTCCCAGAAGATTAAATTACATTGTTTTGAAAAAATCAGATGATGTCAGAAACCATTCCACAAAGAAACAAAGTTCCATTAATTACTGAGGAATATTTACTCTATTTGGGATTATTTTAAACATTTTAAGAATGTATTCCACCCTTCCTATGTTACTAGGTCTTAAAATCCCAATTTTAAAGGAATTCTGTCAAATCTATCAAGCTTAAACTTAGATCCATCAGCATTGTTTTGGTTCTTGAATATATTATACATAGTAGGGGCTCTGAAAGTCACATTTTCAAAAGAGCTCTTTTACCGTTTAGATTCCTAAATGATGTAGCCAGATTTTCAAAAGCTCTCAGCACCAGTCAGCTCATGTTATTTGCTGTTTTGATGTATAACTGAACAGATGGAAAATTGGAAAAGCAACTATCTTTGCACATGCCTCCCATGATGGAGAAGAAACCTATTACTTCAGGTTTGTTGTAATTGGGTCCTCTAGCTAAGAGGCTGGGAGTTTATTAAAGTTGCAACCTTCTGTCATGAGGGAGACTTAGGAGAACATTAAAAAAGATCATTCCTAAAAAAAGGCTTTCAAGAAATATCTCCATCTTAATAGAGAAATAATTTGATATTTTCATTTTTGTCTCAATTTTTTTCTTTTTGTATGTTTTAATTACCAAACAAAGTATAAAACAAGAGTTTACTCTGTTCAGTCCATCTTATCTTATTGGATGCTTCAGGGCAGTAATAAAATAATTTGGCATTTGAAACATCACATTTGTTTCCACAGAATTGCTGATGCTAGGTTTTTGAGGGAAAAATCCTTAATATTAGAGTGGTCAGAAATGTTTGAAATTTCAGTTAAAAGTAAGAAATTCTTTTTGTCAATACATGTTTTCTGTTTTCCAAACAGCTCTAGTTAACACATACTGAAGGAGCATACTGCTTATGGAAATATATTTGTATGAGTGTTCTTTGTTTGTCAAGCGTAAGCTAATATAAAAGTCCATCTTTAAGTTGTTGGGGCTATCCACCTTGACAATAGCCCTTTCAGCTGTTGATGTGGTACTAGATTGTAATAATGCTGGTGACAATGTCCTGTTGTATTAATTATGATATTTGCCTTTGCACAGTAATCTATGGGGCTACAGAAATGAAATTCACTAACAGGTGTTAATGTGTAATTATGATCAGAGTACATTCCTGCTTGTCTATTTAAGATAAAGCATTCTGTTTATATTTCATGGCATGTGGCCATCTGGCTTGGACTCGGCCACTGCTCTGCTTGTTGACAGGTTACCATGTAGAGAGAGTTTCTTTTTCATTTCTGGTGTTAGATTTCCTATTGTATAATTTAATGTAACCTGAATTTCTCTTAGTTATGGTTGAAGAGGAGAGTGTTGTATACACACCCTAACCCCCTGGCCTAAAACAATGTCAATAACCCTCTTTAGCTTGGGTGGCAGCAGAAGGTGCAACAACAATTTTGATTCTTCCTGACTGTAAAACAATGCGTCAGCTCTGTGGATTGTTCAGACGTCATCAGTTCAAGGCCTCTAAGAACTGAAGAGTGGTGCCCACCTTATTGTTCAGCCTTCTGCAGCTATGTCTGATACAACTTGCTCTAATAAATGTCTTAATGTAGTAGTAGTAGTATTTAAGTTTGATGATACATGATTTTGCTATACCTTCAATGTTTGATTAAATATTAAGAGGCTGCTTTTCCACTACCAGGTACTTTGTGTCATCATTTATCCCCCCGTATAAAGTGAATGCAAAGTGGGTGTAAAATGCTTCCAAATCAGATTTTTTATACCCACATCATATAGATTTAAGGGATGACACTAGATGCCAGGCAGTGGAATTTATTTGAGTGCAATTTAAATGTACTTTGAGTAATTTATTACCATTATGTCAAAGGAATAATATCAACATGAATCATAGCAAATGCTGATGTAATTTATCTATCCCTGTTTTCCTGTTAGCAGGAAGAATAGGTAATTCCTAAAATACAGAATACATTCTCTTCTATATTAAAAGCTCAGACTGACTGGCCCCAACAGTTAATAATTGAGATGTTCTTTGCCTTAACCGTGCATTGTAATTTGGAGCTGATTCTATCCTGAAGCATGTGGAACTAAAGACTGTTGAGGTCAGTCCAGAAGAAAAAATAACTGCTTTAGTAAGAGTACTTAATTAAGCCCAGCTCTGAGAATAGAGAATATTTTAAGGTGCATTATAAGCAGATCTGATTAAGGTTGCCATAAGATTTTTTTCTTCCACTTAAGACTCCCAGATCACAACTCTGCCCTCTATAACTCCATATGAGCAGTTACTAGCACAAGTTCCTGCAGAAACCAACTTTTAAATTCATTTGATATGAACATTTGAGCATGGAAGCTTAAAATTTGTTTTCCATGTTCATTTGTGGTAGCCAAGTTCATTTGCACAAATGTTTATGAAAAACAATCACAAACAGGGCACAGACATGTCAGAAGTAAAAACAAAACCTCTTTAGAAGATTTGAACAAATATTTGTGGAAAACATTTTTCAACATTTATTCAAATATACATAAAACTAATGTATTTGTCTCAAACTGGACTTTCACTCCAGCCATTTCAGCCAGAGTTTTAAAAATCACTGCCATCTCAGACCACTGATATGTTCAAATTTTCCTAATAACTTTCACTCTTTCAAAAGGGTTGTTTTGTTTTGCTATGTTTTTTAGGAGTGTGATGTTTCTAATTATGCTTAATGCAATCCTTTACATTTGAAACTAATCTTTGTAGCAAGCTAACTGCAAAATCTGCATGTAATCCAATAGGACTTTCTACAGCACTAATTAAAAGAATATATCATCACTAATACTACTTTGATTGATTAATTTTTTTGGTTGTCTTGAGAAGAGGAGATAATTCTTCAATCTCTAATGCAGGTCAAAATATGAAATAGATTAGCACTCTTTGAAGGACGAATCTATTTGTAATAGACATATGGGTGAATCTTACCCAATCTCAGTTATAGTGCTTAACTGCAAAGACAAGCTTTAAACAGACACTGGTCTGTAAGTCATTGGTAAGTTTTTATATCTATATCTATATCTTGATATAGATATATGTATATCAACTTTGCCTGTTTAGCTTTCCTAAAGTACATTAAGAATGTCTTCAGTGGGTTTTGGCCTATAATCATTTTGCGCGGGAATGGCCCTTTTGTTATTAAAACACCACCTTTTTGCACTAGAAAGGGGAATCTGATGAGACCATAACAATCTAATATGCGCACACTGCTTGACACATCAAGCATCTTTTATGAATGTATTCAGTTCATTGAAGTGTTAGGCCCCAGGCTGTGAAATTGTCTTCAGTAACTGTAAGGAAGAAAATAGAGTGATTCAAATGCAAATTTAGCCCCAGAATACTGATTAGTTGCAAGTGATTTGTTCTTATGGAGCTTACATGTTTTTGATATCCCACTTTGGTCCTTTCCAGTGCAGCTGGGTCTTTGCACCTATTCTAGAGTCTGATGATGCAGCATCATCCCCATGAGTCTAAGCATCAGCGGTGGCTCCAGGCACCAGCGCTCCAAGCACGTGCCTGGGGCGGCGAGCCATGGGGGGCGCCCTGCTGGTCCCTGCGAGGGAAGGATGGGTGCAAGGATGTTTTGCCCCAGCCCTGTGGCAGCCCTCCGCCCTAAGGCGCCCCCCCCCCCGCAGCAGCTCGCCCCGGCCCGGGGAGCCATGCGGCAGCTCCCCGCCCCAGCTCACCTCTGCTCCGCCTCCTCCCCGAGCATGCCATCTGTGCTCCACTTCTCCTGCCTCTCAGGCTTGCAGCGCCAATCATCTGTATGGCGTCACAAGCTTGGGAGGGAGAGAAGCAGAGTGGGGCAGTGTGCTCAGGGGAGGAGGCGGAGCAGAGGTGAGCTGGGGTGGGGAGCAGTTTCTCTGCGGGCCGTGCCCCCCCAGTTGCTGCAGGTGGCCCTTTCCACGCCCCCCTGTCCCAGGTCCCTCCACCTAAATTCCGATGACGACTGGGGCGGCTGAAGATCCGGCTACCACGGTCGCCGCCGAAGGACCTGAAATGCCACCCCCCAAATGCCGACCCCCAGGCCGCCTAGGTCACCTAATAGGTTGCACCAGCCCTGTGCGAGGGTGGCAGTCTGGCTGTCTTCTGTGGGAGGTCCATCATCCCGGAGATTCAGCGGCAATTCGGTGGCGGGTACGCCGAATCCTCAGGACCAGCAGACCTCCTGCAGGCAAGCTGCCGAATCCGCAGGACCGGGGACCTCCCGCAGGCAAGCTGCCAAAGGCTGCCTGACTGCCTGCTTGGGGTGGCAAAAAAGCTAGAGCCGCCCCTGCTAAGCATAGTGTAAATGTATATCTGGTGAATGTGTCCTGCATACTGTTAAATATGTACATCATTGTAAGATATTTAATCACACTCATAGTAACTTGGGAGAGGAATAATTGAAAGGAATGATTATATTTTGTAACTTTTTTTTTTACTATTTCATTTTTAGTAAATGACTGGGCGGGTACAGGAAAAAACACTTTCTGTATGAATAAGTTAACTTGACAAACTGTGGTGGTCCGGTAATGGCTTAGATTGTACTTACCTAAAAGTAAAACATCAAATTAGACCTGGTAATGCATTTTCGGACAGTCCTTCAATAAATGATGGAGTCTCACTGGAACTGGATTTAGAAACACTGTTGCTGATTTGTAAATGATTTATCTTCAGTTTCTTTTGAACAAGAATTTGTGAGAGAGCAGGAGACAAAAATATGTCCAGTACTATTTCAGGAAACAGGAACTGAATAATTATTGTATTTCAGTGAGTGATATATGGGCAAAGATTTCCCCCTGTTTAATAGTAGTAATATGATTAAAGGCCATTGGATAGTATTTTTTTCTACTATTCAGATTGCCAGTTTTCAAGTACTATAAGCAACTATGTTATTTTAAACATAACTTGCAGAAGAATTACCAGTAAGTGGCATCTCCCAGTGTGTTAAAAATGATCTAAAGAGGATTTAAAATTATTGTTAAAATAGTTTCATTGGGATGGATGTGAGCTTACTGACTAGTATACAGTACTTTTTCTTTATCATGCTGGATGCTCCACTCAAGAAACAGTGGGGGTGAAAATGCCATACTGTTCTCACCTACTATATATACACGAATACATACAACATAGCTTCTTACATGCACAAATATCTGTGTATCTACTATATCTGTATAGACATCAGTGAATTATTGTCTATATGCAAATAAAATTTAGTAGCAGGGTTATCTAATTCATATTTTGCAACATTTTATCTTGCATTATAAACCAAAGCAGTAAGATAAACTTCAAAGTAATAAAAGGAATACCAAAGTTCTGTTTAAAATGATGTTCAAGCGGGTTGCTATGGAAACTGCTGAGAAAAGGTTACACTATTCTTATACCATTCTGTGTTAGTTTTTCAGAAAACTGTTACATAACTGGAGTTTTAAAACAACCAGAACATTTGAGTGTTATATAAGTCTTTTAACATTTAACTCTATCCACGTTCAAACTAGAATGCATTTTAAGGTCAATAATGGTTAAATAATGAAGAAGTCTATGTTGTGGATTTTAAACAGGGCTGGAAAACAAACTATTAACACTTTGCAGCTGAAATGGTTGGTTCTAAGGTCATGAGCTTCTTAGAGAGAATGTTAAAAATTGACAAGTCTGAAGGTACACATCTGTGAACAAAAATGTAGGCCATACTTGCAGGTTGAGACTCTTATCCTACGAAGCAGTATCTCTGAAAAATATTTGGGGTTCATAGTGGACAATGAGACAGGGGAATCTTGAGTAGGAGCAGAGAGATTATTTTAGCTCTGAAATTTCACTGATGCGATTGTTGCTGGACTACTGTGTCCTGTTATGGTGCCCACAATTCAAGAAGGATATTGATAAATTGGAAAGGGTTCAGAAAAAGAGCCACAAGTTGATTAAATGATTAGAAAATATTCCTTATGGTGATAGACTCCAGGAACTCAATCGATTGAGCATAACAAGGAAAAGGCTAAGGGGTGGCTTGATTACAGACTATAAGTACCTACATGGGGAATAAATATTTAATAATGGGCTCTCCAATCTAGAAGAGAAAGGACTAACATGATCCAATGTCTCAAAGTTAAAGCTAGACAAATTCAGACTGGCACTAAGGTGAACATTTTTAATGGTGAGATTAATTCATCATTGGAACAATTTATCCAAGGTTGGGATGGATTCTCCATCACTGACAATTTTAAAATCAAGATTGGATGGTTTTCTAAAAGATTTGGTTGAGGAATGATTTTGGGGGCAGTTCTATGGCCTGTGCTATACAGGAAATCAAAGTAGATGATCACAATGGTCCCTTCTGGCCTTAGAACCTATGACTCATTGGGTTTGACTTGTTGTCTTTCAATACTCTGCCTCCATGGACAAAACACTTGCTTTTGAATGAGTTCTTTATTTAAAGAGCTTGCTTGATCAACCAGCACAAACAACCTGTAGGTTTTGATTTAAATTCTGATCTCAGATGTGCTGCTGAGCATTACAGGAGCTGATTTTACAATATATGCCCCTCTGTTTGGTCTGTGTGATCAGAACTGAGCTTTCTAAAAATGTTTCTAGTTCTGTACCAGGCTTAATATCTTAGATGAATTGCAGATATAAATAAAATTGACTTGTTTGTTCTTTTCTGAGGTCTATATTATACCCTTCCTAGGGAAAATTCATGAAAGAGGGATAGAGGGAACAGGAAATTCAGCAAGGAGTAAAGGTTTCCTCCTAACCTCAGTGGAGGGGGTTATGAAGCACCAAATCTGCAGAGCCCAGGGACCCAAAAGGATCACTGCTTCCAACCCACTGGGTCTCTGAGACTCTGCAGGTGAGAACTGATTCTTTTAGGTGCTTTGTCAATCACATCATATCCTCTTGTAACAAGGCTTCATCAGGTGCTGTGCCCCCAGGCACCATGAAGTGTGGCTTCTCTCCAGTTCCTCCTCATTCTGTCCTGGTCATGTCCCTTTCTGACTCTCAGAACCTTGATTTTTACACAATTAGGATGAAGGGGCTTCTGTGGACTCAGCAAGTAAGGGGATCACACTGCAGAGTCTTATGCTAAACCTGCTTCCATACCTGTCCCACTTCAGCTACCTGATCTAGTTACCCTTCTTTCCTAATACTGGTCAGAAGAATAAGGCCATGATTTTGTGCCACCATAAGAACAATACTGGCAGCACTGAAATACGTGCACAGATTAATTTATTACATTTTTGGGCCTCTTTTTAATCTCATCATGAATTCACTTTATTAAGTCAACATATGAAAATGACAGGGTTTTAAACACTGCCATAATCTCATCAAATCTCTCCTGGTGAACTAGAAATGTACAGACTATTCTGAGATGTATAAACAAGTGCATAAAAGATTAAAGCAATTGAGACAGGCATAGAGGATGTGATGCTTTCATTTCCTTTAAGAGTTGTTATCCCAAGGGGAATGCATTAGCGAAGACAGATAGTGAAAGTAAGGAGTGTTCTGTGTGAAGGGTGACTGAATTTCAGATAGTGGGTTATACACCACAGACTGACATTAATTAGGTGCTTGATAATTTGTGAGAAGAAGGCAATCTCTCTGGTCATACCATCGAGATGCCAGTTTGAACATAGTGGTGAATTTTCTCCCTAGAATCTCCTCTCTTCTCAGGCCTGGGTGTATATCATAGATCCCCATAGACACTGGAAACATTTTATGCAGAGATGGTCTTATAGACAGCCTGCCTTCCTGCTTGTGATTCCATAGCATTCTATGGCTACTACAGCAATTGCTTCCCTGGAAAAATAACATTAGGAAACTTTAATCTATTTTTCAGCTTTTTAAAATGCAATATAGCAAGAGGAAATAATAAGGAGTCGTGATTTGCCAGTTCTCTGACATGCTCACACAGAACCCCAGGCTCACCCCTAATTAAGTTGGTCTGTGTTCCTCTTCAGAACTTGAACATCAGCCCAAATTCTGGAAACCTGGACTGATGAAATTTGGACAGCATCCTCCCACCCTACTTGCCCCATTCTTCTCAGGTTGACTCCTACCTCTCCCAGCCCTTAGGGCTTCCTTATAAACATTAGATATATTCAGAAGGACAAAGAGGCTTTTCTATGGGTCTTCATCATACTGTGGAGTTCCAACCCAACTTTCAGAAGGTCACCAGGCAAAGTTGAATTCTCCTCACAGTCCTACTGTACAGGGGAGATTTTGGCAAACCAGTAAAGTGCCTAAAACCACTATTGCTTATTGCTAATAATAGTCAAGTAAGCAGGCCATACTGAACCACTCTTGCTTATTGCTAAAAGTAGCCAAGTCAGCAGGTCATAAATTGGTCATGCAGTGGCCTCAGCGTAACCAAGGCAGGAGGGGAGGGGGTTTTGGGTGCCACAGACAGGGCAGCTTGACCCCACATCCTTCCTGCTAAGAATGTTGAAGTTGCTGATCTATGTATTTTAGAAAAACAGGAAGTCTGTCTATATGTGCCCCCGGGAATGTTTGTCAGGGCCCCAAGGCATGGACACTGAAAAAAAAAAATCTGGTAAATTGATGACCATAAAGAAATCTCTTGCTTGATCTTTAAAAACTGCTTGCTTAGCAAATTTTTTTTGAGGGATATGTCATTATGTTACTAATGTCTAAATAAAGGGAAACGTTTGAGGTAACCGGGCTTCTCAGAAGGGGCTTTTCAGGGATACTCCCTCAGGACGCATCTTGGGGTCCCCACTGGCAGACGGAAGTTTGGCCAGCGGAAGCCTATCAC
The DNA here is from genome assembly GCF_020497125.1 of Mauremys mutica. Classification (NCBI taxonomy): domain Eukaryota; kingdom Metazoa; phylum Chordata; order Testudines; family Geoemydidae; genus Mauremys; species Mauremys mutica. The sequence continues at coordinate 65,478,155 of NC_059076.1, forward strand.
AGTGCCACTCGAAGGCCACACTCAGCTTTGGTCATTATCGAGGGTTGGGGGTGTTTTACTAACCTGTTGCGGATGTGTGTAAGTGCTTGAGATTAAAGTTTAGCTTTAAGTGAAAGCACTCTTGTGTTGTCCTGTTTGTGCCAGCCATCTATCCTTAATTTATTTCCTGACACCACCTCACACAGAGTAAAAGTAACCAAGAGCTTTGGGTTAAAAGCACCCTGGGTAATACTACCATGAGAGCAAATATGTAAATATATAGGTAAATACTATAAAATTAGCTTATACAGGCATTTCTTTGGTAATCTATCTCCATAGTGTCTGAGTACCTCCAGTGTGTCTTGACTCCTCCATTGGACTTTTGTGACTCATATTAACTGTTATGAATGTTGTAGTCCTTTAACATATTAAAATGTGACATGCTATGACTCCCATGAAACATCTATGTTCTTTTCATGCATGTAGTAAGGGTTTTTTGGAAGTGGCCTTGCCCTTGAACAGGGCAATGGAAAATCAGGTCTGGCTTTGTGGGCAATCCCTGCATAATTGACTGAGTCAGAATAGTTCTTCACACTGGCAATGAAACCCCTTAACTTCTAGCATCTGGCTGTTATGGAACTCCCTATACCCAGCTGTTCTGGCTACCAGCTGGTCAAACACTCAGTCATTGGCAAGAGAAGCAGAACTGTTTTCCAGCTCACACTTTTCCAGTAGGGCCATGGGCCCCTTGAAGTCCCTTTCTATGATTGGAGTTTAGTGGGAGGATCATAATTTTTCCAGCCAAATAATATTTTTTGTTGCTCTTCTCTGTACTTCCTCTCCTTTTGATAATGAGGTTGCAATGACTTTTTACATGAATCTTATGAAAAGTGATCCTCCTTTTTTGGATTAGAATTAGAATTTGCATTTTAATATATGAACTATTTGTTTTGTTCAGCATTGGAGAGGATAGCAAGCAGTTATATTTTCCTGTAAGTCAGTTCAGTTATCTAGTACAGTGGGACAAAATAATATTAATTTTACAGATAGGTTTGGGCTCCATCAAATAATAGCCAAACGAAAAGCGAGTACTGTGCAACTTGTCATTGTCTTTCAATTTATCCCAAACTCTCCCCAACTCTGGTTTTTTTCCTTTCCCCTCAGCGAAAGGGTAACTGTCATTTTCGACTATTGGTTCCTTGACATAGACAATCTTTAGGTGCCTCAAAACTGAGTTAAAAAATGTATATGCTCCCACTTCATGAAACAATGAACTTCCCACACACAAAATCTATTCGCTGGTTTATAATGCTGATCTTCCAAAAGATAACAGTACACTTTGAATTTGATTTAATAAATAGTTATTTACACCATTGTTCACAATTATAAAGGTTAAGTTATTAAATTTCTTGGTTGCCAGACATCTTGGATGTCTTTTAATGTATTTTTTTACCAGTTTAAAGAGAGAGACACAAGGTAGTTAAAAGAAACATGACATTTGTTTAAATTTTTCCAGTTATTATATTACATGATTTCCTGGGGCAAATGAAAGAACAGACTGCTCAAGATTAATGGGAAAAGAGGATATCAATATCATTTGTACTTGTGGTGGGATATATGATAAAGATGAAGAAAAGTGAATGAATAAAAGGACAAAATTCACCCATTTATCATAGCAGAGCAATTAAGCCTGCTACTAGCAAATAGGTCATCACACTGTCAACTGATGTAATGGAGAATCTTATAACAGAGATGGATACTAATAGTAAGTACCTGTCAGCACATACACATAGACAGAGAAAGATAAGAGAATCTACTGTAACTGTAAAGGGATCTTTCAACTTTAACAACTTGGACACTATCTGATTAGTTTAATATGAAATGTTTGCCTGTGGGTTAATTAGATTTGTTACTGTCCTAGTGTGCATTTGTGACATTGGTCTCTTTAATGCTTTTAGCATTCATCTCGCCCCTCGATATAGGTGTCTGAATGTCTGACAGAATGTACATTTATACTTATTTTTCTGTGTAAGTGGTGTCAATATTTTACATGCTCAAAACAGCTATCACAACTAACAGAATTCTGCTTTGTGGGCTTGGAGGAGAACAACCCTCCTAAAATAAGTCTGTCCTTTCTCTATACACAAGTTGTATGTAAGATAAAACATACCTCTCTAATGTCCCTTTTCCCACTTGCCCAGGTTAGGATCATTATTTTATTCAGACTCCATTTCTAGTATATTAATAAGGGAACATTTCACCTTGTTCACATTTAAAGCTAGGAATAGTTTATTGAAACTGTCCACCTTTCAACTCTCTATTTTTCAACTCTCCACCTTCCTCTTTGTGATGGCTTTCATCTCAACAGACCCTGTGGCAGAATCTCAAATGACTTTCCCTATTTAAGGCTTTACCTCTTTCTGAAGACCTCCTGCCAAAGTATTCTAACTTTGGAGCACTCTGTTCTATTCATGTTTCCCTATATATCTAGGACTGACATATTCTTCTGTAAGAAACATAAAAATGGGGTTTAAAATGGTTCCTGAAAACATGGATTGAACATTGTTATTCTAGCCAGTTTGAATAGAGACCTGTGATAGGGTGTTCACCTACACCGAAGAGCAACAGGTTAATGGAGGCCTCAAGGGCCTACCACACCCTATCTGAGAGAGGAGCAGTGACAGTGAGTCCTCCAAAACAGTCTAGGGAGGCTGCATAGGAAGCAGCCAATTGGAGGGAGGCTGCATGGAGCAGCCAATCAGGGCCCAGTGGGCTCACATGATAGGGAGCTGCAGGGCAGAGCAGGTCAGTGGCTGCTGGGTGTTCAGGGAGTGAGGACTGTGGGCAGGTCTACACTAAGGGCGGGGGTCGAACTAGGGTACGCAAGTTCAGCTACGTGAATAGCGTAGCTGAACTCGAAGTACCCTAGTTCGAACTACTTACCCGTCCAGACACCGCGGGATCGAAGTCCGCGGCTCCAAGGTCGACTCCGCCACCGCTGTTTGCAGTGGTGGAGTACCGGAGTCGACCGGAGCGCGCGGGGAGTTCGAACTATCGCGTCCAGATTAGACGCGATAGTTCGAACTCCGAGAAGTCGAACTCACCGCGTCGACCCCGCAGGTAAGTGTAGACTAGCCCTGTGTCTCTGAGAGAATAGGGGAGTATCTTGGATAAAGCAGCTGCTAGCAGGGACTGGGGGAGCAAGAGGGAGCTCCTGACTGTCTGCAGGAACTAGCTGGCTCAAGGCCATGAGGAAAGGGCAAAGAAGGTGCTGGAGCTTGCGGCAAGTGGCCCAGTAAACTGAAGCAACAGAGATGAAAGTTAAAGAGGTGCAGCAGGAGGTTGCTATCCACAGGTTTCCTGTGCTGGGACCCAGAGTAGTGGGTGGGCCTGGGGAAGTGGCAGGACTGGACTGAGATACCTACTCCAGAAGGGGAGAAACATGGATGGTGACATGGCTGGAGGGCTGAGTCATGAAGAGGATGCTGTAGTACTTGGACTGAGGTAGGTCTGCAGGTGGAGACGAGATGAGAGAGGCACCACCTGGAGAGGGCGCACCAGTTGGAAGAACTAATCCCCATGACGGCCAGCAGGAGATGCTGCTCTAGTGAGTGAATCCCATCAAAGGACCATTTTAAAAATCTTTTGACTTCTACTTTTGAACTATTCAAAGAAATTGTTTTAACAGTTTATAGTATGTTTTTATCACAGTATCACATTATGTCGTGGAAGGTGGTGCTTCAGTGGGCTCTGGATCAAGTCCTCAGCACCCCTGCTCCTAAATTACTGAAGATCCCTAACAAACACATATCTTGCTCACTCCTTGTGTAACTGTTCTATGGGTAGTTTATTAAGAATTCTTCCTTTCTCAAGATTTCATTCTGCTTTATTCTTACAACTTTTTTTTTAATTAAAGAAAATTGGTAGGGAAAGGTCACATCATTTGACTCATCCTCCATTGTATTGGTTTATTTTGAAATTGAAAATCATATGATCAATATCAGAAACATGCCTGTGTTGACTTGCTAATATTATAAATAAGATGAGACAAATTCATACTGATGTAACTCCATTGACATTAATGTAGGCACACTAGGGATTAATTTGGCATTATATTTCTTCTTTGAGTGATTTCTCATATTAATTCCAATAAGGTGTGTGCATGCTGTGTGCCCAGTCATCGGAAAGTTTTTCCTCTAGCAGCACCCATCAGGTCGGCTGTGGAGCCCCCTGGAGTGGCGCCTTTATGGCACTCAATATATGACCCTGCCGACCCGGCGCCTCCTCAGTTCCTTCTTACTGCCAGGGACAGTTGTTGGAACTGTGGTAACTTGCTTAGCAAGCTCTCCTCGTTTTCCCTAGCCTTTAAGTTTAGTGTAGTTGTAGAGTTATCTCTAGCCCAGTTCAGTTTAGTTAATTAGTTTATGGTAGACAACAGATAGCTGTTGGGAGTGGAGGGGTTCCCTTCCACCCCGACCGCATTCTCCCCTTTGGAACTTGGGGTATGCCTAAATCCCAGAGGTTCAAACTTTGCAAGTCCTGCAACAAACCCATGCCAATGGGTGACCCCCATGGCGCTTGAGTAAAGTGCCTGGGGGAAGCGCACCAAGCGGACATGTGCAGGATTTGTAAAGGGTTTCACTCCAGAACAAAAAAGGAGCGGGACTTCTGCCTAAAGCAGCTCCTTATGGAGGTAGCACTTAAACCGCAACCCACATTGGCACCGCAAGACCTGGCACTGAGCTCATCAGTGCGCAGCACCCGAACGGCAGTGGCATAAGCGGCACCACGGAAGGACTCTGCAAGAGACCCGTAGTACTGATGCTCCCCAGCACTGAAACTTGTGGGAACGGCCCAGCACCAGTCCCATTCCCCAGTGCAGAAGTGGCACCGGAAGCAGGGGAGGAGTGGATCTCCAACTCCGGGACCCACTCCTTCAGAGCCGGCCAGTGGGGTACGTCCCAGGAAGGAGCACCCAGTGCTGAGAACTTTGGAGCTGGCACCGTCGACTTCAGCCCTGCAATGGGGCCCGTCAAGTCTGGTGTAGTTGGACTTCCCAAGACATGGGATTGAGGAGGTGGAACTTCCGTCACTCCAGACACCTTTGAGGCCGTGAGGACCTCATCACCATGACGGCACTGTGGTCCCTGGTCCTCCATGTGACACCGTATTGAGACAAACCGGCAATGCTTTGTCCTTCATCACCATCAGTGGAGGCAAGATACTGCTTGGAGTCTCGGCACCACTCGCAGTCTTGGCGCCACTCGCAATCGCGGCGCTGGTCGGACTTGTGGCATCACACTATGTTGTGCCAGTGGTCCCAATTGCAATGCCAATCCTTGTGCTGATCCCCGTTGCACAGCAGGTCCTGCTCCCGGCACTGGCCATCTTGGCACCGGTCTGCATCTCCGTGCAGACCTTGCTTACGGTACCACTGCAGGTCGCAGTACTGCTCCAGGTCGCGGCACTGCTCCCAGCCTCATGGCGCCACTTCCCCAGCCCAGCTCTGCTTGGCACTGCCCTGGCCATCACAGTCCTGGTCTCCGTCTTTGGACTCAGAGGTGGAGTCTAGATACTTGGAGCGGGGTTGGCACTGGTTGGCTTGGGGAAGACCTAACATGGGGGCAGAGCCATGGCCTACGCAGTGTCAGGGACCAGTGCAGTGGCCATTTTGGACTCCGTGGGCATACCACCAGGCCCAGGGCACCCAATCCAAGGGTTCCCGTTTGGCAGTGTCTGAACCAAGGGTGCTGGAGGCATTGGCCAGTTGCCCCACCCCTAGGGGTGCTGAGGAGGTACCAGCCACACTACCTCTCCTGGAACTGATCCCCATCCCTGTGCCAGATCCCGGGGTGGCTGGCCCTGAAATAGAGGCAGGGTAGGAGGCCCTTGGGGACCAGGAGGGTCAGGAAGACCTCATTCCCCCTTTAGCCTCCTCCTCATCCTCCCCGGATGAGGCGATTGCGGGCATCTCTGCCTCAGGACCACTCCCCGTAGACAGCCATGCCCACCAAGACCTCCTATGTAGGGTAGCATGGAATATGGGTGAGGTGGTAGAGTCAGAGGACCCAATGGTTGACATCTTGGCCCCGGAAGGCCCATCGATGGTGGCTCTACACCTTATCAAAACTATCCTGGCCAACACAAAAACCATTTGGCAGACTCCAGCCTCCATCTCTCCCACCGTGAAGGGTTTGGAGAGAAAGTATTTCATCCCCTCTAATGGGTACGAATACCTCTTCACACACCTGCAACCCTGCTCATTGGTGGTGACTGTGGTAAACAAGAGGGAGAGGCAGGGACAGCAATCCCCAGTGCTTTAGTCAAAGGACACCAAGCCCCTGGATTTGTTTGGGCACAAAGTGTACTCCGCTGGGGATTTGCAACTCAGGATTGCCAACCAGCAGGCAATCCTGAGTAGATACAGCTTCAACTCCTGGAACTCGATGCTGAAATTTAAGGAGCTGGTGCCTGAAAAGTCCAGGGAGGAGTTTGGAGCTATCATGGAAGAGGGCAAGGCAGTGGCATGGACCTCTTTACAGGCCTCACTGGATGCTGCAGACTCGGTGGCGCGTCCTTGTCCTCTGGAATCACTATGAGGCATAGCTCATGACTGCAGGCCTCGGGGCTTCTGCCCAAGGTCCAACAGACCATGCATGACCTGCCATTTGATGGGGCGGGCCTGTTTATGGAGCAGACGGACTCCAGGCTGCATAGCCGAAAAGACTCCTGGCCAAAATGAAATCATTGGGTATGCACACCCCTGGAATCCAATGTAAACATTATAAGCCATAGCAACATCAGCAATGCTCCTGTCCTCCTCGGCTGATGCAGGAGTTCTATAGGAGAAGGGGCAGGAATGGCAGACGTAAGCCTTCCCACCCCCTGTCTGGTAGGACCAAGGGCTCGTCAGGCTCAAAGAAGGCCTTTTGAAGGTGTTTCTGAGGATGGCACCCCAGCCATGATTCTGGATCCTTCCCCTTCTTTCTTGAATCATCTGTCCCACTTCTACCATGCTTGGTCCCAAATAACATCAGACTGCTGGGTTCTTTGCATGGTAGAAGTGGGATATTCTCTCCAGTTCTGCTCCTCCCCTCCCAAACATCCACCCTCTTCCCCATCCCTCTTCAGGGACCCTTCTCACAACAATTCCTTATCCAGGAGGTGCAGGTGCTCCTCACCATAGGAGTGGTGGAGGAGGTTCCTCAGGAGCTATGTGGCAAGAGATTCTATTCCTGATACTTCCTAATCCCCAAAGCCCAGGGGGGTCTCAGACCCATTCTAGACCTGCGGGGGACTCAACAAATTTATGGTAAAGTTGAAGTTCCGCATGCTCTCTGTCAGTACAATTATCCCTTCTCTGGATCTAGGAGACTGGTACTCCGCCCTCGACATGAATGATGAGTACTTTCACATAGCTATTCGGCCTGCACACAGATGATTCCTACAGTTTGTGGTCAACCACAAACATTATTAGTTCATGGTTCTCTGCTTCCGACTGTCAACTACCCCGCGAGTGTTCACCAAGTGCATGTCATTTGTAGCAGCCTTCCTCCGAAGGAGGCAGGTGCAGGTATACCCCTACCTTGATGACTGGCTGCTCAGGGGGCACACCGGGGAGCAGGTGAAGGCTCAAGTCCGATTAGTCAGATCCACTTTTGAGAGACTTTTGAGAACAAGTCAACCTTGTCACTGACCAAAAGAATAGAGTTTATCAGGGCAGTGTTGGAGAAGCTAGGGCGTTTTTGCTGGAGACCCAATTCCAAGCCATGACAGACATTATTCAAGGCCTCAGGTAGTACCTGACCACTACAGCAAGGGGATGCCTGAGTCTTCTCGGCCACACAGCAGCCTGCACTTACATGATCTGTCATGGCAGACTGAGGTTCAGGACGCTTCAGGCGTGGCTCACTTCAGCCTATCGCCCAGGGCACGACAGGCTGGATTCAGTGGTCACGGTGCCAGAGCAAGTACTTGAGTCCTTCCAGTGGTGGCTCAACCCTCAATCAGCATGTGAGAGCGTTGCCTTCAATAGCCCCCAGCCCTCCTTGTCCCTGGTAATGGACGCATCAGCTCTGGATGCGGCACGCATTTGGGAGACCTCCAAATACAGAGCTTGTCACAGGTTGAGCTCTGCCTACATATCAATATCAAGGAGCTGAGGGTGATGCAACTAGCATGCCAAATCTTTCAGGCCCATTTACAAGGCCAGTGTGTGGCAGTTATGATGGACAACACCACCGCCATGTTTTTCATCAACAAGCAGGGTGGGGCCCTTTCTTCTCCCCTATGTCGGGAAGCCCTCTGGCTATAGGAGTTCTGCATAGCCCACTCCATTCACCTGGAAGCATGCTATCTACCAGGAGTTCAGAAAACATTGGTGGACCACCTCAGCAGATCCTTCCACAATCACAAGTGGTCCATCTGGCCGGATGTCGTACACTCCATCTTCCAAAGATGGGAGTGTCCCCAGGTTGATCTGTTTGCCACTCAGAGCAACAGAAAGTGCCCAATGTTCTGCTCCTTCCAGAACCACAGCCCAGGCTCAATCACAGACGCATTCCTGCTACCTTAGGGAGGCCTCCTGTTCTATGCCTTTCCCCCGATCCCTCTCATAAACAAGGTCCTACTCGAGGTCCTACAGCGATGGGGTGGAGATAATTCTAGTGGCACCAGTGTGGCCTCGACAACAATGGTACACCATGCTCCTGGAGCTGTTGGTGGATCCCCAATCATGTTTCCACTCCTCCCCAACCTGATCACTCAAGACCAGAGTTGTCTTCATCACCTCAATGTCCAGTCCCTCCACCGCATGGCCTGGAAACTTCATGGCTGAACCCCATAGAGCTTCTGTGCTCAGAACAAGTAAGAAAGGTCTTACTCAGCAGCAGGAAACCTTCCACTAGGGCCATGTATCTGGCAAAGTGGAAAAGGTTTTCTTGCTGGTGTGACCAGTGTCATACACCCCCACTTCAGGCACCTGAAACAGCAAGGCTTGGCAGCATCATCTCACTGCTATCTCGGCTTTCCATCCTGGAGTATCTGGACACACCGTCTTTGCCAACCTCATGGTTGGTCAGTTCGTTAAGGTTCTGGTCTGGCTACCTCCTCAGAATAGACAGCCTGCTCCTGTGTGGGACCTTAACTTGGTCCTCTCCAGACTAATGGGGTCCCTATTTAAACTGCTGACAACTTGCTCCCTTCTCTACCTGTGGTGGAAGGTAGCTTTCCTGGTCACCATTACATCAGCAAGGAGGGTGTCTGAGTTAAAGGCCTTACCTCTGACCTACCTTATACGGTTTCCCACAAGGATAAGGATAAGGTGCAACTCAGGCCTCACCTGGCCTTTCTTCCTAAGGTTGTGTGACATTTCCATACTGGCCAAGACATATTCCTGCCTGTTTTTTATCCTAAGCCTCATTCCAGTAGCTGTGAGCAAAGGCTGCACTCTCTGGATGTTCGGCAGGCGCTAGCCTTCTACATTGAGCGCACTAAGCCATTCAGGAAGTCAAACCAGTTGTTTGTAGTAATGGCAAACCAGATGAAAGGGCTTCCAGTCTCATCTCAAAGAATATCTTCCTGGATCATGTCCTGCATCCGCAAGTGCTATGAGCTGGTCAAGACACCAGCCCTGGCTCTTATGGCACACTCCCCAAGGTCACAAGCCTCATTGGCGGCATTCCTGGCCCAGGTCCCAATACAAGAAATTTGCAGGGCAGCAACTTGGTCCTCGGTGCATACATTAACTTCTCATTACACCATCATCCAGCATGCCAAATATGATGCAGCTTTCGGCAGAGCGGTGCTCCAGTCAGCGATTCCATAACTCCGACCCCACCGCCTAGGTAAGGCTTGGGAGACATCTAATTGGAATCGATATGAGTAATCACTTGAAGAAGAAAAAACGGTTACTCAACTTCTTGTAACTGTTGTTCTTCAAGATGTGTTGCTCATGTCCATTCCAATCCCACCCACCTTCACCTCTGTCAGAGTAGCCAGCAAGAAGGAACTGAGGAGGCGCCAGGTCAGCAGGGTCATATATTGAGCATCCTGGAGGTACCACTCCAGGGGGCTCCACAGCCAACCCAACGGGTGCTGGTAGGGGAAAAACTTTCCGACAACTGTGCACATGGCACGCACACACCTAATTGGAATGGATATGAGCAACACAACTTGAAGAACAACAGTTACGAGAAGGTGAGTAACTGTTTTTTACTTTTCACAGTGATTTATGAGCAAGAGACATAAGAAAATTAATTATTTACAGACAGTAAATAGAGTTCTCAGAATATATTGTTTCCATAGATTTTTTCAATTTTTTAAATGATTAATTTCTGTAGCATCCATCAGACACAGAAGGGATGCTTTAAACCACTGATCCCCAATTTTGCATGCCAATCTTGCAAACATGCATGTACCTAAATTAATACATGTGAAGAGCCCCATTAAATTCAATCCCACTTTGTGTAAATGTTGCCGGATCAGGTCCTTGGAGTTTTTCACTGAACCCAATAGATCCTCAGCTATCAAATCTTCTAACTCCCATTTGGAATCCTGAGTCTCATGTATGCCCTGAAGGAACCTAGGGAGATTACCTGTGGATTTGTGGAAGCAATATATTTAAATAGGTCCAAAGACACTTAGTTCAATCTAAAATTGAACATGGGGTGCCTACTTCCAAAACAAAATTGGTAACAAATGTAAGGAATCTAGCTATGTTGCAGGTGGTTCACCCCAACATCTGGTTTAAATCTCTACTTCTCCATCTCATCTTCCCTGCTAAATACACTTCAAAACAAAGAGGAAAGAACTGAGAGTCAAGTACAAAAAAGGATGCACAAATGAGGGCTGGTGAATGGCTCCCTGTGCTCAGCGGCAGAAGGCTCTTAGGAAGTTGGACCAGATTTATGTCCCTACTCTTATTTATTTTTTCATTTCATGAATCAGTTATTAATGTTTATGTAGGTTGCCTTTTTAGCATATGTTTTACATCTTGTCAACTTCCAGTGAAGATTATCTCATAACATCACTTTACTTTGCATAGCACAGCTTAGTGCAACAGATACTGTGGCATCAGAGCACAGTTAGATGGTTAAAAATGAAATGGTTTGCCAGTAAACATTTTCTAGTTAAAATGTGTTTTAAAAAACCTCCACCTAAATCCAGTGAAGAACTTCACCTTGCATCTTGGTTCAAACTTTTCCACAGGTAGGAAAGGAATTAAGGTGAGAAAATAATGGACCACATGCAACACTTCTGTGGATAAACCCACAGGAGAATAAAACATGCACCCAACACTCCATGAGTTAGCACTCCTGACATTTAAGTGACCTCTCCCGTTCAACGGGGAGGTGAAGTTTTGCCTTGCATGGAAGAAGTGTGACCTGGCAATGTAGTGAATCTGAGCTGAACCCACAGATTTCACTGAACTCACAGTCCCGCAAATCCTGGGCCATATCTGACGAGCACCATTCAGTTGTTCTTCAGTCCTGGCAGCACATAGCCCTGTGAGATCCATCTAACCATTAACAGTCACTTCATGCCTTCCTTCTAATCCCTTCCCCAGGGGTAGAAATCAGAGGGTTCTATAAACACTAAAGTGGATTTCTGCCAATACCAAAAGGGCATGAGGGCAGTTTACCCCACTCTTGGTCCCTTTTCACCTCCAAAAACTTCTTTCCTCAAACCACTGAACCTGTGTTGTGTGCAGCTGGAGTGCAGGGTCTTCCACTGTGTATGGGTGTGTGTGTGTGTTAATCTGCAGTGAATCAGTTGCTTTCCTCCATCAATTTGATTTTGCTTTGCTCTTCAGCACTTGGTGAACAGAGCATGTAGCCCAATATTCTTGACTTAAGTGCATATTGGCCTACCAGATTTCTTGCTTGGCATAGTTTAATAATTGCTGAATTTCTTTCTGCTCCAGTTTTCTGCTTCCATGAACAGCAGTTTAAGATTAATTCATACTGTCCCTTCACAAATTATTACCTATGAACCAGCAAATATAAAATATCTAAACTCAACTAAAATGTCTCATTATTTTGTAATAGGCCCTAATTTGTTACAATCAGAAGTAGTGCAACATTTTCCAAAGTGATTTTGTCACATAAACTTCCAAATAATAAATTAAAGGAAGTTTTCCAGAGACGGTGAAGATTAGCGACACTGCCATTCAAATAATGACTGCAAGGTAAAAATATATCTTTGTACAGCGGTGCTAGGTTATAGCTAACATTACAGTGCACCAGAGTAGTCAAATTAATGTAAAGCAACCACATCATTGTCTTCATTGTAAAAAAAGTAGTTGTATCAAAATAGGAGGGTGAAGCAGAGCACAGTCTGATATTATTTAATGGGATGTAGGAAAATGTTATGTTTTTGTATGCAGTGAGTCCCCACACATGTTGTCTTAGGTCCCAATTCAGCAATCACTTATGACTATGCCTAAGTCCATCCCTATTTACACCAGCATTTAAACACATGCTTGAATCCCTTTAAAATAAATAGGACTTATTCATGAACAAACTTAAGTCCATGCCTAAGAATGGATCTGTGGATTAAGACAGTTTTCTGGAAGCTTGGGTTGCTAGGACAGCAGCACATTGGTGCTCTTTGTGATGGCTGTAGATTTTTTCAAGTGGAAAAAGATCCAATCTTAATTTTTTAAATGAAAGCTTAATTTGAATAACATGGTATAATGTACACAAAACTAAGGAGAGATCATAAAAGCACATCATCCATGGTATATTTTTCACACATTTTCTTCTGTTGCTGCTATTAAGGCACTTATTGAAGGATGTTGATATGCTTTTTAATTAAACAGTGCTCCCTCAGACTTACTGTCTCCACATCAGCATGAGAGCCACAGACCCTGGCTCTGTCCCTCAGGATTAAGAGCCCACAGCTGTGCCTGCCCAGTTGTCAGACAGCCAATGAGCATTGATGGGCCTCAGCAGAACCACCTGATTGGCTAAGGCAGCCAGGTGGCTTGCTCTTAAGCCCAGCAGCTGCAGAGGATCAATTGCTAATGTATGAGTGAAGATGGTGCACTGCAGGAGCAAGCTGAGTAGAGGGTTGTGGCTTGCCTTGGCCTCCAGCTGAAACAAGGTTAAACACTGAAATTGACAATATCAGTGAGGGGGGTGGGAGAGAAAATTTCCTTGGACTATAGGAGAAGCCACAGGGAATAAGAAATGGTATCAGAGCAGGAAAAATGGGAAGGAAAAAAAAAGATTAGTTGTATCAGGATTTGAACAAGAATGAATGCATAGAAATGAAAAACAAAAATGCCAAATCAGTGACAGCAGATGTGAGAATAGGAGATGTCAACCCCCTGAAAATGGCAGAATGGATAAAGCAAAGTGTTTGTGATATACAAAGAGCTAAAATAATGCAGTGTGGAGATCTATTGATAGAATGTACACATAAGGAGCAAGCTGAAAAATGTCTTAAAACTGAAACCTGAAGGAAAATGGAAGTTACTTGTCAACTGTCTAAATTCCTGATGGAAGCAAGAGGGGTTGTATAAGGAGTGTCACTAGGATTGTCTGACGATGATATAAAAAAGAGTATAGGTGAGGATAAAGTATTATTTTTTAAATGGCTACTTAGTAGGAGAGAGAGAGAAAACTGGGCATCTATGGCTGTACACATAATGCTTAAAGGTGTGACATTTCCGGATAGAATCCAAATGGAGTATCAGTCTTTCTGGTTTAAACCATATATTTCCCCCGACGTTCCTATGAGGTGCTATAATTGTCAATCTTGTAGACTTCAGCTGGTGTACCATCTGACCCTGCTATATCCTGTGTACATACTCATGCACACTGAGAATGACCTTCAGTTCATACTGGATTTTCTTGCACAAACTTACCAAAGCCTAGGACTCAATATTGGAAAGACTAAAGTGCTCTATCAACCTGCTTCAGGCCTGGCATATGATCCACCACAAATCACCACTGAGGGTCAGACTTTGGAGACAGTTGAGCACTTTTGCTACCTTGGTAGCCAACTTTCTCAAAATGCAAAAATCAACAGTGAGTGGCAGCTGTTTGTAAGGGAACAATGAGGTGTTGTAAATGTGGAAGAAATCACTCATATGAGAATGGTGTTGAAGGAACTGAGTCTAAAGGCAGCAATTGTGGTGGGAAAGCACAGTCCAGCATATAGAGGATGTGCAGTAGCAGAATGAATTAGAGAAATACAAAAAATTAAAATAATTCAAAAATTATATGTGGAGGCTGCCAAAAGGTACTCAGTGAAGAAAATAGAAAAAGAAAAATACATAAGAAAGAGAGAGGATATGCAGGGGCAGCAGAACACATCTCTTGTCAGGAGGAGAATGGGAGACAATGTATTGCTTGTAGGTAAAAAGAAGTTTATACCATTAATTATAGAAGTAATTAACTGAACATTGTAGATGAGGGGAAAAAATGAAAGAATTAAATTCATAACAAAACCAGCAGAAAAATATCTAAAGATAAACAACCTCTCAATAGATCATATCATGTTATTTTAAATAAGGCAAAATACAGCTTATATAACGTGTTCTTAACAATCATTAGTTGGAATGCATGAAGTTTAATAATGCATGGACAGGAATTTAAGAAAGCCATCTTTGAAATGGGGAAAAAGCCTGATGTAATATGTATGCAAGAAACATGGCTAATATGTAAAATTGTGTTCAATCTACCAAAATACAGTATACTCTGGAGGGGTAGAGCAGCTACCAGAAGTGGGGGGGGGCTGTTTATTTTTAGAAAAGGCACTTAGATTGAAATAGATGTGCAAAAACTAGGTTTTGAATATAATGCTATTGAGATTCATGCAGAAAAAAACACTTATATACAGATTTTTATGTTTAAAATACATGTAAAAATTTGTTATTGCAGAATTAGAAAAACTAACTAATAATTCCAAAACCCATTAATAATTTGTGGATATTTTAATAGTCATAATGCGTTAAGGGCAATTAAGAAAACTGACCTAAATGGTAAATACCCAGGGCAATTTATGGCTAGGTGTTGATGGGCAAGGATAGCTCAGTGGTTTGAGTATTAGCCTCCTAAACCCAGTGTTGTGAGTTCAGTCCTTAAGGGGGGGCCATTTAGGGATCAGGGGCAAAAATCTGTCTGGGGATTGGTCCTGCTTTGAGCAGGGGGTTGGATTAGATGACCTCCTGAGGTCCCTTCTAACCCTGATATTCTATTACCCAGTAATATTGAATATAGGAGAATCTATAAGATTTAAAACAGTGGATGGATCATTTTCTGGTTTGGATTTGGGAACTGCAACAAATAATATAACTAGTAACAGGGGCGGCTCTAGGATTTGCGCCGCCCCAAGCAGGGCGGCACACCGGGGGGCACGCTCTAGCGGTCGCCGGTCCCGCGGCTCCGGTGGACCTCCTGCAGACGTGCCTGCGGAGGGTCCGCTGGTCCCGCGGCTCCGGTGGACCTCCCACAGGCATGCCTGTGGATGCTCCACTGGAGCTGCGGGACCAGCGGACCCTCCGCAGGTACGTCTGCGGGAGGTCCACCGGAGCCACCTGCCGCCCTCCCGCGGGACGCCGCCCCAAGCGTGCGCTTGGCGCGCTGGGGTCTGGAGCCGGCCCTGACTAGTAAATGCAGCTGGGAAATTCCTAAAGAAGATGGAATGGGAAGTGATCACCCTTATTGAGTACCAAGGCCGAGGAAAAGTGGAAAACAAAGATTCCGAGCTGGAATTTTCAAAAAGCTGATTGTGGCCTTTCCAAGGTTAAATGTGTTAAATATTTACAAGTTTACAAGTGACAACCTAACAGAATTCTATAACAGCATAATAAAAGGAATTACAGCATCAGCTGATCTGGCCAGCTACAAAACATCATATTTCCCCCAGACTTAGACATTTGTTTCCCTGATGGAATGAGGATTGCAAATTAGTAATCAAGCAAAGAAATAAGGCATACAAGCATGTCAAACACAACAAATAGTAAAGACATAATGAATTCTAAAATATGTAAGGTGGTAATGCAAAGGATTATCAAAAAGCCCCCCCTACCCCCCCCAAAAAAATTGGAGAAATTCGTGGGATACTGAATGAGGATTCAAAGCTTTCAAAAATATAGAAGCAAATTCAAAGAATGAATGGAATTTTAAGTAAAAACAAATGTATAGCTGATCTTATTGTAAACAATGAAACACAGGTCTCCAACTTAGCAAAGACAGGCATTTCAGCAAAAGAATTCCAAAAGGTCAACAGTGATTTGAATCAAAGCAATGAGTTTCATGGGGGGGAAAAAGGTGATTTAATGAGCAAAACTTTAAATTCATAAGTGGCTTCAGAGAATATACTGATGTGTTAAACAAAAATTTTAGTATACAGGAGCTTATTACAGGCATTACAAAAAGGAAAAATACAGCCCCCGATAAAGATAATACAAGTAACAAAATGCTTCAATTCTTGTCAGAAGGAAGTCTAAAGATTCTATTGTAGTTATATAATGATACATGGGGGTGGGAGGGGAAGACTGCTGCTGATAGAATGGAAATAAGCATTGGTGATACCAATTAGGAAACTAGGCAAGGTACATACAAAACCTGATGCTTATAGACCTATAGACCTCGCACCATGTTTGAGGAAAATCATGAAAAAATGATAAATGTAAGACTAATGGAATCCCTGGAGAAAAATTATATAACTGGGCTATAAAGTGGTTTCAGAAAAGGAAGACACACAGTTGATCATATAGGGAGACTAGAAATGGAACAACAACAAAAAAGCATAAGGACTAAGAACTTTATAAGTCTTCCTGGACATTGAAAAAAGTATCTGACATGCTATGGAGGGAAGTCCTCCTATGTAAACTAGCCAAAATTGGAATGAAAGGAAGAATGTTTTGGTGGATAAGGGACTTCTTAAGTGATAGAACTATACAAGTCAAAGTGGGAACAGCATTATCAAAACCCTACAAGCTTACAAATAGAACGCCACAAGGGAATATTATTAGTCCTACTTTGTTTTCCATTATGATAAATGACCTCCTGGAAAGTGTGCAGACAGGAATAGATATTTCCTTTTTTGTAGATGACTATGCTGTATAGACAAAGCATAAAAGACTTAAAGTAGCTGTGGAAAAGACAAATGAGTCACTCCAGAGAATTTCCAAGTGGGGAAATGATTGGGGATTTAAATTCTCACTTACAAAAACTATGGGAATGCTTTTAACCAGGAAGAAAATTAGGGAAGACTGGAACTTATTTCTTTATAGTGAAAATATTCGGAAGTTCAAAAGTTTAAGTTCCTAGGAGTATTGTTTGATAATAAATTAACTTGGAAGGGCCACAGAGATAAAATCATACAAAAGTGTAAAAGTAGGATGAACTTATATAAAAGTGTACCTGAAAACCAATGGGGTGTCGATTAAGGTATTGATGATTATGAATAGAGCATTAATAAGATCAGTTTTAGACTACAGATGCCTAGCTTTTGGTTCAGTCTCAAACAATTTTTAGAAAGTTGGAACTGCTCCGGGCCCAAGCTCTATGACTAGCATGTGGTGCAATGGTAACACCAGTGTGTGTGCTGCAAATAGCCACTGGAGAAGCACCTGTAAATCTGAGGATGAAACTACTAGATCTAACTTTCTGGGCAAATGTAAAAGGGAATAATGCAAATAGAAGTACACAACAGATTTATGAAGATTGTTGGGAGCTTAGGACAATGTGATATGGATTGCCACAGACTTCCTCATGCTATTGAGTCAAAAAGGGGGCAAGGAGACATCGTACAAAGAAAATTGAGAACTAAAAATTTTTAGGAAATTAAAGTAGTGCTGGATGGTTATTCCCCCATTTGGGATGTGGAATTGTATGAAGAAACCAAAGGAAGGACAAATACACACATTATGACCAATTTCTGAATTTATGTATGAAAAAAGGGGCCAACTTTGCCACATCTATACAGATGGATCAAAAGATGACAGTTTCAGTAGAGTGGGAACAGCCTTCAGTATTCCTAGTCCTGGAATCCAGAAATCTAAAAGGCTATCAAATAATATGGCCATTCTGATGGCTGTACTAATAGGGATAACATTGGCACTAACCTGGGTAAGAGAGATACCACTGGCTGCAGCTGTAATTTTGTCTGATTTTCTTGTCAGGCATTATGACAATCAGAACAAGGACTCTGAAAATCAGAAATGACATAAGTGAAATAATGGCCCTAACAACAGAGATAGCACATGCAAGTATCTGTAACAATAGCATATCGGACTATCTGGAAATGAAATGGCTGACAAAGCAGCAAAACAAGCTCTAAAAAGATGAGGAGGTGAATATTAAGATACCCTTGAGTAGATAAGTATTTAAAAGTGTAGTCACAAAGGAGTTTCAAAGGAATGGCAAGAACTATGAACTAAGGAAACAAAAGGACAAAGGTTTTATGATGCATGTTCAAAAATCAAAGATAATACTACAATCCACAGTCATGACAGAAAAAGTGAAGTAGTCATTTTTAGTGTGCTAGCAGGACATTTGTGCCTTAAATGATAACTTAAACTCATTACAAAGACACAGAGGTGGGCTGTGTAATATGTAGCAAACCAAAGAAACTGTTGATCATATTCTATGGCATTGTGGGCAATATTCTATGGAAAGAATGTTTCTTTATGAAAAATTGAGTCAGCTTGGTATCAAAGATTTTTCCCTAGAGGGACTAGTGAGAATGTCAGGAAGATGGACTAGTGCAAAAAAAAGCCTTGCTGCATTTCTTTAAAGATACTAAACAAAAAGTATATTTATTGTTAAAAAACTCGACACTAACAAGGAATGAAGAAGTGGCGGTCGTAGCCTCATATGATGGGACTGCTGCACCAAAACCAACAAAGACAAAACATCAGCAGCTGCCAGATTCACATGCCTGCGGATTCTCTGCCTCCCTGTGCTCACCTCACTTCAAGACCTGCACCCAGCCTTGCTCCAACCTAGACCCTGCCCTGCACCCTGCCTTGTTCCAGTCCTTTCCCAGCCCTGCTTCTACCTTCCCTGGTTCCAGGTAATTCATCTCTGATTCTTGGCTCTGACTCTTTTTTGGACCTTGGTTTTGGAATTTGGACTCTGACTTGGTTCTGACCTGCTCTGACCACTAGGCCAGGCAGTCAGACCGTACAATAATGTCACAAAAAAAAGAGGTTTCAATAAGCTCTATTGAAGTTTTTCTTCTCCCTTGGGAGAGGATTAGAGAGAGAATAAACCACACCAGACAGAAGTTAGTCATGTCACTAAATGAACTACTAGGAGATCTTCAGGTACTCTAGTGATGAAGGTGGCACAAGAAATTGAATAGAACTTGTACAGAAATCTTAGCAAGGGGTCAGGGAGCATGCTCAGAAGTGGTTTCAATAGCTTATCTATTTTACTTTTATTTTTCCCCCATCCCCAAGCCAAAGCTAACCAAGTATATGTTCCTTAAAAGGACCTAGGCCCTGATCCTACACTCACAGAAGTAAAATACAAACTTGTATTTCCTTCAGTGGGTGGAGGATTCTGCCTTACATCCATGCCAAGTTTGAAATTCCAATCAATTTTGCTATAGCTCTGTTCAGAAAATTGCTGTTGAAACTTTGTTCCACAAGGAGAGAAATATATTTTAATATTCACTAATGTATTTTAATATTCAAAACTCAAAAATGACTCTGACTTAATAGCTATTGCTCAATTATATATGCATGCGTGCATGCACACAAATATCACATTCTTTTTCAGAGAGCATATACAGAAAACTTCAGCCTAAAAAGATGCAAGTTTTGGAAAGTTATCAAGGTATATAAAAAGGGAGTTATAATGGAAAGTGTTTTGGAACAGCAATCCCTCCCAGCAACCATTAAAATAATCATTGCTTTGATGGAAAAAACCTGAATGATTTTAGAAATGGCTCTTTCTGGTATGTTGGATAACTTTGCAGAGCTGTTTGCTTCAAAACCTTTTTTGGTTTCAGATTGTTATATATATCTATATCTATATACACCTCTACCCCGATATAACACTGTCCTCGGGAGTCAAAAAATCTTACCGCGTTGTAGGTGAAACCGCGTTATATTGAACATGCTATGATCCGCCAGAGTGCGCAGCCCCGTCTCCCCAGAGCACTGCTTTACCACGTTATATTCAAATTCGTGTTATATTGGGTCACGTTATATCGAAGTAGAGGTGTATATATAAATAGATAGATGCTTCTTGACTACATGAATATTAAAATGTCTAATTATTGTCACCAATAAAATGTTATGACTTCTGAAGAAGCAAAGTGGATGATATAAAACACCAAGGTTCTTTATTCACATTTAGCATAATAAACATTCAGAGATCAAGTAAATATATTCAACCAAAACAAATTTGAAAAAAAAGGATATTTGAAGGAAGAAACCTATTCACACACTACAAAGTAAACTTATTCCACTCTTCGCATTAGGTAAGGACTGTCAAAAGGAAAAAAGTTGAAGATAAGGATGGTACTGTCAGGGCTGGTGCAACCATTTAGGTGACCTAGGCGGTCTCCTAGGGCACTAGGATTTGGGGGGTGCCATTTTCTTCAGCAGCGACCGTGGCGGCCGGATCTTTGGCTGCCCCAGTTGCTGCCGGCATTTAGGCAGAGGGAGCTGGGGCAGGGGAGCATGGGGAGGGCCGCCTGCAGCAAGTAAGGGGGGGGACGGCACACAGGGGAACTCCCTGCCCCAGCTCACCCCTGCCCCGCCTCCTCCCCGAGCACGTGGCTGCTTCACTTCTCCCGCCTCCCAACACTGAACCTGATCTTCAGTAGAGTCTGGGCAATAATAACTCAGCACTAAAATGAAGTTGATTGCTCATATTGCTAATGTATTTGTGCTGATGGTGTTTTTTCCCCAACATCTTTATACATGCCATTGTTTGAAATTATAAGTATAATATTCAGAAGAGCTTTAAATGCAGGATATAGTGGATTGTGCAATTTATTTATTAGTCATGTCACTAGTACCTTTTATCTTCTAAATGGTGCGCCTGACATTGTGCCTTTACTTCTGAGATGGCACTCTTCTACCTAGCTGTTCAGTTACCCTCAGCCACCTCCTCCCTTGGTGTGTAGTTACTTTTCATGGGCATTTACCCTTTGATAACTTTGAAAATCACTCCATGGACCTATCAGCTGAATTATCCCTAAAAATAGTAGAGTAGGATTCTATAGTCCCTTTGGGAGACTTTCAAGGGGTCAGAGCCAATCTACTGGCTCTTAGGCCTGGTCTACATTTAAAAGTTTTGCTGGAATAGCTATGTTGGTTAAGGGTGTGATTTCCCCTCCCAATATATTTACTATGCTGGGAAATGCCCTAGTATAAATAATATTTTTATTTATTTTTTGCTGGTCCATCTATCCATCTAGCTAAGAGCGAGCCAGGAACAGCTTATTTTTCTAGAGGAACTGGTATAAGCTACAGTGGCAAAAGGACACTTTTTTTGCCAATAGAAACTATCTAAACTAATAGTTTGCCATTAAGTCAACAAATCTTTCATGTGTAGGCTAGGCCTAATTTTGAAATCCTGAGGGGTGGCACATATGCAAGCTGCCAGATAGGAAATTGTGGGCAGTCGTACCAATCTTTCTGAATAAAAGAAGTCTGAGGTTTACATTCTTTGCATTTTAAATTTCACTATTCCTGACAGCACTGCAATCTCATCATTAATGTGGTAGGTTATTTTAATATGGAAACTATTTTTGTTATGCTGTATGTTTCAAAGCAAACTACTATTCATTTTGAATTAGAACTTGTGTGGTGGGTTTTTTTTCATTATTTCCAGACTAGTTATCAACCAACTAGTAACACATCATTCAGGGGACTTTTTCTGCTCCTGTGAAAATGCTAAACCTAATGGATTTCATACAATATGTTGTTCAACTTGCCTCTCTATTAAATGGAGTCATTAAGTAGAATAAGCTGACTTTTCAAAAATAGGGTTTTTAATAAGGAGAGACATTTGTTTTAAATAGACATCATTAATCATATAGTTAAATGACCAATTAAACTTTTCTTTGATTTGCCTCATTTTGCTTAAATACATTAAATACCAGACTATAGTGGGGGTGATAGGATATGATCAAAGGTTTGTGGCTGTTTATTACCAAGAAATTACCATCTTTTGCCATCCAATTTTGGTGGTATATTTTGCCTAACAGAGAAACCACCTTTCAAATTTTAGCATGCAATTATCCAAAAACACATGTTGGTCAGCTTCATGCTGCTTTGTGGCAGGTGGTCAAATTCATTTTACTTATTAGGTTATTCTTCTAAGCAGACTGGACTTACTCAGAGCAGTAAGCTTTTTCTTTGCTCTCTAATGATGATTGGAATGAGGGAAATAAAACATGATTCACAAAATACTGTTGAATTATAAAAAGAAGGTTGGGAGAAGAGTATTACCATACATCTGTGGTGGTGTTATTTTTTGTGGACTCCTTTTATGCCACTCAGAATCTCACTTTTGGTGCACAAGTACTTGACTTAATCATCATTCAATGCAAAGAGTTATGCCTGGTGACTGACTTTACTTGTGCCCACTCTCAGCCTTATTTTACTGATGCTGGATTAAAACAACATTGTACTGTTTGTGAGAGACTTTCAGGATCATGACTTGTGTATATACATCAATGTATGGATATATAACATACCTGCCTTTAAAAAAAAAATTCTTCCCCTTCCCTTCCTGTCTGGATCTACAAAATTAAAATGGTTAAGATGGCCACTCTCCTGCTGACCATTCTAGATGTAAACAAAAAATTTGTGATCCTGTTCAACTTCATCTCTACTCACACTCCCACCTTACATTTCCATTTTGGAGCTAAGTTCTGCTTTTGTAAGTTCTAATGAAACTGACATTTTTCTTGAAACTCAAAGGGCTCAAAAGTACACAACAGTTCCAGTGAGAACTCAATGACATCATGCCATATACTTGGAGGTTTTAACACAACTGTAAAATAGACTACAGCTTAAACTTCCACAGCTGTGCTGATGGTATTAAATACTCATTTTATCTTTTACATCTGTTGGGAAGGGGAAAAAAATCCTGTTTTAAGGAGTAACTTTTCTGCATTTAAAAAAATAAATTCTAACTCTAATGAGACGGTTGTGCAGAAGTCCAAACCCCACATATTAAAATTTAAATGTAAACGAACACTTCATGGGTAGTAAATTGTGAAAGGGTTCTTTTGTTACTTTCCTCCATGCACCTCTTTGAAATGTTACCTCAAGGTCAGGTTAGAAGAGTACAGCACGTGAATAGCAGTAAGGAGTCTCAGTTAATCAGCATAAATTTAAAACCTAGCCCTGACACAATTAAACGCTTTCAGTTTATTGACAAGGTTGCTAATATCATTTTCTAAAAGCTCCTGATAAACAGAATATGCCATTGCTAACACTTCAGGCTACAGGAACCCAAGGGAGGATAGGAAATAAAAATCTTGTTGAAAGAGGCAAAACAGACTTCAGTGCAAAACTATATTCATAATATATACTGATACAGTATCAGTCAAGAGGTTGCAGGTGTTAATGCGCCATCCTGTAGTGACTCTTTTCTATATGAAACTGAGACCAATTAACAGTGAATGCAGATATCCTAGGAGGGATTTTGGAGTGGTGGGTTGTTTTTAATTCCTTCCATATCCTTGGGATTTTTAACAAATACTTTTATATGTTAGATCTGACACTGACTGACATATATGACTCACCTGGCTACATTAGCATTCCAGGGGCAGCAGTCTGAATTATATTTTGTCAAGCTGAGATTCAAAGAGCACTAAAAGTGTTGTTTGACTCAAACATCAGTACACGCTTTTCACACTTAACCCTTACCTTGAAAGGATAGCTGGTTTTCACATTCATTTTTAACCCTAATGTTTTTGATAAAGGCTGCATTAGAAAAGTTGGTAGCAGCATTATCTCACTTAATTGGAAGGGCCAAAAAGAAAATGTAGGATTTATTTATTTTTTTAAACTTTTTGGCAACGATTTTTGCCCCAACTCTTGAAAGAAATTGAGATGGTCATTCACATGTTGTTCATAATTATTTATCTAGAACAAGTCAGATATTATTGCCTTTTCAAAATGGCATAAGCAATTATGCTCAGGCATTCAACAGCTAGGGCTTCAGAGAACCTCCTATCAGCCAGCAAAGTAAAAGACCCATGTTTAAGACTAGCCTTACACTTTTACTACTGGGATTGGATTTTCAAAAGTGCTCAGTCTTGCCGTAACTCTGCTCTCACTTAAGACAATAGATGTGCTCCTCACCCTTCTTTGGATCCTTCTTTATGCCAGTAAAAAGGTCAGTGTCATAAAGAGGGCCTAAAACTCCCAGGTATGGCCAGAGGAGAGAGGCAAGAACTGAGAAGTCATAAAGCTGTTCCTCTCTCCTCCACCCCAAGGACTCCTTGCAAGCCTTGGCATATGGGGCTTTGCCACATGCTTGAAGTATCGTGGCATGCCTGGGGAAGGCCATGGCACCACAGAGATCTTGAGCAGTGCTGCTGTCCCTAGGCCACATGAAGAGCTTGCTAAATTACACCAAGAGCTATTACTACCTCTCTGAGATTACAGCCACCTTAGCCTCCATCCTCTCGACATAGGTACAAGTTCTATGCTGAGCTTCTTGGAGGTACAGCACAGAATCTCATCGAATATCTTTTTGCAAGATTGGATTTACAGGTGTTAGCTCACTTGGATGGCTACACCCATTAGTGAAACATCCAGAAATCTAAAATCACTTAAAGTGAAGTCTTAGGTTCTGTAGTTTAATAGTAAATATTGCAGAACCCCTCCCCCCCAACCCCCCACCACAACACACAAAACCTCAAACCCAAACAGGGACTTGTCAAGGCCCTTCCACTCCCCTCTCTGGAAGTATTTGTGTCTAAAAAATAACCAGCTCTGATATAGTGGTGTGATAGAGAAATGATCTCTTCCATAAAAGCTTTTATACATATCTGGTTTATGCTAAGCCATCCCCATGTAGTATTGTACATATCTGGTTTATGCTAAGCCATCCCCATGTAGTATTGTAACCTAACACAAACTCTTTCCCAGCACCCCTTTTGGGGACTGGCCCTTTAAATTTAGCAGAGACAAGTGGCCATTTTGCACCTGGCTTCTGTTTGTTGCCTTTCCTTTTTCAGCTAGTAAGAGGAGCTAGCAATACTTCTGTTTCCCCTTTTTATTACTGAAGCAATTAATATGAGAAATGTATGACTGTTACCATGAAATTGGGTCATACCTCAGAACTTTCCTCCATACCAAGGAACCCTTGAGCTGTCACATTAGTAACAAAGGCAGGATCCTTTCAGAGCATGAACAATCTCACAGCAGAAGTGGTATTATTTATGTACAATACTCTTTGTACTTAAGTCATGCCTTTCCTTGATAGACCTCAAAGCACTTATCCCCAGTTCATAAATGAGGTATAGGAAGTTTGTGGAACTCAGGCGAAGAACCCAGGTCTCTTGACTCAGCTCACTAGGTCACAGCTACCTCAACAGGAGGATGCCTCCTTCTGAGAGAGCACTTTAAGAGAATACTTCCTATGAAACTAATACTAGAAGATCTTACTGGACTTGATGAGACTTTGCAACTTTGGTGACTTCCTTCCCTGTGATACTCTTTGAATCAATAGAAAAGACTCCTTTAAATAACACTACACTGGACTGAACAATATCATTGGTTCGTAGAGGAAGGGGGCATGCATGGCTGTAGCCTACAGCTGCTGCCCTCTTATATCTTATTAAAATGCTATAGGCAAGAGAAATCTCATGGTGTCCCTCTGTGGAATGAATGTTGCACAAGAAAAATGTTTCTTTGCCCAGTTTTACACTGAGATACTGGATGGTGTCTTTCACAAAAATGTTATCCGACTTCTTATTGCAAAAAGCATCTGTGGTGTTTGGTCTCCTTCAGTATGCTTGAAAGTGACTGTGGTGTGTGTGTGTGTGTTTGGAACATAGTTCTCACATCCTAACTGCTTTGCATAACCTGTAAATTGAGTAGGTTTAAGAAGTCATTTAAGCGGCAGATTTCTGCATCTATTACACTCCCAAATTTCCTTGCCAAGTTGAGGAATAAGAGGACCTATTTAGTGTATTCATACACAAGTACATTTAAAGCTGTCTTACCCTGCTGTCCTAAACTTCCTATCCATTTAGAATTGTGTATGTTTTTTCAGAGCCAGTGGTTTTGTCTGATTCACCTTCTCTTTTATTGTAGAGCCCAAGCTCTCAAGGCTTCTTTGAGGTTGTGGGAAAGGAAATGATGCAGTGGAGATAATATTACCCTATTCAACATGTGCAGTCTGGGGATCTGGCAGGTTTTCATACCTCTGCCTCCAACTTGAAGGTGGTGATATGGCTTTTTTAGTCTCCAGCAGAAGAAGAAATATATATTCAGAGGATGAAAAATTTGGTTTGAATGCTAATACTTGGTTTTATCTTCACTCCCTCCTTCAAGTGAAAATTTCCTTTTCTCAAATAAAATATTTAGCCAGTATAAATTGTGTGCAAGTTAGGGAAATAACAATATCCAAGAATAATATTATCCACGGGTGTGTTTCCCTTCCTGGAGCACAACTGTACAGGAAAAACTAGAGTTCTGTCTATTATTTGAAAGAACAGGGATTTTCCCCAGTGGCCAATCCTTTCTCTCCTTCTGTTGTGCAGTGTTGTGTATCAGCTGCCTATTTAATTGCCAACCTTCAACCCCAGAATTGGCTTCAATCGAGCTGTATTTACTATGTAAAGTGAACACAGTTCGTTCTTTGTACTGGTAATAGTCCCAGTAACGTTTTATATACTGGTACAAAAGTCACTTCCTAAACAGTATACATATACCAGATAAGATAAACTTTGACTGATGCTTGTACTTTACAAGCATACCAAAAAGTCAGCAGGGGAGTGCAGAGTGGAAATTTTAATACCTTTATTCTGGGAATGCATCCTCTCAGAAGATCTGAAAAAAAAATGATTATGGTGACTGACAGAAACCCCATAAACCCAATGGTCTCCACATTCCACCTGAGCAACCACCCAACACACAAGTGCCTGAATTTCACCTTCTGCAACATCAGAATTAGATATGAGGATTTCCTGAAATATCTTGGAGTGGTTCTGGATCACAAATTGTCCAGAATGGAAGTCTTGATTCATTCCACATCATCAGAAGCAACACAATAGATGATAAATTTGGATGTTGACATTCAATGTTGCTTTTCAAGTTGCAATATGAAAGATGATGATTCTGGGTCTCCAATAAATGTATAGCCATGTGACTCTGGAAGCTTTTAGTAATGGGAGTCATGGATGGTCATTCCAGGGGAAGGCCTAGGAGTCAGCTGGCATGAACCTCACATTTGTGCAAGAACACCTCCCCTCCCCAGGATGTTAATCGAAATCAATCACTATTACCAATATGTTAATCATAATAGGGTAATCCAGCCATCTGGACTGAGGAGGAAGTGATGGTCAGAATATAGACTTGTAATATCCCTACATTAATGGAGTAAGTGCCATGATTCTAGGAGCAAGTTCCATGATGGACTGAAATTTGTCCATCATTTAATGAAGTACTTTGGGATCCAGCTGGGAAAGAGAGCTCTATATTATGGGGTAAATCTTTTTTTTTGGAGGGGGGGTGTAACTTATAGATATAAACTACATATTAACTGTTATAGCGATTTAAGTCATTGTGGTGCTCAACCATGATGACTACATGAATGAGGCCAACTGTCAACTCTGACACCACCTACTATAAAGAAATCAAAGACAACCCCACATCACAATTTGTCCAGGAATTTAAGCATATCACCAAAGTCTTCCCCAAAGAAACTCCTACAAACTCATCCACACGTCCACCACAGAGCTCTTCTAAATGCTTCCCAAGAGGCACACACAAGGGAACCCAGGCAGAGCCATCATATCTTGCATGATATTCTTAGTTTCTAGGAATCCTAATATTCCTTCAATAACTTCAAACCACTCATCACACAAAGGGCCAGATTCCTCCCTGACATAACCTACATCCTCCACAAACTCTGCAACATCAACATCCTTCCTCAGAACACATCTTTGCCATCATGGATGTCATTTCCCTATACACCAACATAATGGAGGCATAGCTGCCTGATTCAAGTATTTACAGGATGATGGACAACCCTCAATATCTACCTCAAATGCATTGCCAAATGTATCCATTTCATCCTTACCCATAATAATTTTATATTCAACAGTTTGCCCAAACCATGGGAACAGCCATGGGTACTAAGATGGCTCCCCAATATGCCAACCTCTTCATAAGCCACCTTGAGAAATTTCTGGACCAATGCACCACAAAACCAGTGATCTACCCAAGACACATCCTCTGAGCAGATCACCTAAACTCTGTCAGATTTTTACCACGACTTCAACAAATCACCCTCCCATAAAACTCTCTGGAACACTCCACACCAGCATCAACTTTCTGGACAGCACAATCAGCTTCTACAATGGACAACTATATACAATAAATCCCAAGATCACCACTCCTACTTCATTGATCAGTAACCACCCCAAACACACCAAGAAATCTGTTATCAGCTGCCAGGCACTCAGATAGCATAGAATGTGCTCTGAGGAGAAAGTCCAGGATATACATCTTAACACTCAAAATCACTTTCCCAAAATAAGGATGCTCCACCAGATAAGCAGATCACATCATGAAATGGGCCACCCAACTACCCTGCGAGAACCTGCTTCAATACAAAAATAGTACTTCCTCTGACCATATACCCCTGGCTGTCACGTACCACCCCACACGGAAACCCATACAGGGGATCATCAAACTACAACACATAGTCAATGGGTATCCCAATCTGAAAGAAATCTTTCTTGAACTCTCCTCTTCTGGCTTTCAAACAACCCCCAATATCTACAAGTTCATCAGAAGCAAGCTCCCCACTGACCAGGACACACCAATTCAAAGTAGCACCAGACCTTGTCAGAACAACAGATGCAAATGTGCAGCCATCTCTCCACTGCTACAATGATTAACACATTTGTCAAGATTCATGGGTCCTATCAACAGGTAGTGTACCTCATTCAGTGCACTAAATGCTCTAGTAACAACTGTGAGTGAAACCAAACAATCACTATGCTCTCAAATAAACCCACAAAACAATAATAAGAATAAGACAAAAACACCACATCATCTGTGGGTGAACACTTTTCACAAGGTCAAGTCTATATCTGACACCCCTGCCCTCTTCCCCCCCGTCCCGACCCAGTTCTCATCCTCCAAGGAAACCAGCACGACACTTTCATCAAACGATGAGACTGGGAAATTAAATTCATAACTTTACTAGGTACTAAAAATCATGGTCTTAATAAAGACACTGGATTTATGGCTTATCACAGTAAACTGTAACCAAGTAACCCTCCTTCCCCCTTTTTCTCCTAACAAGGGTGATAATGGGCCACTTCACCTTGAACTGTCTTTTTAGAATATGTGCTAACTACTTATGCTAAACTATTTGTTTGACCTTTATATTTAGCTGTGACATTGAGTACATTTTCCAGACCTAAAGAAGAGCTCTGTGTAAGCTCAAAAACTTCTCTCACTGACAGAAGTTGGTCCAATAAAAGATAGTACCTGACCCACCTTGTCTTTCATAAATCCCTTTATAAAATAATACCAATTAGGTAGGCAACACTTGTTTACCTTTCAGTCCCATAAATAGTGATACAGTAAGGGAACCTTTGCCATATATTAAATATTTACAGATACCAGCAAACAATTACCTGGGGACAATGAGCTCCTCATGTGACTAAAGTTACTCACATGCATATGTGCTTGCAGGATTGGGCCCATAGTAAACTTCTGTTTAGAATCTGTGCTTAAGAAAGAGACTTTTTTAGTTCAAAATACATTTGGTTAGTATGTGATGTGCAGCACTTTCTAATTTGAAATATAATTTTGCATAACTACAGAAAATTATATTTCCTAATAACAGAAATCTGTGTGACTGAACAGGTTATTCTGAATGCAATGAACCAAAGCTGTGAAAGGCCTGACAGTGAGTCAAAATAAATGTAGCTCATTTTATTTAATGTGCAAACCATTTAAAAAGGAAAACTGTATTTTCCCTTCTGAGAGTTGTATTATAATTTAGGAAGCTGCCATAATTGAAAGTGAAAACATTTTCAGATAACATTTTTGGAAAATTATGTATGAAATACGCTATAGTTCTTTTTGGTGAAACAAGTTCAGGACTTGAAGATGCTAACTTCCAGGTAAGAAATTTGCATAACTTCTGCCTATGTAAAATAACCATTAGGAGTAAAAGCTGATTTAAAACCATTTAGCAGATAATCACCTCCATTTAGATAAGCTCTAACTAGAAGTTTTGTTTCCCATTCCTTGGCAACAAGAAAATGGTGGCTAGTTTTATTTGCAAATGTCCTGAGGAGTGATGGTGGTTTTTAATTGCTATATAGTCACTGTTCCTTGTATTTGAAGACTGCTGAGCTGGATAGTATTTTTCAAATAGCTTAATTTTGTCTGATTTTTAAACAAATACTCATGTACTCAGGCAAGTGCCAGTTCACCACATGCTTAGTCTTAATAATTCTTTAACAAGAAGCTGGACGCTGACAAGATTTTAGTGTTGGTTCATTGCTAAGGAAGAGGGGGTAGAATGGTAGTATGATCTGATGCTGGACAGTCAGATCCTGTAATCCTTATGAGGCACAGTCTCTTATTCACAAATGGGGGGAGGGCCGGGGATCAGTAAATTTCTCTTCAGTTTCCATCATGTTATTCTGTGGTGTGTGAGAGACACAGTTGCCCCACACCGTTTCATGTGTTCAAAACTCAAGATCGGAGGAGGCTTGAATTTGGCCTGTTAATTTCAGTCTTTGATTAACATGTAATTCCCACTTAACTGTTAGTTTCTGGGATTCTAAATTAGCAGACTAAGACGGTATCAATGTATTTTAAAGGGTCCAGTGGTATAAGGGACATCAGTCTTCTCTGGAGTGCACAATAAAGTAAAATTCAATGTATCATAATGCAATCTTCTAACCAAAATGACACCAAATAAAGTACCGCTTACACTGTCTCAAGTTTATGAAGTAGTATTGTTCTTTGGTTTAATTTGTTTGTACGTTAGCAAGATATAGTCACAAACATCTGATGGGTTAATCTCCCGATGCACAGTCTAGCAACAGCTAATCTTGATCAGATCCAAAAGAGGCCATAACCTTTACTAGAGATTGTCTGTCTTGTTTCTTACAACTTTCTTCTTTTGGCAGAATCACAGAATGCCACCTCTTGTGTCTCTCATAGGCATGATTTCCAATTTTTCTGGCAGCTGATGTTTGGGCTTTAGCATTGTTATAGACTGTCTTACCTGGACACAGTGCAGAGTGCATAGAAGGAGAAAATACTGAATATTTCAAGCTAGGAATACTGTTGCTTCTCCTTATCGATGGGTTGTACTGTGCTGAACTACTTCAGTGTAGCATAATTGTGCTTAAGCAGAACAGTAGCAGGCACTTTTTAAACTGTGGAGCAGGTGGCCTAGTGAATAGGGCCCTGGAGTGGGACTTGGGAGAATAGGGTTCAAGTCCTGGTTCTGCCACAGGTTTGCTCAGTGACCCTGGCCAAATTGCAGCTTTCCTTGTGTCTCAGTTTCCTGGTGTGTAAAATGGGGATAATGCTAGGAAGTGCTTTGAGAAGTCTTATATAATGAGAGGTGTAATTTAAATTGTAGGGGGATATATTTCTCTATTTTTAAAAACCTTTTGCTATGGCTATGAAATAATACTGGCTTAAAAACCTGCATATGAAACAATAAGGAGGTGAAAATTAAGAAAAACTTCATGAAGAAAACCCTGTCACTTATAAAACTGGGTGAAGCGAGCTTTATAACAGTGCTGATTCTTTACATCTAACCAGCCATTCATTCTTCTGAGCTAGAGTAATTATGCATTATAAATATGCTAGATTGTATTACTACAAAGTTAAATAGCCGCAAGAAAACCTAAATATTAGCACAAAGGTAAAAATTACTCATGGAACAATGAAATCTGCTCATGCTATGAGCAGTCAAGAGTCATGCATAGTTTAACTCTGCAGCTACTAAGAACAGGTTCACACAAGCTCATTTGTTTTATGAGCATAAGGAACTGATCTCTGAAAAAGTCTCTCTTGGGAGGTTAGACTTGGCCATAACAGTAGCCTGAGAAAGTGTTCTCTTGTTCCCTTTACATCTGGCAAGTATTAAGATGGATCAGAATAAAGACTTGTTTACATTGTGTAACCTCTATTTTCACTTTGAAGGTAAGATGCAAATATATATGCACAATCTCTAACTATAAAATAGGTTGTAGAATGAATACTGACCTAATGCCCTCCTACACTATGTCTTCTTATTTACCCATTCATCTTATGCATTGAAAGAAAAACTGGCAGAGTACCTATTCCTCTATCCAGATGTGAAGAGAGAACATATGAGCCATCAAGGCAGTAAAAAGCCATTGTAAAATACCACCTTTTAAATTTAAAATATGTTGTCATAAACCATGTGCACTAATCATTGCTTCAAACTGCTTTGGCAAAACTAGTTCTGTTGTAGAGTTATTTTCACATTACTTATGTGTTTCTCTCTCACACACATGCCAGTGCGTATTGGTCACCCTGAAAACGTTTGTCAGTTTCCATGTTAGCTCAGTATTTACTGCATTCCTAAGGTATTAAGTGAACAGAACATGGCCTGTATATGTGCAATCTTGATTTGTTTAAAAATGCTGCTGTGTAGTCTGACTATTGTTCTATCTGAGTGACAATGGTATACTCAGTGTTCTTCAAAACTTGCAGAAGAAAGATAACTCCATAGGACAGGTAATCCAAGGCCCCAATTCAGCAAAGTACTAACACACATAACTTTCAGAATGTGCTTATTTTTCTGAAGAGTGTCCTAAGGTCTCATTGACTGACTGAATCACTCAAGCATATACTGTACTTCAAGCATCTGAGTAGTCCCATCCATTTTCACAGGTCTTTAAGCACTTGCTTAAAGTTAGGTATGTACTTACGTACTTTCCTAATTTGGGGCCTAAATGAGCGGGCACCATTCTGTCACATGATATATCTAGAAATCAGACAAAGGATTTATCACAAAGCAATGCAGAATGTATTTTACTCTCTGTAAACAAGGGTGACTACTTCATTGCTTGGCATATTGGCAATGGTAGGCTTCATGGGAGATGTGTATTGAGGGATATATTATGACACATTCAGTTAATAGCATAAAGTCATCTTAGTTTGCATATACAAACATTGTAACTAGAGTGCAATTTACTTGTAGTATGGTAGGGAGGGAAACTATTATACTCTTTACATTGTAACCAAGGAGTATGAGGTTTTTAAGAGTTTTATTGGCTACGTGTGTGTGTGTGGAGGGGAGTATTTAAAGCTAAAAAGAGCATTCCTTCAAATTATTCCATAGTCCATATTCACACTCCTTGCTGTAATTTTAGTATAGATTAAAGGCAAAGTTTTTTTTTCAAAAACATTTCCTTACGTTACTTATAATTTTTAATGGAAACAGGTCTGGTTTTAGACCTAAAGGAATGAGTTAAAGGAGTAGTGAATGGTAATGGACTGATAGTTCCAGCAGACATAAAGTGAGAACATATGCATTTACTTTCAGTAACAAGAGCCTTTATTAAAACAAAATGCTGCAGCAGTAACACCATAAGCAATGTACCTTGCAAGGTTAACTACTTAACATACAGAATGTCAACAAAATATCCCATGAGCCCATTTACAAGAGGGAAAGATCATTTTCAGTCCTAATTTAAAATCAAACTAAGCAACTAGAAACAATACTGGAAAACACTACATTTGGAGCAATAAAGTTTTGTTTCTTAACCCTTTGGTACCACTTCAGTAAATTTTATATTCAGAAATGTTCCTTACCCATTTGTATTCTGTTGAATATCTACTTTGATTCTTTTGATAAGTCTGGTGGATTTTTAACATTCTTGATCATGATTTCCTGTTGGATCACCTTGAATACAGTATTGAATTAAAGATACTTCATGCTTTGATTTAAATGCCCTTTTTTAAGAGCACTATTCCCAATCCACCAGTAATTAACAGCTGGTGAAATTAAATAGCACTCAACTGTAGTATTGCTTCTAATGAAGTTCTGTTCTTGGGGAAACCTTTTTAATAGTTACAGCTTTGCATTCTATAATTCACTAGGAGAGAATGTGTCCACCCACACAGTTTGTTTTATATTTTATTAGGGAATTTATGTACATTGTCCTATTTTTCAGGTATCTGTATATAGAATGGATTTTGTATACTTATCGCTTGATGTTAGCAACACTAAGGGCCAAAGTGTGTAACCTTTACTCACAATGGGAACACTCATGAGCAGTCCCACTGACTCTTTATATTAGTGATGTGGAAAGCGGGGCTTCACTTGCATTCAAAATGATTACAGTAAGGCTACTTGTTTGAGTAAGCGTTCACCAATATAAGAATTGCACTCATGGGTCTTGGATTTTGTTTCATTTTCATTGCATCTTTTCTATCTCAAATTCCCAGTGATTTTGTTGTTCAGTTTCCGTCAGCACCACTGCTATGACTTGTCACTTGTACTTCATCACTTGTATAGGAAGAAAGACATGTCCCTTTGAAGTTGAAGGGAGCAGCACAGCAGGTTACACAAAGGGAGAATTTGGATGAGGCACCAAGAACTCAGTTTGTTCATGCACATGGCTTGAGTGCTAGCTGCAGTTGCAGCACCTTTTTAAATGGTTCTCTTAATAAAAGAACAGGAGTATTTGTGGCACCTTAAAGACTAACAAATTTATTTTAGCATGAGTTTTCGTGAGCTGCAGCATAGCATAGACTATGCATCCGAAGAAGTGAGCTGCAGCTCACGAAAGCTCATGCTAAAATAAATTTGTTAGTCTTTAAGATGCCACAAATACTCCTGTTCTTTTTGCGGATACAGACTAACACGGCTGCTACTCTGAAACCTCTCTTAATAAAGAATCAGTTTAGTTTTACAATCATGGAGTCCTTTCATATTTCATGTACAATGTGCTGAGTAACATAAAGGCACTGTACTATAAATAAGACTTTGCATTTAATGACACAGATATCTTGATATAAATCATATACATTTCACACCGAACATTATAATTTTCCTACATTTGATTATTAACAAACTCCAAGTGGTTTATCCAGAATTCTTTTTTGCTGTGGCTCTGTGTCTGACCATTCAAGGATTATTTATCATGAAATAGATGCATTTTACTATTCCAAAGTGAAATATAGATAAGACTAAAATCTTGGCTCTACCAGGGTTTGTAATTGAATTCTATTATTCTCTCAGGATGCATGATAAGGAAACTGAAAATATTTATTTTGTTTAGTTTTCAGAGAAACGCTACACTAAAATGGAGCTAGAGTAGAGTATTTCTCTGGGAAGGGGTGTGTGTGGGGGGGAATTAAAGGGATGTTGTAAATATCCCTAAAATAAGCATAATAAACCCAGGAAATTAAGAATGGAGGTAAGATTAAAATGTCCAAAGATGCTAGTGTGGAGATATATAATTAAACACCCTCACAACCTAAACTCAGCCCTCTAGTGATGCCACGCAATAACCATTTATGAATAATGCATAATGGTAATCTGTTTAAATTAAAAATATTTTTAGGACACTTGCATTTTTCTCATGGTGTCACAAGTACAAAAATGTTCACTTTTAAACTGTCAGCATTGTTTCTCATTTTATTTATGGTAAATACGTATATTTAATTATGGCAACTGTAGCAGCAATATCACTAACCTGATTCTGCCTCCTCGTTGGCATCCAATCTGGGCTGGTGTTTACCTTGACCCTTGGCAGACTTTAGCAAAATACTTTCAGCTGTTAATAAAGCAATTTCTACTTATTAAGGGTTTTTATTTTTTATTTTTTTTAAAGGCATGAATACCCCAAAGGCTTTGATAAAGCAACTTGGCAAAAAATCCCATGCTGGGATCCCTGCTACATACTGTCATTCCATACTTAAAGGGAGGCTGAATAAGAAAACACATATATTAATAAGTATATAGAATATTCTAAGTATGCAATTGCTTATTTTACTTAAATTCATAGTGAGTGAGTTCTATCATAATGAGAAAACAGATGGAATATAAAGTTAAGATCACTAAAGTAATTGGAAAGGCTTCCACTGTTGTTTTTTTCCCTCCACCCCCATCAATGTTAATGGCAATTAAGCATCCAAATAGCATATGGCAGCTTTAACGTCTCAGCCTTCTTATGAAATTAAATACAAAAGAATTGTTAATGTTAAGGTTGCAAAGTCAAGCACTTGGAAGTTAGGAAATGCTAGAATTAAGGTTGCCTGGACAATCTAAACTTGGCTTCCCTTGTGAGTATGCATCATTATAGTCTTAAATTATATGATCACATGATGTTTCCCCTACATCATTCAGCACACAGGATGGATGCTGCTCACAGTAGTTATTCAATATTTCTCTTTATAGTCATTCCATCTCTGGCCCCTGTCTTTATTTACAGAACCCTATTCAAAACCTGCTCTGAATATAGAACTATCAATTTCTTCATGGTATTTTCGTCATAGTATGAATATTTCACTTAATGTATGAATTTATCTTAATACCTCCGTAAGGTGAGGCAGCATTATCCCTTTTGTACAGACAGAGATAGGCCCGAGGTGTCTCAAGTTGGGCACACAAAATTAATGGTCACTGATAATTTTATCTAACTTTTTCAGAGTTCTTAGAATTTTTATAGCATTTCCTATGTTCAATTGACTTCAGTTTATAGCTATAACAGCTCAGTCCTTAGGCAACTAGAAGCCAA
Source organism: Mauremys mutica (assembly GCF_020497125.1). Taxonomy (NCBI): domain Eukaryota; kingdom Metazoa; phylum Chordata; order Testudines; family Geoemydidae; genus Mauremys; species Mauremys mutica. The sequence continues at coordinate 65,515,067 of NC_059076.1, forward strand.
AATTTGCTGAACTTGAGACAGCTGAAGTCAGGAACACAATTAGACAGGTGAAATTTTGGTTCAAATGACTTGCCTAGCATTTGCATAGGACTTCTGTAGCAGAGGCAGTGATAGAATCCAGTTTTCCTGGGTGGCACTCAACAGCCTTAACCACAAAATCATCCTTCTCTACGTGCAGTCTCTTTACTTATTCACTACACACATTCCATCTTCTCCTGTAAACAAAGAAGGGTTCCTACAAGCAATAGACTCATTTGCTACAAAATTCTGAGTCAGCACTTTTCATCCAATCTCAGTGGAACTGGGACCAAGTGTTGCAACATCCACAGTAGGGAGCTAGACCCAGAGCCTGCAGGATGAGAGCTTCCACACCCAGATGAGTGTGGGGTGGACTCAGTCTCCAGCCCCCACCACCAATTACCCATTGGCCCCCATGGTTGCAAATCCTGGCTCAGCCACTGTTGGCTAGCTTAGATGGATCCCTGCTGAGCATGCTGGTTTTTGTAGATCCAATTCTTAGAGGCCTAAACTCTCTCCATGCCTTGCATAGGGGAGCCTGGGTCCCTAACTTGGGGATATGGATTCCATTGGGTGGTCAAGTATCTAAAATTAAGTATTCCAACACTGAGCATTGCAATGTCTGAGTGCTTTTGTTGACATAGTCCAGGAACCCTGTTTAACAAGAATGAGGTTTTGTAATGAGCAAGAATGACTTGCCTATAAAAAGCTATAGTATCCTGTTTTAACTTCAAAACTTCTTTACTTTTTTCCTCTAACATAAATTTACAGATTACCAACAACTATGTGGTTTTATGTGATCTATCATGACCTAAAATCAGCTCACTTTAGCTATCAATTGAGCATCCTTCTTGCCAAACTCTGAATTTCCTTCTCACTGCATTATGCGTACTAGTACTTAAGGTTCATTTGGCACTCTGGTACATCTGATCCCAAGCAAAACTACTGGTGATATGAATTATCACCTGAACACATCTAGAAGTAGCAAACTAACTCAAGTAAACAACCTATGATGGGCTCATTTTTATAAATCAGTAAATATCTATTTGAATCAGTTTGTAAGTAAAGCCATGATTTTTCTAATTGCCAGCACTGCACGTCAAAATTCTCTTACTCGAAGCTCAGGCTGTGTAGATTTTTCTATACAGTGCAAGACAGTATTATTTGGGGTTTATCTCCCAAAAGGAGATAAGGTGGGCATGTGAGTGCTGGGGGAGTCCTCTCACACAGAGCTGACTTCAGTCTGTGACTGCAGCGAGGTGTGGCCCTACCTGTGTGTGTGTGTGTGTGTGTGCGCACGCGCACGCACTGCAAGAGGCCAAAAAGCCTAATTCAGCAAAGCAAGGACGGGGAACCCTGGCTGGTTGAGCAAGAGCGGCTCAGTGAAATCCCAGTACATAAGGTGGCGCCCCAGAAGAGGGGGTCCAACCCATCAATGCCTTCAAGCCACGGGTCATGGCAGCGCCCCCCGCACCCCTAGTTCCAGAACCTATGTTCTTCACTATAGTTTTCAACCAATTCGTCTGGTACCGAAGTCAAGCTTATTGGCCTGTAATTACCAGGATTATCTCTGGAGCATTTCTAAAACAGGCATTACATTAGATACCACAGTAGGGTCATCTGGTACAGAGGCTCATTTAAGTGATAGATTACATACCATACTTAGTCATTCTGCAATTTCATATTTGAGTTCCTTCAGAACTCTTGGGTGAATACCTTCTAGTCCTGGTGATTTATTACTGTTTAACTTATCGATTTGTTCCAAAATCTCCTCTATTGACACCTCAGTCTGGGACAGTTCCTCAGATTTGTCACTTTGTCAAGCCAGATAGTAACCCTTCCTTGTGCTGTCTCCCTTTTACAGATGGGTAACTGAGGCACAGAGAGTGAGTGATTTATTCAGGTGTTATTGGAACTGTGAAGCAGAGTTAGGAATTGAACCCAGATCTCTCCCTGAGGCAGTAGCAGCAGTAGTAAGCGTGCATCAGTTGGAAGCCACTCTATCTGTGAGCAAGGCAGAGAGACCATAATGATTTCACCAACGTACTTATTTACTCCAAGTGCATTTACATCCAAAACCAGATTTAAGACTTAATCAGCTGATCACTCAATCTTGAATCTTAAACTCTGCTATTATTAACCAAACATAATTTCCTCCTCCTTCACTGGTTTAAAACTGGGATCTGCCCCATTAAGTGTTGCCATGTTCATAAATGATGGGGGTCAGATTGCCCCCTCATGACAGAGACCCATATAAGAAACTCCTTTTTTGTTGACTAGATTTTTCTCTCTCACTCCCCTCCGCCCGATTTCGGGAAATCAGCTTCAGAAAACAGCTATCCATGTGCAGGCTCTATGCTCTAGTCTTCCTTGTGAACCCTCTGGCCTTCCCTGGTCCCTTGGCAACTGCCAGGGGCTGCTCCACTGATTAATGTTCCTTCTGGGGTAGAATGGGAGTAGGACATTCCCCTCTACAGAGTGAGAAACACCTAAACTAAACTGTGCTTTGTCTTTACGTTTCCCTCTAATTTAAAAATTTAACGTATTGGGCCTTTACATTTGGCTTGTGCCAAATATTTGCAAATTTGTTTTGATATTAGTATTCTTGTAATTTTCCAACCTGCTCTATTGTTGCAGGTCCTGCTTAAAATAAAGACTAATCGTGGGTTTTACACCAATCCCAGAAAGAGGCTGCAAGATACTATAGGACTAAAACGTGACTAGTTTTCTCATAGAAAGCACTGACAAAAACAAATAACCAAAGTAGCAAGGGGATGGAATATGGAAATACTGGAAATCTTAGCAAGAGCTGGATCATGTGAAATTTTAGCCATATAGCTAAAGAGATTTGAATAAATATTTTGGATTCTTATCCAGACAAAGTATATGACAATGCAAGGAGCTCCCTGACTTTCCTTAGCTTGTATTTAAGGCTCTTATCTTTCAGGAGACACAAAGCACTTTGCAGGATCAGGTCCAAATATCTCATCATTAGCAATTAGTACTCTAAAATAAAATAGAGACAAGTTATTTCCCTCTTAAACTGATCCTCAGGGGAAAAAAAAAGTACAGTCTTGGTTTGGACAAAATACAGCACTTTTATTCTTAACATGTAAATGAAGTACTACAGAGGTCACTTCAGCCTTATGTCTATTTCATTGGTAAAGGACAATGAGGCAAAAAGAAATGTGCTATTCAAGAATCTTCACCTCTTCTTAGTTAAAAGTGTTCTAATTCATTCAAATTCATATCCTGGCCCTTCATTTATTTTAGCATTCAGCTTTTTACCAACTTGTGACCCATTTACAAAATACAGAGCTGTTATTTCAACATCAGAAGTAAATAATATGACAACTTGTCACACCAATCAACTTAGAAAAATGTGTGGGTGGCATAAACAATGTCATAAATGCAAGTTAGATTGGGGGAAGGGAGTATTTACAGCAGGATTGCACCTACAGTCAATCCTGAAGAATAAAAAACAAGACACTTTTTTAATAAACTAAATCTTAAATATCTTTGAATAAATGAATTAATAATGGCATAACGTCCTTAGATTTTTTTCCCTCTGTGTACAGCCACCCTCAATCTACATGGCACTTTCACTCTTATTATTAAAAATATTTTTTCTACCTAGAGATAAACAACAATGGAAGAGGAACTGAGGTGGGGCAGGGAAGTAAAAGCTATATTTTTCAGATAGTATTTGAAAAGAGGAAGAGTTGAGGAGGAGCAGAATTACACATGGGCTTGTCAGTATAAAGGTGTTTTCCATTTGTGTAGTTGTATAGGTGCTGAATCTGTCCAGATCGTAAGGGTAGATGTTATGTCACAGGGAAAACTGCACAGGCATCTTTTTTTCCATCAGTACAGTACCTTTCTGTTAATATGACTATCCCAGTGCAAAAAACCCCCAGGGTAGACAACCCACAACAAGGCTTTTTCACAGGCAGACATGTCTCTGTAGAAAGTGACAAGTTTGTATAGCGATTGAGAGGGAAGAATGATGGCAGAGGAGTGGATGGAATAGGAAGGAGAGTAGGAAGTGTCAAGGAGCATGAGGAAGAATGAAATGAGCTCAGTCAATCTTACTAATTTTAAAAAATGGATGATTTTGAATTTATAGGAGACACTTATATTGTGCGCTTATGTACTTGACGCTGAAGTGATTTAAATGAAATAGGGTATAAAAGATCCACATCTGAGCCTGGTATTCTAAAGTTACAGCTCAGAGCAATATTTTATAGCAGAGTTAAACTCCTGAGAATACAGGTTTATAATGGAAACTCTGACAGACCATCAACTACAGAAATGCTAGCAGGTGCTACTATAACAAAAATTTTATTCATACTAATAACAATGTTCCACCAGACCAAGAGTTCAGAGAAGTTTGCTTGTGGCAATTAGATCTACAGCCAGTTGAACCTGTTCTTCATTTCTAAGGGTAATTTCCTTTTTATTGCCAGTGTCCTTTGTATCTGGTTATTGCTTATACATAAGGATAGTAGTTATTGGTGATTTTGTGAATGGCTTTCCTTGAGCTCCAAAAGTCTTGCACCATTTTGGGGAAATACCAACTAAGTCTTTGCAGTTGGGTTTCACGATATTCTGATATGTCATGAAAATGTGACCTTAGGCCAGATCAGGATTCAATTTATTGTCTTAAAGGAAACGTGTGAGGTACTACCTTCTCTTCATGTGTCATTATATAATGCCTGCATCTGTAACTTTCACTCCATGCATCTGAAGAAGTGAGGTTTTTTTACCCACAAAAGCTTATGTCCAAATAAATCTGTTAGTCTTTAAGGTGCCACCGGACTCCTTGTTGTTTTAGTATGAACTATGTCACTCCAAGGACTTTTCCTTGCAGAGTGTGCCTGTACATTTTCTATGATGTCCTCTGCTCTTTGATACACAGACCTCCTGACTTTCAACAACCTCTGAAGCTATGAATCTTGCCTTTTTGATGTAATGAAGGAGCTCCTATGAGGGAAACGTGATTTCCCCTTCAAGAGAAAAATAGAAGTGTGTGTATTGTGATGGGGCAAGGCCAGATGGCTACAGTAAAGTAGTGAGGAACAGGTATGTTAGCCCCAGGCTAAACAAATCCCTGGTACCATGGTAACCAAATGGCAGTTGCTACAGGTTAATCAAGACACCTGGGGCCAATTAAGATCTTTCTAGAAGGCAGTGGAGATAGCTAAATTGATTGGGACACCTGGAGCCAATCAAGGGCTGGCTGGAACTAGTTAAAAGCCTCCCAGTTAGTTAGTGAGGGGCGTTTGTGAGGAGCGAGGAGCAAGAGGCGCAAGGAGCGGAGAGGGAGAGGGAGAGGGAGAGGGAGAGCGTGTGCTGCGCTGCGCTGCGCTGCGCTGCGCTGCGCTGCTGGAGGACTAAGGAGTACAAGTGTTATCAGACACCAGGAGGAAGGTCCTGTGGTGAGGATAAAGAAGGTGTTTGGAGGAGGCCATGGGGAAGTAGCCCAGGGAGTTGTAGCTGTCATGCAGCTGTTACAGGAGGCACTATAGACAGCTGTGATCCACAGGGCTCTGGGCTGGAACCCGGAGTAGAGGGTGGGCCCGGGTTCCCCCAAAACCTCTCAACTCCTGATCAGACACAGGAGGAGTTGACCTAGACTGTGGGTTCCACCAGAGGAGAAGATCACTGAGGTAAGCAAATCCGCCAATAAGCGCAGGACCCACCAAGGTAGAGGAGGAACTTTGTCACAGTATGTGTGTGTGTTTGGCTAATTTTGACAAAGATTCAAAATATCTGACCAAAATGGAGTTCCAAAACACATTATTTAGTCACAAAAAATAATCTGAAACACAAAGGAAAAAAGTCAGATAATCTCATGGAATTATGATTAATTTCCTAATAATCCTAGAACTATACATTGAGTATTTGCAGCTGTAAGGAAAGATAGGAAGTACGGCAAGAGACCACCCTCGCTGAACCAGGAGATCTTCAATGATCTAAAAATCAAAAAAGAGTCCTTCAAAAAGTGGAAACTAGATCAAATTACAAAGGATGACTATAAAAAAAAACCCCAACAAGTATGTAGGGACAAAATTATAAAGACCAAGGCTAGAGGTCAAACTAGCTAGAGACATAAAGGGTAACAAAAAACATTCTACAAATATATTAGAAACAAGGGGAAGACTAAGGACAGGACAGGCCTGTTACTCAACGAGGGGGAGAAAAATAATAACAGAAAATGTGGAAATGGCAGAGGTGCTTAATGATGACTTTGTTTCAGTTTTCATCAAGAAGGTTGGTGGTGATTGGACATCTAACATAGTGAAAGCCAGTGAAAATGAGGTAGGATCAGAAGAAAATAAAATAGGGAAAGAACAAGTTAAAAATTACTTGGAAAAATTAGATGTCAAGTCACCAGGGCCTGATGAAATGCATCCTAGAATATTGAAGGAGCTGACTGAGGAGATATCTGAGCCATTAGTGATAATCTTTGAGGAAGTCATGGAAGACTGGAGAGATTCCAGAAGACTGGAAAAGAGCAAATATAGTGTCCATCTATAAAAAAGGGAAATAAGGACAACCCAGGGAATTACAGACCAGTCAACTTAACTTCTGTACCCGGAAAGATAATGGAGCAAATAATTAAGCAATCAATTTGCAAATATCTAGAAGATAATAAGATGATAAATAACAGTCAGCATGGATTTGTCAAAAACAAATAGCTTTCTTTGACAGAGTAACAAGCCTTGTGGATGGGGGGAAGCAGTAGATGTGGTATATCTTTCAAGAAATATTTGTCTGTTTACATTGAAATTAATTATTGTATAGTTCACAATGGGTATCCATTTACAGTGTGGGACAAGTGCTAATGAAAGACTGAAATCTTTAAAGAGAAAAGAGAAAATTTACAGGAAAAAGGGAACCAGCAGGGGAAAGCCCTGCTTACATGTAAGGAGAATGGACTTTTTGGTGGTATAACAAGGGGATATGGAGGTACACCCTCATTGAGGACAAGTTGCCAGTGAGCTAGATCTTATGAGAAGGAATCTCAACCAATTTGGTTGAAAATGCAGGGGAAAGACTTAGGGTAAGTTATTTTGTTAGGGTCTGGAAAGCATGTTATGATTGTCTTATGTAACCATTTGTTTCCAATATTCTCACTAATACTTGTCTCTGGTCTTTGATAAACTTATTGTTGTCAATATAGCTACATAATGTGATCTGAATATCTCTTTATATAAAGTGCTGTGTGTTAAGTGAAGTGGTGATCCTGAATTGAATCCTATAATGTGATGTGTAATATTCCTTTGGGAATAGCAGTTACGAGTATGTAGAGCGGAACAGGGGCTGAACGCTCTAGAGGGATGCTTGGAGGACACAGTGGTTGTTGCGTGCCTATTGCTAACCTGCACACAGAGAGCGAGGCCTGGACAGTTGTGCTTGTATTGCCAGAGGGTGGTGGTTTCAGGGAGCTGATTCACAACCGGCAGACAAGATTTCCTCCATGCTAAGGGCAGGTGGTGGGGAGGTGCCTCATGACCCTGAGAACCCCTGGGAAGCATCACAAATTCTTTCCCCCTCATCAGGCATGGGGAGAGGAGGGGAATTGAATCAGGGTCTCCAACATCCTGACTGAATTCCCTAATCATTGGGCTAAAGCAGTGGTTGGCAACCTTTCAGAAGTGGTGTGCCGAATCTTCATTTATTCACTCTAATTTAAGGTTTCGTGTGCCAGTAATACATTTTAACATTTTAGAAGGTCTCTTTCTAAAAGTCTATAATATATAACTAAACTATTGTTGTATGTAAAGTAAATAAGGTTTTTAAAATGTTTAAGAATCTTCATTTAAAATTAAATTAAAATTCAGAGCCTCCTGGACCAGTGGCCAGGACCCGGGCAGTGTGAGTGCCACTGAAAATCAGCTTGCGTGCTGCCTTTGGCACCCATGCCATAGGTTGCCTACCCCTGGGCTAAAGATTATGAGAGATCTTGAGGTAGTTTAGATCAAAAATAGTTTAGGTCTTGATTTAAATGATGATGGTCTATGAAAAGGTGCTGCAGGGCTTCAACAGTCTTGATTTGGACCAATCACAGGTTTCTGAGTATGATTAAGTCATGCAACAGCAAGGCTATATCCTCATTGAGCTTTAATGGCCAAGCACAAAAATGAGCTGCTAAAACTCAGACCCCAAGAAGAATATAGACATGTGGGGTGCCTCCTATTACAGAGCTCTTTGTTCACAAACCATATGTAGTTGCCCATGAAGTGGGTAGCAACTACTGAAATAAAATGATCAAGGTGAGTCATCAAAACAATCTTAGTGGCCCAACATAATCTAGATTAGTTGAGTATTGCCCAGATGGAAGAACCACCTTATGACAGGAGTCTTCACTGTAAACTTTAAGGTTATTGCAACACAGAGAGCAGTGTCCAAGACAAAATCTAATGGTAGACTTGCTAATCACGAGTAATGCTAGTAAAATGGTAGTGGTGTAACATAATTTAATCCAAACAGGTGCAATTCCACTTAAACCAATAAAAATGCACCTGTTTAAATCTGGCATTTAGGTATCTCTCTCCATTGTTCTCTTTATTGGTATAAAATATTTGGAACAAAACAGCTTTTTAAAACTTTTTTTATTTCAGTTTTTAAAAGTGTGCATGTGTGTGCATGGACATAAAGAGAGAAGGATCATGTGTAGTGTGCTGGGCTTGAAATCCAGAAGACTGGCAAACAAGAGGAAGTAAAGACTCCTCTGTGTGGTGGTTAAACATCTAAAGTTAGCTGTGACTGAGACCAAGCAACAAAAACCTACTTGTTGTTTGGAGCCTTAGCTTTTGTTAGCAGTCTGTATGGGAAGAGGGAGACAACACATTGATCAATTTTACATTTAAGCATCTGGAGACAATGCCAGTTTTTGATGATTAGCCATCTGGTTTACCTGTGAAAAGAAGGCCAGTTTCCTCAATGACAATGAGAACTACAGAATATCTGGTATCTCTTCAGTTTTCAGGATATTATGTGAACCTTCGTGTCCTTGTTTTCCTGACTGTAATTGCTTATGTCTTTATTCTAAGGCCTGGTCCACACTAGGACTTTAATTCGAATTTAGCAGTGTTAATTCGAATTAACCGCGCACCCGTCCACACCAGGAAGCCATTTAATTCGACCTAGAGGGCTCTTTAGTTCGAATTCGGTACTCCACCCCGACGAGGGGAGTAGCGCTAAATTCGACATGGCTATGTCGAATTAGGCTAGGTGTGGATGCAAATCGAACTTAGTAGCTCCGGGAGCTATCCCACAGTGCACCACTGTGTTGACGCTCTGGACAGCAGTCCGAGCTCAGATGTTCTGATCAGCCATACAGGAAAAGCCCCGGGAAAATTTGAATTCCTTTTCCTGTCTGGCCAGTTGGAATCTCAATTCCTGGTTGGACATCGTGGCGAGCTCAGCAGCACTGGCAGCGATGCAGAGCTCTCCAGCAGAGGAGTCCATGCAATCTCAGAGTAGAAAGAGGGCCCCAGCATGGATTGACCGGGAAGTCTTGGATCTGATCGCTGTGTGGGGCGATGAGTCTGTGCTTTCGGAGCTGCGCTCCAAAAAACGGAATGCAAAGACCTATGAGAAGGTCTCCAAAGCCATGGCACTCAGAGGATACAGCCGGGATGCAACGCAGTGCCGCGTGAAAATCAAGGACCTGAGACAAGGCTACCAAAAAATCAAAGCGGCAAACGGACGCTCCGGAGCCCAGCCCCAGACATGCCGCTTCTACGAGGCACTGCATGCCATTCTCGGTGGGTCTGCCACCACTGCCCCACCAGTGACCGTGGACTCTGAGGATGGGATAGTGTCGAGGGGCAGTTTCTCGGCGATGTTCGCCGATGGGGAAGATGAGGAAGGGTTTGTGGAGGACGAGGCAGGCGACAGCGGTTACAATACTGCTTTCCCCGACAGCCAGGATCTCTTCATCACCCTCACAGAGATCCCCTACCAACCCTCCCCGGCCGTTAACCTGGACTCCGAATCAGGGGAAGGATCAGTCGGTAAGTGCTATAAACATGTAAACATTTATTTTTTAACAAAACAGGAATAAAAACTATATAAAAAGAAGGTCAATGCATATAGGGATTGAACAAAAATCCTCTTGGGACAGTTCAACGAAGCTCTCTGAGAGGTACTCGAAAAGCCTCTGCAGGAGGTTCCTGGGGAGAGGTGCCTTGTTGGGTGCTCCGTGGAAGCACACTCTTCCGCGCCAGGCCATCCTGAGGTATAATGGGAGCATCGCCTCGACCAGCATGGCAGCATAGGGCCCTGGTCTGTGCAGGGATTCACGCAGCATGCGCTCTCTGTTTCTCCTGGAGACCCGCCTCAGGGTGATCTCGCTCGGCGACTGCTGCATCTAATTAGGGGAATTACTTTAATGTTACTATTGTGAATGCTTGACTTTTCCTTTGCATAACAATGACCATCGTTTAACAGCCACGTGTTGTAGGCTGCAGAGGAAAAGCATACAGGGATCTTTCCCGGGGACAGCCGCGAGGGGCTGGAACAGGGTCAGACTTTATGCTTTCCAGATTGCCTGCAGCAGGAGGGCACTGCTATCCATTAACTGTTAAGCAGCCTAAAGTTTACGGCTTACCAGGCCTGGCTGCTACACGGATTCTGCTGTCCTGCCCCGCTTGTCCGATCTCCAGTGCAAGACCCCAGGCAATGAAAGCGAATGCCGAAAATTCGAACTTGTCCTGAGAGCACATGAGATTAGGTGCCCTGTATGGTCTTGTTCACAGAAACTGAGTAGACTGTGTTCAGTGTTTGCAAACATATATCTTTGGAAGGAAATCACTTCCTTTTTCCCATCACACAGCTGCGGCTCTTTCCTGAACTGCCCCGGCATCCCCCTCACAGAGGCTGGCGCAGATTAGGCGGCGAAAGAAAAAGACTTGGGACGAGATGTTCGCTGAACTGATGGCCTGCTCCAGAGCCGAGGCGGCCCAGCAGAGCCAGTGGAGGGAGACCCTCTCTCAGCAGCAGCGCTCACACAGCGAACGGGAGGGCAGGTGGCGGCAGGAAGACCAGCAGGCGACTCAAACGCTGCTTGGACTAATGAGGGAGCAAACGGACACGCTCCGGCACCTTGTGGATGTTCTGCAGGACCGCAGGCAGGAGCAGAGAGCCCCCCTGAACTGTATCTGCAACCGCCCTCCCCCGCCACAAAGTCCTGTCCCCCCCTCACCCAAAATCACAAGAAGGAGGGGCTAGGGGCCGTGAAAACTGTCACTCCACCCCAGCAGAGCGCTCATGTACCAAACAGCTCTCATTCCCTAAAGTATGAGAATTGCTTGCCTTCCTGGCTCACCCAATCCCAAATCCCAGTTTCATCCCCCAACTGTGTAGTTGAGTATTAAAAATAGTTTGCTGTTCATTACTGTTTCCATCATGTTTCTTTGCAGAAGACTTTGTGTGAAGGGGGGGAGGGGTTTGTTAATTGCATAGGACAGCCACCATTAACAGGGTACAGACATGGGGGCAGGATCAACAGCAGGTCACACACAGAGTGCAGTCACTAGGCACCCGGGTCACTCTGCGAGGTGTCTGCTGCCCCAGGTCAGTCTGGGAGGTGTATGTTGCCCCAGGGTCTGAGCGCCTGGCATCCACAAATGGCAAGGCAGGCTGCCCTTACCATGCCCTTCCACCCTAGCCATGAACCTCTCCGATGCCCTGAGCCCCAGCCAGAGCCATCATCCCCCCACACCTACTCACCCTTCCCACACACCCCTCACCCCTTCCTGCAAACCCACCCCTTCCTGCACACCCTCCGGTAACCGTCCTCCCCCCAGAGACCGCTGTAGGAGCAGGAGCCTGTCAGTCCTTGAGTGTAGAAGCGGTCTGTACATCACTGCACACCGTACCCACCACAGTCTGCGTCCCTGTTGGAACCCTTGAACGAGAATTCGTTAGTAAAGAAAACTTTGTTAATTAAAAATGTTCCAATAACTTTATTTTTAAACGTCTGTTGGAAGGGGGGAAACCTGGTGAACGGGGTATGTAACCGCTGAAAAAAGTCAATAGTAACTGAAACAGGGGCAGGTTCAGCTTCTCTGTAAAGAGACTGGACAGTCATAGGTTACCCTGCTCTCTGAGGAACCTAGCTTTCAAAGCCTCCCGGATGCACAGCGCTTCCTGCTGGGCTCTTCTAATCGCACGGGTGTCTGGCTGAGCGTAATCAGCAGCCATGCAATTTGCCTCAACCTCCCATCCCGCCATAAAGGTCTCCCCCTTGCTCTCACAGAGATTGTGGAGCACACAGCAAGCTGCAATAACAATGGGGATATTGGTTTCACTGAGATCCGAGCGAGTGAGTAAGCTCCTCCATCTCCCCTTGAGACGTCCGAAAGCACACTCCACCACCATTCTGCACTTGCTCAGCCGGTAGTTGAAGAGCTCCTTGTCACTGTCCAGGGCACCTGTATAGGGCTTCATGAGCCAGGGCATTAGCGGGTAGGCTGGGTCCCCGAGGATCATTGTAGGCATCTCCACATCCCCAACATTTACTTTGTGGTCCGGGAAGAAACTACCTTCCTGCAGGCGTCTAAACAGACCAGAGTTCCTGAACACACGCGCGTCATGAACCTTGCCCGGCCACCCGACGTAGATGTTGGTAAAACGTCCCCTATGGTCCACCAGTGCTTGCAGCACCATTGAAAAGTAGCCCTTTCGGTTAATATACTGGCTGGCCTGGTGGGCCGGTCCCAGGATAGGGATGTGAGTCCCATCTATAGCCCCACCGCAGTTTGGGAATCCCATCGCGGCGAAGCCATCTATGACGACCTGGACGTTTCCCAGGGTCACCACCTTTGAGAGCAGTAGGTCAACGATTGCGTGGGCTACTTGCATCACAGCAACCCCCACGGTAGATTTGCCCATGCCAAAGTGGTTCGCTACTGACCGGTAGCTGTCTGGCGTTGCAAGTTTCCAGAGGGCTATGGCCACTCGCTTCTGCACACTCAAGGCTGCTCGCATCCGGGTGTGCTGGCGCTTCAGGGCAGGGGCCAGCAAGTCACACAGTTCAAGGAAAGTGCCCTTACACATCCTGAAGTTTCGCAGCCACTGTGATTCATCCCAGACCTGCAGCACTATGCGGTCCCACCAGTCCGTGCTTGTTTCCTGGGCCCAGAATCGCCGTCCCATAGCATGAACGTGACCCATTGCCACCATGATCTCCACGGCGCGGCGTACCGTGCTTTGTGAGAGGTCTCTGCCACTCTGACACTTCACGTCCTCACCGCGCTGCCGGAGCCTCCTCGCCCGATTTCTCAGCAGCTGACTGTGGAAGAGGTGTTCGATAAGGTGCGAGGAGTTGACAACGGCCATAAGTGCAGCGATGATCGCAGCGGGCTCCATGCTCGCCGTGCTGTGGCGTCCGCGCTGTCACTGACCAGAAAAGTGCGCGAACAGAGTTCCCGCCGGCGCTTTCAAGGAGAGGGGGCGGGAGTGACGGTTGAATGACGACAGTTACCCAAAACCACCCTCGACACATTTTTCCCCCAGAAGGCATTGGGGGCTCTACCCAGCATTCCAATGGGAAGCGGGGACTGCGGGAACTGTGGGATAGGTGCCCAGAATGCACCGCTTCCAATGTCGACGCTTGCCCCGTTAGTGTGGACTCACAAAGTCGAATTAGTGTCCGTAGTGTGGATACACAAATTTGAATTCATCAGGTCGAATCCACAAATTCGACCTAAGTTAAATCGAACTACTCTTGTAGTGTAGACATACCCTAAGACGAACAGGTTGGCTGAGTATATTCAGTCATACTTGTAATCTATACTATGCTCTTTACCCTTGAAGGCTTTTGAGTTCATACTAAATTGCATACTGAGAAAATGGTCACTTTCAATTCTTAAGGTTTTTAATCAATTTTATGTCATGAGACTTTCATTTTTATTATAAAACATTTTAAAGAATGTGTGGTACTTGAAGACAAAGACGCAAATGAACAAAAACTGTATCTAAAAGAGTCAGTACAGAGCCACAGAGGACAGTCTTATACTCTCTAACTCACAAAGGCAATGAAAATACTTCATTTTGCACATGCCATGTGTTTCCATTATGCTTATAAAATTGTCACACAGTATAAAGGATGCAAAGCTTCCAATGTCAGTTCAAGTGGAACTAAACTGTGAGTGAATTTACCTGAATATTGAAGTATCAGAGGGGTAGCCGTGTTAGTCTGGATCTGTAAAAGCAGCAAAGAATCCTGTGGCACCTTATAGACTAACAGACATTTTGGAGCATGAGCTTTTGTGGGTGAATACCCACTTCGTCGGATGCATGTGATGAAGTGGGTATTCACCCACCAAAGCTCATGCTCCAAAACGTCTGTTAGTCTATAAGGTGCCACAGGATTCTTTGCTGCTTTTACTGAATATTGAAGTGGCTTGAATGTAACCAAAATAAGTGTGACCACAACTTCGGCCTAGAGATGAAACTCTAACAACTAAACCATTTCAGTTTAAGTGAATCATCTTACAAAAGCAAATAAATTAAATTCTTCCTAGGATGGAAAAAAATCTCTTGGTTAAGAAGTGGGGAGCAACTACAAAATTGTGTATGGCTTTCTTTGGACTGCTGGGGTGAACAAAACAATCTTGAAGGAGTCATTGAACAAATCACAAAAGTGAGAAGGTCAGACCTAAGAAGACAGCTACACAACAGGAGAACTAGTGAAAAATCAAATAGGAAAACAGTGTCAGCTTAATGTAAAATTTACAAGAGTCTTCCTTAACTATTATTAACATGGCTAGTGCATAGGAACTGAAATGCAATTACTGTATCATGCAAATACAACAAATTTCCTGCAGAACTAGCAGAGGATATTTTTATTTTTAAAACATATTGTATGTTTTTTATTTACAGTAATGGTGCCTAATGAAGTGGCAAAGACACAGCCATTCATGTAACCAAGTCTACATGTATGACATTCTGTCCAATCAACACTAAACATGCACTAAATCCATCCCACTTTGTGCCAGAAAATGTGCTGCATGTTATACGTTGCTAGTAGTCTAATGGTTTACTTAGGGGATTTTCTCTGGTGCTTATAATAGCATCTGAACTCTTCACATAAGGGTGATTTATCCTAACACCCGTGTGATGTAGCATTATCTCCATTTTACAGATGGAGAGCTGACACACAGATTAAGTGACTTGCTGAAGGTCACACAGGAAGTCTGTAGCTAAACTGGAGTCCCAATCTAGTGATTTCACTGAAACACCATCTACCTCCAATTATTCCTCTATTATCAAAGATCTAGCAAAGTAAAGATGCTGCAACTAAAACCAAGAATCTTCTGAAGTTAATGTCAAAATTCTGCTGAATAAAATAATGTAGCACCTCCAGTTCCTATTTATACAGCAAAATGGCAGTCTGTATATTCCACCTGTCAGCAAATTTAGTGTTACATTAGTATAGGGACAGTGTACAATAGTTAAAATAGCTTATTTTTGTCTGATGCAGCTAAGCATCTCTGTTGAGAATACTGGATACTTACATTCTTATTCAAGTCAATGGAACTCGTGCTCTGGTTTCTGATCAAACTAGAGAGAATCTAGCTAATGGTCTCAGCTGGTTGGAAAATATTTTGTTACCACAGAAAAGTTCAAGGAAAAATAAAACTAACTTTCATGAATTTTCCATGGCAAATGTTGGGTTTTTTTGTTATTGCAAATCTTGAAAATAGTTCAGTTTGGAAATGTTAGTATGGTGGTACTTTGTGCTCCTTTTTTCTCTATAGGCCAAGATCCCTAGTCTGACTAATCACCTATTATGCACCATCATCTTACCTCTTAGTGCATCATGGGAGTCCCAAGGCCATGGTGCATCATGAAATGAAGTCCTGCTGGGGAGCCCAGCCCACAGAGGAGAATGAGGACATGAGGCAACTAAACTGCAACTCCCATGAGGCACCACAATGGCTTAGCCTAACTAACATTTTACAAAAAACCTGATATTTTCAGTGGAAAGCACACAGTTTTCACTGAAACCTTCATTTAGCCCCAAACCCCAATTTTCTGATGGAAAAGTTTTGGCCAGCTCTAATAATGGGACAAATTCAGCCCTGACTTAAGCCCAGACAGAAGGTTGGTTGGATGCTGGGAAGTTGTGGCAGGAAGGGAAGAAAGATTCCTCTACCCAAGGCTGTGGAGTTGCTCCATGGAGGCAAAAGATGAACTCTTTGTGTATCCTAACAAGGATCTACTGTATGAGGGAGGAAAAACCAAGGATACTTTGCTTTTTCACTGTCTCTTTGAGACTGCCTACCCAAGGTGTGTGCTGGCACCTTGCGAATCTGCCTTGAGCTGTGCAGCACGCCATGCAAGAGTGTGCATCCCGTATGCTGTCCCTTCAAATTGAACTCTTCACATATACAGTAGAACAGGACTAGTTCTGCTGCATGAAGTAAGGGCACCATTATAAACAGTTAGTCAGCAAAAACCAAAATCAAAGGCTGATGTCAACTGGGGGCATGTAATTAAATTGATGATCCTTGATTGTATTGACTTTTGTGTAAGGCTTATACTGTTGCTAACTGTTCCTTTAACAAAATATTCTGTTTTCTCACAAAACATCTTTTGATTTCACTAAATAGACAAATAGAAACAAGCTTATTTGCATGTGGAGTTCATCCTTGTGAGGTGTATGCTTCAGAAGGCAGTTTCATAGAGTCGATAAGAGAGGTTTTCCTTTTTTCTTTACTTAGTCGCACTATTTTGTCTAATACCCATGTCTAGGAAAAGCAGTAGAAAATGAGAACAGTAAATACAGCAGAACCAAAATGCAGCTCTTCCTTAGCATTGTTTGCATTCACAAAGATTTCCTCATTAATGTAATAGGAAGGAAAATAACCCAACAATCTCTTCAGTTCAAGCGTCTAAATAGGGGTTATACAGGCAGGGGATTTGATAGGCTCTGATTGTGATTATAAAGGTCCATTAAGAGAAACAATGAAATATAAAGGTGCAGAATGAAAGAATCTGGGGAGAAGATCTCCTGATAGATCCTTTGTCACAAACTTGGCCTGTGGTTTTTCAGTTTGATCTATTATCTGTTTGCTTCAGAGTTCTCATCTTCAGATTTGATATTCTGTCATTTTGTTTGGACTGGCTAAGCCTCCTGTCACTATCTCTTTACAACTCTTCATTTGTTCAATTAAAACTCCCTTAAGTAGACTTAAGTAGAGCTGATAGGAAAATGTTTCCTTCAGCCAAAAATGTTGACTTTTGTCCAAAAAAAGTCAGGGGGAGAGCACCTACTGAAACACACTCAGTGGGCCTGATTCTGTTGTCCTGTGCCTTGTGTAGTCACTTACATCTGTGCAAAGTGGGTATAAAACATTCTTATCAGCTAGCATTTTACACTCTTTGCACAGGAGTTTAATTGACCTTCAAAAGGAGTAGGATAGTGAAAAGCCCAAGCATACTTGTTTTAGTTAACCTTCCTGTTACGCCCTCCAGCACTTGACATTTTGGTCAGCCGTAACATTCTCAATATCTGTTAAGTACTTAGGAGGAATAATATTTAACAGCTTACTCCAGGTTAACCTTTGTTTTGGGAAGATTTTATATATTAAATGGCAAAAAATCTTCGTTAATGAATGGCTGAAGTTGCCTGGTGATAGCTTGTGCCCTTCCAGAAATGTCAAGTTCCGTGAAACTCAGACTTTCAAAAACCAGGAAATAAAAGTCTGTTCAGGACAGCTGCACCTGTATTTTCCTCCACCACCCCTCAAGGGCACCCACTCTAGGCTCTCTGCTCCTCAGCTATCGCCTCTTGAGCAGAGACCTGCATCTCTCACCTTCCTGAGCAGGGTGTTGGCAGGCTGTACAGTTCCTGGCCTAAAAAGGCCAGCATCTGCACTTTGCTGTCTCTCCAGAGATTATGAATAGTGTAATTGCTACAGTTTATAAGTTACCACACAGCTCTTTATAAGCAAGCCCATTTATTTTAAAGGTGAAACCATTGCAATAGAAACAATAAAGCTTTTGAGCACGCATATAGGTTCTTTATCAAAGGTTACCCCAATTCCAACCTTGGGCTCCAGTAGGTGTCAGTCCTTCAAAACCCACAACTGGGCTTTCCCTGTGGTTACAAGTTCATAACTCTCTCAAATTTAGAACCAGAACAACCAGGAAATGTTCAGTTTTTCTTTTACACAGCTTGAGTCTTTGATTCTGGCCTCATGTAACAGGTGATCAGCAGACAAAGACCCAATACTCAGGGGTGTGCCTTCAAAAGGCTGGATTTTTGCATAATCAGAAGTGGAGAATTCGCATTCACCTCCCACTAGATATTAGTCAGGAAAATCACTTAACACTTTTTGTTCCAAAAGTCCATTCTTGTCTTGAACGTTGTTCAATATATCCTTTAAACCCCCAGGTCTCTCATCTATCACATCTCCCCCTTGAGAGGTTACATACAATCCTGGCCCACAATAATATATAAACCATTCATTTAATACAATGGACCCACAAAATACTTATCCTTGGGAGACCTTATTGAATTAAGTTTATGGCAGGAAATTGCCATATGTCACAAAAGTTAACGTTGTATAGGCCATTACTTTTGCCAACTCCAGAGAGGCAGAGTTAGAGTCACTGGGAAGTATTTGCATGTACTCCCTCTGCATTCATTGCGTTATAATTGTAGCTGCGTTGAGTGATGGAGGGATAAGTTGGAGCAGCTTGGAAGAACTGTGATTGTTATATGAGAAGATCTGGGTCAGAATTCCCCCTCCCCCCACCTCTACTATGTGTGTTATCAACAGAACTACTTGAGGATCCAGTCTGCATCATTTCAATACAATGTTGTATAGGCTGTATCAGTAGTAGGGCACTGGTGTTTTCTGGCTATGGGTATAGTCAGTATTGAGATGCAATTAGAGCAATCTGGATTTAATGATGGGTAAGAGGAAGCTTAGGTTTATGTGGTATCCTTTGTGTAAGTGTGAAGGGGTTGTTAAAATTGATAAGTGTGCTATTCTTTCAGAGGAGTAGGCTCAGTGTTTGAGTGTAGGGCAAGCACAGATATTGTTAAGTGACTAGGACATGGGCAGTCATGCCTCATGTTCAGTCAGTAGCCTGGTGCCGGAACCAAGGGTCAGAATGAGTTTACCTGAAATGAGGCAAGAAGTGCTATCATAGCTATGGGCAAATAGTTTGAGCAGATGATAAACTGCTGGGCTTGAAAACCAGTCTGCTGCCTCTTCTAACTAATCAGACAGCCTATTATAGGCCAGCTATGCACATTAGGTTGCCTTGAGCCTGGCTGTGCTGCAGGCCCTGATTCCTTACAGGTAGCACCCGTCCACTACAATGTGAGTGTGTGTTATGGGACTTGTGGGGCACTGTTCAAAGTTAATGTTGTGTGGACATTTACCTTAACTCTATATCTCCTGGCTTTCAGAAGTTTGAGTTTTACTGAACTCAACAATCTGGAAGGGCACAAGCTATCACTGGGCAATCTTAGCTCTGTGTTAATGATGTTTTTTGCTATTTAATTTCCTAGTTCTTTAAGCAGAAAGGAAATGTTGGTAAGAGCTTGTTGCAGTTCTTATCTAGGTTTGAAGTTGATATGCTATTGTGGCTAGGCAATGATCAAAGATTAAGCTTTTATATAGTGCTTTTCATTGGTATATTTCAAAGTTACATCATTATCCCCCCTTTTACAGATGAGAAAATGAGGCACAGAGAGGTGAAGTGACTTGGCCAAGGTCACCCAGCAGGCCAGTGGCCGAGCTAGGATTAGTCCCAGTCCAATGGTGTTTCCACAAGGCCACATGGCTGCTATGTGCTCCTCCAACCTCTTGTACATATTGTTATAGTAAAATGTTTGCAATGTATAGTTACTAACAGGGCCAATGAGAGAAACCTCATCCATAATCTATGTCCCAAAACATTATCCCTTTAAAAAAAATGTATTACCTGGTTGTTACAGTAACTTTTTAAGCATGTGAGAAAAGACGTATGTGTACAGTAACTCCTCACTTAAAGTCATCCCGGTTAACATTGTTTCGTTGTTATGTTGCTGATCAATTAGAGAACATGCTCATTTAAAGTTGTGCAATGCTCCCTTATAACATTGTTAGGCAGATGCCTGCTTTGTCCACTTCTTGCAGAAAGAGCAGCCCATTGGAGCTAGCTGGTGGGGACTTGGAATCAGGGTGGACTGGTAGCCCCCCATTAGCTCCCCACTCCCCTAAGTTCCCTGTGCGGCAGCCGCCCAGCAGGCTATCAAGTGCCAGCAGTTCAGCTGTCCCTCCCCTCACTGCCATGTGCTGCTCCTGCCCTGTGCCTTGGAGCTGCTCCTGGGAGCCTCCTGCTTGCTGTGCAGGGGAAAGGAGGAGAGGGGGGCTAATGTCAGGGTGTCCCCCTCCTCCCGCTCCTGCCCCCCACTTGCCCCATCTCCATAGAGCAGGGAGGGGGGAACACATGACAGGGCTCAGGAAGAGGGAGCTTGCTCGCAGCAGCTGCTGTCTCAACTTGCTGATCTACTTAAAAAGGCAATGTACTTAAAGTAGGGTTAGTGTACTTAAAGGGGCAATGCGCATCTCTCTCTCTCTCTCTCTCACAGTGTGTGTATCTCTATCGGCTATGCTGTCTCCCCTCCCTCCATTTGTGCTGCCTTGTAAAGTGTGAGGCTACATTAACAACAATGTGTTAACCGTTGAGGGCTCAGCTGATTGCTAGTTAGTATGTGCCTTTAGCAGTAAGGCATTCCCTGGGAAATATCCCACCCTCTGACTTCACCACCTCAACCAAGCTTCACAATTATCATTCCTGCGTACAGTATTAAATTGTTTGTTTAAAACTTATACTCTGTGTGTGTGTGTGTGTGTGTGTGTGTGTGTGTGTGTGTGTGTGTGTGTGTGTATATAGTCTTTTGTCTGGTGAAAATTTTTTCCCTGGAACCTAACCTCCCACCATTTACATTAATTCTTATGAGGAAATTGGATTTGCTTAACATCATTTCACTTAAAGTCGCATTTTTCAGCAACATAACTACAACGTTAAGCAAGGAGTTACTGTATGTCTGTCCTTCTCCACTGTGTCCCACCATTCCTTGTGATAAGTACTTCTTCCCCACAAAAGCCCCAAACAAATATGGATAGAGAGATTTTTAGCAACGTGGCTCACAATCTTTTCCAAATTACTTCCTAAAGTGAAATTTAAGCTGATATTCTCTAGGTGGGTCAGGTTCAAAATAGTACTCTTTATCCACTTGAGCTATCCAGTTAGCCTACCAATTTTCATGCTAACAGTTCTGTTAACTCCTCTATCTGCGCATACTCAGTGTACTCTATTAGGAGTGAGAAGCACATGAGGCTTTCAGTGAGCCTAAAAGAAGCAAAAATCTTCAAATATATGATTTTTCCGAAAGGGTTGGTTGTTGCCATGCACTCTGTTTGCTACCTTCATGTATTGGAGACCCTGTGCAATGATCTGAGACCTAGGTTGATCTCCATCTGTGAACAAAAGAGGGTTGCCAGAATCTCTCAACTTCAAGAAAAGCTGTTTTTGGAGGGGTCCTTTACCTCAGGAACCCTTTGGCTCCAAATTAAGATAACTAAAGAACCTTGCAGCACCATGAGGCATACCAAATTTTAATGCAGTGCAAATAACCATGTAGATTTTAGAGCATGTAGAGTCTAGCTTTCAATAGAAAGCTGATCTTAATCTTAACTATAGCAGAGCTGTTGCTATAATATGTTGCTCTGCTATAATATTTTGTTTTCTAACTTTACATAAACAGTCCTTTTATAGTGAGAGTTGTTTCGGATTCTTGGCCTTTTCAGTGTAGACTGCTAATTAGTGCCAAGTGTGATGGTGTCTTTTATTAGTGGGCCCTGCCCACTGATCATTCAACTGAGACCACCCATTGATCTCAAGCACAATATGACATTACCATTTGTTCACTACTTGTCTGGGATGGATTCAGACCAGTGACTTCTAAGTAAAAGGCTCTGTATTCTCTTCTAATAAGTAGTAATAACTTTTGTTTCCAGAATTCCTTCCATTTTAAACTCACAAAGCTTTAGTCTCCCATATGTGAGTAATGTCTTACTTTGAATTCACTAAATTACGTATTCTCAAGATACATTGAAAAACTAGAACAAATACTTATTGCTAGCCTGAAATATTGAGTTAAAGCCACATGTTGGGTTTAGTGTAGTGACAAGCTTATACATTTTTTAATTTTTTACTATCAGTGTTTTTTTTAAATACAAGTGGATTCGTTTTCAGTGAGCTTGAAAAAATCAATGTCTATGTTGTGTTGCCCTTTGAAAGTCTTAGCCAGTGCTGCTGATTCATAGCATACTTACCACACTTTCTACAGGTTCAATTAACTCAATTTAAAACAGAATTTCCAAAGGCAACGTTATCTTGTAAGGCACTATAAATGTCAGTAAAAATGTACTATCTACCTAGAGTTAAATGCTAAGAGAGCAGATAGGTTCTACCTACATCACTTCACATAAATACTCAGTGCCATATTGGACAGAAGACTAAAAAATATGCTTTTAATGCCTAAGTATCTTCTGTAAGAGGCACTAGTAATTATAAATTGATTCTTGCAGAAGTCTGAAGGAAGATTATTCTCTCTGGGTGACAGGAATCAGGGCCTGCAGCAGACTCAGTCTCTAGGTAACCTAATGACTGTAGATGGCTTGTAGTAGGCTGCCTGATTGGTTGAAGGATCAACAGACTAGCTTTTAAACCCAGCAGGTCAGTGGCTAAGCGCTTAACACTTAACGCTTATGAAATACAGCCAAGCCTATTTTTAATAGTGGTTCTTGTTATTACAGCTTCAATAACTTTGGTTATTTCTATACACATGCTTAGCAAATAGATAATATATTTTAATTTTTACCCA
Organism: Mauremys mutica; assembly: GCF_020497125.1. Lineage (NCBI taxonomy): Eukaryota > Metazoa > Chordata > Testudines > Geoemydidae > Mauremys > Mauremys mutica. The sequence continues at coordinate 65,537,997 of NC_059076.1, forward strand.
AAACAAACACTCTCCAAGATCAGAAACAATATAACTTAAAACAAACAAGCAATGTTAATGAACTTCAACAAGTTCAACAAGGTTACCTATGGAGGTGGTGGAATCTTTAGAGGTTTTTAAGGCCCAGCTTGACAAAGCCCTGGGTGGGATGATTTAGTTGGGGTTGGCCCTGTTTTAAGTAGTGGGTTGGACTAGATGACCTCCTGGAGTCTCTTCCAACTCTATTCTTCTATGATTCTAAGGTTATATTGCACTAAACATATTAGAATAGGATAAACAACTTTAGGTTCATCTGACAGCCTCTGTCAGTTCTTCTCCCCCCCCCCCCAGTGGTACAGACTAGGTTTGGCACAAATAACTTATTTACTGAGAGCAATTTTTAAAGGTGCTCAGTGTTGACCTAACTCTGTTCCCATTTAAAGTCAGTGATAAAATTCCCACTGACTTTATTGGTAGTGAAGTCAGACAAAAGCTGAGTCCTTTGAAAATCTTAACCATGAGTGAATTGTAACTTCCTTGAATTTGTTCATTATTCAAAGTTATTTCTGGACCTTATTTCTATGAATAATGTCCTGCATTGGCAGGTCTGGGTAGAGATAAAAATATCGTTTCCATCTTTAACTTCTAGGATGTTCATCACTTTTCCATTTGTTTTTCATGTCTAACTTCTGTGATTCATAAGCTCAGCACTGCTTCTGAAATTCTGCATGCATATACAAACCAAAATCCTTTTTGGTTCGCTCATCGCTTGGCAACATCCATTTGTACTTAAATCAAGGTAGTGACTTAAAAGTGAAAAGCTGCATTCCATTATAAGCCCCTGATCACTCTGACTCATATGCTAAATGTTTGATATTAAAAAATATTTAATACTAGAACTAGATAACTTGTGAAACCTGTCAGATTTGATCAGTAATGAGTAATTAGGAACATGCTCTTGATTTTGTAAGGCTTTTGACACAATCCTACATGACATTCTCATGAGCAAAATAGGGAAATGATGTCTGGATGAAATTCCTATATGGCAAGCTCAAAAGAGGTTGAAAAACCATACTCAGAGTAGTTACCAAGGATTTGCTTTGAAACTGGAAGGGCATATCTAGTGCGGTCCAACAGGGGTCAGTCCTGGGTCTGGTACTAGTCAATATTTTCATTAATGACTTGGTTAATAGAGTGGAAAGAGTGCTTAAAAATTTGTGGATGACAGCAAGTTGGGAGGGAGAGACAGGGGTTGCAAGCACTTTGTAAGACAGAATTAGAATTCAAAATGACATTAAAAAATCAGAGAATTGGTCTGCAATCAACAGGATGAAATTCAATAAAGGCACATACTAACTACTATACTTAGGAAGGAAAAATCAAGGCATAACTACAAAATGGGGAATAACTGGCTAGGCAGTAGTACTGCTGAAAAGGTTCTGGGGATTATAGTAATCACAAATTGAATATGAGTCAACAATGCCATGCAGTTGTGAAAAAGGCTAGTATGATTCTGGGGTGTATTAACAGGAGTCTGTATGTAAGAAACAGGAGGTAATTGTCCTGCTCTACTTGACACAGGTGAGGTCTCAGCTGTAGTACCGTGTCCAGTTCTGAGTGCCATACTTTACTAAAGATGTGGGCAAATTGGAGAGGGTCCACAGGAGAGCAACTTAGACTTGAGGAAAGAATATTGGGAAGGGGACGGGGACGACGACCTGATAAGTCTTCCAATATGTTAAGCTCTTATACAGAGGACAGTGATAACTTGTTCTCCATGCCCACTGACGGTAGGGCAAGAAGTAATGGGTGTAATACGCAGTAAGGGAGATTTAGGTTAGATATTAGGAAAAGCTTTCAAACTATAAGGCTAATTAAGTTCTGAAATAGGCTTTCAAGGGAGGTTGTGGAATCCTCATCACTGGACGTTTTTAAGAACAGGTGAGACAGGGATGGTGTAGATTTACTTGGTCCTGCCCCAGTGCAGAGGGTTGGACTTGGTGACTTCTCTAGGTCCCTTCCCGCCCTACATTTCTATGATTATGAGAGAAATACCAGCAGCTCCAGATATACCTTTTTATTGAATAAATAAAAACATTCAAGATGGGTTAGAAAGGCAAATCTCAAGCTACCTGTTTTTAAAAAAATAATCTCCTAGTTTGGTTCAATATCCGCTCTGGAGCTCGTAGAGAGGACATGTCTAAAATGGACCTAAAGTAGATGACATGCACTGAGCTCCTGACCTTTTAGGTATGAGTTGACCCAGATTTAAGGATTAGTTGGATACACTAAATCCTTCCTGAGTACTATGTGTTGGAGTTACTTATGGATAGTGGCTGAAATTAAGTAATTTATCACACTCTGTCCTAAAATAATAACACTACAATGGATATTTTAGCAAGAGCATAGTGGGGTAATATCCTAACTCAATTTCAACAGTACAGAATAGTGCAAGTAAAAGTGTCTCTTTTTAGGTCAACAATCTCTAAGTCCCAGATCCTGGAAAACACTTAAACATGGAAGTAGCATTACTGAAGTCAATGGGACTGCCTTATTTATATGCTTATTTACTTATTCTAAATTTAACATGTGCAGAGGAGTTGGAGTCTGAAGTGGAACATCCAAGTATTAATTCATATCCACGTTTTCCTGAAATCTTGTGCATAGGTGACCCTATTGCACTGGGTGCCCAGGAGCACCCTAAGAATCCCATCATAGAATTGGGAAGATAGGCAAAAGTACAAATACAGTTACAGTTTCCATAGCCCAGCCAGTACACAGTAAGAAATAATAATAATTAAAAAAAAAACAGTAGCAGAGAAATAACAGCAGCACTTGTCAGGATAGGAAACTCCCTCCCCAAGTGAGGATGGCATAGGTCAACCATTTCACTGTTGCTTGCTCCATAGGTATGTATTTAGAAAAAACAACATAACTGATAAGAATTCAATAGTTCTTTTGTGAATAAAAATAGATTGTTTTGAAACATTTAAAAGGCTACACTACCAGCATGAGTGTAAAGAGGTGAATAAACATGACTGCCCCCTGCTGTATGCACGACTAATAGCTTTACTAACCAAGGGCATGGTTTAGCTGATGATGCATGCATGGAATAGCTCGTATCCCTCACGGGAGTCCTCTAGCTAGTAGAGACAGGATGATGATTACTTAATGTACACAGTAGAAATAACAGTAAAAAGGGTCTCTGTTGATCAAACGAGGAAGGGAGCTTAGAAAGACTGTGACTGATTTCCATGAGAACAGTTCTGTGACTGAACAAACGTAATAACATTTTGAAGTGTGCTGACTGTATCACAATTCTTTTTTATTGCAGACAAGAATATTCACAATTTATTCAAAGGCCAGAAGACTCTGCTTTTACCCAACATTTGTGTTCCTTCAGTCCTCAGATCTTCTTTCCTCCCATCATGTTTTTCTTTGTCAGACTTTGCCAGGGCTTTTGTTCTGATACAGGAAGTGGCTCTCTGGTTTTCCTTCAATTGTACTGAGTTTGTGGTCAGTTGTGTTTTCATAGACTTGAAGACTCTCAGAAGCCTTTTTAGCTCTCCCTAAGAAACTTGTATATCTACTTTATTTTAGGTTTCTACAGCCAGCCAATCAGTCAGTGTACACCTTGTTTGATAAAGCTGCTTGAAGGCTAGCTTCTGTCTGACTTTTCTCCTTTCTCATAGATGCTCTGTTTCACCTGTGGCTTGTTAAACATCAACTACTGGCTTCCACTTAATGCTTCTGTAACCACTACTGTCCAAAAATACAGAAAGTGCGGTCATCCGTGAGGAATGAATTTGGAACTTTCAGGTCCAAAATTATCAATCAGGCCTAACCTACCTAATTTCCTTCTTTTACAGGGTTACTGTAAAAGAAGGTTGCCTATTGCCTGGCCGTCAGCTGTAAATTTGAAATATCTTGATTTTTAGTAAAGCTTTGACACAGTCTGAAATGACATTCTCATAAGCAAACTAGGGAAATATGGTCTAGATTAAATTAGTATAAAGTGGGTGCAAAACAGTTTGAAAGACTATATTCAAAGAATAGTTATCAATGGTTTGCTGTGAAGTGGGATCCCCCAGAGGTTCTGGTACTAATCAATATTTTTATTAATGACTTGGATAACAGAGTGGAATGTGCACTTATAAAATTTGCAGGTGACAGAAAATTGTGAGGAGTTGCAAGCACTTTGGAGGACAGGATTAGAATTCAAAATGACCTTGACAAATTGGAGATTTGGTCTGAAATCAACAAGGTGAAATTCAGTGAAGACAAGTGCCAAAACACTTGGCAAGGAAAAATCAAATGCACAATTACAAAATGGGGAATAACTGGCTAGGTAGTAGTACCGCTGAAAAGGATCTGAGGGTAATAGTGGATCACAAATTGAATACGAGTCAACAAAGTCATGCAGTTGTGAAAAAGGCTAATATTCTGGGTTGTATTAACAAGAGTGTTGTATGTAAGAAACAGAAAGTAATTGTTCTGCTGTACTAAACACTCAGCTGAAGGTCTCAGCTGAAGTACTGTGTCCTGTGGACAAACTGGAGAAAGTCTAGAGGGAAGCAACAGAAATAATAAAAGGTTTAGAAAACCTGACCTAGGAGGAAAGGTTTAAAAAAACTGGGCATGTTTAGTCTTGACAGAACAGAAAATATAGGGGGGGACACAGGTGTTAAGGATGATTATAAAGAGGACAGTGATGAATTGTTCTCCACGTCCACTGCAAGTAGAATAGGAAGTAATTAGCTTAATTCATGTCTATATTAAGAAAAGCTTTCTAGCTGTATGGATAATTAAGTACTGGACTAGGATACCAAGGAGGTTGTGAAATCCCTGTTGTTGGAGGTTTTTAAGAACAAGTTAGACAAATGCCTATTAAGGATGGTCTCGTTATACTTGGTCCTGCCTCAGCACATGGAGCTGGTCTAGATGACACCTCTCAAGGTCCTGTCCAGCTCTGCTTTTTTATGATTCTATACATTCTACCACTTGAACTAAGGAATATGTATTTTAGTTGAGGGATAGTAATAGAAGATATAGGTGCTAGGACCAACCACTGGAGAAAACCTGATCCCATGCCCTTGCCCAGCGGATTACACCTATAGGTCATAGTCTGGTAGACTATATTTCTATCACAAATATAGTTAGGGGAGTTAGGGGGTACTAAGGAAGAGTTGGTTCCCTGTACATACAACATGGAAAAAAATCAGACTAGCTAGGAAAAAGAAATCTCATTCAGGCATCCATGGCATTTTAACTGTTAGTATAAAGAAAAGGCTGTGTTTCTGCCAATTTTACAGATAACACTGTCACATTGACTAATGCTGTCTCCAAAAGTCAACCCCCCCCTTCTGTGCTAAGTATAGCCACAAGCCCTAGACAGAAAAGGTGTTCCAAAATGCTAATGACATCCATTAGATGAAGATCAATTTTTAAGACCTGGCACTGAAAGTGTCCAGATACAAGGAGTTACATTTTCTGCTTCATTGACGAATCGTGAGTCATTGGCCACAGAGTGGAAAAAAAATGATTACCAAGGAATCTGTGACTAGGTGTTACTCTTTCCATAGTGATTGTGATGATTCACCGTATCCTCTGCTTTAATAAGTTTTCCTTACCCTAAGGTTCATGTACCTGCCTGGCTATTAAAATTATATTTTTTTCTTTATTTTTGTTCTGGAAAATAAATATTGAGTGAGCTTGCTTGTGCAAAAGGACAATGAGCTAGACTTAAACCTGGGAATAGTTCAGTACCACTTTTAGGAAGATTTTTTTAAAAGTTTGTTTTAGGGTTTTTTCTGTCAAATGGCAGATTTCCCAAATATGAACATCAGGTTTTGTTTCATTTTCCCAATTTAGAGTTGGATTGTTCTTATAGAGCCATAACTGAAAATAAATGTTTATAGTGATACAGTTTTAAGTTCATAGATCTTTATATGTGAAGTATATGTGAAGTATATGTGAAGTATTGCAAACTTGTTCCTTAATAAATTGTTTACACTTTTATCTTTGTTATGTTACACTTTTATCTTTGTTATGTTAATAATAAAGTCACACTAGTTTGTTGGTATAACAATTTTATATGGAGGATTGGGAGTCTTCAGACTGAGGTTTGGTATAGGTTATGAAAAATAATATATTGACATGTAGTACTACAGAGAGGATGTTTTGCTTTGCCAAAAAAGTCTTATTAAAAATACATTACCTTTTTCCCATAGAAAAGTTTGTAGTATAGAATTTAAAAACCAACTTCATAATTCTATAGTATGGTATAGAAGTCTCTCTATATTCTAAATATATCTATTTATATGAATTATCTAATAATTTTCCATTAATTTCTGATTTTTTTAGTCACGGTTTTAGAGGAATTTCTACAGAATCTTATTGGTTAAAATTATGCAGGTATTTTCCATATGGGGAGAAAGATACTTTCTATAATTTTTAAAAAAAATCCTATATGTATGATGTCACCCTTTACTTTATATATATATATATGAATTTTCCTTTATGTCCTCTAAATATTATGGACTTTTTTAGTGAAATTTCTATAGAACCTCATTATTTCATCCATATTAAATTCCCTAGGCAATATTCTACACTAATCAAGGAAATGTGAACTTAAATATTTTCAGCTGAGCCGAGGCTTCAGATTCCATATGTATGGGTGCACTTTGTGCCTGTAAACTTTGAGGTACAACACAGAATTTCCCCCTGTCTAATATGTCTAATATGTAATCAAGATAGAATACTGAGGCTACATAAAGTTCAGTCAAAACAAAATGTTTCGTTTTGTGTCAGAATGATTTTTGGGGGACTTCCTGGAACTTCCAGAGAACCAAAATAATCAGTTATTTGCATAGCTCTAATTAGGACAGTCAGCTTTGAGATATGAATCTATAAGATTTGTTCTTTGACATTTCAAATAAATAATTAAACCCCACCCAACCCCCTTAGCTCTCTTCACATAACCATGTGGATTTACTGAAGAAGTTGCTTTTTATCAGCATACAGTGTAACTTATGAGTAGAGCGGTTACTATGGAAACTACTCTTTTTTTGCTTAATAGCTGAGAGTGAATGATTGCCTAGATATTTACAGTAATTTGCTGAGGGCTCCAAAACATCAGTAATGCTCTATGCACTTTTCTTTAGTGATTTTTTCCCCCAAAGACTTTAAATCTAAATCATTTTATAGATATGAGCTAGTAACAACTATTTTGTAATTTTGCATTAAGGCTTCTACATAAGACAAAACTGCTTGTATACAGGGTAAAGGGGGTATAATTGAAGATGTGTATTTTAAAAGGAAAACATCAGGAAGATGGAAGGCCTCTTGTAGTTCTGCTGTGACTTTTAGGTCACATTAGTTCAGATCTCCTAATATTTTGCTTCCTGACTCTGCAACACACTTCACTGCTAAGTCCCTTCTTAAAACACACTTTCCCCACAAACCCTATAAACCCTGGTCCTGTCTCTGAGATATGTACTAAAAAAATCCGGAACCAAGAAGACAAACGCTGTTCAGAACTTCAGTCACTTGTACTTTTATTCAGGGCTTTGGAGCTGTGCTCCGGCTCCGCTCTAGCTCCAGGCAAAAACCTGCAGCTTCACTGCTCTGATGCTCCGCGCTCCTGCTCTGGGCTCCGCTCCAAAGCCCTGCTTTTATTACCCCATCCTCTGTCTGATCATTATCTACTTAAACTGCAGAGCCTTGTTGTTTTCTCATGTAATATGCCTAGCACAATTTGGGTGATGAATAAAAAGTATTGCCAGAGGTGGTATCTTTCAGACTGAATCTAAATGCAAGAATCAGTCATCCCTTTCTTCTGGTAATCTTCTAGGTAGAAGTTTGACGATCATATGGAAGCTTTCCTTGCGAAGCACAAATGATAATTACAAATCCTCAGTAGCATGGGGCAAATCCCCAGCTGGTATAAATTGTCAGCTCTATTGACTTAAATGGAGATATGACAATTTACACTAGCCGAGGCTCTAGCCCCAGTGGCTTTACTTTCCAGGGCTGTGCATCACTCAGTTCATGTGTGTCAGACCTTTGTATTCAGGGGAGCAGGGGTATAAGAAATCTTTTCCATCCGTCATCCAAGTGTCAAGCACATTTGGAGTCCTGCACTAATGGGAATGCAAAGAGTCATGCACTGCCATAATTTTAATGGAGGGCGGGGAGGCTTCCTAAAAACACTTGCTTCTCAGTTAACAATACATATAACATTTCCTAGGTAACATACTATTCTTCCACCATGATTAAAAAAACAAACAACAAAAAACAAACAACAAAAAACCCAGGCTGACTTCTTTTAAAGTGCCTTTAGTTTCCAACAGTTCATCATCATCGTTTTAGTCTTCATTGTTTCCTTTTATTTTAGTACTTAATGGTAGAAATTGGTACAGACTGTATATAATTCTGCAGCCCTGGTCTCCCATCCAAACTCTCTCTCCATTTTTTTTTTTTATGAATTGCTTTTATGGAGTGCTCAGAGTCATCCTTATCACCCCCAAGATACCTAACCAAAGAGGTGCAGTTCTCTGAAAATATTTTTAGAAGCCAGACAGAATGGGGTCAGTTTCCTATGTCAAGGAAAAGGAAGAAATGGACCAGGTGTGAGCTACTATTTTTAAATAGGGCACATTATTTGCACATTTCTCAAGTTTAAAATGAAGCTTTTATAGAAATGCCTTTTCCCCTTGTATGAGGTTATTTATATTATCTTAAAACTATTATTTCTGAATAAGGTCCCATAAGATGTCGGAAAATAGGCCTGATCAGTATTCCATTTTAACTTACTTGCAAAAATGTTATTGACTTCAAAGAAAGTAGGATTAGGTCCAATTGCAAAGAAAGTTATTCAGCTTAAGTCTTTTAGGGCCTCATCCTGCTCCCATTGAAGTCAATGGCAAAACTCTTACTGACTTTACTGGACAAGATCAGCTCCTTATATTTTTGGTTGTATTCATCTGTTCTTTTTTAAATACAAAATTATTCTGGCTTAGTCCTATGAACACCTTATAAAATAGCATTTTATACAGAAAAGGTGGCCTTTTCCTCAGTGCATGAAATATAACTATTATGAGTAATGTTAAATGTCTCAAATTATTCAGCATAAACTCTTTATCAAATAACACTGTAAATTGCAATTAAAAATCAAGACTATGAAGGAACTGTTTATTAATAGACTCAAGACTGGATCAATAGAGTGGCCTAGAAAATCAAGCCTGAGCCATTGTGTGACTTAGATTTTGAATGGTAGCATTCAAGCTATGGAATGACACTGGTAACACTAAAAGCTTTGCTGGAGACCTTTCTTTATGTTAGCTTTTCAAATAGCTGATGTCTGAACAGAGGATCTGTGTTGAGGGATGACTCAAGGCTGACAGTGGAGCAAGAACAGAGCCGTATTATTAGCGAAAGTAGTTTCTTTCAACTAATAACATATAAAATACAATGCACAAGGTAATGCATGGCACTGTGATAGTGGGTATGGTGTTCTCAGCTCACAGATAGAGACCATTCTGCTATAAAAAAGAAAATAAATAGACTTAATGATCTTTCAGTCAAGTCCACAGTATAAGTAAGAGACTCAGTGCCACAATAGACATTAAAGGAAGCTTCATGGGTATGATAAAGCTACCAAAAGACCATTATTCATTGGTTCAGCACATTTAGGTGTATCAAACCCATTAAAGAACCCATTGTAATTCACTGTAGAATGACACATTTATTAAGCGGAGGTATCACATTTCAGAAAGGTACTTTGGCATGAAAAGGAAAACAATTACTTTTTCCTCCACCCCCACAACTTCTCCCATCCAGACCTGCACAGACACACTTGAATGAAAGTGACCAGTCCAGTACAATGTTCTGTGTAATTGCACACCCACTCAGAACTGACAACAAATATTGCCTGAGGTAAAGCTAATGTTGAACAGTAAATCTGTGAGAGATTGTAAAACAGAACTGATATGGAAGTTTGCCTAAAAACAAAAAAGATCAAGAGTCCAAGAGCTTAATTAAAAGTTACTCTCAATTACAATGAAATATGCTCACTTCCAAATAAAGCCTTATGTGTCATGTTTGATTAAAAAAACAAACCAAAAAACCCTACTTTGGCTATTTGATCAAAAGTGTTTAATAACAGGCAATGTAAATTCCTAATGCTGATCCATATTTATTCTCTCTCGGGGATTTCCATTCCAAGTGCTGTCAAGTTAATAAATTCCTATTAAATGGAATTCAATCTACTAAGCAATCAGAAATATGCTAGCATTAGTAATATGCTAGCATTAGTAGTTGTTCTATAGTTTGTTTCTTCATCTTGTGATCTAAAGAATTTAGAGCAGGGGACCAGACCACAGGCCAAATCCAGACCACCAGACACTTTTGAACGGACCCTAAAATCTTTTCATTTACTTATTATCATTATTGTTTTTATTATTTTCTCTAGAGTCTGGACCTTGACTATACCAACCTCCTAGTGAAAAAGTTTTTCCTAATAACCAGCCTAAACCTCCCCCACTGCAACTTGAGACCATTACTCCTTGTTCTGTCATCTGGTACCTCTGAGAACAGTCTAGATCCATCCTCTTTGGAACCCCCTTTCAGGTAGTTGAAAGCAGCTATCAAATCCCCCCTCATTCTTCTCTTCTGCAGACTAAACAATCCCAGTTCCCTCAGCCTCTCCTCATAAATCATGTGCTCCAGCCCCTTAATCATTTTTGTTGCCCTCCGCTGGACTACCTCTGGTTTAGAGTCTTCAGGAGAAATCTTAGTTCCACTGAAGTCAATGGGAGTTTCAGTGGGCACAGATTTTACCCAAAGTGTTTAGAGACAGGGCAAAGTGAGAATAGAGTCAGTAAGCTGACATGCTCCATGGCATATTTCCATCCAACCCTGTTGCTATCCAACTGGGCATTAATGGTGCTCCTGGCATCACTAAATCAGAGCAATATTCATTAGCTTACCCACCTACCTGCTACTTATAAAAATATTAAATGTAATGTCTTCAAGTACTTTTTCCAGATTTACTGCTTATATTGTGCTCATATGTCACTTGCCTATGGGCCAGATTTTAAAGTTATTTAGAGTCCTACGGATGTAGAAGTTGCTTTTGAAAAGCCCACTATGTGCCTATCTGCATCTTTAGTCACCTAAATATCTTCAAAAATCTGATCCTGTGGGTCTAGATAAGAACACTGTGTGGGGATATCACCAATGTGGCTCTGGGTCTAGTTGGATCATGAGTTTTGTAGAGGGCTTTTCATTTATTCTTTGAAATGCCTGTGAACATCTCAGTGCAGTTAAAAATGCAGTCTTCTATTAACTTTGAAAAAAGTTTGGGGAGTTGGTCTGGTTAGATAATGGAATACATTGCTAAGGGTGGTCATTGGTGCACCACCACTAGAAGTATTCAGGAATAGACTAGACAAAAGGTATAGAGGGATTTAATGTAAGGACATTTCTGTATTAGTTATGGGAAAGATGTTCCAGCAGCTCTTTCAAGCCCTTGTTTCTAATACACCATTCAGATGCTGTTTACATAAGTCATTTAACCATTTTCCTGTTTGAAACCTGAACATTCTTTCTTAAGGGACAGCTTGTGATACCCTTGGCTACAGTGGAGCTACTTGTGGAGTAAGGTGCTACCTGCGTGAGTAAGGGAATCAAAATCTTCCCCATGTCAATTATTTTGTGTATAATTACTCATTCTTTTCAGTTCTTAAGCATATGATGTTCAGTGGAGGACCATTAATATGGCTTTATAAGGCCTGCCACATAGTGTTTGCAATCCAACGGCACTGAAAATTTAATGAAAGCCTTTGTGAGGAGAGTGTTAGAGTATCTAATCTCCCACAGATGGAGCATTTCTGTACATGGAAATGGGCACAGGCAGGAAAACTGTATTTCTGACCCAGCTAATCTCACTGAAAAATAGAAACGCTCTTCATGATAGTTGAACAGATGCTTCAGTTTAAATACTTCTACAATGATATACGTTTTTCTTTTCTTGATTGTGAAAGATGCAGGGCGAATAGCAGGATTCAGAAAAAAAGGTACATGACACTATAACGCTATTAAACATAGTAACATTTTTGTGACATGAAAAATCTTTTCTTTTTTTTAATTGGCAAGCAAAAGCCAATTCTGCAAAAAACCAATCAGCATTCTCACTTTAGCTACTGTTTCTCTTAGGGCTGATGTGTAAAGTGATAATACTATCACACACACTCCTTCCACAGCAGTTTTAGTAACTGGCAAAGACTATACCCTTCTTTGCCTTTAGCTCTAAAATAATGGTCTGAATGTTTCATGCAGACAATTGCTTAAATAGTCTGTTTGCAAGCATAATGATGAAATTATATCTGGCAAACCGAGTCATTTCACTATGAGACTTGTCTTCTGCTGAGAAGGTGGTGAGTGAAGTGGCATTCAAGTGCCTTATAATATTCAACTGATAGCTGTTGCCCAAAAGATCAGTAATACCCACGCCCTAGTTATAAAATTCTAATTTAAAATGTATGGGATAAAGGGAAAGACAGGAAAATTTATTACTCTTTATAAGGATTTTCAATCCAACTTTCACTTAAATAATCACAAAAGAAAGTTCAGATAGAGGGTCCCCTATGTCTAGATTTACAGTATTTGCCTGGAAGTCACTTTTTTTTTATTGTAAGCCTGAATTCATGCACTGTTTTGCTACAAAGATCAACCCAAGGAATACATTTAAGGCCAAATTTTCAATATATGGGCCCAGATCCTTAGCTGGTGTAAATCCAGTATAACTCCATTTTGATGGAGTCAAGTGATGGACTTTGTGCATATAAATTCCATCACTTAAGTGTTCAAGTGAGAGCACCCAACCAAATGCACTCCATCAGTGATTATGGAAATACTGCTGTACCTGCATTAATAAAGATCAGGTACCCTGTTGGAAAATTTGGCCATAAAACTGGAGCATCTGGCCATGAGGAATCCAGTCGTCATGTTCTGAATGTAATTTTTTTTGGGAGGGTGGGGGGATTGGTGGCATAAAGTACATCAGGAAAATGGGACCTTCTTTGATTATAAACTCTTTAGGGCAGGAAATTTTCACATGGTTTGTACAGTCCTAGCACAAATTGGACCCCCAATTCTGATTACATTTTTTAGTGTTGCTGTAATAACAAAAATGGGATGTAGCTGATTGCCAATGTTTCCTGAAATATTATCAGGGCCGGCTCCAGACCCCAGCGCGCCAAGCGCGCGCTTGGGGCGGCATTTTGCCGGGAGGGCGGCAGGTGGCTCCGGTGGACCTCCCGCAGGCGTGCCTGCAGATGCTCCACCGGAGCCGCGGGACCAGTGGACCCTTCGCGGGCACGTCTGCAAGAGGTCCCGCGGAGCCGCGGGACCGGCAACCGCCAGCGCGCACCCCGCGGCATGGTGCCGTGCTTGGGGCGGCCAAATTGCTAGAGCCGCCCCTGAATATTATGCCCCACTGACTTGAATTTGTTTTCAATGAGACTGTTCATAGGCGGCTAAAGGCACCTGATTCAGTACATTGCAGAACTGGAACCACGGTGTGTAGTTTTCTTTGGAGTGATGTGGGGAATCCAGCAATGTACCTGGAACCAAAAAGGAAGAAGAAGAGAGTAGGGAGAATCAAGGGGTTAATGTTAGGGGAACGTTTTCCAAGCCCTTCATGTTGCTTTTACTGTGAAACTTCCATTAAAGGAAATGGGGGTCGCATGGCTAACTCCTCACTGCTCCCATTAGCCACTTTAAAAGTTTACCTGTGGGCTCATAACAAAAAGATACCAGACTGAAGAAACTAGCGGTAGAGCCTTAAATTTGGAGTCTTAACAGTTATGAAAAATATGTCTCAAGAGTTAAACCTGCTTATCTGCTAGTTGCAGTAATTGTTTATATTTCAGCTCTGATAGCTTAATTCTTCTTGCATTCTTCCATCTGGTAAAAGATGTGCACTATTTTATGTTTTTTTTCATAGACAAAGAGCAATAATGGACTTTCAGTCTGGATGATTTTTATTTTAAAGGGAACAATAAGGAAAGAATAATATAAAGTCTTAAGAAATCACAGTGGATATGAGTCACTCGGTAACAAGAGCCATCTCAAACTCTCAGGCAGTGCCCTACAAACAGGATTGGAGGCCCAATTTCCACACACTTTGCTCAGCAGGATAATTTGTTTAGATTTTGAAAGTTAAATTACACAGTCCAGAGATGATGGCAGGAATGTGCCATAATCTTTATGAGAATTTCTGAGTTCTGTATTTTGAAATGCAAATTTTCTGCAGACATTCACAAATCCTCCTCTGAAGAGACTGCTATTATCTAGTCATAGAAGATGATAATATGTAAGTAAAACAGAGCCAAGAACTTGCCATATCAGTGAGTTAGTGCACAAATTGTCAACTTCGATATATCTGTGCTCAAATTCTGTCTCCTGTCAGAATTCAAAGTGAGTTTGATGGGATCATCCTAGGACTAATGTGTATTAGAAATCCCAACACAACTTCTTATGTTTGAAATTTCACTCAAGACTAGAATGGGATAGGTGCTGAAAAATTACTGGTAAATATTTGTTCCCAACATTAAATGTATCCATTTTACCTTATTCGTGCCTCTTCTCCATTTTCTTTTTGTGAGTGTCCCAGAAAACAAGCTCACTGACAAGAAAGATTGCCAGAATAATACACTTTAAGTAAATATTGGAGAATATTTGTTGAAAACAAATTTCAAAAGTTGTCTGTTTTCTTGTGTGAATATTCTCATTGACAATATCAAGCTCATCCCGTCAGGGAATGGAAAGCTGGACCTATGTGTTGAATCAAAACAGCTCAAGTAGTTTGAACACGTCATATATGGAAATACATTTGACTAAAATTAGCAGTTGTACTGAAATAGCTGTCAGAAACCAAGATATGGAGGGTCAGGCCTAGTGGCTCGAGTAGTGGGAGCCAGGCCAGGAACCGGATCCAAAGGTTGGAGCTGGAATCATGAGTCAAGAGCAGGTGCAGAACAAAGTAAGAGTAGGGCTGGAGCAAAGGCATTTGAATCTGTCACCACTACCAGGCAAGAGAATTCTAAGTCATGAAGTGACATTAGGCAGACTGAGCTGCTGTTTCTCTGGTGAGGCTTATATGCTTGCCCTGAGAGTCACCAGACCAGCTTCTGACTTGTAGATTGGCTGGAGCCTAGCACAGAAATGACTTATCACCACATGTGGCTTAATCAGGCTCTAGTTCAAAGATGACTCATCACCTTATATCACCAGGTGAGTTGCAGGGCATTGATATCAATGAAGCTTTGCTGATTTAAAATTTAGCTCTTAAAATATGAGCTGTATGTACTAGCACAATGGGGTTGTGGTCCATAGCTAGGGTTTGTAGGTGCTATTATACTACTACTAATAATGTTTTAGTATTTTGTAAATATATCTTGTTAAGCTTTTTATTGAAAAGGTAGAGCTAGGAGATAGTGACTGAAGTCTTAGCACTGCTTTGAAATTCATTTTGAATTTCAAGAGTGTGATTCTCTCCCTTCCTGTACTTATAGGTAGGTACTCTAGTGATATGCCCCTATTTAAAAAGAAAAGGGGGGTGGGGAAGTCCTAACTAAATTAACTGAAGGAGAAAAAAAAAACTGAGTGAAACTTCCCCCAACACAAATGGCCATCACAAAGCCTAAGTGCCACATACCCCCTCAAAATAGGTCTTAAGCAGAATTTAAGTGGTACACAGGCCTTCTGCACTAGCCCTTTTCACATGGTAAATTTCACCCAATCTAATGTGAAACTCCATCACCAGTTTCACAAAGCAACTTTAAATTCTGTACAATGTAGCTACATACAACCCAGGCATTTATGAGTGCAGATGGTGTTTTGAACCAGCTGTAGCATTGTGATGTAAAAGGAATTCCTTGTAATATAGAAGGGCACCTCATCAGCTGAGGGGAATGTAAGGATAAGCAGCCTAAATGAGCCAGTAGAAACATCTGTTGCACTCATAAATTTATATGACTGTTCAGCTGTATGGAATTAAAATAATGTTTCACTAATGTTTATTTTAATAAACCATAAAAGGGATTGCATTGCAAATTATAGATGCTGTCTGAGTTTTGAAATCAAGTTAAATACTTAAAAAATAAGTTGAAGCGCTGCATTTCTACATCTATCATAACTCTGCATTTCCTTTAATAAAATTAGAAATTTAGTTAAAGTTAATAGGCCTGCCTGTAATCTTTGAGAAGCCACAGTTTGGGGGACTGGAAGTACATTTTGTGTATGAATCACACTTGTATGTAGTGAAAAATCACTAAACACTAAGAGCCATTGGTATTTAAATATGAAAGCTAGTTTGATACCACAGCTTTGGAAGTTTCATTCATACTCCTGTCCATGCATCAAGGTCTTTGCCCAATGACCATTGAAGTTAGTAGAAAGGCCCCCATTGACTTCAATGGGCATTGGATTCAGTGGATTTAGATTATTCCTGTTAATTTATAAACAGGAATAAAATGTTCTTAGAAAGCAAACGTAACACATATGAGACTAAGTAGAGGGAGAAACTAGGGGTATGCATATATACCAATATGAGACCTATATACATATCCACCCTAAGGGTGAAATCTGGGCTTCTTTAGAGTCAATGGCAAAAATTCCATTGATTTAAATGGACCCAAGATTATCTCCCCTGCCGTCTCCCTCTCTCTAGACTACTATCTGCAACTGTATTTCTAGTCTCTCTTCCTGGATGTTCCATTTCTCAGTACAAACTCCACACTTTTCTCCTCTCAATTTTCCAGCACGTTAGTAACTCCATCAACCTCCTCATTCCTCAGGCCTAATATGTCAGTGTCACCTCCCTCCTGTACCCAATATCTAGTCTGATACTAAACCCTGTTGATTCTTCATATGTAACATCTAAAAAATTTGTCTTTCACTTCTTCCTCACTGCCTAGCCCTTTATCCATTCCTTGGTACTCTACCACATAGCCAACTGCAAATATCTTCTCTGAAGCCTAGGGAGAGAGGTGGGGTCCAGCCTGAGCTGCAACTTCAAAGCGCTATCTACACAGGTATTTTGAAAGTTGTGAAAGCTGGTGAGCTAGGTTGTGAGTCCTCTGTGGTGTACTGATTACCTTGCAGCTCTCTAATCTGTCCAAAATGTTGTTGCTTTTGTCTGTCTAAACTAGTCAATCTAACTTATCTAATAGACATCATTTGGCCAGACTATGTGTCCAAGGTACATCTATAAAATACAGTTTTAAAATAAAGCTGAGAAAATATTAAATCTGTTTTCTGTTTGCAAATTGTCTATAAGCAGTTTATAATTTTCTTTAAATGTTCCACTATTTCTGGAAAATTTTCCATAAAAAATTCTTGGTCATTCACTAGCAATTCATTGCAACTACTCAGTACTGACAATTAGGAAGCAATTAGTCAGTAGGGAATACTGAGATCATTACTGTTGCCCTTTTCGACCCTAATATCTAGTCAAGGTTTGGGACCCTGAGGAGGTTCAAGTGAGGAAGAGAAATTTGTGATGCAGTCTTGTTTATTTACAATGAATGTACAAAGCTCTCAGTGTCTGAATGCAGAAGGAATCAACTAGCAGAACACAGGTTTTTCTGCTCACAGCACCAAGAACACTCTTTTCAGCCTGCATCCTTGGCCCAGAAACCTCTTCCCAAAGTCGGACGTCATGCTTTCAGTTGGTCCTTCAGCTGTCTGTGTTTCTCTCTGATCCTTTGTATTCTGCCTCTGCCCCCTCCCACCCGACAACAATACGTGGCAAAATCTCTACACCCCCTCAGTTCAAAACATCCTGGACAGGTTCACAACTAGAGCCCTACATGGATACAAAATTTATATCCGCGGATATAAAGCAGATATCCACGGAGCTGCAGGGCTCTACCAGGAACCACTGTGGTGAAAAGCAGCAGCATGTCAGGCTGCCACTCACAGGAGGCCAATGCCCTGCATAGGCAGCTCCTCCCACATGGCTGTACTGCCCCCAGCCCTGCCCACTGGAGGGAGGCACCAAGATCACAAGCAGCTATCAATGGTCACACGCTCTCAGACAGGAGTCCCTTCCATGCAGTGTTGTGGACCTCTGTAGCCATGTAGCACCCCAGTGAAGTAACCAAATGCAGCATTCCATCTGTCTGCAAGGGGCTTTCTGCAGGATCAAGATTTTAGATTATAATCACTTTATGACAGGAAATGTATTTTAATTTGGATTTGTACAGTGCCCAGAACAATCCTGATTGGTGCTTTTGTACACACCTAATAATAATCCTGGTAAATGCTGAATGGACACATGTGTCTGTTATCTAATATGTGAGCATGGTTCTTAAAAAGTGGTTTCCAGGGCAAATGCTTGTTTACATTTTTCAAATTTGCTGTCTGTAAATTTCCCATAGTAGTCAGTTCAAAAGTTCTTTCTATGAATTTTTTTGCCATTATAATTGTTCAATTTGTACCTCTGTACTTTTTACATGCAATTAAAGCTGGTGTTAAAAAAAAAAGTAAGATTATAAAGTCAGACATTCAAAAAGTAATAAGTGACACTGGTCTACACTAGAAAATTAATCAGGCTTAATTTCATTGCTCAGGAGTGAAAAATCCACACCCTCTGAGTGGCATAGTTGAGCCAACCTAACACCCAATATAGCCAGTATTAGGTCTATGGAAGAATTCTTCCGTTGACCTAGCTACTGCCTCTTTGGGAGGCGGATTACCTACTCTGATGGGAGAACTGCTCCCATTGGCCTAGGTAGTGTCTGCACTGAGGTGTTACAGCAGTGCCACTGCACCACTGTAGCATTTCAAGTGTAAACAAGCCCATAGTAAATGTTGATTGTACAATCTTCATTTTGGCCCCATATGTATATATGATATTAATGCAGTCATTATTTTCATGGTGACATATTTTGCCACAGGAGGTTAATAGAGCTAAGACAGTTTATACCACCTGAGGTTCTGACCCATAATAAATTACTAACTAAAAACCTCTTTTGTCAGATGGGTATAAATTCATAAAATCGTGTGCCTCTGTTTACCAATATATATGGGAACAGACCACAGATTCCAGATGATTAAACCTGGTGATACTTTGCACAAAAAGAGCTATCTACCATGCTTGTAGCAGTTTCTGTTGCATCACACTAACTCAACAGACATTCTAGGCTTCAGGGTGACTTCTACAGTGACAATCCCAGAATCTTGTTATACAGAAAAGACATGAACCTAAACATTGCATATGGGATCATTATGAAAAGATAAAATTTGTGGCTTATAAATTAGTGTTAAGCAAATCTTTCAATGTTTTTGTAAATACTGAGTCAAATTAAATAAGGATGTTTCAGCTCTGATGACACCATTTTAGTATTCACTTACGCTCTTTCATTGCCATATTGTTTGAATTAGCAGGAATGCTCATGGGAATAGCTGATTTAAGTGCATGAATATATAACAAAAGAGAGAATTCCAATGTAAAGCCTCACAAGTAGGACTGTTGTCAGCTTATTCCAAATTTGAATTGTAAAATCTTTGGCAATATCCCTTTAAGACTATTTTTCTCTTCTCACTATACAGTCAGTATAGATGCATGATAAATCCTGCCTGAATACACCCACGCTTTTTTGTGCTCAGAAAAGAAGCAGAAAGGGAAGGTGGAAGAAGCTCATTTTTATTAATTGAGGTTGCTTGACAGCATCTTGAAATACATCTTCAGTTCTTCTCCAGCTTATACCACTTGACTGGTGTTTGCCTACTTTTCCTCAAGGTGGAGCTATTATATTTTCAGTGGAGCGGAAGGAATGAAAACATTTCTTCATTCCCCAGAGTTCTATTTCTGATCTTGAATAAATGTAAGGGTTGTGTTGGTAATGAGAAATGGCAAGCTACTTGCCCATCCCCCCCTTCTTTTCAAGATGTAAAGTTCAATGAAAGCAGGCAATGTGTCACATGGGTGGAGGAGTTTAGACACTGATTATTTTTTTTTAAATTCATGCCAGTATTACCTTTCATAGGGTGAGGAAGACACATACCTTTCAGTTACAATAGGTATCCAACAGGATTATATGTATAATGGCTTTCAAAAGCAGAACTATTTTTGTTGTGGGTTTTTTAATTGGTAACATTTTTCCAGGAGATATTTTGAGTGTGTATTGTGTGCCACTTAGAACTATTCTAGACAGTTATGGCTGGTTGTCAAATCAATAGGACACTGGATATATTTTAGTCTGTGTGCCATAGCTTAAATAACCTTTTAAGGACTCCTTTCTTTCAATGCTGTAAATAAATGCTGACTGTTATGTGCTTAATAGACCTTTGGGTAATACATTCCACATGGCTTTATTGCTGGAATGAGACCCTTCTTATCAGTAAATATACAATAATGATGTGAGGTGATTTCAGCATGAAGAAATACATAGAGCTCATGGATGAACCAAGTCAGGATATGGGGAAGTTCAATTAAATAGGAATATTTTAAGTAAACGTCATTTAATGACAATAAAGAAAACGTGCATATCTTATTAATTACATGCTAGTCATCTTATTGCTTATTTTAGCTCAGATTCTTAATTGTAATACTACTGTGTACTTGTGGATATATCATAAGTGACGTTGTGAGAGTCTGGAATGTCTCACCCTTTGTTTTTTGTTTGTTTAAATGTGCATTGCTTCTGAGTATAAGTATTCAATCCTGTTACTTTAAAACATACCTGCTTCTATACTATACACTGCAAAACAATTCTTACTCCCAGGGAATGTCCAACTGGGAGCTGGTCAGGCATATCTGAAACAGGTGCACTCCTCCATATACAAAAAATTCCATTGTGCTGCCAGATAAATAAACTGAGGAAGAAATTCACAGAGGTGTAGATGGCCTATTTAAGATCCTCTAAAGCCCTTTAGTTCTGCAGTGGGACTGTATTGTGGGATCAGCATGAATGCAGAGGGCTCTGCACACCCAGACCCTATACTGTGACAGGGACCTCTGTGCTGGCCTTAGAAAGGCAGCTGCATAGGAGAGATCTGAAGACTGACTGAGGATGGACCAAGCTATCAGAATAATTCAAAGCTTTCATACTTAGTTGCAGAGACAGCTATTGGTATCCCCATCTATGGCCTATAGTTGGAGCTATAGAAGGGTTGTACTACAGAGACCGTGGTGTTGCATGTTGGAATGTGTGTGAGATTTGAATTCACACTTTGAGCAAAAGGAGTGAATGTCAGTCTAGATTATTTAATTAATAGAGCAATTAAAACCAACATGATTGACTTTTCTTCTCACTCTTCTCACATACGGAAACATTCACCCAGATCCAAGTTACTATGCTAATGTATTTTAGAGATGGGCCAGGATTCATTTAGTCGTGTTTGAGTATTTAAAATGTTGTCTGTAAATCACCTTCCTTACCAGTATGCACAGTACATTAAATGAATTATTTTATGTCGCCCATGAAACCTCAGTCTCTGCCTGGAAATACTTCTCCAGAGTGAAAACATAGATTTTTACCTAGTCACTATTAGCTGTTGTGACATCAGCCCTGAAGATACTGTACCAGCAAGAATGTAATTCAAGATATAGTTAATAACATTAACATAAATCAAGGTCAAAATTGGAATAGCAAATTTTCCTCTTCCATTTAACAATTTCATGTTCTGTCTGAGTAATCACATGTTCTGTTCTATATAGATTCTAATACTACACTTATAACTTTAGTATCTGAGGTATCTGGTCCCCATCGTAGTATTGAGTGTCTCACAAATACTGTTAATATAGAAATACTCTCTCCTTCCTTCTGTAGGAGAAGTAGCTTTATTCATTTATATGTTTTTGTGTGTCTGTGTGTGTGAAGAAGTTACTGAGGCCTATGATCATTCTTATATTTTGCAGGAGTTAAGTTCAATCATCAAGGTCCAGTTCTGTCACTCAGACTTCCTGCACTCAAACTCCCCCCTGCTGGTTGACAAACAGATGTTGTCCACCAGAGTAACAAGTACTGTCTCTTGTACCCTGCCTGAGCTTGAAGCCTGACTGACAGTGATCTGAGATGACTGGTGATACTTTAGTCTTCTTGTCACTAGCTTCTCAATTAGCTTTCTCAGGAAAGATGAGTTAGACATAGGG
The DNA here is from genome assembly GCF_020497125.1 of Mauremys mutica. Lineage (NCBI taxonomy): Eukaryota > Metazoa > Chordata > Testudines > Geoemydidae > Mauremys > Mauremys mutica. The sequence continues at coordinate 65,560,141 of NC_059076.1, forward strand.
CAGTAGTTTGCAGGGTCTCTCCTGTTGAATGATGGTTCCTTTGGAATTTGTTGGACTGTTTGGTACTGGTCAGACTACCTAGGGTGGATATCTAATTCCCCCTACCAAAAAAGATGTTGAAATGTTTCTGTTACTAGGATTCTCAGCTGTGCTCTAATTTTTTACTGTACAGAAAGAGCAGGTGGTCAGATGGCCTTGATTGGCATTGATGTTTCTGTGATTTCTAAATTGCGCATTGGGAGGTGAGTGTAGGTCCTACTGTCCCTTGTCACTCTTAGTGGCTTCTGAAGTCATTCTGGATATGGGTGATCTTTTCTGAGAAATACGATAATTCTTTGCAAGACGAGGTATTGGCTGGGGCTGAGTGGAGGTAGTTTGGGTTCAAAACAGTGTTTCGTGAGCTATCTTGTCAGCCCATCTCCAACTGACTTAAAATGAACATGGGCACATTGTTTGACTGTCTCAGCAGGAGAATACACATTGAGACTTAACCTTCAAAGTACCTCTCACGTTCTGGGTCAGAGATGAGGTACATTGGTGGGGTAGTTTTGGGAAACTTGCATTGATGTGCCCCATGATGTACTATATATTTTCTGTGGGTAAACAGAAATCTTGAACTGCCAGGGCTCCAAAGGCATCAATGTTAACAAGATTGATCTATCTGCAAAGTAAATAAAAAGTAACTTTAAACAAATGTATCCCATCTTTTCTCCCACCCTCCTTGCAGAAGAACCCCACTTGTGATCTCTGGTTTTCACTAAAGTTTTCATGAAGCTTTCAGATTCAAAATAAACAGCCAGCTTCAACCCTTATTTTATAAGCCAACAATTGTTTCTCAGTTTCATCTGATGGTTTCAGTGTGGATCAGATCAGAGTGCCTGGTGATGATGTCAGCAGCAGCCTTTCTGATGCACTCAGCCAAAGCAATCAGAAAACCATGGCACAAAGGAACAAGGTGAGATGAATAAGCTTCTAACAGGTTAATAGCAATGAGGTCACAAACCCAGCAGGATTTGAATATCTCATAAAGAGCATGCTAATTCTCAAGTTTTCTGAGAGGAGCTGGCTGAATTACCCTGCTTTCCTGTCAGAATTATACAGCTGGGTGACACATCTTCACAAAGACATCACTCCACTTCTTCCAGTTAAGAAATTCCATAAGGAAAGAATCCCTCAGATTTATGAACTGTGGAGTTTAAATCACATTGGTCATATGGGCTTGTTAACATTTCTCAGCCATTTCAGCTATTTTATAAGTGTAAAGAACATAATGAATGAAATGGATAAAATATCGATAGATAAATTTGATTTAATTGCTCTCATGTAAATGCCAACAGATTATCTTATTACAACAACTCTGGTATTAATTGAGCACCTTGTTACATGCTGTTGTCATGGAAACTTTGTGATAGTCCGTTAAATTCCCACTAGAAAATAATTTGATGATAACAACAAGCTGACTTCAATTCTCTACTGAAGTCTGAATTAATATTCCAGAATAAATATGCAGTGTTGTTGTAACCATGTTGGACCTAGGATATTAGGGAGACTAGGTGGGTGAGGTAATCTCGCTTATTGGACCAACTTCTGTTGGTCCAACAATCTATGACCCACTTAACACCTCCCCCAGATTTTTTTCTTTTCCCTTCCTGTGAGTGGAGAAATGTTAATGGGCCACTACATCTTGAATGGTCCCTTGAAATATGTATTATCTCCTTATGCTAAACAATCCTGCCCCACCTTGTATCCACTGAGTAAATTTCCCAGACAGGAAGAAGAGCTCTGTGTAAGCTTGAAAGCTTGTCTCTCTCACCAACAGAATAAACGTCTGATATACTAGTGCAAAGAGGGGAAAGTCTACAGAAAATGCATGCAACCCATTTTTAAAAATTTCAATTAAAAAGTCAATACTCATTTTATGGTGTTTCTTGCAAACAATAAATATAAAGAGCTAAGAACTCATGTTCCAGTTGCAACTTAGTAAAATAATTCTTAAAAAAAACAACAAAAAACCAACAAATCAATTTTTCCTTTTAATATTTACCCATCAGCCAGCATATCCTGCAGGATATCCTCACAAGATCTCCAAGATATGGAAATGGTCCATTCATAACTAGGATACTCTTGATTAAGCATTAAGATATCCTATTTTATTGAAGTTTTTACCCTGCCCACCACCAAATTATTTACTTGTCTATCCAATTCCAGTTGAAACTGTTGGGTTTTAATTACATGTTAGCACATGTGGAATTAGTTTTTGTCTTTGGCAAGATTGCATCATGTCACTCAATTAATCTGCTGAAAAACAACAATATTTTTTAGTTGGTACAAAAATAAAGGTTGACAGAAATTGGATTTATGATAATAGCTTTACTCTAATTTCCTTAAGAGTGTTTTTATGAAGACCCATCTGACAAAAATCTGTGCTATAAAACACATGGGGAATAATGGGCTCATGAACTGTATTGAGGCATAACAAGAGTTATTTATGGAGAATTTATGAAGAAGTGGAGCTGCATATATTTCCAACAGAAGAAAAGAAAATCAAATGAAGCTGCCTTGCAGGCAGGATTTTATGGTAATGACTTTTGGAAAATGCAAAGAATTGAAATGCATTATTTTATTCAAAAGGTTTGGATATCATTTTATAGAAGTTCTTGCTTACCGCAACACACTCTGTTAGTGGAAACAGTACTGTATCAGAATTCTATTGCTGGATGATAACATACTTCAAAAAAATATTCCTGGTGGCAGGCTATTCTTCAAGGAGGCATTTGTTTGGCACCCAGTGCCCTGGAGACACTGGCAAGAGCACCAGTATCAAAGGAGGTAATATAGTGTCAGAAGCAAGCCCACAGGTATCCACTGAGGTATCCACTGTATCCACTGAGTTTCTCTTTTGTGATTTCTCCTGTTTCATTTTGTCTTAGATTATTTGAGACTGATCTTTTATAGACCAGTAGCCTAGGGAAATAGATGACTAATGCAGCAGTGGGACTGTGGAAACATTTGACATCACTGAGAAATAAAATTTAATTATTTCAGTTTTCATGCTTCCCCCCACGCCCCGTATGACAGGGTTGCCAAAGTGATTATTGCTGACATGGCTTTAGGCCTGGTTGTATGTTGACGTGGATGGGGTAAAATGACAGAGTGAGTTCTGAGAAAGTACTGTTCTCTGATGGAACAGGTAGTGCTGGTGTGCTTCTTTTATACTAGTGTAGAAAAACACTAATGACCGGGCTCACTAGGAAACAGTTAACAAAGGGAACTCTCCATCGTCTCAAGCCTTTTATTACATTGTATTTTTTCAACATATATCTTTATAAAGAACTAAAATAAAGTTTAGCTGATGGAGCAATTTAAGGACAAATTTCTGCCTTCATTTATGCCTGGGCAACTCTGTTTAAAAGTAAATCCATGTGCAAATTCTACAAAGCAGTGAAGCTTCTGAAAGAGGGGTTGCTGAGAGGAGAGAAGAGATTTTTTTTGAGGCAGTGGAAGAGCCTGGCACACTGAGAAAACTGGTGGGCCAGTCAGGATCCTAGGGGTGTGCTTATACTAGGAAAAATGGGTTGAGGTTAGGTTGCAGTGAGGTGAGGTTAGGTTGACCTAACCACAAATTTTTCCTAACATACCCAAGGCTTCCCATTGACTGGCTCATTAAAATAAAAGGTGTTGCAACATGTCCACAGGTGGTTAGCTCGAGGTTAGTTAATGCACCCACAATTAAACTCAACCCGCTTCTTCAGTGGAAATAAACTTCTAGCGCGGGTGTTGGGAGGCAGTGGGAAGCCTGTGGGTTGTTGGCATTGTGAGAGGGGGGGTGGCACAACCCCAGTGAGGCCCAACCTTGTTCATTTCTCAATCTCTAGTGTTATAGTGAGGAGCAGAGTCCTTTCCAATTCCTTTCTAACTCCTGAGCATGCTGTTTCAGTCTTGTGATGCTGCTATTTCACTGACTCAGTTGCCATCGCTGAAGGACTTCTGCAGAAACCATATATAGTTTGAGTGAAGTGTGTTTGAGCACTTTAAAAAAATCAAACATTTCTTGGAGAATTATATTGTTTTATTGCAGTACACATGACATTAGTTAGAGGCTGGGAAGCTTAAGATATTTGTATCCATATAATATATATATATATGTCTTTATGGAGCTCCCATAATTTTGTTTTCTTTGAAAGACTTTGTATGAATCTAGTACAAAACTGGTACAGTAATACCAGTTCACTTTATATATTTATTTTTGAGGGGAAGGATTTCGGTCTCTGAATCAGGCTGAAAAGTTGTTACCACTTTTTGGATTAAAAATTGGTAGAGTTTCTAAAAAAACTGTGAGCATACTGGTCACCAGGGGCTTTTACCTAAGCCCTGACAACTCTACATAAAACACTGTTACTTTTACAGTAAATCTGGTGATGAGAACCAAAAGAAAAGACTTTTTATTAAATGCTCTCTCTATGCATTCCTTTGTTCCCAGCATTTCTATGTAACATGAGACTCCTGAGGTGCTTTTGTTGCTATGGCAAATATAATGGTGTTAGCGTAATACCTACAGACACATTTTCCTCTAGCTAGTGAAAAAGGGCTGCTTCGTGACCACCTGCCATCAGAAAAAAGTTTGTGTTCCTTTAACCCTTTGCAGCCTACAGATATATACTTCAGCACATTCATTTAGCTGGCATAAGGGAAATACAAGCATTGTTTTCTAGACAGTAATGAGTGACCCAGTTGTGGTCTTGAGTAATAACATCAAACACATCATAAAAATGAGTATTTGCTTATGTATTATTGCCTCTAGATTGGCCATACATTTATGATAGAATAATTTAGTTGCATCACTTCATGCTGTCAATTATTCTTAATTTGTTACTATGTGTATACAAAATAAATCTAAAAGAAGGCTCTGTTGCATGGGGCAGGTGGGAATTAAATTGTGTGGATAAACCTGAAACATAGACTACCTTGCTAATGTTTTTCCCTAAAATATTTTTAATTAAACATGGTGTTTAAAAAATTCTGTAATACCCAAACTAACTGTTCTTTAATTATGTAGGAACTTAACTGATTTAAAACATATGCTGGGCAATTTCACATGCAAAATTAAACCGTATTGGCCTTATTTTCAGAGATGTTGAGAACCCAGAGCTCCCACTGATTCTAACTAACGTTGTGGGTACTCAGTATCTCTGAAAATCAGGCCCCCTGGAACTTGTGCTCTAATTCTTCTCTCTTTTGCTCCAGTGACTATAATGGTTAGTTTTTATTTTCACCCATGCAAGTGAAGGCAGAATCAGGCCTAAATAATTTACAAGAAAAGTTGTGATCATGTAGTTATTTATGTGACAATGATATGGTACTTAGTACATGATGGGCACATAAATATTACCTGGGCACACATAAAAAAGAGAAATAAATAGAACCAATGCCCAAACAATATTGTCACCACATCAAATTGCTCTCCTTTTTTCATCCTTACTGTGATGTTGCACTCCATATGTTTTATGGAAATATGTTAATAAGTGTGAATATGATGTACTGGAATATGCTGAAGGTCTCTTGTAAGGTATCATTACAAAGCTTATGATCTACCAAGTGTGTTCATCCTATTTGTTTGCATGTATTATTTCTATGTCTGGAGTTAGGAAAATAAGATATAAACTTGTGTTACTGATGTAAACATGTTAAATGGAAGCCATTAAGGGTGCTTCAGAATCAATGAACTGTGAATGGGTTTGTTTACCTGCAAACCTTTCTATGTCCATGTCTTCCAGCTACTAGGTAATGAAGAAGAAGGTCTTACAGTGACATGTGATCATGTTACCTGAACTGGAATCCATCTTAAACCTGGTGCTTTTCCATTTAGAAGGAGAGGTGGGGATCCAGAGAGACAAAAGGTTCCCACCTTGTGCCAAAGCTATAAAAGGGAGTGGAACAGAACAAAGGGGGCTGCCAGTCATGATAAATCCCCTAGTTACCACCTGAGCTGGAATTAACAAGAACTGTACCAGGGCAAAGGATTGGGCCTAGACTAAGAAGGAGTCTAGTCTGCGAAAGAAGCCTATTGGAACATCTCTGAGGGTGAGATTTACCTGTATTGAGTTTCTTAAATGTATTAGGCTTAGACTTGCATGTTTTGTTTTATTTTGATTGGTAACTTACTTTGTTCTGTCTGTTATTACTTGAAACTACTTAAATCCCACTTTTTATTCTTAATGAAATCACTTTTGTTTATTAGTAAACCCAGAGTACATGATTAATACCTGAGGGAGCAAACAGCTATGCATATCTCTCTATCAGTGTTATAGAGGGTGGACAATTTATGAGTTTACCCTGTATAAGCTTTTTACAGGGTAAATTGGATTTATTTAGGATTTGGATCCCATTGGGAGCTGGGTGTCTGGGTGCTGGAGACAGGACTACTTGCTGAGCTGTTTTCAGTTAAGTCTGCAGCTTTGGGGGCATGGTTCAGACCCTGGGTCTGTGTTGCAGCAGGCTAGCATGTCTAGCTCAACAAGATAGGGTTCTGGAGTCCCAAGCTGACAAAGCAAACAGGCTCAGAGGTAGTTTCAGCACATCAGGTGACAGTCCCAAGGAGGTCTCTGTGATCGAATCTGTCACACTTACCACCTGATGTCCACTGACAATAAGTTCCCTGCTAGCTACACAGCCAGATTGTTTAACATCATATTCTAAAAGTTGCCAGTCTTAAACTTGGGCAAGAATGCAATAGGAAATGATGTTCTGAGCTTCAGTGCTTTCTACCAAAAATACCATGTCACCTCTCCCCAGCAGTTCAGTCAATGGAAGTTACTTGTAGAACACAGTGAAAGAATATGTATGTTGCTGCAGCATACAGCTCTGCTAGCTTTCTTCTCACTTGGCTAATATTTTGTTTGCTACAGTATTGTACAATGATAAAGAAAATGTTTTGCTTCTTACCAGTCATCTCTGCTTTTAATCAATCTTGTACACTTAGAGTGAAAGCTTTCTTCTGAATTTTGCTGAATGTCCAAACCCTATTCATGAAAGTTCACCGGTAAAATTTGTGAAGACATGGATATCATCTCACTTTGGTTAGAGCCCTACCATCTGTTTCTAGTTTTTGATAATGAATTATGACCTTCATAGGATTCCTGAGAGACTGCCATTTTTCAATATAAGTTATGCATTATAGCATATCCATGTGGTACAACTGTTCCTATGCACACCATTTCTTTTTCTTTTGAAAATTCCATTATTAAATCCAAAGTTGCTCTAGCGCAGCTAAATATTTCTTCCTAAATTTTATCAATTTACCATGTTGCTGTTTCACTCTGCACCAGAAACCACCCCTATGAGATTGGATAGCTGTTCTTCTCAGTTTGACTTCATTGCCTGAGTATTCACTATATTTAATTCTTAATTTCCAATCCAGAGAAAACATTGCTTTAGTGTCCTGCTTTGAAATTGTAAAGATATTTTTACTGGATCAATTGTTTAATTTTATTATTTTAATTTTGCTCCCTGGGACACCATCATCATGAGAAACAAGCTTCATTTCCGTTAGTATCCTTGTGGGACAACGTTCAAATGCTACTATTTGAATAAACTTCAGAGCAATAGCAGCAAGATACTGCAACACACTTGATTTAAAATAACAGAAAAAAACAGTGAGCACTGTTCCTTCATAATCTGCACCTCCAGATTTGTCACAGAAGAATCTGTGCCCTTTTACCATATGCTTGACCAAAAATGGCATCAGCGTAACTTTTAAATAAATAATTACTGTAAATCATCCCAGTGTTCCAATGAGAGATTGATCTTTTTCCTCAGTCCAATTATCCTAAATCTTGTACTAAATCATTTCAAGAGTAATTTTATTTTTTTAGGGATGGTGACCACTATTGGTTATTCTTTTTTCAAGTGCAGTCTAATCAGCTATTCATGTAGCTGAAGTCGAAGTATCTTAGTTCGACTTACCTGGCCATCCTCACGGCGGCGAGTTGACCACCACAGCTCCCCCGTCAACTCCGCTTACGTCTCCTACCAAGGTGGAGTACCGGCATCGATTCAGGGATCAATTTATTGCATCTAGATGAGACGTGATAAATCAATCCCCGATACATCGAACACTACCCGCCGATCTGGCGGGTAGTATAGACATACCCTGAGAGCAGAATTTTAGCCGATTGTGGGTTTTTTAAGATTGGAATTCAGTTCAGTAACAGTTAAAATCATTCATATTTCTCTCTAAGAAGTGAAAATGACTTCACTAGCTCCAAAAAAGTAGTACACTGCATACATTTTGGTCCAAATTCAGAGAAGAGTCTAAGTTGGTGTCATTTACATCTTCAGATTGCCTCATTATGTAAATTGGGCCAATTAGTATCAGACTTGGACACTATCCACTTACCAACATAATAATCAAAACCCATTACCCATCACCTCTCAATTTAACACTGATTGTAAATTGGGAGAAGTCAGAGAGTTATGTAGCAGAAAAAGCAACCATTATGAGTGTGTAAGATAAAGTAAATGTGCCCTATTGTGATACAGCAATGTCCTCTTTTAGTATTCAGAGGACCAAATGGAGATAAGTGGATGGGAGTCAAAGGAAGTGTAAGTTAGTGTAGATAGAAAGTGCAATTAACACATACATTTGGATTCCTTTAGGTCCTCCTCTGAATTTGGTCCTTCACATTTTGATTTCTTCTTCTTTTTAATTTAAACTATAAATATTTCCCCTAAGACACAAATGAACTGAATTAGCATGTCCTTGAAGGGTGTGAAAGGCTATGAACATTTATCAATAGAAATTGTGAGCTTTTGTAACGGAAAAAAGTATAATGTATTATAGACCAGATTTCGAAAGCTGACCTCCCTTTTTCTGGGAACAGTTTGCATCATTAATAATAAGCATCTTATGACTTTGATAGATAAGTACTTGATGTGAGCTTCTGCATACTTTTTAACTGTCTGCTTTCTTACCTGTAACATGTACAGGGCCTGATACTACTCTGCATTATGCCAGTTTTACCCTGGTGTGATTCCATTGACTTCATTGGAGTCATATTAGCATAACACAGGTTTAATATAATAGAAAAGCCCAAGGGATCCTGTATTAAGCACTTTAAGAAAACACTGTATGGCAGTCAACATGCAGCAGGAAAGAAAGAAAGAGTTTGTTGACTAGTTTGCCTTTAATAAATCAGTGCAGGTGAAGCATCTTATCTACCAGCGTTGAGAAGATTGATGTGTTCCTTGCTGGAAAGAATCCAAATGCAATCAGAATGCAGAAGTGATACCACCCCAATCATAGTGGGATATTAATTGTTTCTCAGGTTCCAGACAAGACATGGCACAGTCTATGACACAAAATCTGTCAGCAATAATTTCATGCATTGCTGGATGCAGTTTAAATCTTTGTTTCAAGGTTGTCCAATAATAATCACAAGCCTAATTTTGCTACTGGGATATTATGGACAGGAATAAACTTTCCTTCTGGTGCCTATTACTTTTCTTTGTTTGTTTTCCACTGAAAGGTGAAATTGTTTGGAGAGTGGTATTAATTTCCATTGGAATGGTAATAAACCAGCTCCAAACAAACATTGTTTTGCTTGTTTTTAAGAAATTCCTTAAGCTATTTTTGTGATCAGATACCTCCTTATTTTTTAAAAATCCCTTCCAGTGGGGATAGGTACCTTCAACACATCTGACTAAACTTGATTCAGCAATAATGGGCCCAATTCTGCTGTCCTTAACCGGGAAAAATGGAGTCTGGATTTCAGTGAGAAATTTACCTGAGTGAGGATCTCATGGTTTAGCAAAGCACTGTGCATACTGGCACTCTTGATCAGAGCTGTGTGAATAACTGATTTTTTTGGCTTGTTGGTTCAATGAAAAATATTTTTTTTATGAGTTGTCCAAAAATGAACATTTTCAATTTTTTGAACTGATTTTTTTATTTTTTTAAAAAGGGTGAAGATGCTAAATCTTTCCAAAATCAAATACCAAAATAAGCAATGGATTTCTTGTCGGTTCTTCTAGGCAATCTGGGGTGAAGGGTTTCTCCAGGCTTGTCTTGCTCTAGTCCAACAAAACACCCTGAGTGCTTGGGAACTACATTTCCCAACAATCCTTGAGCCCTTCAGGTAGAGGAGATTTGGGCATGCCCTCCTTTAAAAATTCTAGTCTTGTGCTATAAACAAAGTTAGCAATCTGGGATTTCCCCTACAAAGTACAAGCTGTGACTGTATGCAGTGACTTCTCTTCTGTGACTGCATCCACGATGCCATCTGTCTGTCTTCTAAGTAAAACCTTGGAATGGGATAGTGATGAATCAAATGCCGCCAACTCTGAGAGCTCAAAAATCAAGAGTCAGGCCCCCCCAAATCATGGATTGGCTTAAAAATTGTGACATTTAAAACATAATACATTTTGGGATCTTTTTATATTCCTTCTGGTGTTTAGAGCAGTTCCAAGTTTTGTAGCCAGGAGGACTAGAAATTTACTGATCTGAGATTCTCTGGCAATAACTTGATTCCAGCAATTGGTGCTTTAAGAAAACACCAACTAGCGTGAAACTGGTGATAAAATTCCAAGAGCTTGCAACACGGTTGACCAACATTAAAGGGCACAACACCCTGTTATAAATTGGCATGGGATTAAAAATCAGGTAGGGATATGGCAGTGTTCTTTGAATCATGCCTGGCCACTTTACTTGTGTAATTGATCTTCAAAGTGGAAATCCTTCTAACTTCTTCCTCTACTTGACATGGCTTCAAGAATGGCCAATTTCTTTTGGATTAAAATTTTTATTTAAATGGCTCTATCTAAAGCCTCCTGAGCACTTGATGTGGTTGTATAAACAGATACGGCACTATAAACCTTAAGAGGCCCAACAGGCTTCAGGAACAGCACAATGTAGATTACCCGCGGCCATAAGGATCTCGTGCTAAATACCTAATTTCTATGTCTTTTGATAAAAAATTAGGTTTTAGTCATACAGGATAGCACAGAAACTAAAATAGATTTAAATGATGAAGTCATTTAGTGAAATGTTGGTTCATGAATCTGGTTAAGATGGGTCAGGCCCCAGCTGACCTGTCTCACTTTACATATGTGATTAGTCCAAAGGGACAAAGGAGTATGCTAGTAGTTTCTTCATAGGCTTGTTATAGGATGCTTAAATGTCATTTGTAAAGTTCTTTGAGATTCTTGGATGAAAGCTATCCAACTGCAAATTATTGCTTTATATAAATAGTTGGTTTTGGTGATCATATTGCTACCTCAATAATAATAATCTGCATATAGGGTCATGTGCAAAACTTGGCCTTCCTTTTTGTGCCCTCAGTTTGTGGATATTAAATCCTTTAGCCATTTACCTTATTACACCTACTTATCGAATTACTTTATTACAACCATAAGAATTTACATATCCATATGGAAATAATGGGGGAGATGAAGTTACATCTGCAAAAAAGGAGATCCAAGTAAGAGCAGCTGAAAATCAGGCCCTTAAGACATCATTTGAAAACTGTTCATTTTGTTCCCATAAGAATAATTAAGAAAAAATATTTTTCCCTCTCCTTCTACACATACACCTTTCCCTACTCAATGACATTGCTTTGTTTTCATTAATTTACCAGATGGAAGTTGACCCTTTGTTCCTAGTGGGTGCGACCCAAAGCATAACAAATGGTTGACCGGCCTATGTCAGTTCCATTCATGGTCACAGTCTGTTTCCTTTTGAGCTATGTCTACACTATGAGCTAGAGGTCTGATTTCCCTACTCATGTGCACATACCCTCCAGGATATGAGTTAGGATGAGTATGTGCTTGGCACGGGTCATCCATCCCTCTGCAGCCAGTGCCCATGCTATACCGGCTACACTGCTATTCATACTCATGCTAGTGTGATGAGAGCTAGCATGAATATAGATAGGTAGGGAAATCACATGCCTAGTTTGTAATACAGACATAGCCGAAGACTGGTGATCCATCACAATAATGTGGCATTCTTGCTGGCATTTGCAGTGAAGAGGCCAAAAATATGCTAAAAATAAACATATTCCCAGCAGCCATTGCTCTGAAAAAGAGTTGAGGCGCATTGGCAGAGCAGTATGCGGAAGGCTGGACTGCCACTATGTTCCTGTTCTGTGGATAATAAACATAAGGGTTCCATTACTAAGTACTGTCAATCTGGCACCATTCCTGAACATTACATTGAGTTTATAAAAGCTGAAAGAATCTCCCATCAATGTGTGATGTTAGTTACACATGTTCTGTTACACCTAAGCAAACAGTACAATCTAAGGGTGAAACATCAGCCTCAGAGTTGAGTTTCCTTGCTTTGTTTCACAATAATCTGATTGTGTGGGTTTTCTTTCTTCATTTTTTTTAAAGAGACAGCCTCTTGCATTTGATAATTTAGTTTAATCTGTTGGTAATGTACACTCTTAAACTCATATAACAGGACCTGGCTGCAGCAGAGTGCACACATGTTTCTATTTCAAGCATTAATTCTGATTTGTTTGGGTTAGGATGTTTTTTCAGGGCTACAGCCAGTGCCTGGGTTTTCAGTTAACACAGAGGTCTAGTCAGTGGAAAAAAATATCTTTTTATAATTCATAAGCAATCATTGACATGTTAACAAAAGCTTTTACACCAAAAGTCTATTTATGAATGATTATTACATAGACCTAACACCCAGAAGTATCAGATTCATAATATATTTCACACTGGGATGTTAATATTAAAGACAATATCAGTGATACCCCCCTGATTTTAATAGTGTAAATTTTGGTTTAACTATGTGATCACTGCATTCCTTCCACTGCATTATACGTAATCGGATGCACTATGATCAGAGGTCCCACCTCCACAGCTTCCAGACAATTTTTCCTCCTACATCTTTCACACGTGGAAGAGGACTAGATCTTGAAGGCACAGTTATTCCACCTCAGCCCTGATAGTAGTGAGACAGTGTTCTTCAGTATGGCCATCACCATGCCCTGATGTTTCTCCCATATAATTTTTCATATAGGCCAACCATCCTTAAGGGAGCAGGGAGTTTCTTATGCCAGAAGCTCTTCTTTCTTGGGCATAAGGCTAGGCTCAGTGTCCAGGCCATGAACTATCAAACACTGGGTGCTATTCTGAAGTGAGTTGGCCTCCTCATGTTAGTGAGTATTATTCAGAATTAGTAAAGGCTGCAGAATCATTCTTTCCCTAGGTAACCCATTCAGGACACTTGAAGATGCTTTTACCTTGGCCACTTGACTATATGACTGTAGGTACAGCAACCCATCAAAACTGGCCCTGGGTGCCACAGATGTCATTTGAGACAGGTGGAAAATTTGTTTAAAGAAAACTGGGGTTTCGGTTACCCATTTTGCCTACTAACATTTATTCATTTTTTTTAGTGCGCAGTATTATTGATTTTTTTCCACATTCAATTTAGGATCTGCAGGATCAGACCTATAAAGATTAACAGATTTTGTTCTAGATCATTAAAATGATTATTGTCATGAAGTAGGTCACAAGTAGATGAAGCATTTTAAATGCACTCATTAGGGCTGTTTAAAGATTTTCATTCAAAACTCTTATCAACGGACAATTAGGTTTTCAACTAAGCAAAATTTATTTTATTTTTTTGTGAAAAGTGACTGCTTTCCATGGAAAATTTTGACTTTGACTTTTAAAACAAACATATAAAAACTGAAATATTTCAGCCATAGTCTGAAAAAAAAATGGATTTGGAAATGCCACTGCATTGCCTTAGGGCAGTTGTAGTTCAGATGCCTTATGGCCCCATTCTCTTGTACGGGATGGGTTCACTGGGTGGACTTCATCTCTCATGTTGCACTGAGGCCAGAGACTCCCAACATGCACTGCAAAGGATCAGTAAGAGAGAGAGGATCACAGAAGATGTAGCCTGATCAACAGAAGAAAATGGTACCACGAGCCACCTGAACAACAACTGCATGAGGGACTAGGGCAGCATTTCCTAGCTGAAAATTTCAGTTTTCAGTCAACCTTTTTTTTTTTTCATTTTTGTTTTGTTGTAACTGAAAATTCAAAATTTTCCACAGGCTTTTTTTTTTTTAAGCCAACTCAACACATAACTATGGAAAAGAGATTGAATGCCCTCAGTTTATTTTTAAATTAGGCATTTCTATAGTTCTCTTCACATTAATATTTCTCTATTTACTTAGCTACCTAATAAACATTTATCAAAAAAGTACTTTACCTCTTGGCACTTATACTAAAAATATGGCCAGGAGCTGCTTCTCACTCCCAAGCCAAAAACTAACCACAGTAAAACCAACTCCAAACAATACAATAAACCCTTACAAGCATGCCCTTTCTGTGCGTCTCCCTCCATCCAAAGATGGGCTATTTAGTTTGCGCATTACTTAATTCCAGGTTGATCAGTCAGGGGTTCTCAGCCCAAAAAGGTCATGAACAGGCTTCAGAGTTATGCAATCATTCTGCTGTTCTCCTGTTGCTAGATGGGCCACTGATAGGCCATACCTTGATTTAAAGGCCTTGGGCTCTCATGCTATTGGACATCTTACTGGCTTCAGTAGCATGGTACACATGGAGGCAAATCCTGATCAGACCATAAAGCTGAATATTCAGTTGCCAAAAATATGTATTATCACCGCAAAGCTACCTATTCTTTTCCAACGCATGTTTCTGAGCTATGTATATCGTAACTCCGTGCAGCAGTAAGGACAGACTTTTGGACAGCTTCCTTGTTCAGCACTTGTCCTGATTTCAGGCCAGAACCAAAGAATTCAGAAACCAGAGTTGATGAGATTTTTGTGTGTTTTGGGGCCAAGCATGTTGGGAAGGGAGAAAGTGTGTCTATGTGGCAGGGGTGGTTGAGTGCACGGGTAGGTAGGTAGTGACAGTGTATTAAAAAGTAGTTACTCTTCCTTGGAATGAGGCGAGCCCGGGTAGGATTCCAAGTTATAGGAGAGCTGGTGATATTTGATTATTTTTAATGGGATGAGAGGTGTTGTCAGTAGCTACTGGTGTGGTGTTCTGCTCTTGTTTGATGATGATAACAGTCAGCTGCATGCGTGTTCCCTCTGTGTGCTGCCCCAGCTCTGCGCAGATACCTGACATAGCATACCCCAAGAGAACCCCCAAAGACCACAGACTCTGGTAAGGTACAAAGGCACCCGGCCAGGTTTATTGTCAAACGAAGCACAGTAATAGTTTCCTATAGACTCTACAGGACATACTATGAATATGTGCCCCCTGGCAATGGACACAGCTCAGTCAGTGGCAGGACACTCCACTGCCCCCTAGGCTGGACGAAGATGTGCACTTCCAGACCTATTCTTATACAGGTGCAGAACAGATTACTTATCCCTCCTGATGTATTGAGGTGCAGCCCCTTTACTCACTAGCGTGCTGCTTCTCCTGTTATATGTTGGTTCAAACAAATCTATCCTTTGTTGTCCTTTTGACCCCATCTTTAAGATGCACCTGCCTGTTCCTCGTTATCTCTGTGGAGTGTTCTGATGCCATCTTGGCACAAGTTCCTCTTATTAGCAGTTATGTGTGGATGCACCTGCTTCTAGCAACCCTCTTCTTGCCATCTTCTGTGAGTGGGGCCTGCCTCTGCCTCACAGCCCAGCTTTTGCTTAGCAATGCCTGGAAGTACTTTGGTTCAGGCTTCAGGCCTCAGACTGGGCCTCTGACACAAGAGTTTATGTTTCAGGGCCTCATCTTACTACAAGAGGTTGTGGGGAGTAATGAGGGAGGGGTAAGAAACTAGAATGAGCTCAATATAAATTATGTAGCTTCACTGCTGAGTTAACATAATCTTTTTAAGAGGTCCATTCATGATGGTGGATCCCCATATGATGCAGTCAGGTCGACCAGGTAATATGATTAGCTTTCCTTCCTTACTCCCTCTGCTTCAGACTCATGTAAATGGGGGAAAATGGCTTTTCTGGAGCAGCTGACCTAATGCATTTGTTGTCTTCCTTTGGGGCCAAAATCAGTGACCTCAGGATAATTATTGATTAATAGAACCCTTAAAAATTACTACTCACCTGTAAAGTAAACAAACCACTGCAGATATAAAAACTGAATCATATAGTTTAGACTTTTAAAACCAAAAACTTGAGTGACTTAAAAGGGAACAGAGAAAGAAAGGTGAAAACAAACTGATAAGTGTTAAGTAAAAAAATAAATAAAAGCAAAGTTTTATGACTTTGATTTAAAACATCTCGCCTTTTTAACTTCCCCAAAATATTTCCACTGCAAAAACATCATGAATTATGTATTGCTTACTTTTCTGATGATCAGAGGAACAGAGCAGATGAGGAAAAGAAGTGTTTGCCAACTCAAATAATTGATTGATATTTTGATAACCTGTACAGTAGGCTTCAGCTTTTAGTATTACTTTTTTGCATGTTATAGAAGACATTTGCAGAATATCTCTGTATGACTTTTTTCATTTTTTATCAAAAGCAATATTAATTTTCTTGGGTTTGAACAAAAACCCAGTCTGCTGGATTTTACCCTTAGCTGTGACCCCATTGACAAATGCACCATTGTAATTCAGGGGCCAGAGAATCACCAGGGGCAAAATTTGTCTCAGCAACTTTACTCATCGGAATTGCCAAATCATAAAAGTTTTAGTAGCTGAAAATGTGCATTGAGTAACGTATTGTATTTATTCTGAATGGTTTTCATACAAGCATCTGAAATACTACAGTCAACTCAGCTGAAATTGGTATTTATAAACAACAACACTAATTTATATTTACTCTACATAACATTAAATATCTGTAGACTATCCACACAAAAAATCAATTTCCGGCTTATACTTGGAATTCAGATTAGCACCCCAGCCTTACCACATGGGTCTTCAAATAGAAAAAACAACAACCCGCAATGGAGTAAATTATGAAAGAAGTGCTAGTTATAGCTCTGAATTTTCTTGCTACTACTATAAAATAAGAAAAATAAAAGTTCCTAGTTTTATAGACCGATTTTAATAGCACAGTGTCTGCTGAAACTGGTTACTTATGAGACAAGAAATTAAACATATTTGAACAGAAGACAGACTATGGACTGATGTGTTCCTATCACTGATTTAAGTAGTATTCCTAATAAAAAAGACATTTTTAAATCATTGTGATGTTGCACTCCATATATTTTATGGAAATATGCTTATGAGTGTGAATATGATGTAACTGGAATATTCTTTAGGCAAAAGGTCTCCTGTAAGGTATCATAATAAAGGTTATAACCTACTGAATATGCATGTATCATTCTTGTATATGAAGCTAGAAATATGAAGTATAACTCTGAGGTCCTATTGTAATTATGTAAAGTGTGGGCCATTAATGGTGGTTTAGAATCTTGATGGCTCCCATTGACTAGGACAATTGGTTGTAAATGTTTATTTACCTGCAAACCTTCCTGTGTACGTGTGGGCCAACCCAGGAAGAATGGAGACTAGGGGTCTTACAGTGACATGTGACCATGTCACATGATACTGGAATCCATCTTAATCCTTGTACATTTCCATTGATGAGGCAGCGGTGGGGACAAACACAGACAAAAGATTCCCACCTTGTGCCAAAGCTATAAAAGGAGGTGAGGGGGGAGCAGAATAAACAGGGCTGCCAGTCATGAGAAAACCCTTGCTTACCAACTGAGATGTCTGCTGAATCTAATAAAGATGGTACCAGGGGAAGGGATTGGGCCCACACTAGGAAGGAGTCTAGTCTGTGAAAGAAGCTTAGTGGAACATCTAGAAGGATGAGATATTACCTGTAATCAGTTTCTTATTGTATTAGGCTTAGACTTTCATGTTTTTGCTTTATTTTGCTTGGTGATTTACTTTGTCCTGCCTGTTATTACTTGAAACCACTTAAATCTTACTTTTTATACTTAATAAAATCACTTTCATTTATTAATAAACCCAGAGTAAGTGATCAATACCTGGGGGAGCAAACAGCTGTGCATAACTCTCTATCAGTGATATAGGGGGTGAACAATTTATGAATTTACCCTGTATACGCTTTATACAGAGTAAAATGGATCTATTTGGGGTTCAGGCTCTGAGAAACGCAGAACACTGGGAAAATCCCTGTTAACTGAGAAGCCCCGGGCTGAGTGAATCTCAGTTTCAGTGAACTGCAGAGAGGTGTGGCCTGACCTCTGGGTCTGTGCTGGAGCTGACTGAATTGTCCAACTCAGCAAGACAGGAGTGGAAGGGCACCTGTTCTGGCAGGAGGGTTATTCTCAGTGGTATCCCAGCTCATTGAGTGACAGTCTTGAGGGGAGTCTCTGTGACTGAACATGTCACAATCATACTTTTACTTACAGATTTATGACACTCAACCACTTAATTTTCCTAACTGTATTCTTTGATCTCAGTAGGAAGTGTCCACTCACCTTATGATTGCATATATAGAAAGCAGTCTTCTGTAAATACAAAGCTTTCAGTAGTGTGCCAGAATAGGACATATTTCACCAACATGTGCTGGTGGAACACTTACCTTCTGAGACATCAATTATTGTAATATCTTAGATTAGGCATACACGTGCTGCACAACCACTAAAGTGACTCAGGGTATGGCTACACTGGCGAGTTGCAGCACTGGAAAGCCTCCACCAGGGCTGCAATTAGTAAGTGGCCACACCTGCAGGGCACTTCCAGCGCTGCAACTCCCTGGCTGCAGCGCTGGCCGTACACCTCACTCAGCATGGGGAATAAGGATTCCAGTGCTGGTGCTGCAGCGCTAGTCATCAAGTGTGGCCACACACCAGCGCTGTGATTGGCCTCCAGGGTATAAGGATGTATCCCAGAATGCTTTTATAAATTACTCTCTTTGTTTTGTTTTGCAGCCTCTCTTTGTTTTGTTATGAACGAGCTCCGATCGGAGCTTCGTTGCTTATCTAAAAAACAAACAGAGCTCCTGTTTGCTGTGATCATCTGTACCTGGCTGTAAACAATCAAATGAGAGGCAGGCAAGGAGGGAGTGAAACAGCGGGGAGTCGTGTTGGCTGCAGGCTGTTTGCAATTAAGAGTTAAGACTAAGGGGTCGGAAACATGTTCTGATTTTTCAATGCAGGAAGCTAAACACACAGTGTTGGCTCCAAAAATCCCCTCTCTCTTTCCCCCCGCTCCCTGTCACACAAGACCCCACTCCACCCCCCTCTTTTGAAAAGCACGTTGCGGCCACTTGAACGCTGGGATAGCTGCCCATAATGCATCACTCCCAACAGCGCTGCAAATACTGCAAATGTGGCCACACACCAGCGCTGGTAGCTGTGAGTGTGGCCACACACCAGCGCTGGCCCTGCACAGCTGGATGACCAGCACTGCAAACTACCAGCGCTGCAAACCGTAAGTGTAGCCATACCCTCAGGGCTTGTCTATGTTTACCGGGGGATCAACGAGCGGTGATCAATGCATTGATGGTTGATTTATCGAGTCTAATCGAGTGCAGATCATTCTCCTGTCGACTCCTGTACTCCACTGGGTCAAGAAGAGTAGGGGGAGTCAACCAGAGACTGTCTCCCGTCGACTTGGCGTAGTCTTGACCCGGCGCTAAGTATGTCTAAGCTACATCAATTTGAATTACACTATTCATGTAACTCAAATTGCGTAGTTTAGATTGAATTTCCCCTGTAGTGTAGACAAGGCCTCTGTGGGAAAATGAGTCAAAAGGAGAAGAGAATGCATGCTAATGTAACAGCTATTCATGCAGGAAGAGAACTGTTTACTGATGCCCAAATACTTGTGTAGGGATATTAAAGAAGGTTTATATTAAACATGGTTTATATGAGAAATGATTTATTGATTTATTGTTAATTAATACTTTATAACTTAAGGTTTATGTTAGAAGTAAATTTGTGATTCCCAACATTTAGCTTCTAACCTGCAAGCCACCAGCTGTGTCTGTGTAAAGCCTGCTCAAAGAGATACTTGGTATAAAACTTGTTAAGCTCAAAGAAATACTTTGTATAAAACTTGTTAAACATTAATTATCTCTAAGTAAGCCAAAACAGTAGCTGTTATAGTGTATAGATAGAGACCCCCACCCTCTGTAAGTTTTCATCTCACTTTATCTTTGCTTGTTAAAAGACAGGGAGTCTCACATAAATTGGTAACACCCCAAAAGGTAAAGAGACAGTAAAATAGATATAATTAAGATAGAGAATGTATGTGAATGCATGCCTAGTTTAAACAATGAATGAATGGTTAGGGAGTCACCAGCCTGAAGAATTCAGTGTCGGCTGAAGAAGGTGTCAAGTGGGATCAACCAGATGACCCCCGGAGGGCAAACTGGAATCCACCCACCACACCTCAAAGGAAGGAAAAACAAAACATCTAATAACATGGAGCCAGCCATCTGCTGATTAATTTAGCAACAGCAGAATGAAGCAACTCCTATGAACTAACATAGGGAAAAATCCCTATAAAACTGGACTCTAAAGACTGAGGACTTTGAGTCTATGGTTCTGCTGCCAGCCTCCAGGAGCATCAGATGCATCTGACACAGACTCGGCTCCATCCTCATGACCAAGATACCTGGCCAGTAACTTGGCATGAGCAACATCTAGGCTGGTAACTATAACATCTATACAGAACCTGAATGAATGATTGTGTGGATGAATATATGTGTGTGTGTGTGTGTGTGTATAAGGAATAAGTAGTAATAGAAACAAGTAGGAAAACATTGTCTTTTGTTTTGTTATGGTATTTACAATAAATGTGGCATCTTTGCCTTATCCCTCTTAATAAGATCTTGCTGGTTTTTATTATATTGGTACAACACTTGCATCTGAAATGCATCCATAAGCAGAAGTGTAACCCTGACATTTCTGAAGTGAGGAGCTATGCTAGAAATAGGAATTGCCATAAGACAAATACTGGAACTATTTGGCCAGGAATACTGGTCAGGTTATACATATAATTTATTTTGCTGATACAAAAATATGAATTGATATTTTACCATGTCTAATGAAACAAATATTTTCTACTTGTTAAACACATCTATAACTCCCAAATATCTGAATGTTTTAGTGTAAACAAAAGCAATCTGTATTCTCCGAAGATACAATACCAACAGCACCTTAGAATGGTTTTGCAGGTGAACACTAGAGAGAACACAAAGCTGTGGAGAGAATGAAACAAGGAGGAAAGTAGAAAATGATCATATCAATTTCTGAGAGATGAAGCTGGAGATTTGTTTCCAATTTTATAATGTTGAAAGAAAACTGATTGTGAGGCAAAAGACACAGAAAAATAACTCAACTGCTCCTGACACAATATCTACCGCTTTAATGAACAGCAGGAGTTCTTTCTCTGATAAACTTGATATCTCTGTGTGTGCTAGATCTTTGATCTTTGTGCACCTCCCAAGAAAATGGGATTTATGCAAGTTTTCTTGGTGGAAGTTATTGGAATAGAATTTTCACCTTTCTTAGGATGTAAAACACCAGTGGAGCTATTCCATGGCTGCTACTGCAGCATAGGGGCCTGTGTCCTGTACACTCTCTCTCTCTCTCTGTCCGTCCCTCTCTCCTGGTGAGAGGATATTTGGCCAATGGATCCATTTAGGTATGTATCTAAGAGCTGCTTCCTTGACCCTCTGAATTCCCCAAATTTTCTTGTGCATTGATATGTAAGCAGGGTCTGCTGAATTCTTACCCTACAGTTAGCTCGGAGGGGGAGAGACTTCAAGAGCAATCTGTATTTACATGAACACACATACTGTGCTTAGATATTCAGCAGATAGAGCAGTGTTCTGCTCAAAGTGATCAGCTTTGTCTGGTGTTGGGTTACAAATCACCTTAATACTGAATGCTGGGGTACTGAAATGTTGTTACCAATGTTGGCAGTATCAAAGAGGAGCAGAACTGTGCTTAACCTATCCCAAATGAGGGGGTCACACTGAGCTGAAAAGACCTCATTAAGCCAGGGGCTTGAATGCCAGACCTGTGAAGGGTTAGAGAGATGGGAACAGGTGTCCAAGCTAGGAGGTTGCGAAACCTCCCCAAGTGTTCTCCCTAGATTGGTTTAACCTGTTCCTCCCCACTGTTCAAAGAAAGAGCTCAATAGGCTTCACTAGGAGCTTTTTTGTTATTTTAAATGCTCAGTCACTGAAAGCTGAAGTCACTTGAGAGGGGGCAGTGTTTCTGCCCTGCCTGCAAAGAGCTGAAAATCATTAGGAGACTGTTGTGCAGAGGTCACAGAAGAGAGGCAGGTGGCAGCAGAAGGTGACTGACAGTTGGCTGGTGAATGAGTGGCTAGTGAGAGGGTGAACAGAGCAAGCGACCAGCAGGGCATCTGGCGGAAAGGGACAGTGGGTGAGTGCCTGAGCAGCAGAGCAAGTAAGGTGCCTCCTTACCTCTGCCCAAAGTGGGAGGTAAACTCTGTAGATACACTTCTGAACTCTGGGTCTACACTGATAGGACAGCAACTGTGAGTGGGGTGCAGAGAAAGGGACACAAACATTAAAGGGACTTTTGGGTTGCTGGACTTAAGAACCTGAGGGGAAAAAGACACTGCCCAACTTACTTGGGGGTGGGTCTTTTGCTCATGGTTTATGTTTATGAATCCTGTTTGTGGTGTTTTCCCAAATTAATGCCAAGTTACTTCCCTCCTTTTATTAAATGTTTTTTTTCTACACTCAGACTCTGTGCTTGCAAGTGGGGAAGTATTGCATCTCAGAGGTGCCCAGGGGTGTGTGTAGTTTTCCCAGGTTACTGAGTGGGAGCTTGAGCCAGTTCTGTGTTTTATCAATGGAAAGGAACCCCTAGATATTGAACCCAGCCCTGGTTTCTGCTGGCTCTGCCTGGCAAAAGGGTCACAATACAAAACAGAGAGAGCTGAGGGTGTGGGGGGGTCCCCTGGGTGCTCTCTCCACAGCCAGTGAAGTGCAAACTATGGTTACGTCCACAGATGAGGAGACATTGTCCTGGTTTTTGCACAGATTTGCAGTTCATGTGCCTCAATGAACAAATACTTTCCAGCCGATTTCCCTTTGCTAACAGTATCTTTACAATAAATGGCTAACACAATGGAACAAACACAGATTGCGTGTACATGACTTACAGTTTTTCTTAAAGTGATCCTGATACTGAATAAAAAGAGAGGAAAATGTTATTAGACCTTTTTCAAGAGCCTTCACTTTGGCCCTGATTGCACAATTATATCCATTCCCACTGCCTGTGCACCACTCTTTATGCATGTGCATGATGAAAATCTATTAATAACCTGTACTATTAGCTTTTACTGAATTTAGCAAACTCTGCCATCAGATTTTGAGAAATGATCTATGACAGAAAAACAACTGGGGCCAAATTCATTAGTAAAGTAAGTGGAAGCAGTGTAATTGACTTTCTGCTTGTACCAACATGGTGAACTATGCTCATTTTCCACTTGACCCATATATATGACTTCAATGAATGCTAATGAGAGATATGCTTTCATTTCTAGTACAACTGACAATCATTTGCAAAAAATAATGTATTTGATGACCTTAGCATCTCTGGCTATGTCTTTACTGCAATTAAAAACCCATGGCTGGCCTGTGCCAGCTGACTAGGGCTCCTGGGGATCAGACAAAGGGGCTCTTTATCTACAGTGTGACTTTCAGACTTGGGCTGGAGCCAAGGCTCGAGGACCCTGTAAAGGGGGAGAGTCCCAGAGCTCAGGCTCTACCCCGAACCTGAATGTCTACGCCACAATTAAACAAACCTCTTATCCTGAACCGTGAGTCTGAATCAGCTGGCAGAGGCCAGTTGTAGTGTCTAATTGCAGTGTCAACATACCCTCTTTCTGCCCGTGGAATAGCTGCAAGCAGACCCTGGATTCTTCTTTCTTATTCATTATTTTTAATGCATTTGATTAATGTCTTTGAACATAAACTCTATAGATCAGTGGTGGGCAACCTGCAGCCCGCAGGCCACATGCGGCCCATCAGGGTAATCTGATTGTGGGCTGTGAGACATTTTGCTGACATTTGTCCGCAGGGCCCCCCACAGCTCCCTCTGGCTGCGGTTCACCATTCCTGGCCAATGGGAGCTGTGGGAAGCACAGGCCAGTACCCTGTGGCCCACCGCTTCCTGCAGCTTCCATTAGCCGGGAATAGCGAACCATGGCCACTGGGAGCTGTGGGGGACCATGCCCGTGGATGCTCTACATCTGCAAAATGTCTTGTGGTCCGCAATCTGATCACTCTGATGGACCGCATGTGGCCCGTGTGCCACAGGTTGCCTATCGCTGCTATAGATTAACGCTAAATATGTGCATTTCAAAGCTTATTGCTTAGTTGTCACTGGTTAAATAAGTCATTTGGCTTGTTTCTATTCTTTGACTGGATGATTGCCCATGCACTTCCAGTGTGCATATAAATTCATGGAAAATTTGAATGACTATTTACAGAAAACATTATGCTTTATTCTGATAGATTCAGCTTTAGGCACCTGAAGTGAATCTGATTAAAAATTAAAGGCTATAACAATGTAAAGAGGCCCACAGGTAGGAAAGGTCATATCCCCCAAATATCAGTAAACATGAACATTTTCACTTCCTTAAACTCCACCAGAAACATTCAAGAAATTGTAGTAGCTGACAAGGATATCACACAGTAACTTCCAATTGCTGAACAACTGAAGTAAGCAAATATCAAGCTATGTCAAAACTGAATTTTAGACCAGTGCTGTGAAAGTTTGAGAAAATCAACTTGATGAGGCAGCTCACTTTTTAATATTGATATTTAAAAGTAAATAATTATTAATAAAATTCTCTCTAACAGCCTATAGGCCCTAAAGAAGACCTATTTATTGCAGCTGTACATATCATATATCCATATTTAGCTTGACACCACATCATAAAAGCTCTACAGTGACTTTGTGCTGAAGTGGTAGTCTAGAGGTAAATTACATTTATACATGCTTTAAAGCTCCTTTACGTTGCCGAAGTGCAAATGAGAATTGGACCTTAAGTGTTCTACTGTTGTTAGACACAGTATCTTGGGGGGAAAAAGTATCAATTCACTACACAGAAGTCAACAGCAAAGGATAGGGTTTTGAGTACCACAATAATAGATGATAATCTACAACTCTCATTTCTTTCCAGGATCACTCCATATGAAAAGTACTCAGTGGACTCAAACTATATCTTGAAAAAAAAATCATTGCTACCAGTGAAACGCACCAGTTCAATGTATCTAATGTTTTCCAGTAGAGAGAGTAAAATAATTTCACATAAACAAAATTCTTCTAAAGAGAAAAAAAATACTATTGCCTGGATAATGAGTTCCTATGACAATAGGAAGTGATAGACTAACCTGTCTTAGTAGGTAGTCCATTAGGACACAATGTTGATTGGCTCAACCAAAGGAGCACGTATAGGCGCCAACTCCGTGGGTGGAGCACCCATGGAAAAAAAATAGTGGATGCTTAGTACCCACCAGCAGCCTCAGGGATCAGCTCCTCCCCCTCCCTCTCAGTGCCTCCCACCCACCGCGATCAACTGTTCAGTGGTGTGCCAGAGGAGCTGGGGGAGGGGAAGGAACTGGGGCAGGAAGAGGTGACATGGGGCTTGGAGGAATGGAGTGAAGGCATGGCCTAGGGCAGAGCGGGGGTTGAGCACCCCCTGGGGTCTTTTGAAGTCAGTGCTTCTGGGAGTATTCTTTAAAGGAAAATGGATTACGTGTTCTATAATGCACAGTTAAGAATGAAGGTACTAGAGAGGCATGATATATTCATATCAAACCTCCAACTGACTCAAAACAAGCCTCAAGTTTGATGTGTTCATGGACCTCAGCCCAGATTCACAAAATATCAGTAATCATGAGCTAAGGTTGTTGGTAGAGAAATGAAGCTGGCAAACACTGGTTCCCATAAGCCAGCCTCCCAACCTTCATTCCTTTTTCCAGCAATCCCTCAGAACCCCATAAAGTTATCTAAGACAAGACGATGGCCCCAGTGTTTGTTAAGAATAAGAGTAGGGAGGGGCCAACTTTGTCAGACCCTTGGGGTATGTCTGCACTATAGCAGGGAGCGTGCCTCCCAGCTCTCGTACACAAACTCTCACTAGCTCAGCTCAAGCTAGTGCAGGGTTCGGCAACCTCTGGCACGTGGCTCACCAGGGTAAGCACCATGGCGGGCCGGGCCAGTTTGTTTACCTGCCGCGTCCACAGGTCTGGCTGATCACGGCTCCCACTGGCCACGGTTCACCGCTCCAGGCCAATTGGGGTGGCAGGAAGCCGTGGCCAGCACATCCCTCAGCCTGCGTTGCTTCCTGCTGCCCCCATTGGCCTGAGATGGCGAACCGCGGCCAGTGGGAACCATGATCAGCTGAACTTGCGGATGCAGCAGGTAAACAAACCCTGGCGAGCTGCATGCCAGAGGTTGCCACCCCTGAGCTAGTGCACAAAAAATACTAGTGTGGACGTTGTGGTTTGGGCAGAAGCTCGGGGTCTTAAGCCCACTCAACTCTCTTGGTCTAGGTTCAGGTTGCTAACCTGAGTCTCTGCTGGAGCTGCAACATCCACACTGCTATTTTTAGCACCTAGCTCAAGCCAAGCTAGCACAAGTCTATCTAACTGGGCTGGAAGGCTTGATCCCAGCTGCAGTGTATACATTCCCTTAGAGATTTGAATTCAGTAAACTTAATACAACTTAAAGGTCTGTAAACTCAAACCTCCAACCAGATGTGTGGGTACTGGATCATTTTAAATCCGGAAACAAGCCCTGAAGAATTTGAACAGCTCTATGCAAGTACCAACTGGGTGTCTGACTATATGATAGAGATACTGCACATATTCCGTCTCATTTCCGATCATTTCTTTTTACAAGCAACAAAATTAACCTTGGAATACTTTGGGTTACCACAGGGGTTCTCAAACTTCATTGCACCGTGACCCCCTTCTGACAAAAAAAAATTACTACATGACCCCAGGATGGGGGACCAAAACCTGAGCTCGCTTGAGCCTGACTGTCCTGGGGGAGGCAAAGCCCAAGCCCCAGCCCCACTGACCTGGGCTGGGAGGCCAAAGCCGAAGCTCAAGGTCTTCAGTCCCAGGCGGCAGGGCCTGTAACCTGAGCACCGCCACCCGGAGCTGAAGCCCTCGGGCTTTGGGGCTTGGGCTTTGGCTTTGGCCCCAAGCCCCAACAAGTCAAACGCCAACCCTGGCAACCCCATTAACAATTGGGTCGTGACCCAATGGGGTCTCAAACCCACAGTTTTGAGAACCACTGGGTTACAGTATTTACAATTAGCCTGCCTCACTACATGATGCTTGTATATCCCTGTATAATATATTACAGAGGAAAATAGAAATATTTGCAGTAAATGTTGCATTATTTTCTTTGAATAATCAGTGTGGGTTTTACTTCCCTTCTGAAAAAGCATTATCTAAAGTTGTATCTGTTCTTATCAGTTTAATATCTTTACCTTAGATATATGTAGGGCCTTATCCAAGCTCACTGAAAGTAATTGGTCTTCTTTTATTAATTCCAGTGGGTCTTGTGGCTGGCCTGAAAAGAGAACCTAAAACAAGCACTGTTAAATTAATTGGTAACTTTGTATCTGCAATGTCATTGGTCGTTCTTGTCTATACATTGAGTTCAATATACTAATTATTGAAACATTTTACTTATGATGATTTGTGAACACTATTACTAAGTAATGGAAGTGTTGGTTTGTTTCCAGTCAAATCTTCTGCATATTAATTAAACTTAAATTGTGATGGTGCTAGCTTATCTGAGTCAACAGTAGATCAAAGGGAGAAGTGTGAAAGTTAAATTCTTAGCTGGGGGAAGAAGAGTTTATTATGCAGCTGAACAATGATTCATTGCCGTCAGACTAGAATTAAAAACGAATGTTTGCATACACCAGGAAAGATCAGAATTTATGTTGACCTATCATTGCATAAATATTCAAGTGTTGTTTCCAGCTTCCCTGAGGCAGGTGAAAAGGAGATATTTGTGTATTAGTTTTTTTTTTCAATAACTGTAGGGCAATATAAAGCATAAATTCCAAAATCAAACTGTGCAGCTCCTTGTGAGTTAGAATTGCATTGTATGTGGTACAGAGGTGTACCATCCCAGTGGGACATTCTAAAGACATTGTGCCTTTATCAGGCACACATCAGTGTCTCTTAGAACTCCATGGGGCAGCTAAAGGCTTTATTGTACCTTTCAGCTGCATTTAACCGGATCTACTGGCCTTAGCAGGAAGTGAAGTAGTAGGCATGGATTTTCTCCCTTTGGAAAAACTAATGCCATGGTAGGATAGTGGCAACATCCATTAATGCAATCCCTATGATGGTGTATGACCCTTGTGTGGGGATGCTTCATGCAACCTCTCCACCAACCAGCTTACACACTTGTACAAAGCCAGGCATACTCTATCCCTATTTTTTTCATATAACAAATATTTTACAGGATCACATTAGTTTGAAATGGATAAGTGCTATTAGATCTGACTGCATCCCACTCCCAGAATAGGATACAATCCTCCAATATGTGCCATATCAATACTAAACTGATATTAGGCTTGATCATACCTCAGACACTAGGAACTAGCATGGACCATTATATTCTGATGTCATTTGGTACTGTGGTTAAAAAATTAGCATATTTTTCAGTGTATTTCTCCACTGGTTTACTGATCAACTGATAAAGCCTATTTTTAAAATGTTTTAACAGAAGTTTGGTAGTCAGATTATTTTGCCTGTTTCTGATATGTGCTTACTCCTGTCTTTATTCCCAAGGAAGGGAAAATATTTGCAACATGGTTTACTTGTTTGAGGCAGGAAATTAGACTATAGATTCACCTTCTAGGACATTTGAAGATACACTATTTACATGATTGTAAAGTATAAAAGGACCATGAAAAGTCACTTGCAAGGTATTTCCAGCACCAATGTACATTTTTATTTTAAAATGTTTTCATGGATAATTTCAAGTTCCTTTTAAAATTTGATAAGTAATCAGACATGCTAAAACTTAAAAGTTCTGTTCCAACTTTCCCTTAAGAAATGTTCATTCTTGTTCCCTAAAATGGAGAGTAACATTGTTGCCAACATAATTATTTTTCTCTTTGAAACGGCTATTGTGACATACTGTAGAAAAAAACTTAAAGGAGAATTTTACAGTCCAGGACTCCTAAAACTCCAGCATATTTCTTCCAGGGCATTGCAGCACTGCAAAAAATAAAAAGAGAAAAGTGGATGTATTTATTCACTTTTTCTATCAATGGTTATTGTATTGTGAATAATTTATGTAGGCTTTATGGAGTTTAATAACTATAAAATTACATATTTATAAAGGTCCTGTGTCATTGTAAAATGTGTGCTAATTTAAACTGAGTAGGTATGCTTAACAATAGGCTATTGATAAATGGTATTATTCCATTTTACTATTACAAGATATTATAATAATCTGTAATTATTGCTCTTCTGTAATCTGTTTAATGCAGGATCAATTTTTTTTCTTTTTAAACAAAGGCATTAAACTTTATGTACCATGACTTAAAAGAAAGTTAAGTAGTATTTTTAAAGCACACATATCTGTTATAGGCATTACAACATTTATTGGAAATGCTATGATTCATTAAATATTTCTCTGCCTTTTTTCCCCTTCATTACTTGTGCTAAATTGATATATTTAAATATACAGCACACACAGTGCGGCTGTTGGAATGTTGATAGTACATTACTGGCTTCTCTAAATTTTTTTAAAAAATGGGTGAAATCCTGAAGTCCTTGCTCAGTTTTCACTCTGTTCTTACTCAAGAATACCCATTTCATTTAACTAATAGTTTTCCGCAAATAAGAACTTCATGATTTTGACCCACAGAAAATGGGTTGCTGAAGGCTGAGATATCATAGACTTTTAGGAAAGTAAATGCTATAGAAAATAGTCAGTTCCTTAGGCTGTTTGGCACTGTGAGAATTTTTCATAATCTAAACCCAGGTGAAAGTCACTTGATTTCAGATTTCCTTAGGTTAGATACCTCTTTGTACAAATGTCTTAGAGGTAGGCCTGTAATCCAGCAAAATTTCATCTTGTTTCACTTAGAATAGGCTGGGACAGAATTTCATTTTCCACTATCTTCAGAGACTCTTCCATGTCCTTTTCCATATACCTAAAGAAATTTACAAAACACAAAGCAGAAGTCAGGGATTATAAAACTATGGCAGTAAGGTCCACTGAAACCCATCCTAACTGTGGGAAACCTGCTTGTTTCATTCCTAGTACTATAACAAAAATACCATTATAATTTTTCCTTCCAGTGCATTAAAAACAAATTCAATTTACACTCAGGGTTACACAAATTAATACAGAGCATCTTTCAGGTGTTTTTATATTGCTGGCACTATGGTACATAAAATTAAGAGTGTCTAGTTTGCATCTATTGCCTTTCAGTAATTACAATATTAGTCTTTGTAGACTGTACAGTTGAACATTGAGTCTTTGTTCTAGTAGTCAAAGTCTAGATCAATTCTCCACACAAGTTTTCAGCATCCAGAAGAGTAGCTTTATTGGGTACATTTTCTGTTATGGCATTTGATTCAATCAATATAAATATGTATTACAAATATATGAAGACTAAGTTCTTCTTTGAGTGATTGTCCACATAGCTGTTCTCTTGGTGCACCATGTATGCAAGATCGGATTCTTTTGGTCAGCAGTGTTCACTGGGATGGGATCTCACTGCTGATGGGATCTTGTTTT
The DNA here is from genome assembly GCF_020497125.1 of Mauremys mutica. NCBI lineage: Eukaryota > Metazoa > Chordata > Testudines > Geoemydidae > Mauremys > Mauremys mutica. The sequence goes on from NC_059076.1 coordinate 65,590,864, forward strand.
GAATAGTGTCTGTAAATGCTACTGGAATATAATCATATAATTGAGATGATCAAATTAAATAGATTTACAAAATAACAATAGAGAAGTTGAAAAATGTGAGGGAGAACACATAGCTTAGGGGATTGAAAATGGAATATGGAAGCTTTCAAGTCTAAATCAAAAGCTAAATTATGGCTCTTGAAGCTAAGAGAAACACTAAGGTGGGGAGGTAGAGATGGTTATAATGAGCAGCACATAGAGCACCAATTAGAGATGCTGGCCAAAGCTTCAAATTCTGTGCCTAAAGTGCCTGACTTTCTTTCTCAGCACCTCTGAAAATCAGGCTCCCATTTATTTCAATAAATGCCACACATCTCTGCAAGGCAGGGGCAGACACAATGCCCCCAGAAGTGTATCATGTCTTGGTGTGCAGTATCACTTGCTAAAGCTAGTCAAAAGGTATAGAATACACTTTCTCGACACTACCCTCTGTGTGAGTATTGGGGAAAGGAGATCACACCCCATAGGCTACCTAGCCATGCTCTCCGTGGCATGTGCAGTATTCCTTGGCATCCTACTGGCACCCACTCATTTCACTAGGAAGTGGAAGCAGCAGCACTGTGGGTGCAATATTGAGAAGACTATCTATGAGCCCTCTCTGCTCACTGGCACAGGAGCAATGGTAAATTGGGCGGGAACAGATAAAATCCATCACATTGGTGACAATGACAAGACACCTGCCAAACCATCATCTTTTGGTGGCTTGTTTGATTTGAATTGATGATCTCCCTCAGTTGTAAGTGGGCATGTGGCCAATTGAAACACATTGCCACCATTAGTACTTATCCATATCATAGGGATGTGCATGGGGATTACGGAAAATACTATTTAAGTTAAACTGACTTAATTGTAGGGCCCATATCAGTTTCACCAGCTATGAACAAGGGATGAGGTGCCCTAGCTGTAGAAAATCGACCCTGAAGGGGGTTGTAGCAGCAGCAGCAGGAGGAAGCAGCCCCTTGCCAGGGGCCTGGAAAAGCTAGTGTAGCCCCCAAAGTAGGCAGCACTAGCCAGAGAGGGATAGTCGCTACATCCCCCAGGCAGACTCCACCAACAGGGCTGCAGTGGAGCACAATCTGGCCCATTCACCCTCCCTTAGGTTGGCTATGGTAAACCTAGTCCATTGCTTGGACAGCATCTTGATGACGTATAGCATTATGTAAGCATTATATGACCATATCTCCCTGCTCTCCCACCTTTGATGCTGGGGAGAGTTGCCTTAACAGTCTGGCAAAGAGAGACAGTGAGGTCTCTGCAAAGTGAAATTGTAATTGTCATAAACAGATAGTTAAGGGTTAACAAGCTCAGTGAACCTGGCAAACACCTGACCAGAGGACCAATCAGGGGACAAGATACTTTCAAACCTCGGTGGAAGGAAGCCTTTGTTTGGGTTCTTTGTTTTGGGGGGTGTTCTCTCTTTGGATCTAAGAGGGGCCAGACATACATCCAGGCTCTCCAAGCTTCCTGAAATATTCTCTTCTATTCAATATAGTGAGTATTAGAAAAGGCGGATTAGTCTTTTTGATTGATTTCTGTATTTGCAAATGTGTGTTTTGCTGGAGAAATATTTTATTTTTGTTTGCTGTTACTTGTGCTTATACTAGAAGAGTGGGGGTGGAGTCCCTCTAGTTTTTATAAGCTGTTTTTATAAGCTGTATACCCTGTAAACATTTCCATCCTGATTTTACAGAGCTAAATTTTACTTTTTCTTTCTTTAATTAAAAGCTTTTCTTTTTAAGAACCTGATTGATTTTTTCCCCTTGTTTGAGACCTCAGGGGATTAGTTTGACTCACAGGGACAGGTGGGGGGAAAGAAAGGAGAGGGGGAGGTGAATCCCTCTTTGTTTTAGATTTAAGGAGTGAATCAGTGTGGAGCCTCTCAAGGCAACCCAGGGAGGGGAAAGGAGTGGGGGGAATGGTTAAGTTTCCCTTGTGTTAAGATCCAAGGAGTTTGGATCTGTGTTCCCCAGGGAAAGTTTTGGGGGAACAGAAAGTGTGCCAGACACTAATCTCTGGCTGGTGGCAGCATTACCAGCTCTAAACTAGGATTTAAGTTTAGAAGGATCCATGCAGGTCCCCATCTTTTGGACGCTAAAGTTCAAAGCGGGGAATAAACCTATGACAGTAATGGTCAGTGATCATGTGGTTCAGCATAAATAAAACTTACTAGATAAGAATATATAAACACCCTTACAAAAAACAAACAACTTTCAAAACTGTGAATGGTGCGGGTGTCTTTCTCAATTGAAGGTTGCCTCTCTACTTTTATTTCCCAGCAGGAGCACTAGTTTGATGATTTAAAGCAGGGCACAGAGAGTTCTTCACTCAAAACCTTGATTTAGCAAGGTAACGGAGCTATTCACCTGCTTTAATTAATGCACATGTTTTAAGTATCTTGCTGAGTCAGGCCCTAAACTCCTTAGGAGACTTCCTAATTCTAGTAAGGTACACTTTTATTTGGTTATTTTGTAATTTTAAAAAAATTACCACTATTAAATTAACCAAAATATGTTTAAGGAGGTAACTACTTTACAATATTTTTGTCCTAATAACATAGTCAGTCAGCCCATGGTTTTATGTTCAGTCGGTAATGATACTTTCCTTTTTTATTATATTTCAAATACTGTTAAAGTTCAGAGTGATTCATGCAGCTTTGTAACTAGATGTGATTATTAGAATATCATTTAGTCCATGCTACTGTTGTGTACTCTCTCGCTCTCTTTTTTTTTTAAAGTCATGTTCAGTTCAGCTTGAGGAAGGTCTTTATTTTGCCTGAAACAGTTTTCCCATTTCTATTTACAATTGACTGCAGACTGAATAAGCATGTAGACCAAATTACCCTCTCTTTCTGAGAAATATTTTCTCTAGCTCAGGCATATAGCACATTGGGAGAGTGTTGTGATGGGGGACACTGCTGTTTATTTTGTGGACAGAGGAATTTAGATTTCAACGCGGTCTATACAGCCTTCTTTCATATGGTACTAAATTCAGGTTAGAGTAAGGAAAACAAAATGTGAGTCATCTCCTTGACAAAAGTTTTTAGCACTACCACCCACTTCTAAGTGTTCAAGGAAACTAAGAACTTGAATGTTCTGAACAATAGGAGTGTAAATAGGGGAAAAACATGTCTGAAGGGGAGGAAATACGGATTTTTATGGACCTTGATCCATTCACAAGAGTACAGATAAACAAAGGGAGAAATCCAGGAGCCTCTACATCATGCACTCACTCACACATTTCAACTTATTCAAATTCTGTTTAACAGTTTCCCGTTTTGCTTTGAAGTGGCACACTATACAAGGGAAGGTGCAGAATCTAAGAATCCATTTGTCTATTCAGTGTGTTTATTAGAATGCCATTTGAAAGGGAAAGAGAAATGAGGCACACAGTATAAGTTATAACTTACAGTCATAGTGGTAATATTTTTTCAGATACAAAAAGACTGAAGGAGAAAAGGTTCTTTTCTGATATTAAATATTTGTTAAATATGTAAAGGTTTGGTGTTCAGAGAAGGACTAAAAAACTTTAATGCTTCTTCCAAGTTCACCATTCCAATCCTGTGTGCATTCACACAGATATTGTATACAACAAAATCCAATAGCTCTATTTAGTTCGATAAAAGCAAACTCTATAGTGTAAAACATCCTACCCACATGACAAAACAGAAATCTCTAAACTATCTGCAAACTTACAGGCATACCGAGTTGCTGGCTAAATCAGTTTTAGGTAATCAGCATATTTCTAACTAAAACAAACAGCACAAAATAATCTTCTAATGTACGAGTGCTTTACATACTTTTGCATATTAAGCAAACATTTTCTTATGGGAATAATGATGCACGTTAGACTTAATATATCATGATTCCATAATGACTCAGTACTAACAGTCTATGCTAATTTGTTTATGGACCATGTTTGCTAAATTGTGTATAATTTTTATTTTGCATAATGTTGTAATTAGGAAACAAACAAGGGGGAAAAACCCTCATTTTATATGGAAATTTAAAAGTCCCTTTAATAAGGTCAGTTTATATATTAGAAGATTCATGTTTAAATCATATTCTGAATCATAATTTTAAATCAAGAAGATGGAGTAGGTTTGTCTAACAGTCCAGTAGCAACTGTTCCAAGAGCAACTGTCAGATGATGAAAAGCAGAAGGTTGTGGAGGAATTTTAGTCCTAGCGTAAGCAGGGCCCATATCCAGGGCTATCTTGGCAATGTAGCTGCTACTCTTTTACAGTTTCTATTAATAAAGTCAAGTATCAGAGGGGTAGCCGTGTTAGTCTGGATCTGTAAAAGCAGCAAAGAGTCCTGTGGCACCTTATAGACTAATAGAAGTATTGGAGCATAAGTTTTCATGGGTGAATACCCACTTCGTCAGACTGTCTATGTGGAAACTAAAGATCTTATGGAAATTTTGAGATGAATAGGCCTATCTTCTGTATGTGAGACAATATTTCCTTTCTTATTAAAATGACTCTAATTAGAGATTGTTGAATGTTTGGCTCTACTTTGGAGTTTAGCTGATAAATACTTTGAACCCCAAACTGAATCACACTGCAACTTTGTTACTGTGTTATGGCATCCATCATCTATGATTTCAACTATGTATCTCTCATGGTTACAGGGGAAGTTGTTCTTTAGATCCCATTTAGTCCTTCTTTGGTTGTAACCCAGCAGTGGCAGGCATGGCTTTCTGCACTTCTCTTGCGGGGGAGTTTATGGTCCATCCACTCTAGGAATGGACCATTAGATGGAAGCTTCCCTGTTTTCCGATTGTGTTAACATGACAGACCCAACTGCATTTGGGACCTTTTCCTCCAGAGACTTGCAACAGTGAACTGATTAAAGTGACTCAAAAGCAGCTTCTTCAAAACAAGCACTGTTTATTCATTCCCCCAAAAGGTACAAAGTACACAAATCAAAGGCTAAAAATGATAAGGGTTGATAAGCATATTTCCCCTTGCAAAAACCTTAACCTTTCTTTGCTAGCTTTGGTGAATTCACTGCAGCCCAGTTATCCCCATCTCTGCGTTGGAAGAAACAGCCTGTCCTGCCCTGCTGTGGTTTCTATGGCTCTTTCTTTGTCAGACTCCTATCCAGCTACTTCTGACAACCCACTCACTTCTTTTTCTAGGCCCAGGACCCTTTAGTAGATTCCTATCCTCTTTGAACAGAGAATATTGAATAGGGTCCAGCCTGTGAAGGGTAAATCTTGCTGGCTTGGATGGTGCCAGGCAGGGGCATCCCCCTGTTAATAGTGGACCCCATTGTTCTTTGGAGGAGCCTTATCTCTGTCACATTTCATTTCCTGTTTGCATCCCTCCCTAAAAGCCTCCTTTGATTTAACTCTATGCGGTCAGGTAAATTGAGATGCATATGTTATTTATAAAAACAATACACATAACTCACTCATTCCTCACATCAGCTGTCCAGATTCTTATGTGGCGCTCATAATCATTGTATCTGTGGGCTTGACTACATTTAAAACACTGCAGTGGTGCAGCTGCAGTGCCTCAGTAAATATGCTACCTATGCCAATGGGTGGTCTTCTCCCATCAGTGCAGGTACTCCACCTCCTTGAGAGATCGTAGTTAGGATGAGTGGAGGATTGTCCCTCGACCCTGTGTTGTCTATACTGGGGGGATTAGGTCAGGTTTAACTGCATTGCTTAGGGGAGGGGATTTTTCACACCCCTGAGCAGCATAGTTATACTGACCTCACTTATAATAAATAAATAAAAAAATAATAATTGGAGATATACCAATCTCCTAGAACTGGAAGGGACCTTGAAAGGTCATTGAGTCCAGCCCCCTGCCTTCACTAGCAGGACCAAGTATTGATTTTTGCCCTTGATTCCTAAGTGGCCCCCTCAAGGATTGAGCTCACAATGCTGGATTTAGCAGGCCAATGCTCAAACCACTGAGCTATCCCTCCCTCTTCCTAGGGTAGATCAGGCTTTAGCACCACACTTAGTATAGCCAGTCTTCCAGGTTTAGAGAACTGATGGCAGGAAAGAGCAGAACATCTGGATAAGCAGCACCCATCATATGGGTCAGCACTGCAGTGGTTACTCTTCTACTTGCTTTCTATAGATGGGCTTCCATTCGAAGGGCTTCTCTGGTTTAATGGCTTGATCGAATGGTATAATCATGGGTTTCATTTTACTATTCTGTTTTGTTGCTCCCAAAAAGTAATGCTAAAGAAGGAACTAAACTACTTTCTATTATAAGAATTATTTTTATAGTGCAGAAAATATATTTTCTTATAGCCATTTCTTTCCCTAATCAAATGGCAATGTATTTTAATTTCAATGATGTCATTACACTAGAATGAATAATATCACTGTCCAGGGTGGATACGGTTCTTAAGGGAAATCAGATATTAAGTGGGTAGGAATCAAAAGTATAAGATATTGTGTGTTGATACCAAAATCAGCATTCAAACACACTACATGGCATAAGAAGAGAGAGCTCATCTATCTACATTTGGTATTTTTATAATGCTTTTTTAATATTATAACAGGCCTGTGATTCAAGGATAGAGCAGATGAAGATGCATTTGTATAATAGAAAACTGGCCTATACTGCTAATATAAAATATGGTGTTTAAGAGAGTATTATTCTATAAATATGGACACTTGTTAATTATCACTAGTAGTATTCATCAGTCTAAAAAGTAAATGAATAAATTTCAACTTCAGTGGAGTTACTCTAGATTTGCCCTAATGTAAGTGAGAGAAGAATTTGACTCTATATTTTTTATATTTAGCCATAATGATCACAACACTGGCACATGATTCATGTCTGCAGTGTTGTGAATATGATTCCCCTTAATTAAGGTAGTTCATAGACCAGCAATGTGAGAATACAAAGGGTTTGTTCAGTATAATTTTAACTTTTGATTACAATGGGAGGATCCCAAAATTAAATGTCTTAGAAATATTTTGAACAAGCCATCTAGGACAAACTTTGCAACATAACAGATACTTATCCTTCAGTTCAAACATCTCCCTCAGTATCTCTGCTTCTTTTTGCTCATGCTTTCCTTTTTACAGTTTGATTAAAAATCTGAAATAGCCTTTCAGGAGAAGGATATGCAACAATGTGGGTCAGTTCCATTTACTAAGTTTATTCAAAGCATGGTATAAATCTGACTATAATGTTTACTAGCAGCAGTTGATTATGCTGGCCTTCATATATCCACCTACACTGTGTGATTTGCACTTCCAAGGTTATTCATAGGTGGCTTTGACTCAGGAACATGGGCCAGATTTTCTATTGCATTATAAGGCCCTTTTGCAGTACCCAGGTGGTGCAAACGGACCACAGTCTGGCCACGAATCCTCAGCAGAGGGTTCCCTGTTGCAGGAGAGCTCCTTGCTAGTACAAGTGTGCTATACTTAGTCCTCAGGGCTGTGGTACCCACATGTGGCATAGGTGGCAGGAAGGGGATGTAGCAAAGCAGAGCTCATGACTCCAATCCTTCACTAGTGTAGGGTCTATTAAAGACCCTACTCAAGTGGCACAACTCAGAGCATTGGAGTAGCTGTTCTAAGTTGCATCTGACCTGGGCCCAACACTGTGAATCAAGGCACTATAACAAGCTCCGTGATGTTCCCATCTCTCTTCTGCACTAAGCAGAGCTCTGTCACAGGAGAGAATCTACCCTTATTTGTTTTTCTTAATTATACTCAGACTTTTGAATAAAAAGTACTAACACTATAGGAAAAGTATCTCATCATTTTATCCTTCACAATGTTCTCAGTTTCTGTACTGTTCTGGGAAAGGGTTTGGTGGGCAGGAAAAGCAGCCATCTGTTCAATATGAGAGGGTGTAATCAGACCTGTAGGTGTCATTGTGCAAATTCAGAGAAGCTGTGAATCACCAAAGGCTATATAGCTTCTGATTGCAGCTCTTCCTCCTGCACACTCATCTTAGCCACTTGACTAGCAACTTCAGTTTCACTCCTCCTTATAAGTGAGTAGGAAAATGGAGCTTTAGGAAAGGGACTAGGCAAGGTGGAATAAATGATTTTTCTCTTTGAGAGAGTATTTACAATGGCTCGCAATTTATTTTAATAATGTTGTGCTTAAGAGGCTGATTGAAAGCTATGTAGACAGGAACACAGTTCTGAATATGATTTCATGGCAGACTGATACATATTTGTAGAATATTTCTGTAATGTGAAACAGTTCTCTGTTGTAGACTTAGAGCCAGCAAGATGAGACTGGGATGTAAAATGGTCCTTTAACTGGAGATTGTGATGGGTTGGATCACAGAAACACCCTTGGGAACTGCCAACTGATGTGCCAAGACTACTTCTGCCCCTGCTTTCCTGCACTGGCAGCTTAGCACTTCAGTGCCCTGCCTGGTTTGAGCCAGACCCGCTAGCCTGCTGCAAACCCAGACCCAGGGTCTGAACCACATCCTCTAACAGCTGCAGGTTTAACTGAAAACAACTTACAGAAGTGTTCCTGTCATTAACACTCAGATATCCAACTCCCATTGGGGTCCAAACCCCAAATAAATCCGTTTTACCCTGTATAAAGCTTATGCAGGTGTAGGGGCAGGATTTTATAATTGTACTATGAGAATTAATGTATGATTTGATTTCATCCTGCCAGCCACCCTTTTTGAATAGCAGAAAGGAATGACCCTCTGGGACATTGGTAGAAATGCATCTGACAGACTGCCAGTGTCTGTCAGGGGCGGCTCTAGCCATTTCGCTGCCCCAAGCACGGCGGCACATGGCTGGGGGCGCTCTGCCGGTTGCCGGTCCCGCAGCTCCAGTGGATCTCCCGCAGGCGTGCCTGCGGATGCTCCACCGGATCCGCGGGACCAGCGGACCCTCCAGTGCTTGGTGTGCTGGGGCCTGGAGCCGCCCCTGGTGTCTGTACTGACCCTAGGCAGGGACAGACTAGAACAATCCTTATGACTGATTATGGTCACCCTTTTGTTTTAGGATAAGTTATAATGTCTATTATGGTTTCCTATATCTATTATAAATTAGGCACTCTAGTTAAATATACATTTATTTGTTTTAAGGTTTAGTAAGTAAGAGACAGGATCTTGTGTTGTGTCTATGTTAAGGAGATTAGAGGAATGTTGAAGGCCTGGGCCTCACTGTGAATTGTTTTGGTTATGAAACTTAGCTAGGTTCAGTTTACAGTGCCTTTTCTTGCTCAACTTAAAAACTGCTGTATACCTTTGAAAGTCTCTGTATAAGATTGTTTGTGTGAATGAGGAATGTATGCATGAGGAAAAGATAAGGTGTGAAGGCCATTGTTATAGCCAGATGGTCAAGGAAGAAGGAGTGAAGAGACTTAATGACACCAGAGACCATCAATGAGCGTCCATAATTAAGGAAGGGCAGATTGAGGACCCTGAGGTGAAGGCTAGCACTCCTAAGGACAGGACAATGGATTAAATCGAAACCAAGGACAGGATGACCCCCTCGGAGGAGATGTTTTGGAATGCTTACATCAAAAGATACCACCAATTAAGGAGTAACAGGTCATAAACTGCAAAAAGAACAGGAGTACTTGTGGCACCTTAGAGACTAAGAAATTTATTTCAGCATGAGCTTTCGTGAGCTACAGCTCACTACTTCGGATGCATAGAATGAAACACACAGACAGGAGATATTTATACATACAGAGAACATGAAAAGGTGGAAGTTTGCATACATCCACCTTTTTATGGAAGGAAAGAGTCTAATCAATTGAGATGAGCTATCAGCAGGAGAAAAAAAAACTTTTGAAGTGATAATTGAGATGACCTATAGAAGGTGTGAGGAGAACTTAACATAGGGAAATAGATTCAATTAGTGTAATGACCCAACTATTCCCTGTCTCTGTTTAAACCTAAGTTAACTGTATCTAATTTGCATATTAATTCGAGTTCAGCAGTCTCTCTTTGGAGTCTGTTTTTGAAGTTTTTTTGTTGCAAAATTGCCATCTTCAAGTCTGTCACTGAGTGGTTAGAGAGGTTGAAATGTTCTCCCACTGGTTTTTGAATATTATGATTCCTGATGTCAGATTTGCTAGTTCACCTGCACATCTACCAACGTGATATATGCCATCATGTGCCAGCAATGCCCCTCTGCCATGTACATTGGCCAAAGCAGACAGCCTCTACGCAAAAAAATAAATGGACAGAAATCTGCAGGGAATAGGAGAGAAAAGATGAGGGGATCCCATCAGGTAACAATAAATTTCAAAGATGGCATAGAGTCCTTGGGCCAGACTGTCAAGGCTAGTGATGAGGAAAACCTTAAGCTTATGTCCTAAAAATATGTGCTCATTTAGGCTCTGAATAAAAAATATACAGTATTAGAGCTGTGGGAATAACTTATTTTTTGGTTCACTGTCAGTTCTGAAAAATAAATAAAATCATCTGGGATTGACTGAATAACAAGTTTTTAAAAACTTTTCAGCCAATCAAAAAAAAAATGGTGGTGAACAAAATGCTTTGTTTGACCCAAAATAAAATGTTTAAATTATTTTTCAAGTACTTTTAAATGTTTTAATTTTTAAATAAAATAAAAGGAAATTTTGAAATGAAAAAAGTCATTCTGTATAAAAAATGAAACTATTGATTTAAAAATATCATACTGAAATATTTTGAGTTTGGAATATTTTTGTGTTTGGAATTTTTAGGGGCTTTTGGCCTAAAACAATTGAGCTAATATTACCAAAAAAAGAAATAAAAAAATCACAAAATGTTCTTGTGACACCAAATCTGCATTTTTTTGCAGCAAAAATATTTTGGATGAAAAATTCACCCAATTCTATACAGTACAGCCTCCTACACTTAAAGCCTTTTAAAGGCGCAGGGTCAGACTGCACCTGGGTAACCCACTGGTGAATATCTGTTGCAGGTTCCCCTCTGTCAATCCACAGAGAATACAAGTTTTTACAGATCCTAACACTAGAGCATTGTCTCTTTAGCTCAAGCTGTAGCACCTCATGCTTTTGGCTCTGGAAATCCCCTGGTCAATCTCCTGTGTGTTGGCCAAGATGGCAGTTGTCATTCCGAGACTCTGTACAGATGCACAAAACCTATAAAGAGATTCTCATCTCTCTTTTTCACCCTTGTGCAGTCCGCAGCCACAATGTAGCTGTGGACTGGAGGCCTACCTGCCTCTTTATTCTTCTGCAGACACAAGCTTCCCAAAATGTGGAGAGTGAGCAGGGGCATGGCCCTACTTCCCCTTGGCATTAGTCAGGTTTGGATGGAGAAATTGTACCTTCAGAAATGATTGTGTAGCTGCTTTGTTAGCATATATTTCCAGGGAGCAATTCTACATGAGCCAGCCAGAGTTCCTTCTGGGATTCTGGCTACAGCTCATTCACACCCCATCCAGTATGCCTGAGAATGCCAAGGGGACACTAGCCTATAGCTGGCAGGCAGTTACTTGCTTGCAATAATGATTTTTTAAAAAAAGCTTACAGTTCCATTAGTGACACTTATATGGCTGTCAAAATCACATTGTCCCCAGTGCTTTTTTGAATAGATACTGTGGTAGCTTTGTTATGAATTATCAGTTTTGGGGAAAAAACCCAAGATCCATTTGTGGAATGATATTCTTTGTGTTTTCTCAAGCTTTTTTTGTAATTCTTCTCTGTTGTAAGTAGGTCAAACAGTCTGCAGTGTGAACTAAAAGCTGTAAGATGTAGCTGTCAAATGATGGCACTCTTCCCTTGTCATTCTCAGGTGTATTAGTTATTCGGAGAATCAAACAAGCCTTGGCAGATCAAAGAGCTTCTACATACATCTTCATTTAAGACAGTCTGAAAAAAGGAGAGAATTCTGAGTCTGAAGACATATTTCTTTAATCAGCATAAGGATTTATTTGTGATGTTTAATTATACAGGATATACAGTGCTATAATCCTTAGCACATAACTTGGTCATAGCAATATGATTCTGCTACTGATGTTCACTGCATATGGATTACTTACAGCTAAATTAATCCTTCCTTCATTGTTCTAATATATGATCATTCAGAGAGATGTGAACAGACAGACATAGTGAAAACCTTCACTTTTGCCAGCTACATAATTCAGTTTGTCAGGCATCCATCTATAGCTTGTGGTACAATCATTACAAACTACAAATGGAAATAATATTCAAAGTACAAATGACACACACTTCCTAGCCAAGATCATTCAAATTAATCTATTGCCTTTGTGGTCTAATAACCAATTCTGGGCATCTATTCTTTGTCATTCTGGTGTAAATACTATTGGGTTACAACAGGTAGGTTTGTCGGGAGATTGCAAAATAAGTAATGTTATGCTTTCGCATCAAAACATTGGTTCAGGATTATCCCCTTTCATGTGAAAACTCCTTGTGGAATATACTCCATTATGTTTCCCTGGGGTTAGGAGAACAATTTTTGTAAATTTTTGTAAACACGGCCGCCCCTCTGATACTTGACACAATTTTTGTAAGTGGCTTCAGTCCCCAGACACACTGGAAATTACAAGACTTTCTTTAAAAACTTCCCTGTAGATTCCCATCTAGACTGAGGTGGTGGGGGGTGGGGAGAAAGAAGGATTAAGGGAGAACATTGATGAAATCTCTCTGCAGTGGCAGAGAGAGGTCTATGCATAGAGGATGCCTGCTGCAAGCAGATCAACAGGTTAGGATCCAGCCTTTGATTTTTAAAACATGCTTAAAACATTTGTGATTAATGGGCTGGTGAAAAGACAAAGAACTGCAACATTCCAAAGGAATGATTGTAAGAAGCATTGTGGCTTGCGCTGTGCAAATGCCAGGAGCATGCTACCTGAGTTTTTGGACTCTGTTCTAATTCTGCTGCAACTTCATTATTTTATATATACTTCAAACAGGGAGAGTGCTCTTACATGGGGCTGGGGGGTTGCATTAGAGAGAGGAAGGATATCCAATTGATTAATCAGAGAGTAAATTGTGAACTCTGACAGTCATCAAGAGATAAATGTCCAAACTTAACTCAACCACAAGCTGTTCTGTTTACACTATTGGATGTGAAAAACCCTTCCACTTGTTATATGAATTATTAGTGAGAATCTTCCCTACTTTCACAGGAATGTTCTGAGGATTAATTAATTAATATCTGTAAAGTGCTATAAAAATGAAAAGTGCAATCTGAGAACTAAGCATTCCCATTGTTTCGCCTATTATACCTGTCTACTGAGTGATCATTAACTCTCACAATTTGCAACCTCTATTTAAATTTGTTATGCACGGTCCATTCTTTATAAATAAAAAATCATAATGTTGCATTATCACTTTGTAGTACACAATAATAACCACATTATGACACCATGAAAATACCCAGTATCCTAGTGACTGTAGCTATCTAAGACTCATGACTTTCTGAAACAGTGTACACCATCAGATTATATTCAAATTGCCCCCAGAAGGTAATATTTCCAAAAATAAATATTGTAGCACTACCCCATCATATCAGCAAAGTGCTTGCAAAATTGGCCAAAAAAAAGTGGGTTGGATGGGGAAAGCCAAACCAGAAACCCCTTGGATTTACCCACACGTGCCTATCTTTTCTAAAATTGGCATAATATATAATGTAATAACTCAGGTTTCAATTTAGCAAGGTGTTTAACCATATGTCTGACTTTAGGCATGTGAGTAAAGATAAGCATGTACTTAAATACCCTCCTGTATTTGACCTAAATTAAAAATTATAAATGATTTCAGAAATCATTTTGAATAAATGTTCTACTGGGTGAGATAAATAATTGGAAATTATTCAACACCTCTCAAATAAATAAATGAGTAAGATAGTGGGTTGGATAAAATGAGACCTGAATTTACCCTGAGTTCGATTTCTAAATTAAAATATTAGAAGTTGCCAATAAAAAACAATCCTGTGGTGACCCAATAGATTTATTTCTTCTCACATCTCCGATATATGATCACTGTAGTGCAGTTTCCGGTTAGTTGGGGGCTGGGGTGGGGGGTGTTACTATTCTTTGTTTTCTTTATCATTTGCTGTCTTTTATGAATTAAGCTTTCAAGAATATGTACTTCCAATGTTGTTGTTTCTTTGGGATTTGTCCCTGTGTATATATCGTTATATCTCTTTTCTGATGTTTGATTTTGAAATGTTTGATTTTTCTTTTACTATAAAGACTAAGATTTTCAGAGTGAGTTAATTATCACTAAGGCTGCAGATTTGTCACAGTATTTTGTGGAGCAGTCACAGTAAATTTAGTGAAAGTCACATTTTTCATGATTTTTGATAAATCCTGTGTGAGTGGGGTCTGGAGAGTAAACTTGTCCCACACTCATCCTGCAATGGCAACTCGTGTGGCTCCTGTCCCATATGGCACGGCCCAACTTTCCACTCTGGGCTTTGTGGTCTGGCACAAGGTGTTCCAGCACCTTTCAGGTTTGGCCTGGCTGCACCTCCATCATGATGCGAGGCCAAACCTGATTGGCACTGCAAAGCTATGCACCAGGTTGCACAGCCATCCACTCAGATCTGCTCCATCCACCCCTACCACCTCAGTATGATGGAGGGGCAGTTGGGCCAAACCTGAGTGGTGCTGTGCCTGAAGGCACAGTGCCTGAAGGGAGAAGGTTGGCCCAGCCTCGTGGGACAGGAACCAATGCTTTTTTAAAATCATGGACACAAAGACAATTCACAGAATCCATGACATTTTCCCATGTTGACAAACCAGCAGCCCTAATTATAGCACAGTCATTAGAGAGGTCCAGGGAAAAATTGGAAAACTCTCCAGAAGGGAGGTGAAGATGATCCAAGAAGTCGCATCTAATCTTGCTTAAGGGCAGGAAGAACATCCAGTGCACTGTACTTCAGCTTCAGGAAATACTTTGGGAAATCTAAGAAGTGATTCTGATACAACTGCCAAATAGGTATCTAGACACCAGAGCTAAGCTGTGCAGCCTCACTCAGAATTTGACAGCATTTCTCTTGTGCCTCTGCTATTCCACACAATAATAACATCCTATTTTCATCAAGCCCTTTACAAAAATGTAATTTTTTCTTTCTGCCTCTCCATATGAGCCTGATCCAAAGTTCATTTAAATAAAAGTAATGATTCCTATTTACTTTACTTCCCTCCTACCAAATCCATATTGACACAGAAATAAATTAATCTTCAAATATATTGATGACATATTGATATTTTTTTTTCGTGATCCCTTTTTCAAACATGAATATCTTGTATGCCTCCCATGTAATGAAACAGTATTATGACTGAAATAATTCCAAATTTCTCTGTTGCATTTACATTTATTTTGAGTGGTCGTATCCTCCTTCTGCAGTTTTCTGATGTACTCATTTCAAAGCCTAGATGACTTTGAGGGTGAAATGTACCCATTTGATGGCAAAATCCTTAGCTTTACCTGTGATACGGATAAGGAAAAGTTATTTACTTATTCCCATAATACAAGAACTAGGGGTCACCAAATGAAATTAATAGGCAGCAGCTTTAAAACAAATAAAAGGAAGTTCTTCTTCACGCAGAGCACAGTCAACTTGTGGAACTCCTTACCTGAGGAGGTTGTGAAGGCTAGGACTATAACAGTGTTTAAAAGAGAACTGGATAAATTCATGGTGGTTAAGTCCATAAATGGTTATTAGCCAGGATGGGTAAAGAATGGTGTCCCTAGCCTCTGTTCGTCAGAGAATGGAGATGGATGGCAGGAGAGAGATCACTTGATCATTGCCTGTTAGGTTCACTCCCTTTGGGGCACCTGGCATTGGCCACTGTCGGTAGACAGAAAGTGGGCTAGATGGACCTTTGGTCTGACCCGGTACGGTCGTTCTTATGTTCTTATATGTAATATATTTACAACACAAGCATGCACAGGCCTGGATAGTCACATAGCCATCTTTATTTTATCACTTCTCATTCACTCTCTCCGCTACAAAGCAGTATAGAAATAATCATGTCATCACATATTTGGGCTAGGGTCATTGGATAAAGGATGGTAACAACAGCTGGATGGAAGAAAAATAACGCAAACCAGAGTAAAACTTGTCTGTGGGGGGACCGTGATGGGGTGAACTCCCCACAGTGGCCCTGCAAGAGTTGAATTGGGTCAAGTGGGCCCAGTCAGCCAGTTGGTCTGCAATCTGGAAGAATTAAGCCTGGGAGGAAAGCCCTAATTAGGGGAGGCTCACCTGTATGAGAACAGGTGCTGCTTGTATGAAGACAGGATATTGGAAGCAAAGGAGACACCTGTGAGGTAATTTGCAGCCACTCCCTGGGAGAAAGGAAATGTGTTTGGAGATTATAGAGACAAGTAGCCGATGGTTACCCCCAGGGAGGAGGGAGTTGAGAGACTGGTCAACCTAGAAGAATGGGGAAAGCCAGGAGGTAAGGAAGAGGCTCAGGGAAAGGCATCAAGGAACCAAACCTTGGCTGCTGTTTATAGAGTCCCTGAGCTGGAACCCAGAGTAGACAGTAGGCCTGGGTTCCCCTACCAGCTACTGAGGGAGTGGAGCCTGGGGCAGTGAATGGGAGGACTAACTGCGACTGCTGGTGAGTGTGGACTTTGATACGTATTCCTCCCTCTTCTCTTTTCTGCCCTGCCTGGAAGGGAAAACCATGCAGTGACCTGGCTGGAGGGCCGAGTCACAAAGATGATGCAGAGGTTACTGGAGCGAGAGAGGGGCTGCAGGCTGAGAGAATGGGGGAGTGTAACCACTGGAATGGGCATTGGCCTGGCAGAGTCAACCCCTGGAATGACCAGGAGGAGGTACCATCTTGTGGTAGGGTGACCAGATAACAAGTGTGAAAAATCGGGACGGTGGTGGGGGATAATAGTCACCTATTTAAGACAAAATGCTGAATATCGGGACTGTCCCTAATAAATCGGGACATCTGGTCACCCTATCCTGTGGTGAGTAGAGCACCCGGTGACAGGGAGACAGAACTTTCTCCTGAAGCTGATTCCCAACTGTGGCATGAACTCTACCAAGAACTAAGCATCTTCATGACTTTCCCCTCCAAATGCAAGAACCTAGCCTTCTCAAATATAAACATGTAGCAACAGGTGCACTTACTTAAAACGACAACAAGACACTCCATTGCACATGCTTCTTTCAATGGAGAAAGGATCTGAGAACAATCATGACGTGTATTCATGTTGCCTAATGCACTACTGAAAGGGGCTCAGATACTACTGTGTTGAGCATGGTATAAAAACCTATAAGGAATGAAATTGATTTTGAGATGATTTGAGGCAGATGGCTTTGAGGCTTTTCAGCTGGAGGATCTGAGTTTTGGCTAAGAATTTTGTATTAATCTGAATACTAAAGCAAATATATAAAAATATGTATAAAGCATATGTTTTATATAGAAGACAATGTATTGGAGCATATATTATTTATACTTGAAAGCAGCCACTTTCATATATTACAGTTCTTGCATGTAATATACTGTATATTAAAAAAGTTATGGGCTAGATCCTCAGCTGCAATAAATCAGCATAGTCCATTGAACTGAATGGAGCTACACTGCTTTACACCAGCTGAAGATCTGGCACATAAACTCTATGTACATAAAACATATGTTTTACATTGCAAGATTTCAGATGTGGACTGGATGTCAGGGAAGGGCAAGGTTCAAGCTGGTTCAGACCAATACTCCGACTCCCAGTTGTTAGTTTGGGGTAATCTCTTCTACAGAAATATTTAGTAGTGCTCAGTGTTTAGGATGCTGCTCATCTACAGCTCACAAGGTTGTACAAATGAAAAACTTGGCAACCCTCTTTTCCTGTTTATGGCTTCAGTTCAGCAAAGCACCTAAACTTATGATCAAAGTTAAGCACATATTTAAGAGCTTTGCTGATTCAGAATCTGAACTGTAATGGAATTACTCACATACTTAAAATTAAGCATGTGCTCAAGTACTTTGAATTGAGGCCTGTAAGCAGTGGCAAAAGTCAGTTACTAGGCACTGTAAAAATATGCAAAGTCTCATTTACCTTCCTGATAGTAACTTTCTTTTAGTGTCCAAATTCTAAAATATAGAAGGCTATAAAGTGTCTATGGTTAGGCAGACACTTTAGTAAACAGAGAGGGAACTGTATGTCTAAATACTGCACTAGTGATTAGATATTGGATGGCATGATTACTAATGATTATTGACTTTCCTATTCTTCATCCACTCTAAGTACTCTAAGGATAACACAAAATGTCTCTGCTTTGTCTGAAGGTAATTGGAAAATCTAATTTATTTTATGATCTTTCAGAGAAGCTAAGACAATAAATTATAGTATATTTTTTTACATGGACTCCAGCAGGTTGCATGGTGACTCATAATGGTGGTCACTTTTTTAACTGATCAGTGCAAAAAGAATATGGTAAAATCTGTTAAGCAACTTTCATTAAAGCAATCAGAACTGACATATAGCAGCCTTTGAAAATGAAGCATATAATTATAACCAGATTTGCAGGATATTGATAACCTTTTTTATATTGGAAGAAGAATACTCATTTCATATATATTGGTCTCCCTGGTTGCATCTACCTGCAACCCCAAGTCAGAGCAGCAAATAATATACTGTCAAGCTGGAAGGGTATATCAAATGGTGTCCCATAGGCATCAGTTCTGGATCCGGTTATGTTCAATATCGTCATCAAAGATTTAGATAACGGCATATAAAGTGTGGATGATACCAAGCTGGTAGGGGTTGCAAGTGCTTTGGAGGATAGAATTAAAATTAAAAATGATCTGGACAAACCGAAGAAATGGTCTGAAGTAAAAAAGATGAAATTCAATAAGGACAAAAGAAGGAACAATCAGTTGCACATGATAATCTTAGGAAGGAACAATCAGTTGCACACGTACGAAATGGGAAATGACTGCCTAGGAAGGAGTACTTCAGAAAAGGATCTAGAGGTCATAGTGGATCACAATCTAAATATGAGTCAACAGTGTAACGCTGTTGCAAAAAAACAAACAAACATCATTTTGGGATGTATTAGCAGGAGGGTTGTAAGCAAGACACGAGAAGTAATTCTTCCTCTCTACTCTGCACTTGTTCTCAACTAGAGTATTGTGTCCAGGTCTGGGTGCCATGTTTCAGGAAAGAGGTGGACAAATTGGAGAAAGTCCAAAAAAGAGCAACAAAAATGATTAAAGGTCTAGAAAACATGACCTATGAGGGAAGAATGAAAAAATTGGGGTTGTTTAGACTGGAGAAGAGAAGACTGAGAGGGGACTTGATAACAGTTTTCAAGTACAAGGAGGAGTGAGTAAAATTGTTCTCTGTAACCTCTGAGGAGAGGACAAGAAGCAATGGGCTTAAATTGCAGCAAGGGTGGTTTAGGTTGGACATTAGGAAAAACTTCCTGACTGGTAATTAAATACTGGAATAAATTGCCTAGGAGGTTGTGGAATCTCAGTCACTGGAGATTTTTAAGAGTAGGTTAGACAAACATCTGTTAGGAATGGTCAAGATAATACTTAGCCCTGCCATGAATGCAGGAGACTGGACTAGATGACCTCTCGAGGTCCCTTCCAGTCCTATGATTATGATTTTCTGAAGGATCCCAAAAGATTTTTACATGTTGCCTACTAAAGTTTTACAGGTCTGAATGATAGCTACTTCTGGGGTGGAATTTACCACAATACACATACAATTCCTACTTGTCTTTATTTAAAAGCACAATTTTTAATATTTAAATGAGAGCGTCTTGATTTTTTTGCCTTTAAATGTGACTTAGTTAACAAAGCATACGTGCTTATAATATTTATAAATAATGGCTGAATTTTTTTTTTAAGATATGTGATGTTTCTCTTAACTTTTCCTTCATCTTCTGTGCTTTGGTCATTTTAAAACATGCAATCTTTACATGGAAAAGACAGTAGTATGTGGAGTACACCCAAATACTCCACCTGCATTGGGGAAATATATATAAAATGCTTTTTGTGCAGTGGGTTGAAACATTATTTAACCTTTAAAAAGGTGGCATTATCCAAACTATCATCCAATTGAGGGCCAAATTGTGGCTCCCTTACTCGCTCTGACTTCCATGAGACTACTTGAACAAATAACTCTTCGCCAATGTAAGGGGTTTACCATGTGGTCTGAATGAGTAAGAAAATTTATCTGCTCTTCCTTCAATGGGACTTGCAGGATTTGGTTCCAGTTTGTGGTCACAGGGTCAAATATTCCATATGTTTTGGGCTGGGACACATTTAAAACGTGGCACATGATAATCTAAATCAGACTATTGCATTCAACAAACTAACTTGTAATGTCTGAGTGGATACCTATTCTTTCTTAAATAATAGATTAACTACTTTCTATTCCTAAACTTACAGAGCTGGCAAAAATGTTGTCCGAGTTTTTTCCCCTTCAATCTATGTGTTGCTTTCTTTATCAAGCCTGTACTCTATACAATCTGCTTGGATGTTTTAAGTGTTTTAAGACATTTTAATGGATTAGTAGCTAACAAAGGTGTGTCTTGAATGGTTCTTGAATCCTTCTCATGGATACCTGCTAATGTTAAGTTGCTTTAATGTTCAGTACCTGTAATGCCACAAGAAAAGGTAATCATTATGGACCCAGTTCTTTCTCTCTAGTTATATGACCCATCACCTGCCTTGTGCTGAGCACCACCTGAGAGTTTGGAAGTTTAGGATGCTCAGCATGTTACAGGAGATGTTTATTACCTTGTAGAATAAGATCCACAGGACCAGATCCAAAGGCCACAGAAGTCAATGGGAATCTTTTCATTGACTTCAGTGGGCTATGGATCAGCCCCTATGAGTAGCTGTTTCTTATATTCTCTGAACTTTGCCATCATTCCTTATAAAATAATGTGGTGAATCTTCCTTAAATTGTCCACTTAATTTGTGCTAGGGATGAATAAACTGGTTTGGATAAAATATGAACCATTCCACCACAACCTTGGGAATTTTGTCCAAAATGATGCTTTTCCATATATAAAAAGCACCTATTTAATTTTTGTAGTCTAAATTCACATGTTTTAGCAATAGCTTTAGTAGTTTGAGAAAGCTGCTGGAATCTATTGTGGAATGCAAAGAACTTTTTAACAAACCCACAGAATTCACATTATATAGTAAAAATCAGAGAGACACTCCAGGAAATAAATGAGTCATTTATTTAACTCTTGGCTGGCAATATAGAGTGTATAGAGGACAAGTAAACGGCAAATAATGATAAAAGGATTCTAATGTAATGAGTTGGGTGGGTTTTTTTTAAACAGACCTTTGGAAGATTATCAAGAAAAACCCTCTAAATTTTTATTGGATGGAGGACTTGCACTTGTCTTTTTGGGGGGGAGGGAGATTTGTATTGTCATATTCACACTTCTGCAATTTGTGAGTGCTTTGTCCTGCTTTGGGATTTTAACTTTCCCATAATGGTGAATGAAGAAAGACCCTGTCCTTGAATATCTCCTTGCTATCAAGTCCCAAAATATAGAATGTTCAGATGCTATAATTACTTGAAAGGCCACTTATACCCTAGATTTTCTTTTTCCCTTCTCTGCCACTTTTAGAGTCATTTGTTATAACTGCCAAAGAAGCAAAGTTATTTGTATTTCTTCATGATGAAAGGTACTCTCCCTTAAAATATTATTCATGACCACAAATTCATGAAGTGTCCAGCACTAATAAGCCTACTGAAAATCATAGGTGTTTATGAAAACACAACCTGTAGGGCCACTGTTTCAAGGGGAGTCTTGCAATGATATTTTCTACCTTGCATTCTGGACCCAAATGACAGACTATTCTCAGCATCTAACCTCCAACCATTACTTCAATATATATGGAGAGAGAGAGAGAGACTCATAATTCACATTTTGTTGCCCTAGCTGTAATAGGACTACTATAAAATATTTTACACACTAAAAATAGTATTTCTGAACTTTATAAGAAATTTATGAAGAAATAAAATGTTTATTTTAATGCTTTCTTAGTTATGTCAAATTAAAAATACTGTATTTAGACTTGAAGACAGCTACAATGCATTGCCAATAACAGTGTGCTGCCCAATTGTCCTCTGACTCCAGTGCTAAAGAGGATCTCTAAGACTCATCAGGGGAACCCTCCTAAGCCAGTATCTCCTGTTCCAGGTTTGCCTATAAGAATCCCTGTGGGACAGGGAACATGGTCACTGAAGACAGAGTGATCTCAGATAAGATGACGAGGATTTATAAAGAAGCCCATTCAGTAGACACTGATTTTAGGGTGAAATGTTTCAGCCAAAACCCAAAATATTTTGGCTGAAAACTGAAATATTTTTTATTGTGAAATGCTTCCATAGTGCCTCATAGGGGTGATAGTTTGGGTTTATTGTACTCCCATTCCTTCTATAGGCCAGGTTCCCTGGTTGGGCATGGTGAAACACAGTCTCCCCTCTTGGTGAGAGGAGGTGGTGTCACATGGGCATGGTTCATAAAGGAATATGAAGTCCAGCTGAGGAGTCCAGCTGTCACAGGGTGGCTGACCTCTGTTAATGAAGCAAGCCCAGTGCTCTTGTTCCAGAAAAGGTGCTCTCCATTTGGCCTATTTGATGTGCCACCCTCCTAAGATCAGAGACAGACCCAGTGATCATGAGTCCTTGTGAGCATCAGTCAGACTGGAGGAAGTCTGTGAGGAAAATAGCATAAAGACTAAAAATTGTATGCAATCTTGCAACCTTTGATCATAATCCTTTGGAGGAAATCAAAATATAATTGCTTTTTTTTATTTCCTTAGTGTATTCTGATATACAGATATACTGCAAGAGAATGGCTGTAAATCCTTTCATAACAGGTGAGATTTTTTTTTAAATTTGAGTATAGTCTGTCTATAAAGACAATGGCAGCTTTTAAAAATAAATTGTAAAATTAACTAAATGCACAAGGCAAATTTCTAAATACAGTATAACATCCCTCAATGAAAAAAAAAAGAGTGGAAAATATATTAATATTTATGGAACTAGTCATCCCCTGCTAAACTTTCCACATCTGCAGATTAATCTTATGTGAAAAAACATAGTTGGCTGAAAAGGCACAGAACCCACTTCAACCCCCCCCCCCCCCAAAAAACCCAACAATAAAACACTATATACCTTTCCAAGGAAAAAATCCACACTAATATAATGTTTTACCAATCCTCACACTCTTCAGTCTCCTCGCATGTTGCATTCTCTTTCTCTAGATTGTCTTTATTGTCGTGTAAGCTCTTTTGGACAGGGAGTGTCTATTACTGTGGGTTTGTTATAGCACCTAGTACAAGGATGTCTTGATTTTGATTGGGTCCTCTAGGTGCTACTGTGATGCAAATAAGCAATAAGTACTCACAATACATTATCTTCTTATGGTGTGGGCTTAATAGCAGAGTTAGGGTGACCAGATGTCCTAATTTTGGGGGCTTTTTCTTATATAGACACCTATTACCCCCTGCCCCATACCAATTTTTTTATACTTGCTATCTGGTCACCTTAAGATGAGTAGATATGCAGCTTGAAATTGTGTGCAGCCTGCAGAAGTGAATTGAGCCAAATTATTTTCCCCCACCAAACATTTTACAATATGCTGCTATTCCCTCTCTCTCTCCCGTAAGTCTATATCGAAGGATTATCTAGTTTCAGGCTGCTGTGGGTCTCAAGTTTGACTGTTTATACGTTCTAAAGGTTGTTACAGTACATTGGATACATATTTTGCATTTAAGTTTTCTTGTAGCAATATTTTTGTGGAATAACTTTAGAGCAAAATGAATGAAGTCCTCATTCCTGGGTGGGGAGACTGGCAGTTGATCAAATAAATGCCTAATAGTGGCTCAACTGTCCAAATTGTGTTTCCAAAGCTGTGCCAACTGCTGCAGGAGGAAGGAAAAGCCAATGGATGACCTTATAAGCCTTCAAAACTAAGACAAGAGCCCTGCTGTTTTCTTCTTCTAGTAGACAGATTTTAGGAGAGGATACATTTCAACATGTTTACATTGGGTTATTCCAGTCCATGAGGTTTGGGGGTTTTGTGTTCCAAGAGTTTTTGGTAAAACTGTAGCAAATGTCTTATTGTGGGTGTATATTGTGTGTATAGTAGAGACAGGCAGAACTTCTTAATTATGTGTCATAGGCCCCATATTGCTAACGGCTAATATACATTCTCTAAGCATAGTGATAATGGTGGGTGTTTTTGAAGCTGGAAAACTGAGTTCTGTTTCCACCATTTCCATGAAACTCATTGCTATGATCTGCACCAGAGAGACAACTGTGAAGTTACCAGATAGACATGATTGTAGCAAAGTTTTACAGTATTGCAGCAGGGTTAGCTGATTCTATCACAGTGAGTTTCAGGCCCAGCCATCTGTTTGTTTCTTTTATGCTGCCTAAAACTGGTAGAATTGAAAGTACTTAGTCATTAAGTAATAACACTCATGTGCAAGGGGGAGTGTTCAAAAAAGTTTGCCTAAAAAAACCTAAGGGTATAAATGCCAGCTTCAAGGTAAGCTCCATACCAATCAGACTAAAAGGATTAAAACATTGAACATGGTGGATTTATGAAGATGTTAGCATTTAAGTTTGTTTTTTATTAGTCCCTTTGCAGAAGTTTTAAATTAGATACAGAAATGAGCAGAAATGCCAAGTATACCAGTTTCTTAGAAGTAGCCTATAGAACGTTACTTTTTGTCATTCTCAGATGTACATGAAGGGTGGATTGTTCCATGCACAGGGAGCTGCATGAAAAACAGCATGAAGGAGGGAAGTGGGAGAAACAAATGACATAGTTTCTTTGATGCCTCTCAGTTAAATGGAGGAGGAATGAGGGGATGCAAAAGAAAACAGGGTCAGAGGTACAAAGAAGGGTGGAATGATGTGTAGAACCTTGAAAGCAGGACAAAAAGTTTGAGTTTGATATGAAATTTAAGTAACGGGACCTGAAGTAGGGAGAAGGGAGGTGGGCAATGAGCAATAGGCAAGTTTACTTTTTTTATGTTACAATTTTTATTCTATATTTTAGTTTCCTTAATGCTTTCAGCAATCAATAATAAGGCTGGCTGTCAATTTCAGTTCAGGACATTTCTGGTTTCGAAGGAGTTGACTTTGAACAGCCATCCTTCTGTTTTTCTTATTCTTTTAAAATGTCCAAATAACTTAGAATTTTTAACTTTGATGCCTACATTCCACCCACCCTAAAGGTATCCTATTTTTATTTTCACTTCTCTAGACCTAGACAAATGTTAGGTTTCCAAAGCCATGTCTGTAATAGATGTTAAATCTCATCTTTTCAGAAAGGTGACCAGTTCACAAGAAGCTTAAAGCATGAGGATTCTTTGCTATTTCAGGTGCATACTTGCTGATTGTACTATTCTTTTACTCTCTCTGCTCATTCTGTTCCTGTGAATAGGCAGGATACAAGAAGTTATAATGATCCTTCTGTCTGGACTAAAGCAGTCAGACAAAATGCAGGAACATGCACTCATAAATGCTTCCCAGGGTAATGCCGGGGCCTTTACTACAAGACTTAAATAAGAGCCAGGACATAGTCAGGGCCAACGAGAGATGGGGAAGCCAGTACAAATTACCGGGGCCCAGCGGTCTGGAAGGGGACCCAGGGTCTGGCTTTGTCGGCCCTGTTTAGCCGGTCCACTCTTGCTGGGGGGCCCGAATTTTTTTTTTCACCAGGGCCCGAACCTGCTCTCGGCAGCCCAGGCATAGTTTTGGTTCACCAAGAGCAGACTGGAGACCAGACTGCCTCCGAGGCTGTCTACACTGCAGCTAGCATAGAGGTATGATTCAGCATGTGTAGGCACATTCACACTGGCTTTAATCTAGCTAGTGTGGCTACAAAAAATAGTAGTGAAGATGTGGTGGCATGTGTGGGCTTCAGTCTGGACTATACAAGCCTGCCTGGAAAACCCTCAGAATGTATTTGCATACCTAGGCTGTGCCTAGGTCATTATCTTCACTGCTATTTTTACTGTGCTAGCTAGATTAAATTAGCATGGGTATACCTACTTGAGCTGCAGCCATGCCTCTTGTTGTAGTGTGGATTAACCCAGAATCACAAGCTGTTCCCTGGTTTCCCTTGCCTCTTAGAGTAATTGGGGGGAGGGAGGAGAAGAGAATCAAGGGTCTGCTCTCTCCATCCCCATCCTAGGCTGTTGTCTCCACTTTTCTTTGGGGCAGGTATCGTCTCTTACTATGTTTGTAGAGCAACCAATGCTATAAGAGCTGATCCTGATAGGAGCCTCTGGTTACTGCCGTGATATAAATATAAAATAGAGCTGGGCAAAGAAAGATCATTCTGTTTCACAGAGCACTGTGATATTTCAAAATCAAAATTCAAATTTTCATATTTGGAATGAAAACCCACAATTTTGAAATTCTCCATGAAAGGGAATGGAGCCTACCAGGCAGACTGCCGCAGAGCTGTGGATCTGGAAGCCCTGGCTGCTGAGGAGCTGGGTGGGCAGCAAGCTGGCAGAAAACCAGATCTCCCAGCAGGCAAGGTTCCATTAGAATAATACCTGGTTTCTGAAAGAACTTCACCAAAATCAGTCTCCACAAAATAGTCTGATTTTGATGAATCAGCAAATTCTGGCAAAAAAAATGTTTCTTCGGCATTTCTCCAGTCAGCTCTAATAATAATAATTAACATGCTTGCAAATTAAAGCGAGGCCTAACAGTACATTTTATATGTCCCTTTAATTTTCTGTCTTAAAAATGTAAGTTACCAGTGAAACAGGAAATCAAAGCCCTCTGATCATCTGAACGGGTACCGTATAGGCAGCAGCAGCTGCATTACAAGCATCCCTCAGCAATATGTAACAGTACGCTAGCTTAGTGCATGTGATCATGACTTCTATCCCAGTGGCTATACATCCATCTACTTCCCAGGGCTAAAGAAGATCTCCCTTAACTCAGGTGTTAGTAGTGTGTTTGGTGCTGCATTTGATCCCCATTGACAATCAAAGCATGTATATGTACCTAGAGCACAACCTTGACCTAGATGAACCACTGAGGTTAGAAGATAGTCTTTCTGCCTATTTAAGTTTTGCCCTCTCTGCTGACTCTGCCAATATGGGTGTCAATTATTGGATTTTTTGAATAGTGGTTTTGTGGGGTAGGCACTTGTCCAAATGGCACAAAACTAAGACCATCTCACTTTACAGACTGCATATTACTGAACAGACATCCGGTGGTACTGGTGACTTGTAATCATTACTTATGTGGGTTGGATTCTTTCCAGTGTCTTAGATGTAAATAGCTCAGTCTCAAAATGCTTTGGTAAACTTAGTGCTGATGGAAGTGAATGAATAGTAGCAGTGGTTAGAGCCAAATGTAGCATAAATGTGGTGAAATTGAGGGAGCGTTCCCAAACAATGAATAAGGAGATCTTAGAGATGACAGTGGTGTTGTAATAAGAGAGAATGTTTTTTCCTCCAAGAGTAGTTCAACAAAGAAGAAAAAGCAGGGAGATGGAAACCATCAATGTTTGTGTGTAAGTGTTGTAGTGACACTAAGATTTCCAAAAGCAGTGATGTAGCACATGCACCCTTTACCCAGTTTTATGGAGCATTTATTTGGAGATTTAAAGACATGGAAATAAGCCACTTTACTTAAGGAATTGAGAATTCACCATAATTGTCTTCGTTCCAATAGCCCTTATGAATCCAAGGAAATTATATAAACCTAAAACAATCCTCTTAGCACCCAGGGAGATAAAATTCAGTGGTAAACACTCTTATCACACAACACATGAAACATGAGTACCACAGGCTCGATAGCACAATTAGGCAAACTGCCCACCAGATTGTACAATCTCTTATTGTGGATAATCACATGAAGTGATACAGTATAAAAATAGAGCAGAAACCAGCCTGCAGTCTGTATATTATGTAAAATATGTGGCTAAATACTTACAGTTCACTTGCAGAAGCTTTCATTTTACAAATCAGCATTTAAGAGAATTCATGCTACTGAAGCACTAACGTGGCAAATACCCAGCAGAATTTACTTTTTCACCACAATGCAACTGAGTTAGCAGCAATTATACAAAGTTTTCAGAGGGTCTAGGCTGAAAAACACAGCTTCATCTCTGATGTATGGTTAATAATTATAATAGATTACAAACATATAAAAATAAATGGGCATATGTTTGTTTCAGTCCTTTGTTTCAATGCTCTCCACATCCTCTGACCATTCAGAGTCACAAAATAAAAATCCCCCACTGCAGCAGACATACCAAAGATGATATTTTCTTCTTCCTTGCTCAGTTTCATCAGCTCTGATAATGAGGCAGATGTAATTTGAATGTCCATCAATAGAAACAAGGGAGTTGTACACTATGTTGCATGAATCTTCTGTTTGAGCTAATTAATCAAGGACATTCAAACAGATAGCAAACAAATATTTTAACTGTTTTTTGTTTGCAAAACAGAGTTGCCTTTGAATCTCCTGATCCCAAAAAATATTGGACAAAAGTTTCAAAATTGGGATGGTTTGGCATTTTCAAAATGAAAAAAAAACCATTTTTTTTGTACTTGGATAGAGAGATTCACTTATTCAGCAGATGAGACTAACATCAATCACTCACAAGTGGAAAGTTCATCAGGACAGTCTCACCATGCAGTTGCCTCCAGGGTTGGACAATTCACCACTTCAGCTTCCCTTTGTTACACAGGACTTATTTATAATTTATCATCTTTTCTTATACATCTGCATTCAGCCATGTCTACACTTACAAGCTTACAACGACACTGATACAGTTGTGCCACTATAAGAGCACTCATGTAGTCGTTCTATGCTGACAGGGGAGAGCTCTCTCATCGACACAATAAAACCAGCTCAATGAGCAGCAGTAGCTATGTCAGCAGGAGAGCGTCTCCTGCTGACATAGCCCTGTGCACATGAACGCTTATACCAGCAACATTTTTTCCCCACACTCCTGAGGGACAAGTTTTGCCGAAATAATTGCTAGTGTAGACATGTCCTTAGCTTAGTCTCTCATTTCCATCTCAATTCTCCACCTCTGTCAGTACATATTTTGTGTTAGATCAGACCAGTTTCTTCAGGCACTGTGGTCGCTTCAGCTTTTATTTTCCTCACAAACATGATTTTTCTTACAGATGTGCAGTTCTACTTATGCTTATGCTGCTAAACTTTATCAGCACAGATTCTTAAAATTCACAGCAGCCTTGTATCAGGCCTAAATGTGGCTTCCCTCCCAACAATGACTTTCCGTTTCAAAAGTTGAGTAAATTTAGACTAAAAAAACAGATTTAAAAAAGGTGGAAATTGAAATTAAATGTTTTGAAATTATTGAAACAAGTTGTCTCAGGAGGGATAAGAAGTTTTCTGCCTAGCTCTATTTACATCCTATTACACAGATATACACAGAGAGAAAGTTCACTGAGTAAGAAGCCATTTTAAAACACTCACATTAGAAATACACTTTGATGGGCTACTCAAGCCCTAAGAAAGAAACTCTACTGTCATTCTTTCCCTGTTGTAGGAGGGAGGTGTCCTTCCCCCTCCCCCAGATCTCTGCAGCTACAGGGTTGGATGCTGGGGGATGGTGGATTTCCCCCCCCCCCCCAAGTGTGAAACCTACCCTTATTTCTTCTCTAGTTTTATTCTCCTTCTCTGACAACATTCAAGTGCAACTGTGAAAGCTGAACTGCACTGTAATATGGTACAATACCATTTATATAATAAAATCCTGGCTTGTTGTCCATCAATTTCCTGCTGGACTGATTGTGACATGCTATATACCTAGTCAAAATTTTATGCTCTATAGATGTCAAATGTGGATTATTATTTTTTTCAATGGTGACCAACTGACATGGAAACAGGAAAAAATAACTGTTTTACCAGCAAGATTATTTCAGTACTTTGTGCAATTCGCTGAAGATGTTGCCTTAAGAAAGCCATAGACTGCAGCCAGTGATACTCAGCAAGCACAATTTGTCTGCCAGTTCTTCCATCCCCTTCCCAAGGAAAATGATTGAATATGATTTTCTCAATGTTTCTCTGAGCAAAAAATCAGTGGGCCAGATTCTCAATAGACAAAAATCTGTAGAAATTCTCTCTAATAGTGTGGAAATTGATATGCAGAAATGTGACTTGGTATCCAGGATAAATGTAACTGGTGTAAGATACATTGTTTAAAGTATGTCTTATGATCTCCCGCACTTAGAACCTGATTCTGACACCCTGCTTACATTGAGTAGTATCTTGCTCTCCGAAATCATCCCATTCAAATCAGTGAGACCTCTTATGGAGTAAGTTACTGCTCAGAACATATGTGGGCAGGAAAATCTGGACGTAAGTATTTTCTGCAGTATCTGAGTCCTGCGTAGCCATCAATCCAAACTTAGAATTCAATAATGGAATGGCTTTTAACTCATGTTTTTTCATTCAACATAATTTTATTTGACATCCTATATATGTTTTTCCCCCAGGGAATACCTCCATACCTCCATACCATACCTCCATAATGGACAGGCTACAGTTTCTAATGTTGTCCCTGGCACAAAGACTTATAAGAAACAGATTTAATCTTAGTCAATGTCCTGATAATACATTATAATGCATTCAGTTTAGTTTTGACCTGATCAATGTTCACCCTAACTAAATCGATGACTACTTTGAATTTTCTTTAAGAACTCTTAACTGGTGGCACTTATGCTGATGAAACACTTATAAATAAATGCTAATATCAGTGAATTTATATTACATGCATTATTTGGTACCAACAGCTGGTCTAAATATTATTCAGGTAAAGGTATAATAATTATATATTGTGGTGTTGATGCCCACTTTCAGTTTTCTCCTACTTTCCAAATGTCTTCTCAACTGAAACATAACATACTGCACAAAGTCTCAGTCCCAGGAAGAATTTGCAAAATGTTAGAAGAGCCATATGTTTGTTTAAAGAATGGATGTTTAATGGAACACAGAAGCACTATCCAACATTTTCAAAGTAAAGAGGGCTCAGGTGTCCAATTGAAATCACAGGAGGAAACTTAGTTGAGTACAGTATAATTACCCAAGCGAGAGTCTGACCAGAATATTAGGGGAAATAACACTTCTACTCTTTCCAAAAGGGCCAGGGAACTTTAAATGACCAGAAGTGATCTGAACCTTACAGTCATAGAATCATAGAATCATAGAATCTCAGGGTTGGAAAGGACCTCAGGAGGTCATCTAGTCCAACCCCCTGCTCAAAGCAGGACCAAACCCAACTAAATCATCCCAGCCAGGGCTTTGTCAAGCCTGACCTTAAAAACCTCTAAGTCTGGAGGACTCATCTAAAAGATGACTTATCCAGAACCATGGGCAAGGTGGCTGAGGCACCATTGCACTTTAAACAACAGTGTCAGTAAGTGGAAATAATATAAAGCTGAATCATGGCTTTGCCACAAGACCCAAACCAGGGGCAGCATGGTGCTGTGCTGCCCCTGGAGAAGCCTGTGAAGGAGACTGTAACTGAGTCACAGTAGCCGCCTGTTCCCCCATTGCTCCAAGGAGGGAGCAAATTGCACCAGGTCTATACCCAGCGTGGTGCTGGTGTGCCAGCACTGGTACGTTGGTTAGTGCATTGAGGGGGGCAGAGGGCTTGGCTCTGCTGAGTCCCCACCCCCTGCTGCCCAGCTGCATGATGGATGAATATAGGGACTCTGCAGAGCCTGCTTCCCCTCCCACATTGTTGTATGTGATGTGGGTAGCCATTCCTCTGGGTGCACCTGTGAAGCCAGTTTCCTTTACAGCACTTCCTTTGGCCTCCCAACTCCTTAAGCCCACTTATTGCTGTCTTGCATGGGGGAACATATGTTGAGGCGGAGGGCAGAAGGAGCCTTTTATCCTCTTTACACCCTGCATAGGGGCCAGCAGCTGTATGGAGGATGATACTACTGCTCCATACTAAGGTCTGCTCCAACAGAGAAGAGGAAGGGCAATGTGAAGGAGGGACCATTGTCATGCCCTCCCCCACTGCATCAACCAGGAAATGGAAGCACCTTGTCAGAGGGGGCTGGCTGGGTCAAGAATCCAGCCTACCTGTGGGAGGGTCTGCTAAGGAGAATGAGACAACTATCCACTTATGGAAAGTTAATTGCCTAAATAGAATCCCAGTACAAAAGTACAGTGCAGTAACTACAGTGCAGCTCAGTACTTTGCAGTGACTATTAGTCAGCTCCATACCTGTTTAATCTAGCTGGAGTCTTTGCATATATCTCAGAGGGAGCTGGATCAGGCCCTATGCCTGTAAATGTGCATCATGCACTTAATCTGGTATACGTTATATATGTGCTTTTGGACCATAGC
The DNA here is from genome assembly GCF_020497125.1 of Mauremys mutica. Lineage (NCBI taxonomy): Eukaryota > Metazoa > Chordata > Testudines > Geoemydidae > Mauremys > Mauremys mutica. The sequence goes on from NC_059076.1 coordinate 65,623,183, forward strand.
ACCTGTTTTACTGAGAGGGACTGCTGGCCAGACTTTGTTCTTTATTCTTTTATAAAGGTGCTATGGAATTTTTAGATTCCACCAGGACAGCCACCAGAGATGAAATGAAATGAGTTGCTATAGCAAAATCCATTCTGTCCAAGGCCAGCAAACTCTGGTGAGATAGTTTGCTCCTTTTTTCACATGCATTTTATAATGCATCATAAAAAAATGAATTTACATAGAGTAGCTAGCCTGTGCTGGTGCTCACTGCTGCCCACGCTACAGTACTTTTTTTAGCGTGCTAGCTTGATGAGACCTAACACCAGTAAATTTATTCAAGCTAGGAATCCCACTCCTAGCTCCAAGTGAAGACATAGCCAGCATGTTAATGGGGGAGTGCATGACCATTAATCTGAAACACAAAGGGTGAGTTAAAGATTCTGGTTTATTAGTGAAGGAAATATAAACATGCTGGGCTGCAATCTTTTCTACACCTCAAGTTTTACAATAAAAAAATGTCACCTCTGATGCAACACTTTGAAAATAAAGCTGAAATGTTTATATATCTGTCTAGGTATCTATATCATGTTTATCACCATGATATCTGAGTGTGTCTCCTTGAGCTTTCTGTTTTCATTAACATAAATATTACTTCTCTGACTTCTCTGTAGGTTGTGTCCTTGACCTTTAAATCTGCTAGTTTGTCTATTTTAAAAGAACCTTTTGCTGTGTTAACTGAGCCTCTCCAAACTCCTCTCTAGAAGTATTTATATCCAAGATCTGTGAATAAGTTGCACTTCTTGATCTCAGCTTTGAATAACACTTGTCTTCTTAAATATGCATCCAAGTTTAAATCACTTTGCAATTGCATCATTATATATTGTTGATGGCACTTTAAGATGTTCTGAAGTGATATTTCCACATTATTTTCTGAAGTTCCTTCTGCATTTAATGCTACTGATTTCACTGGAATAATTTGCTTATTCATTAGGCTTCACCTACTACATTTATTCACATTATAATGTTTCTACAGCAGATCTGTTGCCCTTTAACAAATCCTATTATTGTTAGTTAACTTTTGCTTTATCTTCCAAAGACTACAAATAAATTCTTAACCTTGTAGTGTTCTGTGTCTGCACAATTGCATTAGCAGATATTATGTCCCCTTAAGGTCTTAGATACCATTAGCATGCAGACAATACACTCTTACTGTTTTTTAAATGTTTCTTTGGCAGGCAGACACTCTCTTAGAGTCAATATGGGATTAAGCAAAGTGTTCAAGAATGGATGATAGCTTGACCTTAATGCAAATTAGTGGGCTGGCATTCTATCAGCCTTGAAAAATTGTTTGGAGTCCCCTCTTCTTAGAGGGTTATAACCAATACAAACAGTGTCCTCTAAACCTTAGAGATATATTTGATTCTTCTCTACCTTTAAACTATCCACTCCAGGTAAATGAGTACAATAACACTTCTTTCCATTTTGGTAATTTATCTGAAAATCATCTTGGAATAAAACACAAGGAGTTTTTAAATACTTTAAAGTCTAACGGATTTATTTGGGCATAAGCTTTCGTGGGTAAAAAACCACTTCAGATACATGGATTGAAAATTACCGATACAGGCATAAATATCTTGGATTAAGATACTGTAATAACTTGGCTGATCTGCAAAATTCCTTAATGCCTTTGTCATCACATACACTGATTATTGTAACTAACTACTGGTTGGTAGAGCTAAATAAACCCTTCCCCAACTTGATGAGTTCACAATACGATACAAAGTATCCTGGTGAAAAGCAAGAAACTGAATCCATATCAACCTAAAGCACTGTACACAAATACTCATTCCTTTAGTCTCTCTGCTGTTTCACTTAGGGCTTCTCTAGGATAGCGTGCAAGAGTTAGCCAGGGCTCGACCCTCTCCGGGGTGGTGGGGAGCCACACCGGCTCACTAACCGTAGTTGACTTTGGGGGAATTAGTCTGTCCATGGAGTCACCCTCGGCAGCCCTTGCAGTAACTGAAATATGCACCGTAAACCCAGGCCCTGGGTCAGGGTGGGGCAACAATGAGTCAGGCCCTCAGGCAGGGCTGAGCAGTAATAGTACAAACAGTATGAAGCCCAGGCCCTGGGTCAGGGCAGGGCAACAATGAGTCAGGCGCTCAGGCCCTCAGGCAGGGTGGAGCTGTGACAGTAGACCCAAGCCTCCAAAAGGCCTGGGAGAGGGGGAGACTGTCACCCACAAGTTGGGTGGCAGGTGGCAGGGGGGACACAGGCCCTCCCACTCCACTGAGTCCCAGCCCGGGCCCTAGCAGCAGCAGAAGACCAGCTGCATAGTTAGTGGGGATCCTGGCTGCAACACACGGACATGGGCTCTGGCAGTGCTGCAGCCAGACTAGGGTCAGCTGCCCCCGGGCTACCTCCAGACTCTCCCTTGGTTAGTATCTGGGTCAGGGTGTTGTCCTCTGTGGGGTCCAGCACCATAGGCTCATCAGGGTAGGGGCGAGCGGCAGGTCCGGCAACTCCTCTGGGTAGCGAGCGCAGGGCAGGTCAGGTCAGGTCATGCCAGTCCTGGCCTGCAGCTTGGGCCACGGGGGTTTCCCAGTCACAGGCTAGACTGGAGACATCTGGTCTCTCCGGTGGCTGGGGCCTTACTGAGCTCTGAGGGCGAGCCTTTATACTTCCAGGTTGCCACCTGACCCACTGAGGGGCAGGCTCAGAGCTCCCTAGCTCTGCCCACTCCAGACTCCGGATTGGCTCAGCACCCTCCGGGGCGGCGGGGAGCCACACCGCCTCACTACAGATAGCTTTAGCTGACACTCTCAGTTCTGTTAACTTACTATTTGTTCCTTTGCTTTCTCTGCAGTTCTGATATTGTAGATTGTTCTAATCTGTTGAAGCTCTCTGTTTGGCAAGTAAATCATCCTCTTCCTGTGTCTAGGTGTTATTTTAGAAAGTCTTTTTGCCATAACTGGGAATTTGATATTTATTTCTTGATAGCAGAGAATCAGAGTCATGCTATCTTGTACCTTGTCTCTTCTTTTCCACCTGTGAAAAGTAAGTTCAAAGTGTGTGTAAAATCTTGCCATTTTGATTTCATAGGATTTGACTGCCATATTGTATGCACTTTGCTGAGGTGACTACGCAAAATGCCAGACATAGAAGAATCTGGTTCCATATATTTCTTTGTTTTATATGGAAAAATATGTAGTAGCAGGATTTTATAATTGTACTATGAGAATTAATGTATGATTTAATTTCATCCTGCCAGCAACCCTTTTTGAATAGGAGAAAGGAATGACAGACCAGAACAATCCTTGTGACTGATTATGGTCACCCTTTTGTTTTAGGACAAGTTGTAATGTCTACTATGGTTTCCTATATGTATTACAAATTAGACATTCTAGTAAAATATACATTTCTTTATTTTAAGGTTTTAGTAAGTAAGAGACAGGATCTTGTATTGTATCTATGTTAAGGAAATTAGAGGAATGTTGAGGGCCTGAAGCTCAATGTGAATTGTTTTAGTTATAAGATTTAGCAAGGCTTGATTTACAATGTATTCTGTCTGTATACCTCTGAAGGTTTCTGTAAGAGATTGTTTGTGTGAATGAGGAATGCATACATCAGGAAAAGATAAGGTATGAAAGCCATCACAAATGTCCAGATGGTCAAGAAAAAGTGAGAGACTTGGAAAGACCAGGAGACAATCAGAAAACACCCATTGTATCCCATGCTAAACATGTTAGCAGCATTGATGACCTCAAAGGTGAGGAAGGCACCCCTGAAGGTGAGACAACAAATAAGAGATAATGATGGGAAGCCCAACAATAACCATCAAATGATAACAGCAGACAAACCCCAAGATTAACACCATTTAAGGACTAATGATTACAGGATGACATTGCAAAATGAATGGACTCAAGTGGGAATTGACAACTATAAAGCTGGGCTGTTTTGCCATGGAACTCTGGGTTCAGCCCTGCAAGGCCTTGGAGCGTGACTGACAGAGCCCAGCTCCTCATAGGATCATAGATTATTAGGGACTTTAAGAGGTCTTCTAGTCCACTCCCCTACTCAAAGCAGGACCAATCCCTACCTAAATCCTCAAATCGCCCCCTTGAGGACTGACCTCCTAATCCTAGGTTTAGCAGGCCAATGCTCAAACCATTGAGCTATCCCTCCCTCCCCAAACTGGCCATTAGATTAACTCAAGCTACAGCAAACTGGTAACTATAAACATCAACTGGCAGGACTCTGTGTGTGTGTGTGTATGTGTGACTGAAAAGCATATGCTAACTGTTGTATTTTCAATAAATGCAGCGTATTTGTCTTCTCCTCTATAAAAGATCCCATGTGCTTTGTATAGCATAACAAATACACTCCAGTTTCACTGTTGCTTGTTACTCAGGCCTTGTCTACATGAGAAAATTGTAACAATTAACTAAATCAGTTTAGAAACTGATTTTGTTAAATCTGTGCAATCCTCTTATATAGACACTTCTGTTGCAATTTAAGTTTCTCATATGAATTTTGTTTAAATTGATTCCTTACCAACTTTAGCTAAGTCAGTCGGCGGTGCTGGAATAATTTTTATAGTGGGAGTGCTGAAGGCGGAAACCATGTATTTGGGTTGTTGTTACTACTTCAAACCAGGGAGTGCAGCAGCACCCCTAGTTTCAGCATCTATGAAGTCAATATAAGACACTCTTTCTGAAACTGAAATAAGATTGTCCACACAATGGGGTTGTGACAATTTAACCAAATCAATTTATAAACCAATTTAATTAAATTAGTACAATTTCCTCATAGACAAGGCCTCAGACAGCTTCTCAAATTGCAGTTTAGCTATGAAGGATGTGTAAAAGAGGTGCTATTGTGGCTGTGAAAAAGTCTGTAGTTTTACACATTTTCTTTAGCTTTGACCTATTTAGCTTTCTGTTCACTGACTGACGCTTTTGAGTTTGGATTCAATTGGGATCCAGAACTCAAAGCAAAATGTAAATTTTGCCCAGTTTCACACCGAAGCCATGCAATTTCTGCATGGTCTAGGTTCACACATTGTGTGAGTCGTCCAATTAATGTGGGTTGGATTCCCAGTTTGTAATGAAATCTAAACCAAGGAAGTTTTATGTGTCTTTGAGTTCCCTGTGATTATTCTGCAAAGAACTCATACTGGCATGTTTCCAGTACCCTTAAAAATGAACTCATCATTCTGTTCATTGTCTTCACTATGTATGATTCTGTTGCAAATTGTGACCAGAGGATGCACCTGATCAGAAGCCAACTTGAGAGAACTATTGGCAGGATGTTTTCCATGGGGGCACCTGTTCTCAATAATTCACATCCCCTTTCTTCATCAGCCAAAGCCTGTATTTGTTAACTTTCTGGACATGCTGCAAAGCTCATCTTTGTTCATGGGCTTTTGGGCTAGTGGGACTTCAAGCCTTTCACTGGAGTTCTATGCCCTGGTTTTGAATGGGTGGAGTTTTGGCATCTGATGGTTTACTGTTATAACTGAAGCAGTGGATTGAATTTTTAATTTTATAACAGTTCTTATTGCATCTGGCTAAAAAATAATTTGATTTTTTAATACTTTGGCAAGAAAGAGCTAATGTGTTTTGCAAACATTTTTACAAAATTTTTTTGACCAGCTTTACTGCAGGTTGAAAATATTGGAACTTAGAACACTTTTTGATTGGCGTGAAAAAGACATTTTTCACACAAATGGCTTCCTTTTTTGACTAGTTATTTCATGTTTTAAATTATATGGCATATCTACAGCCCAGGACAAGTGCTGGATAAATAAAAAATAATTATGCATTTTTGCTGTTATAAGGTAAAACAGTAACAGGATAAGTCAGCAAATGTAGCTATTTCTATTAGTCAAAAAACATGTTCTCATGTGGGAGAAATGTGGATCCATAAGCAAACACTCTGAGAAATGGTTCTATTACAGAAGCATAGCTAAATGACCTTTATGTTTTCACATGCATCGAAATCCATACCAAAATGGAAATAATGTGCTTGTCTCTTTGATAATTTATTATTTGCTTTTACAGCTATAGTAGTGCTGAGTTCCATCATGCACCCTTATTTTGGGAATTTATAACACTGTTTTTATATTTTGAGAACAATGCAATTATTGCCATAGAGCTCAAGTTACAGATATATCTCAACCCTGAGCAATAAAGGTTTTCTAGAGGCCATCTCAGTTGGATTATTCAGATACTTATCTCATTAACCGCACATTTATTATGTCTGTACCAAACTGATACAATGTTGGCTTCTAGGTACTGCTACAACATATCAGTATTATTAATTAGTACTATTTAAACATTTTTCTCTTGTAGAACTATTTAAAACCGACTGAACAATTATAAAGAAAAAAGTGATTAAAATGAGCATGATATTCATTTGTTTAAAACAAATGAACAAGGGCCTGGTTGACAGTAACTATTGAAAAAATTACTCTGATTACACAAGTAGCCATATAATTAGCATGCACACAACCATTTCCCCAGTTACAATAGAAATCAGAAATTAGGTTATATAGCATACTGCATTACATGATCATGAGTGAGTGATCTTTTCCTACCCAGAGTAGGTTTGAAGTCGACTGATCTGGGAGGCTCCAGTAATTGGTGAGAAACATTTCTAAATGTCTGTCTAACCACTCTCAAGTTGAAGACTCATCTTTTTCATATGTCTCAGGTTACCAGACATAAATACAGAATTTATTGATCACATAAGGTGAACTGTTGTATGCATTATATGTCAGGTAGAGGAAAAACAGGGCTGTTTTTGGTTTTGGTTCAGATTCAAGTCCCATCTTTCTCAAAACCCCAAAGGTCAGGAAAGGCGAGGGGATGCCATTTCCTGACCATTGATAAATCATTCAATGCATGGAATCCAAATCCCATTACTATTTATTTATTTATTTTATTTCGCGCTATCAGAATTTGATTAATTGAAATGGATATGACATTTAAATAAAGTTCACAAGGCAAGTATTTGTTAGTGTTGTAAAATTGCTAATCATTTTAGTTGTCTTTATTCTGGTTCCTGCTGAATTGGGCACTGAAGATATGGTAATAACATGTATTTGTTATGGACAAAATCCTTACTAATGGAAAGCTCCTATCATAGCTTTCATTAATGGGAATTATTATCCAGCAATGTAGGAATCAGCGCAAAGTATTTTGTGATCTCCTGTGTTGAGAGGCACTAGTATTGTCTAATTGTTTCTTTGTGCTCCCCTGTCTGTTTATGCACTTGTTTCTTGTCTTATACTTAGCCCCTGCGATTAGGAGCTTATACACTATATCTTTGTGTGTTTGTAGAGCATCTAGCACAATGGAGTCCTGGTCTGTGATGGGAGCTTGTTTGACCCAGCACTATTTCATCTCTGTGTGAAATGAAACAACTCTTCAATAGTGCCTAGCAACCCTGTGTAACAATTGGAGACAAGCAATGGAGAATACTTTCTTCAGCTGTGATTGAGACATGTCTGTGTGGCTGGCTGAAAGAAAGTTGTCATTGTTTGTTAACTTGCCATTAAGCTTATCTTTCCATTGATCGTAACTGAAACTACATTTCAAATGTGTGCCAGCTGTCCAAATGTATTTGTGGTCATTAAACCTCATGCAGCATGCTAGTCTCATTAAAGACAATGTAGATGCCTACCCTGATTCTTATCAGCCCACTTCCATCAGTGGCGGTGTCCGGTGTTCATTTTTTGCCTGCCAACAAAACTTCAAAATTCCATCCTATGGGAACAGGGAATTCTATCAACTCTTAAATGCGTGTACAGTGCTAAACTGTTGGCTAATGTCCTTGATGAGGAAAATGAGCAGCTGACTCCGATGGGTTCAATTAAGAAGCTATCTATAAAAGATGCCTCTTACTTATTGGCTGAATTGTGGTCTAAGGTTTGGCAGGAAACAATAGCCAGGTTTTGTGGAAAAATCAGAGGTCTAAATAAATCCAAATCTGAGCCAGATACAGTATCCCAGGAAACTGTGGCAACAAATGAGCTGCATGCAGCTTCTGAGCAGACAGATTTGGAACCTGAGGCCAGCCGGGAATGGATGAATTGTGAGGCTCAGAATGAGGGTTGTGGTGAGCTGTTGGACAAAGATATTGTTAACATTGCCCAGAAAAAGATGAAGCTCATGGACACAGTTGAAGAAGACAATGGGGAGTCAAAGGTAGCAGCACCTTTGGATCAGGCACCAGCTACCTCTGAAGTAGATGCTGCATTTAACAAGTGTTTACTCTGAATGGAGTGAACCTGAATGGAGTGAACAAGTGATTACCTGCACATCTTGCTCCTTTGAAAGTTACACATGGTGACAGTAGAAAAATGACATTGCACTAAAAGGCAGGCTGCTATAACAGAGTTCTTTGCTGCATTGTAGCTGACTACTGGGACTGCCTATGATTCTGTATTCAGTGTGCTTTGTGTGAGCTAGAATCCCCTAGCAACCTGATTATTTTGTCATCTATTTTTCAATAAATGTGCCTTCCTTTAATAAAATACATTAGGTGCTAATCTGACATTTTACTCCATACCCTCTGCTGCTTATTCAATGCCCTCTTGATTATCAGAACTCTCAATTTATCCAAATAAAATATGACCCCCGCCATGTCCCCCTAGGGGACTGGACTAGATGACCTCTCAAGGTCCCTTCCAGTTCTATGCTTTTCTGCTATTCAGGTGAATGGAAGTACACAGCAATTGTCCAGCTAAACGGGAAGTAGTATAGGACACACTGGCTCTGGATTAGGCCACAACTTTATTACTAATGGTCTGGGAGTACCTGGCGGATAAGCGTACAGTGCAGGTAACTCCATGATCATTTCAATATCTACCCAGGGGCTTCTGCCAGCCCCTCCTTTTTCCCATCCTGGTTCCCTGCCAACCTGCTGCTGGGACTTTGCCATCCCCCGACCCCTTAAGTTCAGGTTAAGGTGGGCTGTAAAGAGGCTGTAAACCCCCATGTTTTCCATTCCTTTAACACACCATTTATCTGATCACTGTATCCCTTTCCTATGGAGCACCTGCACTGGACATCCACCACAAGGAGGCACCAGCAATTAGCTTGGCTGCCTCTCCCACCCTTCCCCATACCCAGCTGGGTTCCCAGACACTTCGTAATGCCCCCTTTAATATCAACCAAAACCATGTCAGCCTCCAAGGATGAACCTCATCCTCCCTGAATAATTCTGGTGCCCCATATGCTATGTTGGTTGTGAAATTACCAACCTTTCTATGACCCCCCATGAATTTGGCCACCTCCTTCTTCACATACCTCCTAGCTTTGTCAACCAGAGGGGTCTTCACGCTCCCACCACACCTTGTGTTGCAGCATGTGAATACAATTTTTATACTTGGGAAAAGTTCCAAGAACTAAGAGGGACTATGCTTTAAGGCTACCTTTTTACACGTTCCCAAATAATTTTCCCCAAGGTCCACCACAGTTATATCTGCCCACTCACGGGCTCCCACGGTGACAGAAGGGGCATCAGCTGGTCCCATAACATGCCATCTCAGGACTGCTTCATCACCGAGCCCCAGTTGTGAACCCTCAGACAATCTGGAAGCCTGCCTATACACCCAGTAATCAATACTGTGCCCACAGATTTACACCACCATTTGCCTGGCCCATCTTCCTGCACCTGGAATGAAAACACAATGGAAAATTAACACTGATTTCCCCATGTGGAGGTCTCACTTATGGTCTGTACACTTCAGAATGCCAACAGTCAGTTGCCTGAATTTCCCTAGCCCCCATACCCAGCTCTGCCACTGCTGCAGCAGTCCTGAATGAATAGGAACTAAGTTCATGTGCTGGGAGTCCCAACCTTGTCAGTCCCCATCTCAACGTGTAACCAACTGATATGCTGTGAAAGGACTCCTGTCACTGTGCATAGGGAGGGGCCCATTCTTCCCTGGTCTTATTGCTGTTTATGCCCTGAAAGCCTTCACTGGGCAGACCCCAGGCTTGCCATCTTCCTGTAGGTTTATAGATTCATCGCAGCCTTCTTGATCAGTCTTTGATGTGCACAAATTTAAAATAACTGCTGGCCCCTCCCAGCGTAAATCCTGCAATTCCAAAGCCCTTCCAGAAGAATCCTTATAGGACTTAAGTACCAAGAGCATAAGAATGGCCATAGTGGGTGAGACCAATGGTCCATCTAGCCCAGGATCCTGTCTTCCAACAGTGGCCAATGCCAGGTGCCCCAGAAGGAATGAAGAGAGCAGGCAATCATCGAATGATCCATCCCCTGTTGTCCACTCCCAGCTTCCGGCCAAAAGAGGCTAGGGATACCCAGAGCATGGGGTTGCATGCCTGACCATCTTGGCTAATAGCCATTGATGGACCTATTGTCCATGAATTTATCTAAATTTTTTTGAACTCCATTATAGTTTTGACCTTCACAACATCTCCTGGCAATGAGTTCCACAGGTTCACTGTGTTGTGTGAAGTAGTACTGCCTTTTGTTTGTTTTAAACCTGCTGCCTATTAATTTCATTGGGTGACCCCTTGTTCTTGCATTATGTGAAGGAGTAAATAACACTTTTATCTCCACACCATTAAGAATTTTCTAGACCTCGATCATACCCCGTCCTAATCATCTCTTTTTCAAGCTGAAAAGTCCCAGTCTTTTTAATCTCTCCTCATATGAATATCATAATCATTTTGGTTGCCATTTTCTGTACCTTTTCCAATTCTAAAATGCTATTATCAACCCTGGGAACATGCTTTGATGCAGATGCATTCTCTTGTTTTCAGATGGATTGATTTTGGGAGCTGACACCAGAAGCCAGCAAGTAACCCAAGGGGATGCGTCTAAGTTCTAGCACTATGGAATCTTGGGGTATGATGATTTTCACTGGAGCATAGAGGTGAGTGGCTTTGTGGGCATTGCAGAGCTATGAGAGATTTTAGTGATTTTGTGCAATTTCAGGATCTGGAAGGCTAGTCACCAACACATGTTACAGAGGAATGTGTGCTGCAGTACATGGTGTCTTTCGTACCCCGATGACTGGCATCCTCAACCATCTCCAATCGCCCATGTGCCCTTATGTTTGTCAGTAGGCTGAATGGTTAACCAGATCCAGGCCACTTGAATCAATTCTCTCCTGCCTGTCCCACCTGCAAATGCAGCCAGCTCACCCACAGGCATTTGGTTTCCCTGGATCCACCTCAGTTGATCCATCTCAGTTTATCCTTTGATAAACAGACAGACTACCCTGAGATCTGCCAGCCCCAGTCCGGTGTCCAGCCCCTTGTCCAAGAGGAAAGGACCCCCTCCCCGCCCTCTTCTAGCACTGCTGCTATGCCTAGCCAGCAGGGGGAAGCCACCGCTCCCAATCTCACTCACCTGCTATGATTTGAAGCAAAGCCTGAAACCTGGTCTCTCTCACCTTCTCCCACAACCTGCCTGCTACAGTCCTGTTCCCATGCAGTGCCATGCAGATTGGAGAGCTGGAGTCCTTGCTGCTCTGCCTGGCTTGCACCTATACAATCTGCCCCTCTTCTGGTCACCTGAGGGATGAGTCAGCATCTCCATGCTGACCTGTTCTGAGTCTGCAGCAACGTCCATGCCTCTCTACCCCTTAGAGGTAAGGTGTGGTGTGGTCATTGTCTTGACCCCTACTCTCCATTAACTGCATGTCTTGTAGGACCTCACTTTGACACATTGCACAGAACTTATACATAAAGCTGATCAGCTATTGATGGTTAGAAAATTGTGCCTTTTCTAGATCGACGGAGTATTCTATACCATGACACAACTATGGTGATTATTTTAAAGGTTTTACTCCAGGAAAGAGATTCACTTTTGCTTCATCTCCTGATCTCAGGAGAATGCACTATATTTTTGCACAACTGAAAAAAACGGCACTCTTCCAAAATTCTGGCAAAGGTGTTAGCAGATATTCCAAAATAAAATTTAACCTGTCATGAAACAATTTGTCTTGTTGAGACAAATAAATGGTTTCAGTGCTCAGTATGCACACACAGATATTTATTTGCAACATGTTGGCATGGCTTTGTTTTGGATTAAGTTCTTTAGTTATGACAAGGTTGCCCTTTGGGGGACAGGGGTCAAGGGAGTTGAAAGAAATGGATTTTATATGTAGCTGTGCTATTCAATTGCTGTGTAACCTTGAACAAGTCACTTCACCTTTCTGTGCTTCAGTTTTCCTATTTATAAAAGGATCATTATGATACATAGAGACCTATTAAAAGTACTCTGATGGAAAGCACTATCAGAGGTAAGTATTCATTATTAAGGTATGAATTTCAAATGCAGAATTTATTACATATCAGTAGTTACGACTAGCATAGAATCATACAGTTGGAAGGAATATTTAGCTTATTGTTTTCATCCCTGCACTGTGGCAGGTCAAATCTCATTATCCCTAAGCCATTTCTGATAGATGAATGACATGTTTAGCCTTGAATACCTTCAGTGAAGGTAATTCCACATCCTCCCTTGGTAGCTTCTTCAATAGTTCAAAATAAATCTTCCTTTAGTTCTAGAGCTTTACTCACATTTTCACCATTGGCATTAAGTCCATTACTTCAAGTCATATTTGTATTGACTAATTATTGTAATTGAGCTGTCTTTATAACACCCTGAATATATTTGTAGGTAGGTTCTTTTCTCTAGACCAAACATGGCTGGTTCTCTTGAACTGTCCCTTACAGGTTATATTTTTCAAAGCTTGTATCATATTGCTTTCCTTTACACTTTTCTAATGTGCCTTATGAAAATGTGATGCTTTGAGGCCTTATCAGTACTGAATGGAAAGAGCCTGTATGCTCTTATTAATATTGCATAAGCTTATCTAGGATCTTATTCTGACATTACTTGCTGTGGTGTAAATCACAAGAAATTACTGAGATCAGTTAAATCTCTCCCATGTTAAACCCATATAACTGAGATGAGACTCTCCTAGGGCAAAAGAATAAATGGGCACAAATCAGACATCAGGAATAGTAGCATACAAAAGCCACTAGGAAAACACTGCAATCTCCCTGGACATTCTATAACAGATTTAAAAGTAGCCATACTTGAACAAATTTTTTTTTCAAAAACAGACTTCAAAGAGAAACTGCAGAACTAAAATTCATTTGCAAATTTAACACCATTAATTTGGGCTTGAATAGGGACTGGGAGTGGCTGACTCACTACAAAAGCAACTTTCTCTCTCCTGGCATTGATACCTTCTCATCAGTTATTGGGAGTGGACCACATTCACCCTGATTGAATTGACCCTGTTAAGACTGGTTCTCCACTTGTTAGGTAACTCCCTTCTCTTTATGTATCAGTATATTTGTGCCTGCATCTGTAATTTTCACTCCATGCATCTGAAGAAGTGGGGTTTTTATTCACAAAAGCTTATGCTCAAATAAATCTGTTAGTCTTTAAGGTGCTACCGGATGCCTCATTGTTTTCCTAGGGCAGAGTTTGCTTTTGCGGAGAACTCATGCAGAGCAAAGGAAATGCTGCAGAGTTCATCTGCAGATATGAAATCCTGACTCCACTGAAGTCAACAAAGTTTTGCTGTTAATTTTGATGATTTCACCCCATAGCTTCCTATTAATTCTTCCACAGAGGACATGGAGGTGAGGGGAAGAAGGAGGCAGAAGAGGGGAAACCAGAGGACATGAGGGACATCCAAACAGTTGCCCCTTGCCTTTCTACTCTGCTGACCAGCCTCACCACTCCAATTCAGGCCTGGAGGAACCATATTTGCAGGGACTTCCCCTGTTACTGTTGCCCTCAGAACTGTCTCTAAAGTAGAGGTTCTGCTTCACAGAGTGAAGCAACTTAAGTTAGCACTGCTCCGGGCTCTATTAACTTGTGCTGCTTTTCCCCAAGCATTTTCTGGAGGGTGAAAACACAAATCAGCATAGCCAGCTCCTCCCCTTGTCACCCTACCTTCAGCAGAAGCCTCTCAGGCCCCTCAATGTTGGCAAAAGCTCTATCTTATCTGTTGGGTGGGTTTCTCCAGGGTCAGGGAATAGAAGCATGTTTCAGAGTCTGATCTTCCTTCCTTCCATGGACCCAAGTTCTCCAGTAGGGGTCCTACAGTATTTACGTTTTCTGAGAATGCACAGAATTGTTGCATACAATTTATCATGCTCTAAAACCCCCATGTCCTTCTTTGCAGTACTATTGCCTGACCTGTATTCCTCAACTATATATTTAAATAACTGATTATTCCTTCCTGTGTGAATTACCTTGCATTTGTCTTTACTGAACCACATTTTTATTGATTTCAACCCATTGCTCTCATTTATCAAGATTATTCTCAGGCATCTCTGACAGCTACTGGATCTATAGTGACAAAATGTGTTTGAAGGTTTTGTTATGAATTTATTATATTGCCAACAGCTCTTTGTTTAACCTCAGTTCTTAGTGTGCGTCTCTGATTCTGACTTATGCCTTTTCCTTTGGTATAACATCTCGAAGACAGCATAAATAAGCCTTAATAGTCCTTTTTCTTCTTATTTATAAGACCCTTTCTAATCTGCAGCAGTTTGGATTAAAGGGGTCTCCACTACTGTTAATTGGAGTAGCTCCACGGACTTCAGGGAAACAATGCTGATTTACACCATCTGAAGATCTGGCCCAAAGCCAGCAGAAAGGCACTATGGTTTTTATAGGACTGTGGTGCAGCAAACTGAACATTCTGTAACAGATTAAGTCACATTTAAGAAAAAAATGGTTTTTACAAATTGAATGGTGTATATTCAATCAATATATTCTTCCTGTTATTTATGATGCTAAAATTCAATTTTATATTCACCCAAATGTTTAATGAGGCAGATTTTTGCATGGACAACACACATGTGCATTTTAGAAGTCGTTGAGTGGTGAGAAGCTAGAGGTTTAGGCAGCTAGGTAAAAAATGGGACATATCACTTAAAATTTAGAACCCTTAAAAAGGCTGACATGTTTGATCACAGGGAATACGTTCATAAAAATGGTGGATTATATGAAAAAATGGATAAAAAGGGGCAGGAACTTAAAACTACTTCATAGATTTATTTCTTCAAGAGCAGTACTTTCATGTCTGCTCTCAAGAGGTGAGGGCTACAATGTGGGAGAAATCCCTAACATCTGTAGATGACCTGTTTGTACAAGCACAGCTCCCAAAGGAAAGGGCAAAAGCCCATAGTAAAATAGAAAGGAGGTATTGTTTCTGGGCGGAAAAGGAAGGTGGAGGGGGGACTAAACTCACACCTCCATGGCTGCCTACTAATATCTATCAGACCCACACTAAGAGGAAGATCCAAGAAAGCTTTACTTAGGGTGAGTCCCTTAAACACATGAAGCAATGTCCTAAATATGGGGGCCCACTCTCTGGTCTGTCCAGGTTAATACAACTACCCTCCAGTCAGAGATTTCAGAGGCGGCAGTTGTTGTGAATTTTGTCAAGTCTGACAACCTGGAGGTAGTCAAAAAGTTTATTAAGCAGGCCAAGGTAAATGGTAAAGTGTGCGAGGGATGCAAAGACACTGGAGCACATCTTTCTTTAGTAAGGAGATATGTGAGTAGGGAGGCTGATATAATCCTAGGGTAGTTTAAAACCACAGTGGCTTTAGTTCCCAATAATTTAGAGTGGGAATTAAAGGGTACTTTGAATGTGGGAGTTCTTAAGAATTTACCAGCTGATGCATTGGTTGGAATGATGCTATCTCACTCTCTACAGTTGTTAATAGTATGACCTGTAGAAAAGGGGAATATGTCTCTGAGTTCCCAGAGGTAAATTCTGAGAAGATACGGATAGCAGTGAGGAGGCAGGTAAGATGCATCTGAGCCCTTATCAGTGGAAAGTAGCAATGTGTCTCACAGGCAGGTGAAGGAGGAGTCACCCCCCATACCTGAGATATGAAAACAAAAGCCAAATGGAATTTGCTGCAGAGCAAAGTTCAGACCCCTCACTGGAAAGCATAAGGGAGGCCCTCTACAGTAATGCCCTAGGTAGAGAGAATGGGGCAAGGGATTCTTTATAGAAGTGGGAAGGATGTGCAGGGAGGCCTTGGTGGGCAAAAATAGAAGTCCTGGGGAGCCCTACAAACAATTGATGGTGCCATTAAGGCATCATGTGGCATTAACGTTACTAGCCTACCATTGTCTTTTGCTGGTCACTTGGCAACAGAAAGGACATATGAAAGGCTAAAGAAAAACTTCTATTGGCCTAATATTCAAAATTAATTACTTCAGGACTTGTGACTCATGTCAGAATTAGAAAATCCCTGTAGGATACTTGCACACCTTACCTTGCACACACTACCAGTAATCAAAGTAGCATTTTGCAGAGTGGCTATGGATAGCATAAGGCCATTATCCCAGCCAGTCCAGAGGGGAAAGAAATACTGATTAGTCATGGTGGATTTTGCTGCCAGGTACCCAGAAGTAGTTGCTCTGTCTAATGTGGAAGCTAAAACAATTATTAAGGAATTGTTTTCTGTATTCAGTGGAGCGCGTTTTCCAAAAGAAAAAATATCAGATTGTGGGTCAGATTACATGTTCCAGCTATTTAGTGACATATGGAATGTGCATGGAGGTATAGCAATTAAAATCTGTCTTATAATATACACAGCCAAACAATTTGATTGAGAGGTTGAGTGGGACTCTAGAATCTATGCTGGGATGGGAAAATATGCAAACAAGATGGCCAGTGATAGGGTAACATTACATCCCAATCTGTTACTTGCTTACTGGGAGGTGATCCAAGACTCCACAGGGTTTGCGCCCATTTGACTTTCTGTATGGGAGAAGTCATAAGCCCCCGGATCATCTCATCAGGGACTCCTGGGAGGGTAGCACTGAGGTGGAAGGGGAAGCAGTGGCTGAATATGTGCAAAGGTTTAGAGGGGATTTAAAAACTATAGTGGGAATGGTACAGGAAAACCTCACAAAAAGCCGAACAGCTCAAAAAAAGAACAGTACGATTACAATACTTGTGAACAACCATTTGATGTGGGTGATCTGGTGCTGGTATTAATCCCTATTTAAAAAACAAAGTACAAAATGGAGGATGCCTGGGAGGGAACTTTTGGGGTGGTAGAAAGGGTTAACAGGGTTACTTACAACGTATGAAAGCCCTGCAGCAGGGCTGCACCTCAGACTGTGCATATAAACAGGTTTAAAAGATATCACAACTAAGAAGCCATTGTAAACATGATATGCTGAACAGAAGAGCATTCTAAAACACCACCTGTGCGGGATCACAACCTGCACCCAACAGAGCATACCAGATAACTGGTAAAATGCAGGAGCAAATTCTTAAGGAGATAAAAAGCATGTCTGCTGTGGGAATAATTACTGAGTGAGAGTCCCTGGGCTGTTACAGTTGTTATGATCCCCCCAAAAGGATAGGATCATGCGGTTTTATGTTGATTACAGAAAGCTTAATGCTGTAGCAGTTCCTAATGTATACATTTATGCCCAGAATTTATGACATGCTAGACACTTTAGTCCAGGCAAAATTCCTGAATGCCCTGGATTTAACAAATGGATATTGACAAATTCCCTTAGACAGTGAAGCCCAGAAGAAAAAAAAAAGCAACCATTGTTACTGATTTGGACCTTTTTGAGTTCAAAGTGTTGTCTGTTGGGCTAATTGATGTGGGAGACACCTTTCAGAGGCTTGTTAACCAGTGTTAAATGGGTTGCAGGACTTTGAACAGGCCTAGATAGCTGATATTACAGTCTCTAGCAATTCCTGCCGGATCATTAAAAATGCTTGGGAATTTGTTCTGGAAAGACTCAAAGATGGAGGTCTAACAGTGAAAGTGCCAGGGACATCTAAAGTCATTTACTCAGGTCATTAGGTGGTAGGGGGCCACATTTGCCTGGATCCCTTGAAAGTTGAATCCATTGTTAACTGGCTTCTACCCAGAACCAAAAAGCAAGTACAGTCTTTTATGACTACTTATTACCACAGGTTTGTGGGGGGAGTTCAGTGACCTTGTGTCCATTCTCACAGGTTTTGATTTTTTGTACATGTCTAACATGGTGGTATGGACAGCAGTCTGTCAAAAAGGGTTTGGTGAGGTAAAGATAATTCTGTCAGGAAAGCCTGTTCTGGCCAGTCCAGATTTTGACAAGATGTTTGATCTGTGCACTGATGCATCTGACACGTGTAGGAGTGATACTAAAGCAAACAGGGGAACGTAACAAAAAGCATCCCATTGACTTTGAGTAAAAAATGAAACCCTACTAAACAAAAGTACTCTGTCATAGAATGAGATGGTTATGCATATGTGTGGGTGGTTAAGCAGTTAAGACCCTACCTATTTAACAGGGGGTTCACTAACAGATCACTTTCCATTGGTATGGCTACACAGAGCAAAAGGTAGCAACTCCAAACTGCTGCACTGGAGTATAGTCCTCCAAGAATCTGATATGGAAATTCTATACATTAAGGGTAGAGAAAATGTGGTAGTTGATGCCCTGTCCAGAAAGGAGAGGCCTGAACTGATGCAAGAGGCTGACTCTATTCAGTCAATGTAAGAGGGGAGGTATAACTTTGGGACCTATTGGTTCCAAGTGGCAGAGGGCACATGGGTGCATAAGGTTTGCAGGAATCCCTGGGTCTGGTATCTACATATTAGTTTACCGAAGTGTGTCATGTAAGATCTCTACTGAAAGTCTGTATTGTGCTGATTGTAATAATACAGAAAATATGTAAGGAGTTATGTATATATACTAAAAATTATGTTCTTAAAAACTGGGAGTTGGTGCCAGTCACCAGAAATTGACAAACATTTTCTGGGAAAAAGTCCTGTTTATCTGTCGGTCTGTCTACATGTTAATTCAGTATTCTATATCTCACAGTGAACACCTATTTACTATCTGAGCAAAACGCTAATCTAGTGATTGCAAAGTCTCCAGGGGAGATCCTAGAAAGGAAAACACAAACGGGGAGGGTTATCCTGTTTGCAAGTGAAGACAATGGGTTTTTGGACTATCGCTGTAGTACAGAGACAAATTGCTTCTTTCTACTGAGCCAAGAGGACAGTGTGTTTGAATCATGAACAGAAGATCACAGCCAACCCTGATGAATATTCTTGAAGAATTTTGGGAGAGCTTTTGCTCTATATGACCTGGCAATGTGGTGTTAGTTAAGTTTAGGTTTAAGTATGCACATTATGATTTAGTTTTATAGGTAACCCTTTATTTCCAATATTTCTGTTTGCTATCATTTGTATTTCTGTTCGGTGTCAAATGAACTTACACTTGCTTTCTCTATAAACATATCTAAGAGTTGTGTGGTGAGCAGTGCTGTGTTCTGCAGTGTAACTAGTAAGCTGGGTGTACTGTTGCTTTATGAGAAGAGCATCTAGGAATTCTGTGTTCAGTGGATCACGGGTGGGCATTCCAGAGAGAGTCTTGGAGAACATGAGAGTTGGAGTGTGTCTATTGTTAACCTGTAAGGAGAGAACAGAGCCTATGGAGGCCTGGAAGGCAATGCTTGTGTTGCCAGAAGCTGGTGGCATTGTGGAAATGATCCATAGCAGGCTCAGACAAGGCTTCCTCATGCTAAGGTCAGGTGGTACTAAAATATCTCACAAACCTAGATAATCCCAAGGAAGCATCACAAACATATGAAAGCACATGTGTGCAGGACCAATACCAGGAAATGGACAGGATAACACATGTCAAAACCAAACAGAAAACCAAGCTGTTCCGCTTGCCGGTAACCTAATGAACACATGGATTCTTGCTCTTGAAGGGTTCACCTCTGCCTTGATATGATTTGCCCAGTCTCTTTTGTACTTGTTTGGGTTCCCCGCTTTATTGGCAAATACAAACAGGAGCACAGGTATGTGATGAAAGCCCTTTCTTCTCACATAACATGATTTAGGAAACGAGATGGAAACTTTTCTGAAGCAGAATTGAGTCTGAGTCTCAAAAGTTTTGATTTGCATCCAGCTGGTAATCTGAACTTTTCAATACGTTTGAGATGTTCAGATTTGGGGATCTGGAGTTGATAGATAGACCAGAGTTATGATGTTTGCATCCAAAACTGTACATTCCCAAAATTCAGGTATAGGATTCTGGCTCAGGCCCATCTCTCATTAAAACACAAAGGTTAGGGGAAAAGTTCTGACAGTAGCTTTTTCATCTCCAAGCAGGTTGTTAATCAGTGTCACTTGCTCTGAAGGGCAGCAAGAAGAAATATGATAAAAAACAACACTGGAAGAAAAGCCAGATACTTTATGGTAATGAAGAACTGGAGCTGTTAGTCCATTTGTAAGCTGGGCAAACATTTAACTGTCTGCTATGCTCACAAGAGGGAATAAACACTCTGGAACTTATTTCCTGAATGATTCATTCATTGCGTCATCTTATGTTACAATGTGGTGCCGGATAATGCACTGTACAGTTCTAAAGAAACAAAAGTGTATCTTGTGTGCAGTGCCCCAGGTATGGCTTACTTCCAAGAAAGCTTATTTTCTAAGTGAATCATAGTCACTGTCAATTCCAACTGCAATCACTGCTTATACAACTTTCCACTCACTGTACTTCTGATTTATTTATTTGTATTAAGTTTACACAGAAGTAGAATTAGATATTGCATGTCTTGCAAATTCTTTTAAAGGATTTACTACACTGGGAGCACTTAGATATTTTTATTTATTGGAAAATATTACCAGCTGGAGAGACATTCCCTATGCTCACCGTTCAGATTTTGCCACTCTTTATTCATGTTGCATAGCATTTTACTTGAAATAAATAGGGAAACTTGCTGAATAAGGTGCTATTCAATGTGAATAAGGAAAGCAGAATCCATCCCAGAATGGGCATATGGCTAGAACTAGTAAAAACTTTCAGTTTTTCTTCTGTTTGTACAGTGCCTAGAACAATGGGGTCCTGGCCCATGACCAGGGCTCCTAGGTGCTATGATACCATCAAATGTAAAACTTTTTGTCCATTGTATGATGCCAGCCTTGATTGCATTCAACTTGCTGGAGGATTCTCTGCAGCTTGAGGTCTTCAAACCACAATCTGAGGACTTCAATAACTCAGACATAGGTTAGGGGTTTGTTACAGGAGTGGGTGGGTGAGATTCTGTGGCCTGCATTGTGCAGGAGGTCAGACTAGATGATCATAATGGTCCCTTCTGACCTTAAAGTCTATGAGTCTATGAGTCTATTTCTTCCACAAGCATCTTTCCATGCTGCCAATATACATGAAATGTTCTCTGTGCTCTAATTCACCAAATTAATTCTCTCATTTAAATTCTGAAAACGCACTTACTCTACAATGCACATAAGTGAGTCAATAATATTCACTAACGTGTATATTTGTCTTCCTGAATTATTAAAATAAAAAAAACTTCATCAGGCACTGAGATGTAAACATGCTTAAAATGAGTAACCTTGTGTGATGGGGCTTATCTCTGGAATGGGAAAAAACAAATTAGTTATGCCCTGTACTTTGGGGGTGATTGATTAATTGCCTTCTGGCCAGAGGAAGTGGAGGTTGGCTTTCTGAGTAGATTGAGGAGGCTCATCTGGGAAGAGACCACAGAGGAGAAAGGTCTTTGTGGAGGAGAGAAGTTCTGGAATAGGGTTTAAAGAGAGGCTATAGCAGAGGAAGAACACCTCTAGAGCAGGTTAGGCTCCTCCAGGGGAAGCCCTGAGATAGAGCCAGCAAAGCAGCTGCAGTGAAGCCTGAGAGAGGGCTATTTGCATATTTCACTGGACTTTCATTTGGACTTGGTTGTGCTACCCCAGACGAGGTTTAGACTTTTATGTGTCTTGGATGGAGGGCCACTACACACAGCACCATGAGTGGAAGTTGGGAGAAGATGCAGAAAGGTCACTGCAGGTTCAAGGGAGAACCCAGTAACAGGTGCCAGAGATGAGGACTCTGTGCAATACTGTGACCAGAGACAAAGCGCCACTGGGAGGCAACGATATGCTACTAAACCGTGTGATTGTATTGATGTAATCCTCATCCCTATTCATCATGTCTGCCACAGATTTCTATGCCCATGCAGTGCCCCCAATGAAACTATAGAAAGACACAATATTAGCTCCACACACTTTATAACATAAGTCCCTAATTCTGCCAAAAGAAATGCACAGGTAGACTCCTACTGAAGTAAGTGAGACTAAATGCAGGTGTGTGAATGCACTTGCATATCATTGCAGATCTGGGGTTGTAGTTTGTAAGTCTGTGGTGTAGTGTTACTGTGACAACAGAATGAATAGTCTATCCAGGGTGTGCTAGCTGACAGAGGGAGGAAGCAGCTGGTTTGAGGTTAGACAGATAGATTGACTTGAGATAAAATGCTCTGTATATATCTTAACTATGTGTCAAATAAACACTGTTAAATTATTAGCAATGAATTATTATTAAGACTAGGTGGATTACTTGAATATACACCACCACAAAAACCTGAACTAAAGGTTGCTGAGAAGTTAAAAAGTTTGAATGAAATAAGATGGGTCAGTTAAGAGTTCCCACATTTCTAAAAATGTTGAGAAATGCTGCAAGAAATTGGAAAAGGTTCAAACAAGAATTTAATTAATTTTTGAGAGCATCGGGATCTACTCAGAAGGAAGATGAACAAAAGATTGCCATTGCATGTGCTGAAGCAATTTCATTATAAAATTCATGTAAGTGTAATAGAGAACAAGCGGACTGAGTTTGTATTTTTTTTTAAATTAAGGAATACTGTTTACCAAAAAGAAATCAAACGTCTAAAAGATTTCAGTTTCACTCAAGAAATCAAATAGAGGAAGAGACTTTTGGATCTTTTTTTTAAACAATCTAAAGATATGAAGTCAGACACGTAATTTCCAGTCAATAAGAAAGCAAACTGTAGTGGGTATAAAAGATATCAGTGTAAGAAAGAGACTTTGACAAAAGACAGATCTAAATTTGAAAAAAGCAATGAGAATTTGCCAAACTGCTGAACAATGATTGCACATTTTAGAAAGAAAACAAACTGATGTGAATATAGACTTAATAAGAACAAGTTAAAACAAGTCTATGGAAGAAAACGGAGTGAAAATATTAAAATTAAAACATATGAGCATATGAAAGAATGTTCTAGATGTGGAAGAAGAGACCAACCTACACAATGTCCAGCATATGGTCAAACTTGCCGTAGCGGCAAGAAACAGAATCATTTCACAGAAATATGTAAACAGAGAAGTCTGCAAAAACATAGACATATATATTTAGTTCAAAATTCAAAAATCTCAGGGAAGATCCCAAATAAGGAATACAGAGGTGACATTACAGACGAAGAAAATTTATTTGGGAGTATTTTAAAACAGTTTGTGAACTGCACAGTCTAATTTGTGTAGTGTACAGGATAATGTAATTTCAGAGGAAATTATAAAATTTCTAAAAGTAAAACTTGTAGTAAGAGAAAAAATACATATTAATTTACAATTTTACAGTGGTGAAAAAAATGCTGTTACGGGTATTTATGAATTACAGGTCATAGTTAAAGATAATTTAGAGACCATAAGATTTGTAGCAGTTAAGGGACAAGGTATTTCTATTCCAGGTTTACAAACATGTTTTTAGCACTAACTCTAATTAATAGAATTCAAACTATTTGGGATCCTGAAACACTGGAAACAGAACATCAATTTAAAGAATTATTCACTGACAATGATAAATTAGATACAATGTATAAAATATTGTTAAATGAAGCAAAATAGTTATACATGCAAGTAGAAGATGCCCTTAGCTTTTAATAAATAGCATACAAAAAGAATTGGGAAGGTTCGTTAATGTAGACATAATTAAAAAGAGTGGAACAGCCAAATGAGTGGGTGAATTCATTAGTAACAGTAGAAAGGAAAGGTGGATCCTTATATTTATGTGTAGATCCAAAAGAGTTAAATAAGTATGTTAAAGGAACATTTAAAAATACCTATCAGAAAAGAAATATTTGGACAAATGTCAGAAGCAAAATACTTTTCTTCTTTAGATGCTTTGCATGGATTTTGCAAATACCATTGGAGCAAGAAAGTCAATTGCTATGTTTAACACACCTTTTGAATGTTACTGTTTTTAAAAGACTATCTTTTGGATTATGTTCATCGCCAGAAGTATTTTATAGAATTTGTAAAATATAGATGGCACACAAGAATACATAAATGATGTAATAATATGGGGAAGAAATTTAGAAGAGCATTATCTAGAGGAAAAAGAAGCAGATTGAAACTTAACAATAAAAAAAGTTAAATTTAGAGTGTAAGAATTAGTGTATCTAGTAGAAAAACTGACCATTCAGGGATTACAGGTTGATCCAAAATGAATACAAGCTATTGGTAATATTGCTTTCCCAAAAGAGAAGGAGTCATAACAGAAATTTTTGGATCTGGTAAGTTTTGTAGGAAAATAAATGCCTAACCTAGCAGAAAAACAACAATTTTAAGGGCTTTGTTTTGTAAAAATAATCAGTGGAAATGGGTCTGTCACCATCAACAAGAATTTAAGCATCTTAAGCAACTAATACAAACATCTCCAATATTAAAACCATTTGATAGCAACAGACTTACAAAATTGCCTTCAAATTTCATCCAGTAGCTCTATTACAAAAAGTATGTTGATCAATGGAAATCAGTTGCTTATGCATCTAGAGTTAAGTCAAAAACTGAATGTCAATATGCTGAAATAGAAAAAGAGGCTTTGGCATCAGTTTTTGCATACAGAATGATTCACACTTATATCTGGTAGATCTGTACTGGCAGAAACAGATCATAAAGCATTAGTTAATATTTCAAAAAGGAACACAACAGACATACCAGCTGATTATTTTTTAAGTTGTATTTATATGATTTAAAATTAGAGTACCAGCCATGGAGATCATTAATTGTTGCTGCTACTCTTTCTAGAGCTTATGATGTAACCACTGTAATTGAAGAAAAAGACGATGATGATGTGGTACATATAGATGTACTTTAAAAGTTTCCTATATCAGACAGAGTATGGGAAGAAATGGTACAAGCAACTAGACAGGATGAGAATTTACCAAGGGTTATTACAGCTATTGAAAAATTATATAATAAAAAAAAATACCAGAGCCACATACTCAATTTATTCAAGACTTATCAGAAATTGAAGGAATTCTGTTTAAAGGTAATAGAGTAGTAATTCTTTTAGGGTAACAGCAGAGATTGAAACACATACATGAGGGACTTTTAGGCATAGAAAAATGTAAATGTAGAGCAAGAGAGGTCCTGTATTGGCCACACATAAACCAAAAGCTAGAGAATTATATAAAAGAATGTGACATATGTCAAAATTCAGAAATACTCAGTCTAAACAACTTATGATATCTATTTAAGAAAAACTTAAGGCCTTGGTCTAAATTCGGTTTAGATCTATTTGAATATAAAGGACATGCATGTGTCATAGTTCCTGATTATTTTTCATATTTTCCTGAAATATCTATACTAGAAAACACATGTGCCAAAGAAGTCACTAATAAAATTAAATCAATTTTTGCAAGGCATGGCAAACCCAATATGTAATGATTGATAACGGACATCAATTTCACAGTCAGTAATTTAAAAGTTTTGCCATAGCATATGATTTCAATCATATTACATCAGGACTATGTTACTCACAATCTAATCAGCTGGTAGAAAATGGTGTTAAAATAATAAAAAAGATTACTACAACAGCTGAAGAAATACATACTGATTTATATTTGGCATTATTAAATCATTAAAAAGGGGAAAGAGAATAAGACTAAGAATATATTATTGCCCTTATATAAATCCATGGTACGCCCACATCTCGAATACTGTGTACAGATGTGGTCTCCTCACCTCAAAAAAGATATTCTAGCACTAGAAAAGGTTCAGAAAAGGGCAACTAAAATGATTAGGGGTTTAGAGAGGGTCCCATATGAGGAAAGATTAAAGAGGCTAGGACTCTTCAGCTTGGAAAAGAGAAGACTAAGGGGGGACATGATAGAGGTATATAAAATCATGAGTGATGTTGAGAAAGTGGATAAGGAAAAGTTATTTACTTATTCCCATAATACAAGAACTAGGGGTCACCAAATGAAGTTAATAGGCAGCAGGTTTAAAACAAATAAAAGGAAGTTCTTCTTCACGCAGCGCACAGTCAACTTGTGGAACTCCTTACCTGAGGAGGTTGTGAAGGCTAGGACTATAACAATGTTTAAAAGGGGACTGGATAAATTCATGGTGGCTAAATCCATAAATGGCTATTAGCCAGAATGGGTAAGAATGGTGTCCCTAGCCTCTGTTCGTCAGAGGATGGAGATGGATGGCAGGAGAGAGATCACTTGATCATTGCCTGTTAGGTTCACTCCCTCTGGGGCACCTGGCATTGGCCACTGTTGGTAGACAGATACTGGGCTAGATGGACCTTTGGTCTGACCCGGTACGGCCTTTCTTATGTTCTTAAATTATAGAACATCACCATTACAAAAAGATTTATCACCTGCAAAGTTACTTTAAAAAAGCTTAGAAACAGATTACTTGTGTTTTCTGAAGAAGGATATAAGAAAAGGAATATGTATAAATATCAGTCAAGTTTACATCAAAAGAATTATTATGAGAGAGGATCACATAAACTACTCTACTTGAAACAGGATGATACAGTATGTATCTACATTGGTGGAAATTAGGCTCGGATAGCCACTATTAAAAAAGAGGTAGCACCCCAATCTTATGATATCATGACTAATAATGTGTGTAGATGATAGATCTTTTATTCAAAGAAGAAATTATATAGTACAGCAATAAGAGCAGCAAGAGCATTAAAATGACATAATTCCTCTACATAATAACTTCAATAATACAGCAAATAAAGAAGGTAGATGTTTATAAAGTCAAATGAACCCATTAAGACTTATAGAAAGCTGTTATAATTCTGGTGTGTGTGTATATATGAATAAATTTGTGTTTTAAATACATAAAAGAAAGGAGATGTGTTCCTGTAGCTTTAAGAGAATGAATAGAATATCCAGGATGAGGGAGCTGACAGTGGGAGGAGGTAGTTGATTTTAGGTTAGACTGATAGGTTGACCTGAATTAATATGCTCTCTATATAAGTTAACTATGTACCTAATAAACACTCTTGTTAAATTACTAGCCATTAATTATGAATAAAACTAGTGGATTATTTGAATATCAACTACACATTTGAGACTGGTGTTTTTCCTTTTTGTTTCTTATCTGAAGTACTTAAAAGACCTGGGGGGAGGGGTACCCTGCAACAAAAATAAAATCAAAATAATGTATAGTGTAAATAATGTGAACTGCAGGATGCACACTGACACTGAATGACCTCAAAAGGAATGAAGTTTGCCTCTATATAATACATAGAGCTGTTCAAATTTTTTTGCATTTCAACAAAATTTAGAAAGAAAGGAATATACAACTCTGCAACAAATGTACAAAACATTTCTGTCTGTTTTTCAACAAGCTCTAGTAACAAACAATATTTAATCTAACTCCTGTTGATCTAAATAAATGAGTTTTGATTGGGCACTAAGCAGGAGATGGGCATATTTCATTACAATTGTAAATATCATCCTGGTTTTTTTTCTATTTAAGTATTTGCTACCACATTGTTGTGCTGGTTCCTTACTCTTTACTAGGTGCCAATCTACATATCCATTTGTAAATGAGCAAATTATTTAAAGTACTTTAATAACAGAGACATTGTTATAAATGAAGAGCCACATAAGCAAAATTTCTCAATCCTATCAATTGAAGAAGTTTGTTTAGCGTAAGAAGTTGTATTAAGTAGTGTTACCATAATAAGAGTTGCTTATTTTCCTTGATAATGTATATTGTAGTAGATGTCCTCCAGTAGATAAGAATAACAAATTATATATTATTCATTAATCAGTGAATCACATGACACTAGTACTCCTGCTAGATTTGACCAAGGATTTGCAGAATTTTCCTTTGGCTATGAGATGGGCCAAGATCATTGCTCCAAAAGATTATAGCAAATTAAAAATTATTTCTTTCTCACTGAAAATGCATATCCACATAAATAATGATGCCTTCAGGGACCTAGCTCAGCACGTTTTCCTCTGGCAGTTGGCCTTTTAAATCCAGAAGAGGTAGAAAGCTGTAGTCCTAAAGTGACCATTTTGCTACTGACAGGCTTAGGATATTCTAGAGTTCTTCCTCTCTTCTGGCAATTAAGTATTTTGACTCTTGTTTTTTCGCAAACTGTAATGATCTAGAGGTTCATTAAATAACAAACCAGTAAATGAGAAAGGAGTAAAACTTTAATAAAACAAACTGGAGAGCTTCTGTAGTGAGCTGCTACACAGAACCACGCAGTACACCTCTACCCTGATATAACGTGACCCGATATAACACGAATTTGGACATAACATGGTAAAGCAGCGCTCCGGAGGGCAGTGGGGAGGGCTGCGCACTCCGGTGGATCGAAGCAAGTTCGATATAACGCAGTTTCACCTATAACACGTTAAGATTTTTTGGCTCCCGAGGACAGTGTTCTATCGGGTGTATTCCCAAACCCTCTGAGGGCACATCTCCAAATTCCCACACTTACAACACTGTCCCTTATGAGGGAGCATCTCCAAATCACAATCTTTCATAAACATATCTCTACACTGACTTTCCCTTTCTTTCAGTCATAAGGACACATCCTTTCACTGGGCTTGTGCGTCAAGTAGGATCTAAGAAATGGCATTGATTAAGGACACTTTCCCAGCTCCTCCAAAAATCCATCTGTACCTGAAACTGAATGGAAATGTAAAATACACTAATTCCTTTCCTCCTAACCTGACCCAAAGCCTACTGAAGTCAATAAAAGGATTCTCATTGACTTAAATAGACTGTAGATCAGGCCCTGAATGAGCTATTTACACTTCCAATACATAATTGATATATAGGTAGTGATATTTTTTCCTGTGGATGCAATGCAGAAAAAGATCCATGACCACCAAAAGCCTCACGTATGAAACCGTGCCTTAGAAGCAAATGAATATAAAGCTTGATCACTTGAAACAACATATACCTGAATAAATTTACTCTTTGCCATCAGTACTGGTTATTTAGGGCACTGTTCACCTATGCACCAGTCCCTGTAATCAATAAAATATTTTTTTTGCACGTGAGCAACCTGACAATCTCACTTACATTTAGCAGATGCAATAAACCAAAGGTCAGCAAATGTTTAATCATTATTATGCCTATCACCTACAAGTGGTATTTAACAGAGTATATTTTTATCGTGCCTCCTTGTGGCGGATGTTGAGTGCAGGTACTCCAAAGGGAGGGCAGCCAGTGACCAGATAAATGGCCTGGTAAAGGACTTAAAAGGAGGACTGGATAAAGGAACAGAACAGGGGAGGGGGTTGGGGACTCCTATGATTGGTAAGGCAGGGAGCCAACCCTCCCCCCCACATCCCCATAGCCCTCCTTAACCCTCTTACGAGGCTGGTGGATGGTAAGGTCGAAGCCACGGGTTGGCTGGGGGATCTGGATGGAAACAAAGGGGGGCTGGTGGAAGCCCCGGAAAATTGATTTGAATAAGCATGGATTTGCCTGATCTGTACACTTTATCTGCCAGGTAGCCCCAGACATCTATATAATTAAGTTGCGGCCTGATTAAAACCCATAACAAGTCTCCTGTCCTTCTTGCTGTATACCCAGACCATGACTGCACCACAACTAAAGGGGGGCAGAATTTGTCTGGGCTTACCCAAAGAAGAACAGCTCTGCTTTGTGGTTGGGCGGGGGGGGTGGAGAGGAAAAAGGTCGGAAACTGCTGTAAAAGTTGCTTGGTGGTCAGCTTTGCAGCAATAACTCCCCCTGCTTCCCCCAGGAATGTGCATAAAGGTATAAAGCCTGGGTGGGGCAAGTCTCTCTGTCCATGCAGTGGGGAAGCCAGCACCCACCCTCCCTCCCCTAGTGGAGGCGAATGGCAGACTGGGTTAGGACTTGCTGTGGGCATTATGCTAGTTGCCCCTTTTAAAGGGGGGCTCGGAAGGAATTTTTCCCTCACCACCAGAATTGGCTTCGGTGGCGTGTGGTTTTTTTTACCTTCCCCACAGCGGGCGTGAGGATGGACCTTTTCTGGTGAACAGAAAAGGTGGTAGGCCATATGTCGCAACTTATGTTTGTAAGGTTGGGCGGATGTTCAGTGCAGGTACTCCATAGGGAGGGCAGCCATTGACCAGATAAATGGACTTAAAGGGGATACTGGATAAAGGAGCAGAATTGGGGAGGGGGTTGGGGACTCCTATGATTGGTACGGCAGGAAGCCAAGCCCCCACTGTTCTCATAGCCCTCCTTAACCCTCTTACTAGGCTGGTGAATTGTAAGGTCCAAGCCATGGGTCGGCTGCAGGATATGGATGGAAACAAAGGGGGGCTGGTAGAAGCCCCGGAAAATTGATTTGAATAAGCATGGATTAAAAAAGGGGGGCTGGTGGAAGCCCTAGAGAATTTATTTGAATAAGCATGGACTTGCCTGATCTGTACACTTTATCTGCTGGGTAGTCCCCGACATCTATATAATTAAATTGCAGCCTGATTAAAACCCATAACAAGTCTCCTGTCCTTGCGGTATACCCAGACAATCTCACTTACATTTAGCAGACACAATAAACCAAAGGTAAGCAAATGTTTAATCATTATTATGCCTATCACCTACAAGTGGTATTTAACAGAGTATATTTTTATTGTTGTTTATTTAATGGCAACCTTTTGGCTAGATGTATCAGCACATAACATGATTTAGCTGTAGAGGAAAACATAAGCAAAATGATCAATGCATCTTAAGTGTATACTTTATTTTAATGTAAACTAGAATATGGGATTAATTGCCTTGAAGTTGCATACTTGCCACAGCGATGTACTGTAATTAAAGAAATAAATTAAAATAAAGTTAAGGGAGGTGATAATGAATTCTCTTGTAGTAATATGAATCAAACACATTGAGAAACAAATGTGCTGAACCAAAAATGATTAAATGACACTAATTAAGACAACACTGCATTGTGCAATTACAAACTGAATGCTTGCTGATAGAGCGGTTTCTTTTTTACTATGCTCAATTCAGTAAGACAAATTTGTGATTTTTATTGATGAACAGTTGTTTTACAACTTTATGATCAATAGTATTTTCAGTAGTGAGTGTGAAAGGAAGAGAATGTAAAACATTAAATCCTGCTAACCATTACAGTATGCCTATTTCATGCTGAATTTAATCATAAATGCAGTATATGTCACTGGTAGGACAGCAGGTTTGCTCATGAGTTGAACAATATGTAGAACTCAGTCCATTGGTTTAATGTGGTAAATTAAGTTGAGAAGGTTTTTTCCAACTTTGCTCAGAGCAGTAGCTAATTAAACTTGGTGACTATAACCATAAGTGAAACATTGGAGTGATATTGCTTCTCAGAGCTATTTAGGACTATGTTTCATGAGAGGGCGGCTATGCTTGAGTTCTCAAAGAAAACTTACACTCTCAATCCATTTTTACAGTTTTATTGTTCTTAGAACAGCTGAAATGGCCAGAGGTGATCTTAGTGTGATTCTCAAATTGTCATATAAAATAAAGGCTATGATCCTAATGGTTTCCTGTCATGAAATAGTAGCAAATATACTAATTGTGGCAGTGAATCAGACTTCAAATTAGAGTAGTATGTTTTCTATCTGATGAGAGATTCATCTGTTCATGTGCACAGGGCTACTTTAACTATGTCATTCTCCAGGTTAAATTGTTTCAAGATAATTACAAAACAAAACACATGCAACCCTACAATATTCTGATGGTCACAGTTTCTGTGAGAAGGACAATTGCCTATGTAGTGTGACAGACCCAGGCCAGTGGGGTACAGGGGTCTGGTAAAAGGCAAATATACTTGTCACTGGATGAACAATTTTCTGTTCCCTGAGTGACCCGAGCAGGGGCTGCTCTAGAGCAATCAGGAACCTGCTAGAACCAATTAAGACAGGCAAACTAATCAAAACACCTGGAGTCAGTTAAGAACTTTCTCGAATCAATTATTGCAGGCAGGCTAATCAGGACACCTGGTTTAAAAAGGACCTCCCATCAGTTAGCAGGGGTGTGTGCAAGGAGCAGGGAGTGAGAAGGTGCTGCTGGAGGAGTGAAGATTTCAAGTGTTCTCAGGCTTCAGGAGGAAGATCCTGAAGTGAGGATAAAGAAGGTGCTGGGGAAGGCCATGGGGAAGTAGCCGAGGGAGTTGTAGCTGTCACACAGCTGATACAGGGAACATTATAGACAGCTGCTATCCACAGGGCCCTGGCCTGGAACCTGGTGTAGAGGGTGGGCCTGGGTTCCCCCCATCCCCTCCAACTCCCGATCGGACACACACAGGAGGAGTTGACCTGGTCTGTGAGAAACACCAGAAGGGATGGTCTAAATTGGAAAGGGATATGGCCTGTCTCCAACCCAGTAGGTGGGACACAGAGACTGCAGGGATTGTTCTCTGTTTCCCCCATGCTGGCCAGAGATGAGGTTAGCTGAGTGGATGGCAGGTTTGAGCCACTAGCAAAAGTGGCCAAATTGAGGGCTGCCATGAATCTCTGAGGCAAGCAAATCCACCTATAAGTGCAGGACCCACCAAAGCAGAGGAGGAACTCTGTCACACTAGCTAGCTCTAATTATTAAGAAGGTGGAGTTCTGTAGGCAAAGCACAAAAGATACTTCTATGTCCTAGAATTCATTTAAGTCTGTCAGTAGTGTTATCTTTTGTGTTGGTAACTCTGATTACAGAATCTAACACATTCTTGGCACCACTGGAAACAAATAATAACTGCTGAATAAATGTACTTTATCACAATAAAACAGCCTCAAATGTCACATGCTGGCTGCATCTCAAAATTGCAGGCCTATCAAAGACCTAGAATAGCCTGTATTATTCTCATCCAATAAGCTTAACCTTCAGAAAATTCCCAGAGCAACAAATGATGAAGATACCTGTCTTGTTGCTGTTAAATATAACTTTGTAAGAATGGCAGCTCTTTGACAGTTTCTGTTCACTAGGAACAGAGTCTAATATTATCCTTTGTTATTTATTTACAGCATGGCCCATGGTCTATTGAGTGATTGCCAAACACTTATGAAGGACTGTCCCTTCTCTTTGGTGCTCACAATCTATGGAGTAAGGTATTAGTCAGTATGAGTAAAGTATCAGAATTTGGCCCTAAAGGACTAAATTGACCTGAATACTAAAGTTCAATAATAGAAAATTCTTCACAAATATCACGGGCTATGTAGGGAGTAAGAACCACCCTTGGACATTTGAATAGACTACCCCTTCCCACCCAGCATATGGACAGGGACTTTTCTAGGGATGGGGAATGAGCGGCAGCAAATTATGACTATCTAACCAAGTGTACACATCCTTCTCCCTACTAGCTTGGCTGTTGTACTAGAGTGTTTGCAAGCTTCTGATTATGAACATAAATAAGCATTTTTAACGAGCACTGGTATATTTTTTAAAATTAAAATAGTAAAATAATATTAAAATAGTTTTATTAGAGAAGTCTTTGCTTAATATGAATTTAATAAATTGTTGCTTGTTGAGACTAATTTACTTTATATTTTACTAAACAAATACATTGTACAGCTTTACTTATGTACAGTTTTCTCTTTTTCCTACTTTTGCCTTTATTATTTCTAAAAGTTCAAGTGAACATGAGCCAGGCCTCAAAACTCCTCTCTCATTGGTGTCTCTGACTGCAGAGAGCTTGATCAATCTTCCTGTGTATTCTAGACCAAAAAGGGAGATTATCACTTTGAGGAATGAAACATGTAAGGCTCCCAATCTTGTAAGGTGTGATCTTCTTGGTTGGACTTCTGGGTTTGAGCAGTAAAAACTAAGTGGGGCTACATGTGGGGGTCTGCTCGCATGATGCACTTTGGAGGATGGGAGCCTAAGAATTAATAGCTGGTCGTCAGTACAGTTAACTCATATACAAAACCCGTTTCTTAAAAGCTTTGGCTAAAACACTCAAATAAACCAAATCTCTGAACTAAGCTTTGGGGATCAAATTTTAGTGTTGACTATATTCTTTTAAAAGCCAGAGCTACATATAGTAGGCTCTGAGCTATAGTCCCTTATAAAAGCAGGCATTTTGTTCCAAACTATTTCTTTGTTGTTTAACAATTTGTGTTAATTTTATAAAACGATGTGAAGGAGTATTTAAAAAAAAATTAAAGAAAAGGGCAAAAAAAGCATAGGGTCAACCTTTAATAAAAAGATGTGTCTTTCCTTCTGCTTCTTTAAATTCCAATGATATGCAAAGCTAAACCACTGGAAGTATAATATTGAACAGAAACATCAAGGAGGAAATCCAGAACTTTCTGCCAAAGCCAGCAGCAGCAGGAAACCTTACCTGAGATGAAAAACTCAGATGAAAAAGACTTCACTGCCTGCCAGGTGGGACTACATCACATTGGCTTGTGGGGAGAATGGGTTCAGATTCTATGCAGCTGGAGATTAGGAAAGGTTAGAAAGGGGGTGTAGGCTATTTCAAGCTTGCTATGCCTTTTCTTTGTTTTTTGATAATCTACACAGTAAAATTAGTGGTAGCTTGTCCTCCTTATAGAGGACTGTGTATATAGAAGAACAAAAATATTAGGCGAAATTGTGTGCACTCCTCTTCTCCAATCTCCCCGAAAGGCATGTTTGCAGTGATCTTTTCAAATATGCCCTAAAATAAGCAGTGCTGCCTCTGCCACTTCATATGATTCTAGGAGCACTAAACAGTCTGCAGTGCAGGTTGGGGTGGGAGGCTGGACAAAGACCAAATCACCTAATAGGACTTTCACATCTCTAGTTTTTGTCATACACTGAACCAAATGCAATCCTGGCTAGCCTGAGAGGAAGTGATGCAGTCAGAGATACAGTAGGAGGAATAAATAAAGATACTTTTGATATCTTGAGTGAAAGTATGTATTGTTTCTCTCAATACTAAAGAGACTACTCTATGAACTCTTATTTAATGTGTTTTGATAATTGAGGAAGTTGAGGATTGTGGAGCTCTTTCAGCTAATTTCATTGATTCATTTTCAACAACATAACCTAAAATAATTTGTACAGATGACGGCTTGTTTTTCCTTACATTGTAAATGGTAAAAATATAATCTCTCTTTGAATTGACATAGCCAAAGAAATTACATGGCCCAAGATGTGTATTCTCTTTTGCTGATCCTAGAGCCCTCTTGCCCCTTATCTTTTCCCTCTCTCTGCATCATCAGTTCTCCTCCCAATACTCCAGAATCTTTCAGAACTCTATACTTGGCCATCTCCTTTTCTTCCTCTATAATTTATTTCTTGGAACCTAAACTGCGGATACCTGACAGATCTTCTTTTCCACCCCAATC
Organism: Mauremys mutica; assembly: GCF_020497125.1. NCBI lineage: Eukaryota > Metazoa > Chordata > Testudines > Geoemydidae > Mauremys > Mauremys mutica. The sequence continues at coordinate 65,658,561 of NC_059076.1, forward strand.
TCCGTCTATTCAGATGTACACATCCAACATCTCATCCTAGATATCCTGCTGCCAACTCAAGGATGATCCTTGCTTCCCCAAACCTAGCTGTCCCTTCAAAGTGTTTGCAAAATAGAGTAAATGGAAGAATCTAAATAGCTGAGGAACCTTGTTCAGTCACTTTTTGTTGCATCTCCTCCCCTTCTTGCTACCTATGTGTTTGAGACTGTAAAATATTTGTGGCAGGAACCTTGTCTTAACTGGATTTGAAGTATATTGCACACTTTTGGTGCTACATTAATAATAATTAAAGAGGTATATCTAAAAAGATGCATCCATTAATAATCTCATATTCATGACCAAGTCCTGTATGAAGTAACTTTCAGAGTTTCTGTATAATAAATATACTGGTATAAAACAGCATCAACTAATTGCAAAACTACACACACTGAAAGAAAAAGAGTGTGTGAACAAACTTAATCAAACATAAGTGATACATATTTTTTCAGTCTTTTGAATTTGACAAGTAAATTGGGTTCATCTTAATTAAAGTTTGAAAATAAATCAGTTGTAATGATGGCTATTGAATGCTTATGGTGAACTAGTAATATGCTGATGTAATTCAAAAGTGTCTCCACTGAAGCTAGTGCAGTTATACCGTAAAATTAATGTCAGTAAGAGGGGACTAGACCCATAGTCTTTGTCCTTCCTATAGATGTGTTATGTGAAGAAAGATTCTAGTTAGTTTTAACCTATTTTTGACTGGAAACCACTGGAAAGTAATGATACATAAAAATGAGTTTATAGTATGTTGTCTTTATAAAAATGATATTCATTTCTGTGATGTGTATTTAATATAAAGCCATGTCTCTTGGAGACAATGGAGTTTATATATTATTAGTAGCTGCTCAAAACATGAAATTTTACTGAGATATGCTGTTTTGTCAAAGTTTTCAGTGGGCAGGGGAAAGAGAGACTATAGAGCCTCATGGTTAAGTCACTGAGGATACCTAGGTTTAAGTCCTTGTCCAGAGTGAGCTGGGATCATTAGATTCACAGAAGACTATTTGGAGTAGGGACTTGACCATGGGTCTTCAATATCCCAGATCAATACACTACTACTCCCCCCAGCCCCCCAGCACACACATACATACACTCTGTCTCTCAGGATTTGATCTGAAAATGGACATTTCAGAACAATTTCATCTTTGCTCAAATATTTAAAAGGTTTTTATTTTGTTCCAATGTGGAATAAAAATAAATTTGGAAACCTTGAAAATTTCCACAAAGCTGAATTGTCATCCTCTGATCCTTAGTTGTAAGGCAATGAGACAGCATCTGGAATACTGTGCAGGGCCAGTGCAACCATTTAAGTGACCTAGGCCGTTGCCTAGGGCACTGGGATTTGGGGGGGCACCATTTTCTTCAGCAGCGACCGCGGAGGTCGGATCTTCGGCTGCCCCAGTCGCCGCCAGCATTTAGGCGGAGAGAGCTGGGGCAGGGGGTCGTAGGGAGGGCCACCTGCAGCAAGTAAGGGTTGGGGGCGACATGCAGGGGAACTCCCCGCCCCAGCTAACCCCTGTCCCGCCTCCTCCCCGAGCACGCCATCGCTGCTTCACTTCTCCCGCCTCCCAGGCTTGCAGCACCTAAGCTGATTGGCACCGCAAGCCTGGGAGGTGGAAGAAGTGAAGCAGCGATGGCGTGCTCAGGGTGCTCGTGTGCGGAGCAGGGATGAGCTGGGGCGGGGGGGTGATACTGCCTTATAAACAACAGGAGTCATGCATTTAAATATTTTTAAAGCAACAAGTGGAGATAAAGACTGTTATCCTGGACAACAGTACTAACACTAGTAAATAATTGAATAATAATTGAATAAAAAAAAAATCTTGTATTAGATAAAATTTTCTGTCAGGATAGATGATCAGAAAATAGAACAATTTGGTTAACTCTTATAGTTATGGTTCATACATTCAGGAACTTCCAGGGAAGGTTAGAGAAATGTGTTATATTTAAAATATAATGTAGAGTCCCTAGAGCAGGACCTCAGGGGGTGGAGCTATGATATTTACATCATCTGAGGATCTTTCCCACCGCTCATTGACAGAGGTTCCACTCTTCCCTCCTAATTAACTATGATTTTTGCATAAGTGCTAAGTGCATTGGGTTAACCTTGCTCCCCTTGCAGTCAATGGGAATTTTACCATTGACTTCAGTTGGAGCAGAGTTAGGCAAGCACTGAACAATTTTGAAAATCCCATCTCTGTTATGGAAGTGTTAACATGGTACTTCATAATATTTATCAATGACCCTCAACCATAGGTTGACTGCATTAACACAATCAGTATCTGTCCCAAGTCTTTTTATTTATGCCTAGACATTCTAATTTGTGAAACTATGGTGTTAATGATGTCATTGATATTATACTGTTCTAAATAGCATTTAAAGGTAATACATTTATTTATCTGAATATTTTTCCAATCTTGTGTTGCCATAATGAATATATGAAATATACAAAAACAATACAAGATTTTTACCTCTATAGTTGTTTTGAAGAGCACTGAGTGCTGCCATGGGTCCCATGATTCCTGTTAGCGAATAGCAGTCCTAACATGCTGATGTCAGTAATCAGCAACAGGACTCTGCATTTGAAAAGCAGGTCAGCTATCTTGCACTATGAAAGGCAAGTCCTTTGTCGTTTCTAAGTATTGTATAGATAAACTACTGTAATCAATAGCAAGATGAACTAATAGCAATTCCTCACTCTCCTGCACTAATCAGTTGTACACTTCAGCATTCCAGTTCATCTTGGGACTTCTGATTACCAGTAGTAAATCCAGTCACCCACAGCAGCCCTCTAGCAATTTTTAAAACCACTAAAGGAATTAACAGTTTTGCATTCTCTGTAGCATTTTTCACCTTGAAAGATATATATACAAATATTAACTACTCAATTTCTGTTACATGTCATTTTGTGATCCAATTCTTCCCATAATGTGAAAGATCTTCTATGGATCTCACAAGTTGTAAGGAAGTGTCTGTTTTTATTAGAATTCCATCTCAGTGTTTTGTCTTACATATTGTATCTTTGGCATGTCTTGCTGTACTGTGCCTTGAAAATGAATTAAATCATTAAGTAATTTAAAGAAAAACTAATCACCACAACACATTCATAATGTAGGTAATGATTTGGTTCAATTATTTGCTTCAGTGAAGTTACTCCAGATTTATATTGAGGTAATTGTGAGCTGACTATGGCCCACTAACCCCATTTTACAGTTTGTGAGATGGAGAAACAAAGTTAGAGAGATTATGGGACTTGGCCAATGTCACTGAAGGAGTCAGTGCTATCATTGGATCAGCACTCCTGAGCTTCTGGCTCCCTGCTATGAGAGTAGACTAGAATACCCCTCTCTCCTTAAAAATGCTTTATTAATTTGAGCACTATAGTGCTGTTTGCATAAATCTACTGAGGCATCTGAGCTGACACTAACATTCAAATCTTAAATTGCATCCTGTTTATGGCTTTGGAATGAATGAAATATGGTTTTAAATTTTCTTTGTCATTTTCTAGTTGCTGTTTATGGGGCTTTCTGAAAAAATTCAAGTAAGAAAATTAAAAAAAACCTTTTAAATATTATTATTCTTTGCTCTGAAGTACACAATTTCCTTTCAACTATTGTATTCTAATAAAATATAAGCCTTTTCTAAAGACATGGAGACAGAATCCAGACTACATTACATCACCGTATTATAAAAAGAAATGTTTTTATCTATTTGTGGTGAAAAATGCATATTTTTCAGGAAATTACTAATTTTCTTAAAGTGGCTGATCTCAATTTCTTTAGAAAGAAATATATAGCTGTAATAAATTGCTGGAGCACTCCTTGAGGAGTTAGCAAACTGCAACTTAATTTCTGGTGAACCCAAATTAAGCTTCCATAAGAGTTATTTTCCTTTCTAGTGTATGAAGATGAGGATTCTCCTGTTGTCTTTCTCCAGATTTCTGGGACAAATTTCTAGGATTGAGAGGATAGTTCAACCTTCATTCAGTGCTTCGCTCCTCAGAAAGGGTAACCATCAAATAACGTTAGCTGTTTTCATTGTTGCTGTATTTTGGAGAGTCATGTCTTGTGATGCAGGCCTCTGTGCACTGGAAACTGGACTAAAATCACCAAACTCCATTCACACTAGGAGGAATGGGAGTACATTTTCCAACTAAATGTTTAATCTACTTTAATACTGAGCATTTGAAACTTACAGAGTAAACTGTCTGAATTATTCAGAATCTCAAGAGATGTCAGGATGAGGAGTAATTGCCCAAAGCAAAGATTTGGTTGGGAACAATTCTTGACAGAAAGAGTGACTAGACAACAGAATAGACTCAAGAAGTTCTGGAGGTATCATTACTATTGAAGTTAAAGAATAGAGTAGATAAGTGTGACACTTTGTCTTTCAACCCAGGACAGTCACCATCTGCCCTGCAATTCTGGGTGCCTTAAATGTTATGTTGCTGTGGCTCACAGCCTTGATGCCAACAGCCATCATACAAGCATGCAGGTCATACCCTGGTTTCTACCACCCAATTACTTTTTGCAGTGATCCCAACACTCTTTCAGTCCAGTATTTTCCCAAAACCTTCTGCTGGGGTTCCTATTACTGTGAGGCCTTCAGCATGTGAGAGTTTAGCTACTGCTAAACTGTGACAACTTTGACACACCAGCTTGTCTGCCTTGTCAGCAAATTCTTCAGTATTCTGCCAATCCAAACCTTGCCTTGCAGCTAACAGTGAACCCCAACTCCCAAGTTCCCCAAAGATGTCTCCCTGCAGCGTCCAGCCCTCTCCAGGAGCACTCACAGAAGTCATTAAGTTCATTGCTCCTTTAAAAAGATAATACGCTGCAGCTCGTTAACTTGACTGGGGCTTGACTAACACTCTTATTTCAATCACAGAACTGAGCTGGGTTATAGTAAAAGTAAAACAACTTTATTAAACAAAGTTATAGGTTGAAGTGATATCAAATATAACGAATAAAAATAGAAATGGTTACAAACAAGCAAAAGTAAAAATATGCTTCTGAGACTACAACTTAATTTCAGCAAGTACAATCTTTGCCTAAGCAGGTTTCTCACATCTCCAATTCCCAGAGACTTCCACCCCCTTGTCTGAAGGATTCACTGTTCTGTGATTCCAAGAGCTGTGGCCCCTCGAAACCCCCAGGTGATGGATAATTATGGGGTTCTCTCACCTTTTGTTTTATAGTCCCAATAAACCTTTGAAATGTATACTTGGACAAGTAAGCCCAGTCCAACCATCTCTTTCCTACTGAGCTGCAGAAGCCATGCTGCCTTTCCAAAGTTCATTGACCCTGCTTCAAGAGTCAGGCTCCTGAAACACTGCAGTCTCTATCCTCTGATATTGTGAAGTATTTGTCTTTCCCCACTTGATCTCATGATGGCTTTGCTTACTTTGCATGTAAACGTGCTCTTCTTTGTCCTTGGTCACATATCACCTAATTTATATCAGAGACACATTCAAGCAGATGGAACCACATTCCTTTATCTGGGGTGGGGTACTTTATATCCCACCTGGCTCACATTTTATATGATTTTAGCATATGTTTTGTAATCTTGCCTATGTTACCTGTACATACAGCACACAAAAATATTAGTGATCAGTGGGTTATGAGTTTTCCAATGATATATTACATGCCATCTTTTGGGGATATATCATGACAACAGTGTGTTAGGTGTAGGCCTGAAAAGAGGTGCTGACAGAGTAGTGAACCACCAATGGGCCTTTATGTTACAATTTCCCCATCTTATTTAGTCCTGCAAAATATGGTGGATCAGACTAGATAACTCAGTAGGTATTTTCTGCCTCTGCATCTGTCTATAATTCTAGTTTTAACCTTGAATTTTCATGATTATGGTTTCCACACATTTGTCATCATTGCTTATAATGTTATTTGTGAGGTCAGGAAACCTTTTGTACAACCTTCTTTCATAATTGTCATTTACTCTTGAATATGTGCCGGAAATATTTTCAGTTGCTTTGCATTTCCTTTCAGACTTTTTTTTTCTTTGTGCATTCCTTTGCATCATCCTATTTTCCAGAGGTTGCATAATTGTCTTTGATACCTGGGTAAAATAATTCAACCTCAATTTTTTGTGATTATCTAAAATAATTTTTTTGTTCAGGAAAAGAAAATATTCAAAAGTAGGAATGCTTTGGAGGATGAAGTGTATACAATGAAGGACTATTCCTAAATTCCCTATTCCTATATTTGGCACCTGCAAATTACTATTTTTTTAGGAGTTGTTTAATGAACATATATGTTTAAATCTGAGATTAGCTGGAACCAAATCGCCAGACCCAAACTTCCAGAGCACTAGAGATTTGAAATTCAGAGGCAGATCTGAAATTTTGCCATTCATGCCCATCTCTTTATATTTCTGTTTAATTTAAATGGAAATTTGAAATTAAATATTTTGTGGTTTTCAGTCCATAGAGAAGATGAGTTCATTCAACCTTGCTTTACCTTTTCTCTTAGCTTACGATCTGAATTTTTATAATTTTTGCTGTTCTGTTTGTTACAGGACTTTCTTATCATATTGGGTATGTTCCAGAAGCTGACGATTTGTACAAGAGAGCCCCATTCCCTTGAGGGGGTCAAAAGTGTGCATGAAAATCTCTGAAAATTATCTTCTTCAGAGCCCAGAGAAAACTCCCATCGTGGCTTGTTGCTGTCTTAGTTTTTGTACAATGATTTTCAGACCATAGGACATATATTACCTTCTGTTATGCTATGTTTAGCTTCCTTAGTAATTCTTTTATAGTTATTCATTCTTGACTGAAGGGATTTTATTTTCTACTGAAGTATCAGTTTATAAGAGTTGCATTCAAATGTAGAACTACGTTTCCACAAGACACTTGGGACGGCTTCTGAAACTTTAGCTTTCTTTCCTTTTATATATGGCAAAATAAAAAATGACTTCTGTCGTTTTTCAAAAAAAAAAGAACAGGAGTACTTGTGGCAACTTAGAGACTAACAAATTTATTTGAGCATAAACTTTCGTGGGCTACAGCCCACTTCATCGGATGTTTTCAGAAGTTGTTATATAGATTGTGCAATTATCTCTGCCATGGTAAAGACCTGCTATTATCCTACACTGTGACTAAGTAAATGACTCCGATGATTCATTAAGAATAGGTCCATGCTCGTTAACATAAGTAAAGTACTTGAAATTTAAACAGAATCTTCATCCATAAAATGCTGCTGCAGCAGGTACTGAACTAGCTTCTGACACAGAGTGATGAGTGTTGCACAATGTGAGTGTAAGATAAGAAGCTGTAACAATAATATAAAAGGATCTTCAGAATAGCAATCCCATAACACCATGACAGTGCTTAAAAGCCTTGACAGTCCTAACTGAAGATAACTGGCAAAAACAAAACAAAAAAAAAACATGCTTGGTAGATATTTCTTAGCAAACATTTTTCTTTTATTTTACCACCGATTGAATAGATTGTTTTGGTCTCTTCCAGTATTATTTTTTCTTTTGGAAAAAGATTACTATTTTAAGATAGGGACAGGAAAACTCAAAAAAAGGAGATGCATAACTGTTACAGAACAATGCCTTTCAGTCTGTAGCAAGTATACCAAGCTTCACTTGCAGTCATCCTCCTGTTAGGGTTATTAGTACACCCTCTCTTTCCTGTCACTTTATTTCCTAGGTAACATTCCCTACCTTAGACATTAGCATATCTCAGCATGGTCTACTGAGGAGAAAAACCTTTTGGTTTCTCTTGGTCTGTTTTCTAAAACACTGGATAATGTGAGGGTGGTTGTTTCTCACTATCTTCCCCACACACCCACACGCTAAAAAAGTATTATGTCTATAATTAAAATTGCCTAGACTAGTGGATTTCATGGCATTTTGGAAAAAATAGCACTGCTGCAGATTTTACTGGCAAAACGTAGGACATGACCCAGGGGTGCTGGAACTAGGAGTGCTGAGGATGCGGCAGTGCTTGACGTGCTTTCCATCATATTCAGGGTTTACAGTTTTGTTCAATGGCTTTCAGCACCCCCATTATACAAATTGTTCCAACGCCACTGACATGGCCCATGGTTTGAACAACATAGGAGTGAATCTTAGTCCCACTCAATTTATTTTCCATGCATTCCATGTGACAGTATGGAGTTGTTTTTGAACATTGAAACTTTCCTCACATTGACATTGCCTAAAGAGGTCTTAATGTAGGTTAATGAAACCTAATAGTTATGTGGTCCTCAGCAATATGTTGGCTAGCACAAGACAAGATGGGCTCATTACTTTGGATGACCAAGATCTATATTACATCCCAAGGGCTTCTGAATAGCCTTCTATTTTATATGTTGGGATGCAGGACAACAAGCTAGAGATGATTCATACAGCGTTCTTGATAGATTACACACACAACTGACCTTAGAATCTAGTCAGAAACATTGATGCTGATAAATACACTGAAATATATGGATATGTATGATTTTTAAGTTATTTTAAAATTAGGTTTTCTCTACAGGATTCAGAATACCGGCTCAAGTGTTAATGACAATTATTGGAGTAAGAACTCTTAGCATTTTCCATTGCTCAGTACCCCTCCACTTTTATTATTCAAAAGCAGTTTAAGAACTATTAGAAATCAAGGCTCCAGTCCTGCAATTCACTATTCACAGGTGTACTGCTGCCCCCAGCAGTTCTCGACTGACATATGTTGAATTGAAGGATGAAGGTCCAGAGATATAGGATGGGTGTACAGTAATTACCAGATGTCTTTAATGAATGTCATCTAATGTCCCAACCCTTACTCCAGTATTTGTAGAGTGGAGAGCTATACAGATTTCTTTCTTCCTTATACAGAATTGACAGACAAATGATTTTTTTATTGCTTTTTGTAATGGTGCCTTTCAGTGAGCAAGGAGGTTTTTCTTTTTAAAAGTTTACTTCTATAGTGAGTATTTATTTTGAAAATCTTCATATTATATGTTTGTGGTCTGGTGAGCTGTAAGTATTTTTTTAATTTTGTTTATTTTAGCAAGGCTGTTCCTATGCAAGGTATTTCTTCAAGCAGGTACTGTGCAAATATGCGTGCATATTAGTAATGTCTAGACTAAAATTACTTATTGACTTATTCTTGAAACAGAACATCAAATTTTATCTTCCTTGTAAATTGGAACTTGGCAGTTTGGATCCTAACAACTGGATATTTACATCCCCCTGCAGTTTTAGTTCTGGGTCAGATCTGAAAAATGGAACAATATTTTGGTTTGAGGTAGCTGAAGTCTCATGAGAAGAGCTCTTCCCAAGTGTGATGGGCTACCATGCCCTGCCCCAAAAGGAGCAATGGAGGTGAGTCCTCCAAGCAGCCTAGATAGGCTGCATGAAGCTTAGCCAATCAGGGAGGAGTTGCAGGGAGCAACTAATCCAGGCCCAGCAGGCTCAGATAAAAGAAAACTGCTGGTCATAGTAGGGTCAGTTGCTGCTGGGAGCGCATGGGGGTAAAGACTATATCACTGGAAGGCTGAGAGAACTGTAAGCACCTTGGATAGAGCAGCTGCTGGCAGGGGCTGGGGGGATCAAGATGAAGCGACTGGCTGGCTGCTGTGTCTGAGCAGCTGAGGGCCCTGAGATGAGCAAAGAAAGTGCTGGGGCCATGAGGAAGCAGCCCAGGGAAATATAGCAGTATTGAGAGAAGTTATAGACACAACAGGAGGCTGCTTTTACAGGGTCCCTGGGTTGGAACAGTAGTGGTGGGCAGGCCTGTGTCCCCACCACTGGGGAAGTGGCTGGACAATAGGATCATGATATGCATTTCTGGAAGGGGAAACATAGATGGTGGCCTACCCAGAGGGCTGAGCTGCAGTTATGGAAGCTGAGGAAGCAGAAATTGAGTGATGGTGTGCAGAACACAGATGGGGGCGTCTGCCTTAAGCTAGTCCCCAGAGTGACCAGGAGAAGGAGCTAGTCTGGCAATAAGGGCTGCACTCCATGACACTGTTATTTTAAATTAGAATGGTAGAAATTTGAGACCCAACTGTGATACCTAGCCTTGTCTGGCCCCCAAACCTAGTACTCCTCTGCAACCAAATACTGCCCATCCCTGCTTTATATGGTGAAATACCCAGCTAACAAGCACCCACTTTCCAAATATGGAAATGTATGTGTGTTTCTGATTAGTGTGCAATTGTTCGTTTTTTTTTTAAAGGGACTTTCTCAAGTAGTAACAGTAACAGACAATTATTTCGCTGGCAATTTGCCAGAAGCTTATAGGCTATAACCCGTTTGCATGTACATCTACAAAACTTTGCATTACTAGGGTGTACATTTGTATTCCCCATTGGATGTAAATAAACCAGTAGTGAATTAGGAGTGATCACCTTTGTAAAGATAACTGGAAGAAGAAAAGGAAACTCTTTTAACATAACCTTCCAAGAGAATAGATTTACTGGACTGTGTTGTGTGAATTCTTGCCATATATTTTAGTGTTTCAGCAGCAATAAATACATTAAAATATAGTCCTTTTTCTCTTTATAATATTAAAAAAAATTCTCCTATTGGCATGACCACTTCTTCTGTCAGATCATTTTCTCTTTCACTTACTTTATTGTATCTTTCCCTTCTAGGAGATTCCCTCCAATCCAATCTTTTTTCCTTTACTCCCTGCCTCCTTACTCTTCACTCTTGTCTTTACAGTTCTCCCCACTTGTTTCCCTGCTTTCCATTCTTGATTCTCCTCTTGCCCTACTCTTCCTTTTTCCTTATGATGTGCTTTCCAACCTCCATTCTAACTCTGTCACTCTGCAGTCTCATCTTCCTTTTCTCTCCCAGCCTCCACTGTTACATTTGTTCAAATGCAGAGAGCAAACCCCTACTTCCAGTCTTACTTATGTTAGATTAAGAAAAAACAGCAAAACAAGGACGAGCAAATTTCTGCATGTGTCTGCCCTCTAACATACTCAGTCAGCCTCATGAGTTGGCAGCAGATTGTAAACTCCTCAGACAGGGCCAAAGTCCACTGCTTTTTGCCCTGCTCCCATCTAGGGCCATCTCCACTGCATGGTTCCACAGACTATTGGGACTTCAATGAAGCTCTGCAGCAGACAGCAGGAGTTCTATTCCCCACTGATCTGTGGCAAGATTTTAAATCCACAATCAGCAACATTCAAGTGAGATTTGATAATAGATTCCATTTTTCTCTTCCCCTCATATTTCTAACCATTGGTAACATAGGGAGGGAAAATCGCTTTTAAAAATATTATTCTTAATTAGACTGTCTCTTTAAATTCTGAAGATGTGCAGAATATTTTGGAATGTGAGATACAGTAGGGTACCAAAAGTATGATGTGATGTTGCTAAGCAACTTCCCCCTCTTGTTTTAAACAAATTACACAGAGCTGGCAACAGCTGCCAAAACTCTTGGCTCTTAACAATAACTCAGAGCTGAAAAGAACCTAGAACAAAGGTCTTCCAAAATGAGCTGCATTAAATAATGGACGCTCACAGTGCCAGTAAAAAGGACTCCCTATTTGTTAAAATAATTGATTAAAATAATAAATGTAGTTGTCTGTTAGAATTCTGTCTCTAAAAATATTTTCAGTGACAATTATTCAATATTCTTTGAAAGTAAAGATATAAAACCCTGTTTAATAAATTGCTGTTTTGAAATGATGCCATTTTTCCTTTTCTGCATGACAACAAATCTGTGGGAGTGAACAAGGTCCATACCAGATGTCTGGAAAAATGCTTTAGCTTATCCAAAAAAGATCTTTATTTTTTTTTCTTTTCAAGGGTGTGTTCTGTAAGCAACCTTTGCCCTGCTATTGATTGTGTCATCATTTTGGCATCTTACAAGGAGAGAGGTGTTCTTCTTTTTCAGTGTCAGATTCAATAAAAGTAGGTCTGGCTTTAGCATATTAAAAACCTTCAGAGGTTAGCATATGCTCTAAATTACCAAGTTGACTGGATTTTTCACAACCTTTTTCAAGTCTCTAGCTAGATGCCAGATAAAGATTTTTCTTTCTTCTGGGCCTTTATTAGTCATAGCTTTTGTGAGCAATAGTTGTAGAACTATAATTTAGCAATACCTGAGTGTTTCAGTGACATTTGCTGCCCTCTGGTAAGGGGCAAAGAGTTCTAGGTAATACACTGAAATTACATAAGTGAATCCACTTATGGCAGCTTGTCACATATTGTTTATTTCTTGCTGTGTTTCAGAATTAGTTGTAAAGTGATTAAGGTGCATGCCTGCTAGCGTGTCCCTGAGAGCTGGATCACAGAAAGGTGTTCAGTTTAGCGGAGAAACTACTATCAATGTTAAGACCCTCTCTGATTAGAGACTAAGGGTAAGAAAGTTCATTTATCAAAAAAACATACATGTGACTGTTTCACAGTTACTTGCTCAATTTCTATATTGCAGCATGAGTATAAATTACTTTTTAACACAGTGGTATCAAACAAGATATACAAGGGGGCATTTTGGTCATTATATATATGATAATTAGCCACAGTCTCTATTTTCTAACACATACATGCCCCCATACATATAAAAAAGCAAATAAGTGATAAGCCTATGTCAAGGTTTCTTTCCCCACTTTGAACTTTAGAGTACAAATGTGGGGACCTACATGAACACTTCTAAGCTTAATTCCTAGCTTAGATCTGGTAACGCTGCCACCAGCCAGAAATCAGTGTCTGGCACACTTTCTGTCCCCCCAAAACCTTCCCTGGTGAGTTCAGACCCAATCCCCTTGGATCTTAAAACAAAGAAAAATCAATCAGGCTCTTAAAAAATAAAGCTTTTAATTCAAGAAAAAGAAAGGTAAAAATTATCTCTGTAAAATCAGGATGGAAAATGCTTTACAGGGTACCTAGATTCATATAGCCCAGAGGAAACCCCCTCTAGCCTCAGGTTCAAAGTTACAGCAAACAGAGGTAAAAATTCTTCAGCAGAAAGGAACATTTACAGGTTGAGAAAACAAACATAAGACTAACACGCCTTGCCTGTGCTACTTTCAAGTTTGAAACATGAGAGCCTGATTCATAAAGATTTGGAGAACCTGGATTGATGTCTGGTCCCCCTCAGTCCCGAGAACGAACAACCCACAAAACAAAGAACACAAACAAAGAACTCCCTCCACCAAGATTTGAAAGTATCTTGTCCCCCTATTGGTCCTCTGGTCAGGTGTCAGCCAGGTTTACTGAGCTTCTTAACCCTTTACAGGTAAAAGAGACATTAACCCTTAACTATCTGTTTATGACACATGCCCCCATACACATAAAAAAGCAAATAAGTGATAAGCCTATAAATGTGTAAAACAGGGCTTTGTTGCCTAGAGCGCACACGCTAGTATATACACTCACATTTAAAGTTCAAGGATGAATGATCATATCTTGCAATTTTAAAAGATACAATTCTGAACTCATATGCTCTACTAATAAGATGAATGATCAAATAAATAGTGACCATACTTCATTAAATTCCACTGGATAATTTCTAAACAGCTTTCCAGAAAACTTTGAACACAGTATAAGATTATATCGGGATGATTTACTCATCTAAATACCAATAGATTTAATGGTAAGTTTGTGAGTAAATTATCTGTCATCTCACTGAAAATGCAGGGGCTATTAGATGTTAATGTATGTAATAAGATTTATGAGACACTAGATGAAATATCTGTAGCATGTATCAGTTCTCATACATGAATAATGTTGGTGCGCCTGGGCTTGCTACTGTAATAGTAGGAAGAATCTTGTGGTGTTTACTGTGAGGTACACTACTTAGACATGGTAGGAGGACTCAGTTGTAAATTAATAAATCCTCTTCATATCCATATAAGAAGAAATGGCCAAGGATAACATTGGGACACAGCTCCTCTCTCAACATGACATTTTAAGCCAGATCCATCCTAGAGGCTGCTCTATAAACATTAATAATGCCCAGAAGCAGCTGGATGTGATACATAGAGCAGCATATTACCACCATAACTGGCTCATTTTTTGTTCCCTTCCTCATACGGTTATCCCTGAAGAACATATTCCCTCAGCATGGTAGCTAGTCCTGCAAAAGGAAATGCAAGAAATCATGAACTGAACTGTTCCGCTCTGCAGAAATGTGTATATAAATGATAGCAGAGACCAGGAAACACTGAAAGAGCAATCTTGTAGATTTTCCTTCAGATAGTCCCCTCTGAAGGGCTACAGCAGAGAGATGAGGAAATTTTCTCAACCCTGCAGCTCCTAGGAATCAGCAGAGAAGAGACCTTACTCTTCAAACCTCTGATAGCTCATTTGTTGACTTCCTGGCAGCTCTTTCTTGGCTGTGGAAAATCCCCCTCTAGTATTAATTTAGGGATGGCCAGCAGCTGAAATACATTCTGACATGAACAGGGAGTGTGCTGCAGAGAGTGGCAGCTCCTCTTTGGACTCTTGGCCCTGCCCATTAAACCCTCATGGCAATCCAGTGAGTGTCTTCTTTGGGTGTGTCCAGACTGGGAGAATGATCTCCCCCCACAATCCCAAACAGGTCCATCTGCTTTCATTTTCTTGAGTAATGATAGTGACCAGGATGGAGGGTGGGAGTGCTAGATGGCTCTGATGACTGTCCTCTAGTGTTGTTACTCAGGGTTCTTTCAACCCAAAGCTCTTGGTAACTTACTCTGTGCAAGTAGGTGTCAGGAAATAAATCAGGGGAGACCCGGCCATCTGACCGATAGATAGATGGCACAAACAGGACAACACAAGAGTGCTTTCACTTAAAGCTAAACTTTACTTTGTCTCAAGCACTTACACACGCCCACAACAAGATTAGTAAAACACTCCCAACCCTTGATAATTACCAAAGCTGAGTGTGGCTCTCAAGTGACACAGCAGCAGGCTTCCGGTGGCCAAATCTTCCGTCTGCCGGTGGGGACCGCAAGATGTATCCAGAAAAAGAGTCCCCAAATGAGTCCAACTATCTCAAGCTTTCCCCTTATTTATACATTAGTAATAGAATGACATGTCCCTTAAAGAAACCTTGTTAAGTAAGCAGTTTCAATGATCAAGGAAGAGGTTCCTTCAGATTATTGATTAACCAGGTTTGGGTTTTTCCAGAGTCTGCAGCCTTGAGACCCCAATAGACATTCCTGAGGGTACATCCTGCTCTTTTAAAATGCATGTATCAGCAACTTCAACACAATTCTTATCAGGAAGGACACGGGGTCAAGTTGTCCTTTCTGAGGCACCCAAAACCCCCCTCCCCTCCTGCCTTGGTCAAGCTCTGATTGCTGAATGGCCAATTTACAGCTTGCTGACTAGGCCGCCTTTAACAATAAGCCATAGTGGTTTCAAGCACTTTACCGGTTTGCCAAAGTCTCCCCATACAGTGTGTCTATTGAAGAAATAATTGATTAACTGTAGTTGATGCAAGTGCAGACTAGTAACATAGATAGTTCACCCAATTGTATACTCAAAGTCCTAGGTCTGTGACACTGAACACAAACTAACCACTGCATTACTGTGGTCACCTTCAGAACAGAGAGATGGACTTTGGACCAACTATCAAAAGATATTTAGGTGCCTAAAGTTACAGTTAGTTCTTTTGAAAATCCCAGTAGGCATCTAGGTACCTAACTCCCCTGGATTCCCATGGCCTTGGTGATTCATTTGCAAAAAATCTAATGCTGGTAGAATCATCTGGCATGCACATATTCTAACTAGACCAACGAGGGACTCAGTTGAGACCATACAGCAGTCCTGAGCGATTAAAAAGTTCTTCACTTTAACTAGGTTGGGGGGAAGCCTCTGAAGTCACATGTGGGGCAGACCAAGAACAGCAGCAGGTCAAAAATATCTGCAGCTGTAACAGTCTTTGCTCCTGGCACTGATCTCACATATACTGATTTTATACTAGGATATAACTGGTTTACAAGTGGAGTTGCTCCTGATTTACACAGGTATAACTGAGAGCAAACTCAAGCTCTTTATTTCTAGTGTCTTAACTCAAGCAGATTGTCACTGCCTCTTGGTGTGGTCTCCCAGCTTCTCCTAACTAGCCCTCCTCTGTTTGTTTTCAGTCAGCTCATGCTCATGGACCCTCGCCTTAAGTTGAGTCTCTCAGCCCTTCAATTCCAGGATTCACAGTCTCCTTCTACCTCCTAGCTGCTTTCTCAGAAGCAGCCTGGTGTGAGGCTATCTTACACCTTTCTTTCCCTTTTATAGCAGATCTTGTTTTCTCTGCTGGTCACAGTTGTGAATGTCCATCTCCATGATAGGCTGGTCTGGCAGCTGTGTGGGGTTGTGAGGGAGCTGCTTGCCTGTAAGTAGAAAAGATTCTTCCCTTCTGTCTTTGCTTAGTATGGGGTTTGTAAAGTCCATTACTCAGCCAAGTAGACATACACATCTTCTGTCTGCTCACAGGAAGTGCTGCTTCTGGGCAACAGGGCGGGAAGGCAACTGAAATATAGCCTCTTCATTTAGCAGAGGAGGACAGAGGTGTACGCCTCAGAGCTTCAGCTCGGTGCTGGTATGTTTCATTATGGTGGACTGCCAATAAGTTCTCAGTTGAGCGCTGGAATAATTCTGGGCCAGATATCAGTCTGGCTTTGAAGTGCCAGAATTTCACAAGGAAAATGAATGGATATGAATCATGCTCCTCCAGATCTTAGCCTTTCTAAAAATCAGCCTTCCAAAAACAAACTGTTAATGTCTCTGGAATATCTTTCTTGGAATGAGGCATTATAAACATCTAGGAGTATATTAGTTACCCTTTCTGCCATATGTTTATACAATTTTGGTCCTTATGTGTCCCAGAAGTTTTTCAGAGTAACTTGACTCATGATTTGAATGATTTTAGAAGCTTAGAGGAAACTTGTATTCTAATTTATTCTAGAATGCAAGATAATTAATCATGTTTAAAAAAAAAGGTGTAATATGTCTTAAATAGTTTGTGTGTTTTTAACTTTTTAAGTATTATTTTCTTGCATTGTCCGTTTCCTTTTGGATTCCTGATATGGTTAATCCAAATGGTTCAGTTTGTTTACAAGATCCAGCATCTGAGATACGTACAGTGGTCACATATTTTGCATTAATGACAGTTTGAGGGTGACGTTACATGTAAAACCTGAATAGTTTGCAATTCATAACATTTTATAACCCTTTCTATAAAGGTGACTTTGTTCCTACAAAATCCTGGCTTTCATTTCCTCTTCAAATGAGTTTGCTGTAATTTGTACTTTGGCCAATGAGTAATTTACTTATTTTTTAATTTAGCAGCTGAAAAGAGAGGCTGAAAAGCCTCTTAAAAGGGCTTTATCAGTCTTCCAAAAGAGCGGCCTTCCTTGCTTCATGTTAATAGAAAGAAATAATTCACATTGAGTATTAAATATTTAGCAGATATTATATTGAAAAGATAAATATTAAGATGATGACAAATTGTATTTGATCATTTCCTTTCCAGTTGTCCAGTGGGTAAAAAGTAGTTACAAGACAAGCTAATTTTAATTATGACATCACCATTTTATAGTATTAATAAGCTAGATCATCTCCTATGTTTAATTTAAATAGAGAGTCAAGACCCATAATTTGTACCCAGATCAAGATATTAATCCCCTCTCCCCTGAAATGTGAGGGCCATTCATATCTAGAACTGTGCTAGTTTCAAAATGCAGATCTCAATCTTAGTTTGAATTCTGACTCAATCCCTCATAGAATATCAGGGTTGGAAGAGACCCCAGGAGGTCATCTAGACCAACCCCAACTAAATCATCCCAGCCAGGGCTTTGTCAAGCCTGACCTGAAAAACCTCTAAGGAAGGAGATTCTACCACGTCCCTAGGTAGCCCATTCCGGTGCTTCCAGTCTTTAAGGTAGATGGTTTTTAACCTTTTCTGTGCAACTATGGGTACTAGAAACATAATTTTTTTTATTGAAAGCTGAGATTCTCATGTTATCGCAGGATTCCAGCAGCGGGGTGGGGGTAAGCAAAACACCAAATAACTGAAATGTGGTAACATTAGGAGAGTTGGCAATATTGTTCATATAAAATTGTTGATGTGTGAAAATGCACACAACCTAACTTGAAATGTCTAGGGAATACTAAGTGTCTGAGGATAAATCTAGATACATATAGTATTTTTTTAATTTAACATTAAAAAAACTGCTTGTCATTTTACTGTGTAAGTAGAGTTTCAAAGCCCTTCTGCTGAAGGGCATGGAAAACAGCAGACTTGATTAAAGTTCAGGTTCAGCATGGGCTTGGTGGTTATTATGTTCTCAAGACCTAGTGTATTTATTCCATCAATTGAAAGTTTAATGTGTTCCTTCACACATATGGTAAAATAATTTTCTCTGTTACTAAAGAATGGAGTAGCCTCAGCTTAAACAGAAAGATTCTTGGGTCATAAAAATAAGCTAAAAATGAAAACACCAGACTTTATTATCAACTGTATTGGCATATTCATTAATCACAAACAACTGGGCTCTAAACCTACTGTACACTAGAAAACTGGCTCAGAAAAAAGGCTCTCTTTCTGGGGCCTTTTCAGAAGAGGAACTTTCCTGACTAACACATCTGTAACTGATTCTGATTAATTCTCTAGACAGCTTTTGTCAGAGAACCTTCTGCCTCACCATTTTTGCTCCATTATATTTATAACATTATCTAAAATGTCTAATTCTGCACTTATTTCCTAAGATGAATCTATCCTTCATTTCAAAAAGTGTTATTACAAGTGATTACTTGACACAGACAGGAATTGCTAAGAATATTACAATTTGAAAGTGAATTTAGTCCCTCATGCTGACAGTTCTGGAGCATTAAATCCTCCATTTGTCTACATGCCAGTGACAAAATGGACTGTAGGCCCATAGACCCATCCTTCCTTTTGAGCCAACAAGAACTAATTCAGCACATGAGAAGGGCATTTTCAGGGTGGTGTATAGGCCAGGCCTACTCTATGCTCCTTGAGGCTCTTTACGGTACAATAACTTCAGAAGCAGTTCACGTGACTGGTTTGTCTCGCACCTACAGCTAGCACGGCATTCATAGTACAGAGAGACTTCAGCTAGATAGAAGCAACTGGTCTGGCTTTTGAACTCCATGCAGTTTGGGGATATTTGTGTCTGGATTTTAGTTCAGCCGAAGACTTAGCCACCAAATTCAGATCAATATTTAGTTTCTGGACACTTCCCTCATCCACACATCAAGTGATGTAGTATGTGGTGTTCTTATGGGAAGGGGAGGTTTAAAATCTGAAATTATAAATATAGAAGAGCTTGGTGGACATTTGTCCACAGCTCAAAACCCCGGAGTACTCTACATATGGTGTTTCTGGTCAGGAGTGAAGGGCATTATCAGAGCGGTATAGGAACACTTGTATAGTTTGCTTCCACTCCATAAGAGGCAGCATGGTCTACTGGATTGGGCACAGATGGGAATCAGATGATCTGGGACCTACACCTGTTTTAGTAATTACTCATTGTGATTTTGTGCTTATTTACTTTCTCTGTACCTCACTTTCTCTTTCTGTATTAATTTTATTCCTGGCTCAAGATAGTCTCTTAGGGTACGTCCATACTACCCGCTCGGGTCGGCGGGTAGCGATCGACTTCTTGGAGTTCGATATATCGCGTCTCATCTAGACGCGATATATCGAACTCCGAACGCGCTCCCATCGACTCCGGAACTCCACCACCGCGAACGGCGGTGGCAGAGTCGACGGGGGAGCCGCGGACTTCGATCCCGCGCCGTCAGGACGGGTAAGTAGTTCGAACTAAGGTAGTTCGAGTTCAGCTACGCTATTCGCGTAGCTGAACTTGCGTACCTTAATTCGAAACCCCCCCCCCAGTGTAGACCAGGCCTTACTTTCATGAGCGCTAATACTTATAGAAATTTAAACTTAAAGCCAGTCTTATAAACTTATATATAGTTTTCAAATCAGCAAAAGCACACTTGTGATAAGTGATGTGCATTGTCAGCTGTATTTCCTCTTGTGATGCTTTTAACAGGATTTTTTTTCTTTTCTTTTTTTGGGGGGAGGAGTGGGGGAGAGCACAATCCATTATTCCCAATGAAAAGATTATGTGCTGGGTTTAAAGTTAAAATTGTTTACATCACTGTTGCAGTTATTCAGTTGAGCATTCAAATTCCCTTTATCTTCTAGATTAAATTCAGACAATTAAAATGGCAATGGTTAGTGCTGCTATAATTGATTCTTAGAATTTCTGTCATTATCCACTATTTTCACCGCATGAAAATTCTCTCCTGGTGAGAACTTTGTGTAGAGAGCCTTACTTAGGCAGCAAACTTTTAGTTTACAGGTTTTTTTTTAAAACATATGGGTGTTTAAGTGAGTACTGCCAACTTTCTTGAAGGAAACTGCTTAGGTGCCTGACTACAAGAGAAGATTCATGGCTGTGAATCCTAAGTGGAGATAGGCACGTCTGTCCACTCAAGACTTAGACCATACCATTCACCTCAGCATTTCTTATGGGCTAACTCAGGCAGCTCCTGCTAAGCACACTGACTTTTATGGAACCCATTCTGAAGTGCCTTTCTCTCCCCATGCATTGCAGAGAGCGCCTACGTGCCTAACTCGGGGATCCGAATTCTATTGGGTGACAAAGCACCTAAAAGTTAGGTACCACAATGCTGAGTTTCAGAGTAGCAGCCGTGTTAGTCTGTATCCGCAAAAAGAACAGGAGTACTTGTGGCATCTTAGAGACTAACAAATTTATTTCAGCATAAGCTTTTGTGGGCTACAGCTCATTTCTTCGGATGCATAGAATGGAACACACAGACAGAAGATATTTATATATACAGAGAACATGAGAAGATGGAAGTACGCATACCAACTGGAAGAGTCCAATCAATTGAGATGAGCTATCATCAGCAGGAGAAAAAAAACCTTTGAAGTGATAATCGAGATGACCCATAGAAGGTGTGAGGAGAACTTAACATGGAGAAATAGATTCAATTAGTGTAATGACCCAGCCATTCCCAGTCTCTGTTTAAACCTAAGTTAATTGTATCTAATTTGCATATTAATTCGAGTTCAGCAGTCTCTCTTTGGAGTCTGTTTTTGAAGGTTTTTTTGTTGCAAAATTGCCACCTTCAAGTCTGTCACTGAGTGGTTAGAGAGGTTGAAGTGTTCTCCCACTGGTTTTTGAGTGTTGCAATGCCTAAATCCCTTTGTGGACTGAGGCTATAGTTTTCATCTTTAATTATGTCTAATCCAATAGTACCCATCTATCTATTCTGGTGCAATACAAAGGTTTATAATAATCTGATAGTAACATGGAAATTAATTATGCCTACTGAGCTAGAAATCCTGGCATTTGGTACATTCATTATAGACACTGAGTATATTGAAAAATATTTCCATATTGAATTTAGACTGGTGACCTAAGATGAAATCAAAGAATAATGGGTATTCTAACTGTTCAAGTGCTCTTTTGAGCTACAATCTCACATTTTGATACTTATACGTTGGGGATTGCTGATTACAGAGAAATGTAAATTTTCTCAGACCATCTAAAATTAATAAGAAGTATATTAATTTCATAACAAGATCTGTGTAAAGGGAATGTTCAGACTGTAAAGTGGGGCACTCAGAAATCAGAAAAGAAAAATAAGGTTGCCAATTCCACCTTGATTAGATAGTTTTTAATTACATGATTACATACTCAGTATTGCCAACTTTGAGTTTAAAAAATTGTTAGATTTGGCTTAACCATCATGAGTTTTTAAAACATAACAAGTAGTTAATTTTGGTCTAATGCCTGACTTTAATATTTAGGGAGAAGCACCCACCTCAAATCTGTATGTGACTGTTAATGATACAAAATTCACTCTTCAATGCATACACAAATACAAGCCTCCTCCCTAACTGCTTGGAGTGGGACTCCCTCCATGTCCTCTCTCAACTTCTGAGCTAAGGAAACTAGTATTCCATCCCTCTCCATCCCATTCTGTATCGCAATCCTCTCCTGCCACTTTCTCCATTCACCTAGCATGTCCCCCTGAGTCTCCTGTCTGCTTCTCTCCTGTCCAGCCCTGCACATTTTCCCTTCCTTTTTCTCAAGTCTTCTCTGTACTGTCAAACTGCCAATTGCTGAGAATGGATGCAGCCAAACTGGTGCACACTGCAACTTCTCTGAAAGCATAGAAAAGGACAAACTATGCCCAAAAATAAGGTTAAAAACTTCCTGTGTAAACAAGAATTGTTTTCCTGCACTACACAATCTCCCTGCCTGGCCCACAATATTCCTCTGTCCCGTCACCCTTTTTGCCCTCTCTATCTCATCACATTCTTTTTTGCATTCTCCCCACATTCAATTTCCGTGCCTCACCCAATGTTCCTTTGTCCATATTTTCTCTCTCTCTGCTGCATCTAGGATTTCCTTGCCCCCACTGCATTTTTTTTGTCTCCATACTCTCATCTTCTGGCCCATCTGCGGCCCACATGAGGTGACCAAAGGGCCATGCTCTTCCCTGAGGGCAGCCTGCTTCAGATCTATTGGAAACAGTGAGAGATGGCCACTGCAGGTGTTAGACAGCACAGTCTGAATAGGGTCAGTTTATTTTTTGTCAGCAGTGCTTTATCTGTTATGATTTGCTGTGTGCATGTTTCCATGACAACTGAGGGAAGAAATAAAATCGTAACCAAAATTCAATGGAAGCAAATGTCAGAACATACAAGACAAAACAACCTGTTTGACTTCATACTGTGCTGATAAATGTGAGTTTGGGAAAGAGCTCAGGATCACAGAATTTTTTCCCAGCACTTCTAGGCCTCGTTCATACAGTTTATTCTCTTATGAATATCCTCTTACCTGATTAGAGAGACAAGGTGGGTGAGGTAATATATTTTTTTTTACTGGGCCAACTTCTGTTGGTGAGAGAGACAAGCATTCAAGCTACCCAGAGCTCTTCTTCAAGTCATGGTAACTGTAACCAGTAAAGAAATGTTTTATAGAGTATTCATTTTCCACATAAATCTCAATTACATTTATTTAAATTATTTACATTGTTTGCTTGTTTTTATTTGGGGTACAATTAGCCTTCTAATTCCCTCCCCATGTTTATTTCCAAAAGGCTTTGTGTCTCAGCTGTAAGGATGAGAAATATAGTACAATCTTCTGTATAGAGATGTAGCATCCAAGAAGAGAGTGATAAAGCATTATGCACATTTGCCTAGGACAATTATTTTTTGTTAAAGTCCAAATTTCTTGTATAATCAAGGTCCAAACTCCAGAGAAAATAATAATAATAATAAAAAAATAATGATAATAAGTAAAGATTTCGGAGTCCGTTCAAAAGCGTCTGGTGGTCTGGATTTGTCCTGCAGTCTGCTTATTGACTAACCCTGACCTAGTATTATCCTACACAGCTCAAAAAACATTAGACTGGCCATGGATGGAGGTGAGGTGACCAATATATTTATTAACTCATTCTTTGGAGAAAGAACTGAATGTCACATCTCCTGTTACCCTAAATAAACTGATATCAAATCCCACAACTCTCTATTTCTAGGCCCAGTGGATACTTTTTGTTTTATTGAATCACAAGCTATCAATGCAAACTTGTGCTTGAAACATTCCATTTTGAATAGGTGCAGATAGAACATGGAAAATGAAAAATGCACTGGCACTGATCTTCCTTTGCAATATGCACAGGACTTGAGTCACAAACACTGCCTATTCCCACTCCCTGGCTCAAAGCCACAAGAAAATTGCCTACACTTCTGTGCAACAGGATAAGAAATTATTCTGGTGGGAACTAGACAGGCTCTGATATATAGTACATCCACACAACACTTTTAGTTCTTGTTATGTCTACTATAGCAAATTTTCTTAAGAGCCCATTGAAATAGAAGGAGGGAGTGCCTGCCCCGGTACTATTCGGTCCTGTCATTTGCTTTCTCTGCATTCAACTTTGGCAGCATGCCATGTTTTAGATTTTTTTTAATGGAATGTTTTCCAGTTATAGAGAGAGAAATAGCAGCTAAGGAAGTAACAGCACCATCATATTTCATACCATTAAATTTTGGTTAATCAGTACCTAGCGTTGGTGATTTTTTTTTCTTTTTTTATTCATCATGTTTTAATTTGGGATTTATTTTGGTTCCTGATGCTGGCTTCCAATTAGTAACTTGAAAGAATGGGATGCAGAGAGTGTACTCAGAGACACAATTACAGAGTGAAGCTTTTATTACCATTTGATGCTGTAGTGATATTATATTCCTGTTATATTATATTATATTCTGAAATGTCCAGAAAATAAACATAGTGTGCAGATACGTTGGTGTATGTATTTTGCTTGAGAGTCAAGAAATTGTAACCCTAAGTAGAGGCCAATTGGTAGCTCATGTTTTCATGGGATTAAAGGCCACATTAGCCAGAAGGACAAAACTGGTGGTGGGTTGTGGGGAGCAAGGAGTATTGCAGGGAGGAAAGGTTTGTGGAATGCTCCAGATGAATCAGACAATAGCATTACAGGTATTAGAGAAATCCAGACAAGATCAGAAGGCTATAGGGTTCTGATCATGATGATGTTGATTATGGAATGTCAGACTCATTCAGTTAGAAAGAAAGAATATAAATGGATGAAGATTGTAAGTCTCATACATATTTTTCTCTTGCTTTCCAGTCTCCTCATATAACAAGGCCAAACCTACAGTCTGCCATTATGTGAAACTGACACAAGATATAGATTCACTATTTCCTCTTTACGTGCAAAATACTTAGTTCTTCCTTGGCCACAGGAATGTATTGAATTCTAGTGGGGAGGAGGGAGAGGTAACAGTATTATTGAAAACCAAGCTGTTGTTATGGCAACTAAAAATCTAGTTGCTATGGCAACTGGAATTTGACAGCTCAGTAAAGATCTTCTTTTTCTAATCCTCTTGAAAAATTGATCAAAACAAACATTTTAATTTTCCTGTAGCTAATCATCTGTAATAGTCATGGTTATTGCTTTATCTAATGTTTTTCAACTGTTCACTTACAAATTACTTAATCAAGAAGACACATGAGGACATGCTTTAGTGGACCATTAATACATACCTCAGATATATTGTCGGGTTACAAGGTAAAGGCTGAGGGACTACAGCAATCAGATAATGATTTAATGGCTACATAAACTATGGGTTTTTTAATGTTTTTTTGCTGTTATGTGTTCACAAATCACACATTTCATAAGTATAAATACATGTTAAATATTCCAACATTTTACCTTTTCATTCAGCATCCTCCAGCTTCCACATTTGGCCTTATTTTTTGTCAGTTCTCCAGACTACATCAAGCCTCTTTTCTGGCATTTTTAGTCCATTAAGCTCTGTTCTCCCACTTTGGGTCTGGTCTTCCTTAAATCTGTTTTATTCCAGTTCTTTAATTTATCTCATATGGCAACATATAATTGGCATTTCTAGGCCACTTCTTTATTTTCCTTTGTCCTGAGCCATGTATATAGTAAATCAAAACAATGTAAGTTGAAGAAACTCTCTCTCAATGCAAAATGATGATGACAAATGGCTCCACACCTTAGTTCCCACAGTGTCTAATTTTTTCCATTTCTTAAAAAATAACAAAAGCTAATTAAAATAGTGCAATTTTTACTTTTTGTTCAGTGTTTTGCTTCAACCTGAAGCTGGGGCACACTTGGTGGGTCCACATAGATTCAATTTTATTGTCGTCAATAACCAATGACATAACCCCTTTTCATATCTGTACTGGCTGTTGGCTGGGGCACTTGGTCTCTAGAAGTCCATGGGCTAGTCAAGAAGATAATTCTGGTGGGTTCAAAAGGGATAGCAGGGCCAAATGAAGTCCTCTTCCACTCTACTCCTTTGACTAACTGGATTACTCTGGAGGGCTCAGTCTTTTTGGCATAAAGACTGGAGAGTGTTCTAAATACATTTATATGTTACAAGAGGCCAGACTTTGGGATCTGAGATGAATATGGTCTGGTGACTGGAGACCTGAGATCATGAGCTCAGTAGGATCCGGATGGGTACTTTGTATTGTTTTTCTATGACCAGGCTGGTACCAACATGGTTGGAAGAATTATCTGTCCTAGGCAGTTAGATAAATTACAGTTTTGATTTATTACGCTGAACAAGTCTTCAGCGATTGGTAGGATTATTATTATTATTATTTATGCTCAGAAAGCTACACATAAGACTGTGAATTTGGAGACTCATCTTCTCTTCCCAGTTCTTCACCAGATTGCCTGTACAACTTTGGGAAAACCATCTTCTCCTTGATTTACTTTCATCATCTGTAAATTGGGAATAATACATGTAGTGCCTCAGAGGGTGTTAAGGCTAAATCCCTGCATGTTTATAAATCACTTGAGTAAAAATTCTCTATTAGGGACCACAAATGAAATGCAAGCATTTGTTCTCTAATGTTTGTTTATTAGATACACTAGGATGGGATTTGCAAAACTGCTCAGCATTGGCCTTATGCTACTCCTGTTGAAGTAAATGGGATTTTTTACTATTGACATCACTGGAAGCAGATCTAGTCAAATGTTGAGCTCTTGAGAAATTCCCACTCTGCCCAGATAAGTGCTCTTAATGAAGACTGTTTCATTGCTAGAATGTTGTTCCATGACCAATTTGAGCATGATAAAAATGACCAATAGATACCAAAATGTTGTGATGCTGCATCCACACACAGTAAGTGCTGGCTTTAGGGCTGCAGCAAAATGGAAAATACAAATGAAACTCTTTAATTAGCTCTTATTACTTTTCTAAAAATGAAAATGTTATAGGAATTTAAGCTATGTTGTAGCACTTAATATTTTGTCATTGAGTGGGAGTTTCTTCAGCTTGTACTGGTTTGACTTAATGTGCATTAAAGTGATTGTACACATAATTATCTTTGAACATAATACATACACTGTAGATTGCTTGCTTGGTGACTAAGCAATTCCATACTTGCTGCCTTCCACAAGAGTCCTCAGTATATTCTTTACCTTTCTTTACCTGCATAATGGATTATATTGGCAAGAATTAGAGAGGTAATACAATGATTACAACTAGAACACTTGCTGAAAGATCAGGTGGTAATACTTTATATTAAGGTAACATCCATAATTACAATGCACCAAATCCTGAAGGCCTTATTAAAAACTGAGAAAGGATTTCAGGATTTGGCCTTTTGTTAGTAAGTAATAATTAATGCATGAAAATTGCTGCATATAACACACTTTTAATTGTATGTATTCCAAACTTTTAAGTGCTTTCTAATAGGTTGGTATGGTACCTGGTAAATAAACTTTAAAAAGTGGTTGCATGTTTATTATATGTGTTATAGCTAGATCAGTGTGGAAGGACACTGAAGCTAAACTCCTTCAGATTTCGTGGAAGGGGGTCAGAATTGAATCATGTCCATAATCCTTTCTTATGGTTTCGTTCTCTGTTGGCTCCAAAAACAGAAGAGGCCTGTTTTTCAGTTCCAGTTTGGAAATGGCCAAAGTCTCACACAAACAGTTATTTTGGAAAGATTTTAAATAGATGGATGCAAACTTAGAAAGTATAAGAGGGGTGACATCCCAGTCCTGTTGAAGTCAATGATTGTTATGTCACTAAACTAAATGGGGCCAGAATTTCACCCAAGGCTACTTGCAAGCTTGAACTGTAAAAACATTCACCACTTCTTATTAGAAGTGCAAAGTATTATTGTATTAGCATTAATTGGATCTTCTATAACAGAGCCTTATGCTGTCATGGAATCCCACTGAAAACAGCAGATCCCATGGATTTTAGGACCATACTATTATTGGTACTAGTAGTATTTTATTAGTCATTAGTGGTATTTTTATTAGTCATCTATTAACTTCATACTCTGTTTTGCTAAAGCTAAAGTTTTAAATGAGTTGCAAACTTACCATTTTCCTATTAGTAATTATGGAAATAAGCACCATTTTTTGGGTATACATAATAAATAAATAATGTCCCTAATGACAAAGCATGTTGAAATGTGTTTAACATTCTCTTTTTGAAACAAATTTTACAGGCTTATTTCAATCAAAAGACCCAAGTCTCAAATACTATAGTTTAGTATGCTTTTTTAAAATACATTTAAATACATTTTCTGTGCCACAATTTGTATAACAGTTTAGCATTTCTTACTGAATTGAACAGTACACTTTATCTAAGGGTTTAATGTTCCATGTTCTGATTGTTGCACACAAAATAAAATGTTGATTATCTGAAGAGAAGATTAAATGGCTTTGTCTGTTTTGGGCACCACTGTGGATGCCATGGTAACAGAATACAGTAAAGGAATCTATGACCATGCACAACTTAACCTTCTCCTATCTCTGCATTTTCCAGCTTTTTATTTATATAGTACATTTTAAAAGAATACCACACTGAAAATTTCCTGTATGGATCAGTGATCCAATCTGGTAAATCTCATCTTCTGAGCACTTAAAAGTAGTTGCTCCTACAATGTAAGACACCAGGGCTTCATAAATCCTCTGCTACTGTTGCATTTATGGCCAGATTGAACAAATTATCTATGTCTCCGTATTTGGGGCAGTGCAGAGCTGAAGAAGGAATTATTCCTTCTAGGACCCTATATGCAGAGATAATGGTTAAATACCCCTGGTCTTTTGGTGTGATTTTTGCCCTTGGGGTTCATGATGAGAGCAGTTCTTGTGTTTTCCCATGTGCAGGTTCTGGCTCTTTTGTTGGAGTGTTAGAAAAGATGGCTTTTTTATGCTCACCTACCTCAGGACCCAGAAAAAAGTATCTAATGGATTTAAAGGGCCAGACCCTCAACTATTGTAAATCTGTAACTCAATTGGAATCAATGGAGTTTTACAAATTTACTCCAACTGCAGATCTTGCCCCAAATGTCTCTAAACATTATATTCATGAAAACCCCCAGGGTATATGAGAATCTCCCTTTTTGCATTCTCACAAGATATATGACTTTATCATTGGGAGGGAAAACAGTTGCCTGTGAAGGGACAGTATCAGGGCCTGATGGAGGTTCTCAGTGTTAAATCCAAATGTCTGGTTGTTTATCAAAACTAATATTCCAAAACTTCTGAGATTTCCTCATAGGAAGCAATTTTTAAACCTGATGTCTGAAAAGGTTGTGCTAATTGTTAACACAATATATTGGTTACAGCTGTGAAAGTTGTATGATCTCTTTGTTCTACCCAGACACAGCTGGCTTATTTCTTGACTACAGCTGATCAAAACAGGTCACGATTTTTTATGAAAAACTTCACACATTTCTAATTCATTTTTATTCCACATGTTTTGAAAAGGAATGATTTTTTTTCATTTATTTGAATTTTTTGTTTTTTATTGAAAATGTAAATTGTGGAAAAATTGAGTGTTTGAGTATTTTCCTCTTCTTTCTTACCTTTTCTCTCCCTTTTTTCTGTATTTGTCTTTCCCGTCTTTCCTTTTTTTCCCAGTGGCAAACAAAGGCAGGAGGAAGGGAAAAAATATTGAAAACTTTGAAAACATGGATGATTTAAAGATAACTTTAAAAAAAGGGGAGGAGCAATTTTCAACACACTTTTTTATTACTAGCACCAATACTGATTTGGGGAACCTTAACACGGGTAGTGGGGATAATCAAAAATTCTGGCCTCACTGAAATTAATCACAAAATTCCCATTGACTTCAATGAGCTTGGGATTTAATCCAAGGTTGATATTTAGGGCCTAATTCTCTTTTCATTTGCACTATTGCAAACCCACTGACTTCAAGAGTTCCAGCTAGTGTAGTGGAATTTGCTCCTTAAACTTATTGCAGATGTAACCTATAGAAGTAAAACAAATTTTGAACTCCTAGTCTAAGTGTATCTATGTAAGGCTGGCACATTAATTCATTGCATTGCAATAACCTAGCCCACCAATTATTTTCTTTTAAAAAAGACAAAGAATTATTTAGTTTCATAGCTATAGATTTTTAATGTCTTAGAAATTTATTTTCCTATGCCCCTCCTAAAAGATCCTGACCCCAAACTGCATATACTAAGCAATATAGTAACATTTGAATGTAAATGCTTCTGGATTTTTATTACTTTAGGCAGATTATAATGGAAAATGTTTTCTTTGCATTCTGTGTCTAGCAGTGGCAAAGGGTAGTACACATAATACGGACCTGGGAAAGAATGTGAGCTTCATGATTAGTGCTAAAATGAAAATCCAAATGGTTTTAATGTTGGTAATAGTATGAAAAGCTTTCCAATAGATGCTGGTGCTTGGAATAAATGGCTTTATAAACAAATATACAAATCATCTCTGGAAAAAGGTTGCTGGGACACTTCTTGGAAATAATTGCTGTGGAGCTTTTTTTTTTTTTAACAACTTAAATGTTCCTAAGAACATTTTTTGTGTATGGCGGAATCTTGGAAATTTGTTGAAGATTTGTGGGAAAGTAGGTCTGGTACCATCACTAGTATAACGAGAAACTAGTAGGTTCCTCAGTTGCAGGACCCAGACTGAGACTAAGGTTATGATTAGTTCCAAATGAATCAAAATTACCATAATAGAAGAAAGTAATGATGGCATGCAAAACGGTGTGCAACTATTTCCTATGAAACAAAACCAAAACTAAAAAAATGATATTATAATAAATTTCTGGCTGTATCTTTCATTACGCTCCATTGTTTAGGGGTTGGTGGTGCAACTCGTAGGCATGTTGAGGAATATTTTACTCAGTGTGCAGTTTATACTAATACTATCCTGTCCATTTAGTTAATTTTCCTGTTTGTGCTTTTGCAATTGTCTTTCCAAGGTTAACCTACACTTCTCTTTTTTAAAATTCCATGCACTTTTTGTTTTATTTAGTTATTTGTTCCCTCTTTTTAAATCCTGTATTTTTAATTCTCTCATCCTCTGTCAGTTTGTTTATATATTGTTTATTTTATTTCATTCCCTTACTTCTAGTTTTCAGTTTTTCACTTAATTTTGTTTTTTGTCTCCTATTCCCTACGTTCCCCTGCTTTACTGAGAGAAAAGCACATATCTGATAACCACTTATTTTTTACTGGAGAAGCAGACACAGATCACTGTTCAAGTCTGTGTATGACATAGCATGTTGGGTAGTGTGCATAGAGATTGACAATAAAAAACCATAGTTTATTAGATTCAGAAAATATTTTAGTTTTACTAAGATATGTTCTTGTATTGTAAAAGTGGGGATAATTTCACTAGACTTTGTTGTTCATTGACATTTGTTCTTGTATAACAATTTCTGAAAGCAAAATTCAAGTCCTGTTCAGTGCTAATGTTTTTCCTCTCCTACTTACATTCAAACTATTGGTGCTGTCAACTTGAATGTCCTCATTTATGGAATTGGCACCTCCTGAAGGAGGTATTCTTAGAGACCTTCTGATGTAGGATATCAAATTAATATCCGTTATCAACAGTAATATTTTAATTATTATTGAATAGTGCCCAAATATAAGCTAGCCGCTGCACAGAAGTTAGCAAAGACACAGTCCTTTCCCAACAAAGCTTAAACTCAAAATATTAGATATGGCCACTTCTCCATATAGAGGCTAGGAGCAGCCATAAACTATCTCCAATAGTGAGGCAAAAAGGTGACATCTTGTTCAACAATTTATTATTGCTGAAAAACAATCATAAACTTATGTTTTCATTGTGTTTCTTAGCAATACCTCCTGTCAAGCTATGTCACTTACTTTTGTTCCAAAGTAACCTACAGTCCTACAAATTTGGTGTTCCTTTACTTATTATTGAAAACTATTCAGACAAGAATAAAGACCCATGCCAG
This sequence comes from Mauremys mutica, assembly GCF_020497125.1. Lineage (NCBI taxonomy): Eukaryota > Metazoa > Chordata > Testudines > Geoemydidae > Mauremys > Mauremys mutica. Next base: position 65,690,338 of record NC_059076.1, read on the forward strand.
TGTTGTTATAGAGCTATTTGCATTAGAGGAATGATTCCCATGATTGAGTTTCCTGGATGACTAATTTTTTTTGTTTCCTTCACTCTGGATTTTTGTCCCCTTTGGTTTTACATTGGAGGTAGGCATTGGGACATGACTGGGTGTATAGACCCCACATGGCAATGAAGAATAAAGAGTTAGTGAAGAGAGCACTCTCCAAATTGGAGTTAAATGGCTGGTTAGTGGCTACTGGGATAAAAAGTTGCAACCCAGACAGAGCAGGGCAACTGCTGGAGGGGCTGCGAGTCACTGTGGAAAACCTCCACTCCATCAGATGAAGAAAAGCCACCCAAACAGACCAATGCTCTAGCAGAAGGCTCATGAGAAGAAGATGCCTGAAAAGGCCCTAGGTGGAAAACAACCCAGGGAAGTAGCAGGTGACCAAAGCAAACAGTCCTTGACTGCCTAACAGAGGGTCCCTGGGCTGGGATTCAGAGGAGGAGGTGGGCTTGGGTCCCCCTACAATCCTCCACAAGGAAGGGTGTCAGAAACTGCTGAGGCTTCAGACTTGTGACAGTCCCCACACAACTTTTTGGACTTTATTTTTGTCCCTCGTTCAACCTTCTTTGTTCCTCTCACACAAAGGAGAGTGGGAGATATCAGGACCAGGGCTAGAGATTGAAGGCTCATCACAGAACACGTAGGCCTCTGGAGACTAAGTCTCCCAAGAGAGCAGGGACTCAAATGACCCACCACAGGGTTATAGTTGTAACAGAGGTTGAACACTGCAGGCCCTATTTCCAAACTGATACAAAGGGAAGTTGAGGCCAGGCTGCTATTACTAGCTCTGACTACAAGGGTGGGGGCGGGGATATTAAAAGCTGAGAAGCCCAATAGCAGGAACATTGAGCTATGTTTCATAGGTGGGCAAAAATGAAGACCAAAAAATTAATCTCAAAATTGTAGTGATTGTAAGTCAGTTTTTGCAAGCAGTGAGCTTTACATTTAGAGGTGAGTTCTCATAAAATTCTTTTCCATATTTTATACATTTTATACTCCTAATTCCTCTGCATCTTGCCCAAAGATGTCAGGGTTTTGAGTTATTCTCCATTAATCACTGTTAGTTATTTACTGTATTTATCTTAGAATAGCTTTCCCCCCCCCATTAGTTAAGGTAGCCAGGAAAATTGCATCCCTTGGCCTGGATGAATATTTTCCTAAACCAATCCTTTACTATTCATGCAGTGGGAGTGGGAAAAGGAAATCTGATATTGAAAAAATGATCAGAATCTCTTTGCAGGGCTTTCTTTGTCCCTGTGTGTATGTGTTGTGTGCCCATTTGATCTGTTCTTTTTAACTGACAGCCAAGAAATTTGTTTAAGCTATCAGAGATGTGACGTGTCATGTCAAGCAATGCCAGGACACTATGTGCACAATATATGAAGTGGTGATACATGGTTTGACTGACTCAATCCAAGTAATGTTCCAGTGTCACCCAGCACATTTCACAAAAAAAATGTTAAAGTTACAGCTTAAATAAAATAGCTTGGGAAGAACTTAGAAAAAACCTTATGATCAATTAAGTGTTCCTTGGTCACTTCCATAGGAATTATCTGGCATATTCATGAAAAACAATTAATAGGGTTTTTTTATATAATAAATAGGGATAAAGAGTTACTCAAAATCTTGCCAAATTTTAATTCAGAGTTTTTAATTAAGGGGTTTATAGGTGCCAACCACTCTCTGTAATTTATTTAGGGGAATTACCAGCTCAAGCAAACAAAGGATGTAAAACATACAGAGCATGTGACAAAAATTTTTTTTAAAAAATTGGGAACTTGTCTGTCCATAATAGATAATGGGGATGTCCTCAAAGCAGCCTGCTTTAAAAAAAACAAACAAACAAAAAAAACACTGCCCCCTTGTTCATCCCCCTGCTCCCCAAAAAAGCCTTCAGTGCAATTATCTGTGGGGACAAATACTGCCATTAGGTATTTAATTACTGATTGCACTCTCAAATTAGGTAGTTAGATGTCAAACTACTAGTATTTTCACCTTTAATAGTAGATGCAAAATTGCAGGTCAAATTGAGGTCCCTTTAAAAACAAACAAACAAAAACCTAGCCATTAATATGTAGGCTGCAATAATTGTGCTTAGTTATTGAGCATTATGGGAGATTAGATTAATACAAAAATGAGTAAGACTATTAATTTATACATGTATCATATAATACAAATATTGCATGCCTCACGAGATTTCTGAGAGCTTGTTAAACCAATTACAAGCACAATACTTGAGATTTTAGGATGCAGAAAATGAAGCTGGGATGATGTGAACCTTATTTGGTGGGATACAGAATGAGATTTACAACCCCCTCCAAACCAATGAAACAAGAAATACTACCTCCACAGCAGAGCAAAATATTTCATAAAGTCCACTAAATAGCTCATTTTTGCCAGTCTAATTACTAAGAGGCATCCAGATATAGGTAATCAATCAACTCCCGCAGAAAAGCATTCCCAATCCAACTGAAACTAAAAGTGAGAAGGAAGAAGGATCAGAGAGACATGAAGCAAGGCTCAAAACAGAAAAATGGAAGAGTTTCCAAGTCACAACCCTACTATCCTGTGCAATGAGGGCCCTATAATAAAATGTGACCATATCTTTATGGTGTTAAAATGGCTTGAAGTTTCTCCCCTCACTGGAAAAGCAAGATACTGTTTCATCTGAGAGGGTCTTTATTGTTATTATTATTATTGTTTTCCCCATTAACTATTGGATATAAAGTCAATTGAATTTAACAGAAAGACATCTGTTGGTTTCAATGGGCTTGGAATCATGCCCTAAGGGAGAAACTGCTGTTGGACTTTCATTCCGACATTGGAGGAGGATACAGCTACTTCCAGTGTTTCGGTACAAAATTTGGTACAGGTAAGAGCTGTGTATATATCATGGAGATATCCTTATCAGGGGTGAGGAGGCGGAATTTCTCAGAAGGGCTAATACTTCTGAGATGAAGGAGCAGATGCTTGCCCCCATATGGATGACCATGTGGTTGGATCAAAGAAGGCATGCAAATGGCTGTATCTCCAATAGATTACAATATACTGACATCAAAATAAAATGAAGAGATTCTATTAGGATTAGACTTGGTTTAGAAATGGATCTGGTACAATCCATCTTCATCTTCACCCAAGTGGTGCCCTCCTGGGAGATTTCAAGTTGTTCATTAAAATTTTTTGTGGATTGAAAAAATAGGATGAATAACAGATGACATTTAGTCATGGGTAACATTGGTCAGCAAAGTGTGGGAGTCTATCTGCTTTGAAGATAAATTCCTTAAAGTGGGAGTTGGTTGATAGCTTTAATGGCAGGCCAGATTTCAAGTAGAATAGGAGTTGAGGTAAGGACTCCCAGAGGATGTTGAAAGCTTTTTCTTTTACTCTTTGGGAATAGATTGACGTTCTTAAACAATATGGCCAAATCAAATGTTCCTATCCATCCTCACAAGTATGCATTATGCATGAAAAAAGGAAGGGGAAGTGGAACTTCCTTTCCTTTGGTAAGTGAAAAGGTAACATTTCCCCTTTGTCCCCTCTTACTGGGGCTGACTGGAAAGCCACTCCACTCTGCAGGCAGGCCCAGAAAATGGGTGGGCTGGGAGCAGATACTGCAGTGATCTGGAACCTACTCTTCAGGAAGCATCTCTCTCTCTCATTGGTCCCTGATGAATCTCAGCCACCATGGAGAATTAACCAGGAGGCAGACCAGGTCAGTGGTACAGGACAGAAGGTGGGAAGAGAGTCTGCTCTGAGCACCTCCCAGCTCTATCACTCCCACCATGCAGCCCATCTACCAGGGACCCCAGCAACCCCTATGCACACACAAACAACTCCAGCATTCCCTGAGCTACCCAGCACCCACCTGCCCCAAATACCCATTTATCTCACCATCCTGGGCACATGCCATAAACATTCCATCCACTTTCCCTGGAGTTAAGGTACCCTAGGTGTGTGTGGAGATGCAGGGTATCCCAGGATGATGTAGTAGAAGCAGCTCCATTAGGGTGTGGGAAGGTGGGCAGGGGAAATGCAGGCAAACCACCAAAAGGAGCCTTGGTCCAAGTAACTACCATGGTAGTGAAGTCCCCTTCTCATATTACCCTTTAACCAGTGGGTGCAATCACCAAGAAGTATGTCACTGAAAGGGACATCTGTACTAGAAAGATACACTAATTGTTTCCTAATACATGTTTTAAAAAAAATATAAAAGTGATTTACGGGCTTTTTCAAAATCTTGGTTCATTTGTTTGCTTGCATTAAATCTCAAATTGTAGTTTACTAAGCAATGATGTGGCATTCTTTCTTTGAAGGTGCTTGAGAACTACTAATGAACCCTAACTCTAAGGACTAATACAATGGTCCTGAGCTTGATTCTGTGTGAAATTCTGGAGAGATAACACTCTGCTGAAGTACAGGCCAGAGTTCTAAGTGGAAGGAAAAGGAGTATGTCTAATTTGCTCTGCTATCCCAGTTACATAAGCACCTAGAGAAAATGAACAGTAAGTAATAAAGAACATAGGTTTGAAAAATCAAATCATGCCAGACAAATGTGATCACTCTCTTAAAGCTAATTATACAATTATTGGAGGAAGAGAATATGTTTTGCAGTAGATATCTGCATCTTAGAAATGCCAGAAAAATTATTACTTGGAAAATTTACTCAGGTTACCTTTAGATATTTCACATAAACTGAAACCTGATCACAAATAAAAGGTGATAATGACTTATGATTTATTGAGCTTGGAAGAGGTGTCTTGTGGGGTGGCATTAGGCCAAACAGCAATCTTATTTCACCTCTTTATTAATGATCTGGGGGTAAAAATAAAAAAAATCCCAATTCAGTAAGGTGAGAGAGACTACTACCATGCTGAAAGTTAAGCATTGGCTTATATCTTGCTGAAGCAGGACCTTAATTCTGAAATGCTAACTAAATTAGGAGGCGATGCAAATCACAGTCAAATAATAAAACAGGAAGTGGATTAGTTAGAAGTGTGGGCAGCGCATTAAAAAAAGAGATAAATTAATAAGACTCTGCAAATTGTTATTCACATGTGGAGTTCCCCTGACTTCAATAGGAATCAGTTTGTGAGTAACTGTTTAGGGAAAAGTGACCAGAAATCCTGATATTCAGGAGAGAAAGAAATTAGAAATTAACTGTCCAAACATCTCAAAGTGAAAATCAGTAATAATGAAAAAGACTTAAGAGATATAGAGGACAGTAAATTATATATGAGTTTTCCATATGATGGGGACGGAGCAAATGCAATTTTTGGCTCTATATGCATGCACCATTGGAATAAAAGTCCCCTGCTATATGGAATTGGTGCAACTAACTAGAAATGCACCTATAAGTCTGTATCTCTCTACCACAAGGAGGTCGACAAATTGCATGAAGTTCAGGGAAAAGCAACCACATTGACTAACACTGCAGGGATAGAGCATGAACGAAGGATTAAGAGATTAATATATTAGCCTGGGTGAACTATGGTTGATGATCAAGAGAATGACAGCTTCACACATACATTACTCAACTACTATGAATAACATTCAAAGGGAAATACAAGGCAATTAAAAGGTTTTGATTTACTTATAAGTACAAACATAACCCTCAAATGCTTTTGTTGTGTACAACAATACCTTAGACTAGTTTTATGCTGATTACAGGAAGAAGCCTGACTGATAAACCCTGAAGTTTGTTCTTAAACGTGACTCCGTTCTTTCTCAGGCAAACACCATTGGCTTTAAAACTGAGTAGTGATCACGGGACTTGACCTGCTATAAATTTATGCATACTTTTCATGTAAATTAGATTGAAGTATATGAAATAATTATCTATAATGATGCATTTGTAAAACTGAATACAGAAATCACAAAAATGTACTTTTCTACAGCAATGTAATTGTTTGTGGAATCATCTCAATTTTCATAGGCATCACCTAGTTGGGGTGTTACTTTCAATTAATTTAAAATTGCCAATAGCAAAGTAAATGGAAGCTGTTTGAATTTGTGTCAGTGACAAATAGTTGCTTTTCCATCCCAGAGGGATGAGTTGCACTTCAGTGCCTAGACATTGGTTCTCTTGTGTTTTTGTAACAATGCAGTAATTTTTGGATGAAATTATTGCTTAGATGTAAACTTTATTTAATTGTTCACATTATCCACAACAATGGACATCTTAATTGAGGCAGCAAAAATCACTTTTCTTATCCAGCTGTCATTAAAGGACTCTGTCATACTCACACATTGTTAATTCAGTCAGCACAAAAGAACTTTAATGTACATCACTGAACTATAAGCATGTCATGTACGCAGGCGTTTTTCTATGCTTTATTTGTATGGCATTGCAAGTTCTGTTTGTTCATTTCATTTTGGGGGGCCAGATTCTGCAAATTTCTTTTTAAAAGGATCCAATTTTTCAACACTTATGTTAAGTAGTACTTAAGGACATAGGACTGGAAGGCACTTCCTAGGACACTGAGCCCAAGTCCTATCGCCAGTAGTATAGCTAAGGACCCAAGTCTGCTAATTCCCAGTCAAGTGCCCCATCCACTAGATCTATCTGCTTCTCAATGAGCTCAATGGGACTACTTTATATGAGTATTATTCAGTGTAAATGCTGTAGATGCAGGCTCTTTTTAAACAAGAAATTTAACCAATCTGGTCCTAAAATTGCGGCAAAATTAAACAGAACTTGCAAAACCAGACTAGAAAGGCATGCGATACTAGATAGATACATAGTGTATACACATTTAAGGATGTACATTAGTTATTTAGCATTATAAAATGGCCATCTAGATGTGGAGTTTTAAAATTTCAGCTGTCTTGCAGGAAGGGAAAATTCCCCTCTCCCCAGAGGAACCTAGGGTTGTTCAGTAGAATCCATCCCTATTTAACAGGTGGTGTTTTAGAGTCCCCAGGACTGTCCAGTATATATATATATATATATATATATATATATAGCTGTACTTTAGACCCCCTACCAATGCCTGGTGTCTAAGAAATCCCCAAAGTTTGGCCCAGGATGCAAACTTTGCTGGTTGGGGTCCATCTCTAATGTTGTAATTAGAGTTGGCAAATACCTTTTAACAACCAACCAACTAAACAAACAACAAATCTTGTAGATATTTGTATGATTTTTTAAAATTTCTCTTAAGTCGTGATCATTCCAATTTTGTATCATTTTTCTACTGTAATTGACTTCTACAAGCACACGTGTTTGCATAAAAACATTTCAAAGACATTCGGGGTATTCACTGATATCAAATTCTATATAGGCAGGCTCAAATATTTTGTGGTGGACGGCTTATGTGTTCATCTAGTCAGGGAACAGAATCAATACCTATGACTTATCTGGCTTGACACTGTTAAACAACACAGATGAAACAGCAAATTCTCACAAACACTCTCAAACTGAATAGAGATGGTTTAAAACATTTTTAATTTCAAATCTGGATCTGAATTTTTGCAGCTATAGCCAGTTCTACTTCCCTTTTATTTTGTATTACACTGTAATCAAAAGGAGAGCATTCTAAAAACTTGATTTCCTATCTGATTTGTTTATATAGTAAAGATTTCATTCAGTCCCAACATCTGTTTAGTGTATTCACCTTTTGAGAATAAGTTATTAGAGTAGATCTGACATAGAATGTGTCATTTATGGAGGAATGGGAAAATACCACATGGTACTTTGCCATAACAATATGGTAACTTGAAAGCAACTGACATTCTTGCTACTGTGTAGTATCCTGTTCATGCAGTTAATGACAACTCATATCCCCACTGTGCTTAATTTTCTGGGATTTTGTAAATGGTGCAAAGCTCATTAGAATTTTAATGTTTTATGCAGACTGAAACTTTTCATAGTGCTTAGTGGCTGCCAGCAGAAATGAATAACTTGTGGTGGCCTGGGAACAATCCTGGGAATAAGAGAAACTCTTTGTATTTTGTTTTCTTCATTTCCATTGGTGACAACTTTTCTTCAAATATTTTCCCACCCTTTTTATATGCAGGGTATTGACTCAAATCCTGGTCTCAAAGGTTACAAGAAACTCCCGCTTATCACATTGACTTCAAAATGTTGTACATCAGCATAGTGATCAGAGTGCTGCAGATCTTGTCAAGCTATAGCCAATGTCACTTATACCTTGTGCAAATTATCTTTTCATTTCACCCATTCACTGAGTATATTCCCCGCATAATGATTTGAAATGGGCAAATAAAGTCAGTAACAAAATTTCAAATCATTAGTGCATTTAACAGTGTTTGCTGGTAATTATCTTACAATAGGACATAATGAAACAAAATCAGATCCTTTATAATTAAAAAAATCTGTAAGAGGTCCATCAGATTTCTGACTGAAATATTGAGTCCAGACACTTGATAGTACAATCAAAATACCTAGGAATTTTAACCCAAAAGAATGACACAGGAAGTTAGTCAACCATTTGAGACTTTAACTGTGAGCATCTTATCCACAGTAAGCCTCTGCTCCAAAGCCCATTGAACTCAATGGAAAGACACTATTGACTTTAATGGACTTTGTATTAGGGTTTACGTGTAAATGTTACAAGTCTTATGAAGCAAAGGTCGGCCTCAGCTGGAGAAGAGAATCCTTTGTATTGTTCAAATCTAAGCTCCAATCCTGCATGGTTCTGAGCATTTGCAGGCACTCTGTTCCTGTTTACTTCAGTGGGGATAAAGGGCATGCAACACCTGGCAAGACGAGACCTATGGGGAAAATCCTCAGCTATATAATTGACATAGTTCCACTGAAGCTCCAATGTACCAGCTGAGAATCTGCCCCTTAGCATCAAACTGTACAATAAAGACACCATTATGGTAACATACAACTTTCTTTTGGCTAATTCATTTTTATTACATTGGCATACAGAGTTCAGTCTCTACTGTTTCAGGAAGATTAAGAGCCTAAAATATTTATCACAAATTAATGCCAACAGATATCTACAGAGAGTGATCTATAAAGAGGTACAAGTATAATTTATATTACCTACTGTATTAAGTCTCACCCTCTGATATGTTGTTACAAAGAGTAACTCAAATACACCTTGTGGTTATTAATTATAAACTAATCGTCTCCACCTTCTATTCACTTATTTGTTTCCCATTTACAAAATACTTTAAGCTATGTTTTGAAGTCATTAGGCAGAGACAGCCTTTCCCCACCTTTCCTGTGGAAAAATTCATGGACGGGGGCTTCAGAATGGTAGGGAAACTTGGTGAAGTTTCTGTTTGGGAATTTTCTATAAATTATAACCTCAAAGGGGAAAGAGGAGGTTTCCCCTACTAAATGTACTAGGTTTTACCTTAAACCCCATAGATTCCCAAGACTCCTGAATCTTAGAGAATCTAATGGTATCATGGGCCTACATGTAAAGAGGCCTTATTCCTTTGTGCTTTCTCCAACCTTGCCTTTCAACCCACAGGCTCCCTAGCATTCCTATTTCTGAATCTTCTTCAGGAAAGATTCTTCAGCAGTGAGGATCTCTGGGCAAAAGTTTCCGCAATTAACTTCCACTGATTTAAAAGTTTTGACCCAGGGTATTCATGTTACCTTTCACAGTCATCCTCCTATTCTGCCTGATCCAAACGCAAGGTAATAGGACTCATGAAATTCCCAACAGAGGGTCCAGAACTGGGACAATGGTGTCACAAAGGTGGCATAATTCCTGATAATGCAGTCAAGGACAAGTCCTCATTCCACATTCTCATGAGATCTGATTGTCTTCACCAGAAGTTTGCCTGAGTAAGGATTAAAGGAAAACTCAGTAAGGACTTCTGAATTTGGGGTTTTGTGATGCTGGAGCTAGTTTCTTAAGGCTTTCAGGTCCTTGCTTGTCCTCCAAGAGGATGCTAGCTGAACATATTGGTTTCTGAAAACAGGTTCTTTATAATACATGATATAAAATGTGTATATTTCTAGCTATTCTTAGCAATTACATATAAATTAATAATGATGATCAGACTAAGAGATACAGTGAGACAAGTCAGAATTATGATAGATAATCCAGGCGGACTATTAATCTTTACCTCCTACCTTAATATTGCAGGCTATAATAACCCGCAGAGTACCTCGTCACCAGGAGAAGTATGGTGAGGGAGTTTGGGCTGTATAATTAAGACAAGGCAATTGTTGACAGTGAACTTCCTAAGGCTATTGTAAATCCTCTTCCCAAAGCTTGTGGGGCTCAATTGTGGAATTGTCTCTAAGATGCTAATAGGAATAAAATTTTTGTTTCAGCCTGATTTCTTATTTGGGACACACTGTCCTCAGTTCTTGGCATTTTGTAATACTACATAATTTTACATCTTGCATGTACAGCGGTGCTAAAGGACAACAAGCATGAGTGTCATATCGTTAATTTATAGTATCAACCTTAGCACTTAGGAGGCTATGCATACTCGGTGTGTGTGCATGGACATATATATGTTGCAGTTTACCATTTATTTGGCAGGCAATCTGGAAAATACAGCATTCTAAATGTTAGCTCTTTATTTTAGTTGTTTAACTCAGACATTCAGTGATTTTTAACTTTTTTGTGTGTGTGATTTCTTTCCCCAAAACCCATCATGGACAGCTGGAACATGTATAGTGTATTATTTAGACCAAAGACTAGAATTGTGGCTTTGGAGTGGTTCCAACTTCTCTGTTAAATTCATATAGTAATTTGGGCAACCTATTAAAGTATTATTTACCAGAGAGACTAAACTTTCTCCTCTCTGGAGTAAAAAGATCATTAGGTATAGTTCTGGAATGCATCTTACATGTTTGTGAAATCTGAATATCAGCCTCTTAGATAAATCATCATTTTAAAAGCAAACATATGTATCGCTTGTAGTGTCAGCTGGTTAAGCTCTTGTGTGTGCTGCATCCGTCAGTCATGTAGATGGTTATAAGGAGTTATATCTTAAAATGTAGGTAAGGAAAATTGGATGGCTGAGGACTGATTTTTGGGATATGGAGCTTGTCTCCTCTATGTTACTGGTACAAATTAATTGATAAACATCACCTTAGAAACTGTAACTTCATCAAGTCCCTGGTTCTCCCTGCCCTGCAGAGCTGTGGAGCATCACAGGTTTCTCATACCTTAGCCTTCTATGTCTCACACTGCTTTATGGAGTTTAATATTGAACTGCAGGGTTCACATTTTTCTCTTCATCTTGCACAAATTTCTATTAAGCAGTGACTTTTCTTTTTAATTGTGCCCTTGATACTTAACTGAATATGAAGTTCAAATTTTAACATCAAGATGTTTTTTTAACTAAAGAAGACCCCCAAAATATTAGCCCCAATGAATAATTATTAATTTAAAAAGTGTGTATGTGTAGCAGTGGTGGGGAGGGAGGCTAACCATCAACTGGAAATAAATGCCTTTATAAGAACAGCTTTTTTCTCATTGCATTTTGGTACCCTTGCTCCTGTTCTTTGCTGAGACCAAGAGGTGCAGGAGCATATGCAAGTAAGAGCAGAAAATGGTAAGTGAACGTTTTGAACTCACCGAAAGGTTTTGTTCAGTTTCTTTGATCAGTTCCAGTTCAAGTCTTATTGAATCATTTCCTGCCTCTGGGCTTCCAACAGATCTATCTGTCTATTTTTGTACAGTGCCTATCACAATGAAATGTTCTCAATAGCTCTTTTGTGCTACTATGACACAAATAACAATTTTGCTGGGCCCTGAACGATGTACATATAGTGGCACACATTACAGTCAGAGGCATATGAAGCACAAGAGTTCATGAGAAATGAATGAGAATGAATCTACAGAAGAAACTCATCTGGGCCAATGATGTGAGGAGAGTTGGAGATCTTGCTGGCCAGCTAGGTGAAGGGATAGAGAAGGTTAGTTATAGAGAAGTAAGAAAATAATTATGAATTTCTTCTGAAGTGAACAAATATTGAGCCTTAAACAAGGATTCTAGTTAAGTCCAAAGAGAGAAATGAGGCTGGAGTGACTATAGTGGGAGGAGGGATAGCTCAGTGGTTTGAGCATTGGTTTGCTAAACCCAGGGTTGTGAGTTCAATCCTTGAGGGGGGCCGCTTAGGGATCTGGGGCAAAAATTGGTCCTGCTAGTGAAGGCAGGGGGCTGGACTCAATGACCTTTCAAGGTCCCTTACCAGTTCTAGGAGATTGGTATATCTCCAATTATTACCTTTTATTCATCCATGGTCATTGTAAGCAAAGTGGGAGGGGGCATTGGCTTCTGTTTTCAATAGATTGGAATGCAGATTGTTGGGCTAGGACTAAGGAAGTTATCCCATGAATTGTGGGATACTTCCAGCTGACTCTCCAGGGCTTGGACCTTGGGTCCCGGCTTAACTAGAACTTGGATCCAACCTTGCAGGGTCTTGGGACCCAGTGTAGCTGCAAAGGGTTAGGCTTGAGCCTGAGCTCAAACACGGTTTTACATTGTAGTGTAGACATACCCTAATCCTCTCCCCAGCTATATGCCTAACAACTGCCATTGGTACATTTGGTGTTTTTAAGTTTATAAGTATTTTCAGTGCATTGTCACACAATTCACTATGTACATAATGTCCCACAAATCAGCAACTTAAAATCAGATGGAAATTAGGCAATCTGAATTTAGGTGCATTACAGGCATCTTCCTAACAATGTGATTCCCATTCAGAGTGGGCAGTTTCAGAAGACTGCATGAAATCTGAGTAAGAATTTTCTTTAAAATTGTTCTCTAAATTACAGCAAAAATTCCAGTAGCCGTCTATGTTAGCTGCAAAAAAAAAATGTTTTTAGGAGATTGGATTAGAGGAAGGAAGACTCAGGAGGCACTATCCTAGGGGGACAAAATGATACATAGAAACAGCATCCATTCCAATTTGGACACTGCACAAATTATTAAGTTTTCAAAAAAAGTATGACAAACATAACACATTTGATCTCTTGGAACATTTGACAAGCTGAACACACAGACGCTAAAGAGTGTTTGTAATGGCAGAAATCACACAATTTATAACCTTCTTAAGCATTGAACACACCATCAACTCAAATAATAATCCCAAGAGAACAAATCTTTATATTGTTTCCTTTTGACATACAGCTGCAAGACTGTGCCAGGAATGTTATTCAAAGGACATGAAAATAATCTTCTGGGAGCTATAGAATGAAGCATACTCAGTAGATAACTGCCTCAATCTCAAAATGACAAAAATGTCAGCATAGAGCAATCAATTTTTCACCTTTAAAAATGACATGAAAGATATGATTGGAAATGCCACGCTTTGGGGATGTGAGCATTTTTCACATAATTATCCAATATAAATTGTTTTAAATATTTGTATTCCTGTGTGCTACTTTGGAGCTATTGGAAGACACGCAAATTGAAAGCATGTGTTGAAAACATATTGTGATGTTTCGAATATTTAGCCCAATATGTCACCATATTTGTGATACTGACTTTCATTGTTACACATTTTTTCTTAAACATTACTGAAAAGGCAACTATACAGTGCAGAGTAGTCAGATTTGTTCTAGTTCTCAAAATACTAAAAGCAGCCAGCAGACTATACAGTGATCCCCATGAAAGTCTTTGCAATTGTATTCTAAAAGTAACCACAGTATGTAAGTTTAGAGGCTGTCATGAATACTGTGGTGATGTCATCAGACTAAAAGGAAAAAGTGTAATGTTTTTAATGACAATCACTCTATAACAGGCATGTATCTCCATAAATTACAAATCTGAAATCAAAGTATTTAGATAAAATCATACAATCTTCAGAAGTAATTCACTTTTTGGGAGCTGGCTAATTTGATAAAGTCTAAATCAGGAATGCTCAAACTGTCTGGCTCCGAATCAATATACTTAACTATGGTCTTTACTTTGCATGTCAGTAGTCCATTTCAAATCAGTGAGACTACTCATGTATTGATTATGCACATGCTTAAATACTTAATACTTAAATAACTCGCTGAACCAGGCCGAAGATCAGCAACACACTTGGATGCTAACAGCCATTTGTATAAATTAGGTTGTATCTGTCCTCGTTAATATACGGCTCTCACCTTTGGAGACTGCTTATCCTAGCATACAAAATTCCATCTTGTTCTGAGGAGTTAAGCATAAATATTTGAAGCAAGATTGAGGATAGCATGCTAGGAACTATATTCACTGCAAGCAGTGGCTCCACGTAAAAGATGAAGACAGCTGTCAGACTCATTGCAGAACTTCTTGGGCAGCATTTCACCATCCCATGTGTAAACAGTGAAAAAGAATGTGTGACTTCTTTTTCCAAAATGTTCTAATCTAAATTATGTTTTTGAGCAAAGGACTATGTATAGCTGGAATGATTGTAGCTGAATTCTAAAGTTCTTAAAGTAGTGATTTTTAAAAGGGAAATATTAAGATTTACTACAGTTAGGTGAGATTGACTCAACAATAATAACAAGGTTAGAAAAAGAAAATCTTATACTGAAAGGTCACTCACTAAGCGGTGAAGAGGCGTGCATGAAAAAGACTTAATTGCAATAAAAACCAATTTCATTTCTGATCTCCTTTAGACAAGAACAAGTCTACAAAAATAACTGTTTTTATTGTGCCAAGTGGAAATTATGCCTCTAATAGGATGGGTAGATATGAAGGTCAGAATGTGTATAGTGGTTGACACTACACATTTTTGCTTATCCATGGGTGAGTGGGGTGAAACACTTGTTCCTTTTCAATTTTGATTTCAGTTTTTAAAAGCTGTTCTTAGCTTTGTGGAAAGTGCAAGAGGAGCAATTATTTCTTTATTAGAGATGTGCACAACTTTAAATAGAGAACTCCATGCTGAGACCAATTCAAACCCCAACATGATTTAGAGTACCCACAGAGCTGCTCTTCATTCCTTTAGCTTCAATAGTTAATTCACAATATGGCTGCTCTCACTTGAGCTAGGATAACTCAAGTTAACTATGCAGTGAAGACATAACCTGAGACTTGCAAGTGACTTGCCAAAGGCCACATAATGAGCCAGTGACAGAGCTAGGCCTAGAATTTAGAAAGCTGCCAGATACAAATCCAAACTTCTATTCAATTTGAGTTCTGATGCCGCACCCATCACTATGATATTGTACTGCCTATCCAGTTTATCCATTGGGGGTAAGTTTTATCCTTATTCAGGGGCCCCACATAAGTCTTGTGTATCATTTAAGTCCCATGTATGCCAAGGTGGCCTTCTGCTCAGGGCTGCCTACTGCACACTTAGTAAATTTAAATAAAATCTTTTAGAACTTCTAATTGCTGCAGGTTTTTTGTTCTGAGAAAGTTATCAGGCCTGCCAACCATTTCTCAACACTTTCTCAAAGGGGAAGGGGGATTGTTTGGGGCAAATGATGCAGAGAAACTGGCCCCTCTAAAGGAACAAAAAACAACGGTCCAAGGATTAAGAACCAAGTCCTGAGAGGGACTCAGTGCCCTTCTCTCTTTGCAGTCAATTATATTTCAATTAAGGAGGTTACAAGGATTTAAGGGCACTCAGCACCTTATAATATCAGGCCTATTGTTTGGATTCAGCCACCAACCCATTCATTTGGTGCTATTATTATGTAACTAATTTAGACTTGATAACATGAGAGACAAAGAGATGGGATTGTTTTCAGAAAGCCATATTCTGCCCAGATTTACAACTCTTCAACCTTGTATGGGATCGTGGAGGTACACACGTGAAAGTGAGGGCATTATTTGGCACAGAGTTAGTATTTTAAACAACTGAATTCCCTTTGGCAAGATTGCAGTTCACAGTTGGAAAACTGTACCTTATGCCCTCTTAGCAGGGTACATATTTTGCCAGAATGTTAGGACCTTGCTAGCGCATTAATCACAGTTGGGCTTTTTGGGGGGCCTGGACTCCCTGCAAATCATTAAAATACCTTGCAAAACATAGACATGTCATCTGTTTATTGTTCTAATATAAATTTTGATAAGGTTAGAAGAAGGATGAGCCAAATTAAATGTTTTCTCTTGCCAAAAATGTGGTTTTCAGGTACTTCTGAAGGGAGTGCCTGGAATATGTATGTGAAAAGGAATGGTCTTTGTCAGCTTTCAAAAACACTCATGCAATTCTGTTACAGGGTGGTGACAGGCTCCTAGTTAAAGTCAACATAGTCATTCTGTATATGAACAAATTGTTCAGATTCCTTTGTGCACAGCAGTATTTATCTAAAATGAGGATAATATGAGCCTGGGATGAAATGTCAACAAGAAAATGGTCTTTCAGTTAAACTTTCTTCTTAGAGAATGGCAAAAATTATTTCATGATTCTATGTTGGTTCTGGCAAGTTCAAACATTTAAACAAATTGGAATGTTTGAAACAGATATATTCCAATAAAGGTGCTCAGATTAATAAGAACAATAATAAATAATTTGTTCAGTCCCTTATTGTGTTTCTTTGAAACCTTCATTAGTGCACAAGGTTATCTGCTAAACATTACATCTAAAAGCTTTTCACTTCTGACAGATTAACACACTCATTCATTATATTGCGTTGCAGCAGAGCGCTGTGAGAACTTACAGAAAATGGAGAGAGAGAAAAAAACATTTAAATGTTTTCCAATAACATGCAAGCCATCTTTGCAAATATTTAATATGCATTTTTCCTGAAGGCAAATTATAAATGTGTTGACTAAATGGAAGTCAGTGGGTGTTGTACATGACAATCTCACGATAGAATTCAATCCATTGTCAGTATCATAGGCGCCGACTCCCTGGGTGCTCCAGGGTTAGAGCATCCATGGAAGAAAAATAGTTGGTGCTCAGCACCCACTGGCAGGCCCCGCTGATCAGCTCTTCCCACTCCCCACAGTGCCTCCCACCTGCCGGCAGGCCCCACTAATCAGCTCCTCCTCCTCACCTGCAGCACCTCCCTGATCAGCTGTTCAACAGTGTGCAGAAGGCACTGGGGTGGGGGAGGAGCGGGGGCAGGAAGAGGTAGGGGGAGGGGGCAGAACAGGGTGGGAAAAGGAGGAGGAGCAGGGGGGGAGCTAGGGTGGGAAGAGATGGGGCGGGGTGTGGACTTGAGGAAAGAGGCAGAGTGGGGACAAGGCCTGGTGCAGAGGTGGTCCAGAACCTTCAGGGAAATCACAAAGTCAGAACCTCTGGTCAGTATCTAAACATATGGTAGAGTGGTCTCCATTAAAAGTCAGCATTTGGCATTTTACAACACAGAGATTTTACTTCTATTTTTGGAATGGGAAATTCAGTGGGAACTGTGAGACAAACAGCAGACCCTCACCCAGTAATACTGACTTCCTAGAATGTTTAATAAAGCTCTGTTTGTTACAATTCTATTTGCTTTCCACATCACTTATTCGTAATGAAATATCTATAATTGAAAAAGAACTGCGTAATAAATATAATTCAAAATACTTATAGTAAAGAGAGGTGGGTATGCCAGGCCTCTTTCACTTTCCTGGTTTGCCATTTTAATGGCAACTCTGGCAGAAAATGAAAAATATAAAGGGAATAAAAGTAGGGACTATCTTACATGAAATTTCTGATTTACATGAAATATGGCTGATTTTCTGGCTATAAAATAAATGACATGAAAATAGATACTATGATGCCAAGTTGGCAAACACGTAAAGATTAGAGCTGTGTGGATAATAGATTTTTTTGGGTTCACTAGCCAGTCTGGAAAATTGGGGGAAAAATTGTTTGGGTCCTTCAGAAATTAATTTTTTCAGCAAACTGGAGGGGGGGAGAATCATTTAGGGTTGGTTGATCAACAGGTTTCATTCTACCTGAAATGTTTTGTTTCCTTTTCTACTTTTTATAATTATTTTTTAATAAAATTGAAGTATTTTTATTTAAAAAGATTTTGAATGAAAAAGAATCTTTTTTTTTTAAAGAATATGTTGAAAGAAAAGGTTTTGACTTTTGGGGATTTTGATTTCTTTTAACCAAAACAATTTGGTTAAATCTGCATTACACACAGAAATCTACATTACAATCTCTCTTTCTCTCTCCTTTCCTCTATGGAGGATGTGAGCACCTTAAATAGGCCTTCTCTCCACAACTTCTACTCTGAACACTATCTTGTCTGTTGACTAGCATCACTCAGCTATGTTACCTCTAAATAAATTGCCTGACATGGTTATTTCCTACTTCTTATGTTCTCATCTTCCAACATCACTTTATGATTTCTGCTCATGGCTCCAAACAGACAATGTACTTTCTGCAGAGGTAGGACATGAGTAATTCCACTGAAGATAATGAAAATAATTTGTAACCTGAGAGGGGAAAAAGAGGGCCGAAGGAACTAAGATCTGCATTGCTGAAGTCAGTATAGGATTGGAAGGGGATAGATTATGGAATATTGTTCAATGGCTACTGATTGACTAGAGAATAGATGATTTTATACATGTATCACCTATTCTCTAATTCTTTTGCAGTTCTTCTCTAAACATTTATTAAGGGATAGTGTTAAATGCCACTTTAACTCCACCAGGATGGATTAGTGCCAATATTGTGTGGGTGGGTTTGAAATCATCCTAAATATCATTCTTATTTTTAATGGAAATAAATATTCAAAGGTTGAAAGACAGAAAGTAAGGCAGGAATAATTAAAGTAAAATTGAATAATAAATTTCAATGTACTGTAAGAGCAATAAATTAAAGTACGTAGCAATTATATAGAAAAAATTCTGCCTGGGAATATGAAACTGGGGATATTAATTAAAATATTAACCAGATGACTGTTTAAAATTAATGATTGTCATCAAAGTCAAATAACTGACTTAAGGAAGAATATATAATTTCATTTTGACATAAGATGCTCTGTTTCCACACATCCGTTACTGTGCGGGAGTTAATTAAAACAAAGCAGTTCAGAAATTGAAGCAGCATATCTAGCCTCCTTTACATTCCGACTTTTCTTTATGTAGAAGACTAAACAATAAAGAAGAGTCTTTATCTGGGTTGTTAGTCAAGGTTATGTGAAGAATGTGTGATTTTATGTTTTGATGTGTCGCATAATCACAGCAGGTTACATGTCACACTGCGTAATATGATGACATGACATAATACATCAACACTTCTTAAGTATCACTGTGTCATGATACAGTACACTATGTTAACCATTTTTCATTGCAAAGCCCAGTGCTTAGAGGAAAGTAGTAAGAACTGTAGTAGGGAGAATAGGATACACAACTGCATGCCTGCCAACACTGCATGCTTCCCACTGAATTATCAGTTGGTTCAGTACTTCTCTACTTCATATGCTAGGGAAGTATCTGGTACAGTGAGTGGATCATACATTTTTGGATTGTCTCCAACTCTAACAATATGCTTCTACTTTGCCAAGAAAGGATGCATACCTTGCATTTTATCAAAATGTGGTCTTGGCAGACCCTGGAGGAGAGCAGTCTCAGGGCTGTGCAAACATTGCATTTTTACCATCTGTATTATTCATTGGATCCTTCTATTTCTTTAAGTCAAAATAAACATAAGCAATTAAACTGACTAGATATAAGAATAATCTAAAGGAGCATTTCTTTATTAAGAGTTTTCATGATTGTTTTGCAAATTCTGCTGCTAGCCATGCTATCTTTCAAAACACAATTTTTAAAAAAAAATCCTTTCTTGGTTCTGTTTCTTTATTGACCACAATTAGAGCTGGCATAGGCCTGTTCATAATTGTAAAAGAGCCATTTTAATAATTAGACATTTCCTTTTTAAAACATTGAGGAATATTCTTTACTAATCAATCAAGTTTTTATGCCATGTTCAATCTTTCAAAAAAGGACTTAATTTCATGACATATTTTAATCCTCTCTTCTGCTCAGACAAACTTATGTTTCTGAAAGTGACTGGTCTAGAAAGTCTACATTTCTGAGTGAGATTTCACTTGTAATATTTTTAATTTAAATAGTAACAATACTTAGCACTTTGGGTTCCCATGGTGTCTTATAATGTGTATGTAATAAATCCCCACAAATATCCTGTGTTGTAAGGTCAGTGAGTGGGATTTTGAAAAGTACCTAAGTGACTTAGAAGCACAAGTCCTGTTGAGCAATTTTCAAATCTCACTCAGCATCATCATCACCATTTTATAAGAGGGGAAAGCATTTCTAAGGTTACACAGCAAATCATTGGTTCAGCTGGAACTAGAATTCTGAAGACTGATGAATTCATTGGCTTATGTGTTTCCCAGTTCAGAGAATTAGTAATTATTTAAATTCTCCAGACACTTGAGAAAGTGCAGGGACTCTCTTTTTGAAAGTTAACATCCCTGGGGGATACTTAGCTTCTTAAGATACTATAGTGATGACGATTAATGTGTTTTTATTTATATGGTGCCCCATTCTTAAACATTTCTGGAGGCCTTGCAAAATTCAGCTAAAAAACAAATATCGCACCAACTTCAGCAGTAGTGTAAGTGGCTGCAAATTGCAACTCCACTGTCTTCGGGCTAAATTTGTCACTTTGTGTTCTCAGACACCTGCAAAGCATTTCTTATGTATTTGCTCCTGTAACTATGGCCAAAATGTTCAAACCTGGAGGCCTAAAATTAGGCGTCTAATATAACAGGCCTGATTTTCAGAAGTACTGAGCACTCCTAAATCCCACTGGAGTCTGAGAGTTGAGGGTGTTCTGCATCTTTGAATATCAGGCTACTATTTAGGTACCTAAGTATGGATTGAGGTGCTTAACTGTAGGCTCCCAGATTTGAAAATTTTGGAATCTCTGGATACAACCCGTTTATATTCCCTTTTCATTTTGGGTGCAGAGTTCATTATATTAGTGTGAAATGGCCATATTTGAAATGTTCTCCTCCCTGCTTTTGTGTGGTTTCCAAGACCATTCAATTGAGGATGGGAGGCAAGTGGTGAGTAAGCACTGATGAGTGCACAGTTGTAGTGACCAAAGCAAATGAAGAGCCTAGTGATAAAGGAAATAATTACAGTCCTCCACAGAGAGATAATTTTGCTTTTAAAATGCATAGCTGTAGATAAAATATAAAAAATAACCAGTTAGTGATGTTTGTGGTTGGCTACTGAGCAAACCGAGAAGTAAAAGAGAGGGGAAATAGTCTTTTTTGTTCTTTATAATGTTCTTTAGAAAAGCTGAATAAAAATATGCTGCTGTAAAATGGAAGTGTCAAGAGAAATAGTATTCTCATAGCAATTTAGTGAAAAATTCCTTGAAGGAAAAACAATTCCGTCACATAGCACATATAATGGAAATGTCACAAGATTTTTTTTTTCTATGATGTTTCCAATGAGGTAGCTTTCTAAAATATTTCCTTTCTATTATATTGCAATCTATCCAAATACGGAGAAGGAAGGTTATTTAGATTCGATTAAGAGCTCTGAAAGAATAATTGGAGGAGAAGAAGTAAGACAAATTGAAGAAGTAGGCAATCCTCATTAAAATGGAGGGTGATACTGAACAGAGAGTAGTTGATGCAGTTTGGAAGGAGAGAGAGAAATAAGCAGTCAATGCAGAGAGGACTAGCCTGATTTCATGGTATGGTGGGTATTGCACAGCAGACTAATGTTGCTTTAAGAATAAGAAGGGCATTTGCCATCCCCAAAATTACGGGGGGAATGGATTGTAGTATAACTAACAAGCTGTCTAACTTATTTTAACTCAGTTTATTAAGAAAAGACTGGAGCAAACCACAGCAATAAATCTTTGGGCTAGATCCATCCCACTTTGATTTGCATTCAAGGTCATGATGAAGTTCAGTAAAAATGCAGCTCTTGGCAGAACAGCTCTGAACATGTCAGCAATTGCTCTCTTTTTGAGGTGGCCCTAAAGCATCATGCTGCTGTTTATATAAATCCTTCTAAACACAGGGAACTATATGTGCTTGCTTATGCAGATTTCTCCACAGGTACGTACATCCTTCATACGTCCACCTATAATGTTCTAGTGTTAGTAGGAATCATGCAGTTCTGAACCTTAATGTATAACTAACATATACAGAGAGCTGTTATCAGTGTCACAGACAGTGCACATTGTGTCCATTTCTTGGTTGCTAACACAGTCTACCCACAAGGCTAAATTCAGAGGTGATTCTAAGATGATATAATTTTGCACCTTCATCCATTTTCCTCAAGAGTGTAATTCCTCTGATTTAGACTCTCAGAATAATATGTGAATTTGACCCTAGTTACTAATGAAATCTGGCGTGGATTTAAACATTCCAGAGTTGCTCCATTATTTACACCTCCCACTTCCTAAAATCTTTTAAAATTATTCTTCCTTGAGCACTTATATCAGCTATGTATGTGTCTGAGAACTAGTCTGAATTAGCCTTTGGAGCTTATCTATCCTACCCCTTAATTGGCATATAAGGTCCCTGTTAAGTAATATCAAGATACTGCCTCTTTCTCCCCATTTTATACCTATGTCAGTCAGAGTAAACTACCTCTCCAAAGTTGTCAGCTATTACCTAACACATGCCTCAAGTCACGGCGTCAAACCCAGGTCTTAGGCAGGGAGCAGGGAGAGCATTACAGAGAAGCTACTGTGGTATTCTTTTGAAGTGGATTACAATTAAAGCACCAATTAAAGGCAGACAGCTGGTGCATTACATTTCATCTTCCCCTTCCTCTACCTTCCTTTCCTCACTGATCCCCTCACCCTCGTACATCCTTCTCTGCCACCTGCACTACTCATCCTCCTTTTCCCCTGCACATACTTCCCTGTCACTTGGCTCCTCCCCAGACATGTCACCTATCCTTCCTCTCTCCTGGCTCCATTGAACAAACTGCATCGCTCATTCATTCCCTACTCCCCTGTACGTCCTTCTCCCACTGGTGGTTAGCAACTCAGTCCCTGAGTGTGGCTCCTATTCCCTCTCCCCCTTATCCTTTTTTTTTAGTGTTAGCAACTCTTAGTGGATTGATCTAGGTCATCGCCTCCTGTTGTCATAGGCATCCAGCCTCTCTGGGAAGAGCCTGGACACCTGTAAAAGCAGCTGGAAACAAAGACAGATGCAGAGAGCTGCTCTTGTAGAGGTTATGTAAAACAAAAGCAGTGTAATATGTTTTTGGATGGAGACAAGAAGCAGGCCGATCTCTAATGTATGTTTATGTGCAGAGCTGAAAATGACTCAAAGACAGGCTGGGGACAACTCCAGTTTCTGAAGAATATGTGGGTTATGGGAAAAATTTGAAAAAGTCCTGCCACATGACTAAGCTGACCAATCAAAATTAAATAAATGTAAAAAACAAATAAAACCCGAAGCCCAAAGAACAGCATAACAAACATAAGGCTATGCTTTGTTTGTTTTTGTTCCCCCTCCGCTAACATTTTTGAAAAACAGAATTTTATAAAGCCTGAAATGTTTCATAAACAAATTCTCTTTTTCTTTTACTTTTTTTCTGCAATATTTGGCTTTAAAAAAGATTTGATTAAAAAATGCTGAGTGGCTCCAATTAATTCCTATTTTGAACTATGTAGCTGTGACAACCTAAACATTCAACATAAGTCATAATGCTGCAACAATCATCATAATGTGTGGGCAGAATTACACAGTTGCATAGTAACAGTGAACAATGCCCTGCAGAAGAGCGAATTCTAAGTAAGATCAGACCAAGCAATTTAATTTTCCCCTTTTTATAACATACATGTTACTCATGAACTGAAGCCACAATGTATTTGGATGCTCTCTCTCATCAATACAATGTCAACTTTATTTAAAAAATAAAGATTGTAGGGCTGAGCAGATTGAATGTATACACAGGTATTAGTAAACTAGGTATCTGGTTTCCCATCCATTTGTCATTGACTTGTGCTGTTAATTTCCTGGCTAAAACCAACATACCTAGGGTCTGATTCAAAGTCCACTGTGACTAAGGTTGATGAGTCTCTCAGAGGGTTTTGCATCAAGTAGTAAGAGGCAATGCAGAAGCAATGTATAAAACTTAATTTCAGCTTGTAATTACAGGATTTCAGTGATCAGAGTTTAAGAGTTAATGATCTTTGAAAGAATATTTTTATTGCCCTAAAACAGCAAGCGCATTAGACACTGTTTTTGGCATACTATAAGGATAGACACACACTATTTGGCATACTGTAAGCATAAGATATAGATGGCAGCTGCTTTATACACATACACAGTCAAACTGATACTTATCCTCCACAGGTTTCAACAGGTTACCTTTTGTTTTCCTCTTACAAGTGAGGATAGTTTTTGCTTATTAATGAAAAGTTGCATGCCCTTTGCCTTAGAGGACATGGTTTTCCCCCCCAGTATCTTATGGAAAATCAACGCAATATCAACAATGTGCAAATAAATCATAATAAATTATAATTCCTACTTGACTTTTTATTCCTACAAACTACATATTCCCTTGATTTATTTATTTTAAAAGATGGTATCTTGTATTTGCTCCTGCAGTAATAAATATTCTATAATCTTAGAATGGTGAATAGAATGAAATACACATAATATAAAGGGGGAAACTGTACAGCAGCAAGAAGACAGCCACCAAGTAATGTGCTACTCTGCCTTTCAGACTGTCTATCTGTTTGCCTAACCCAAAGCCCATTGATGTAAATGGAAGATCCCCATTAACTTCACTTGGGCTTTGGATCATGCCCCAAATACTGAAGCACAACACATGATATTGTGTTGAAGACAAGGGTTTCCCAACCGATGATGAACAAACTGAGACTAAATATATGCATCTGAAGAAGTGAGCTGTAGCCCACGAAAGCTTATGCTGAAATAAATTTGTTAGTCTCTAAGGTGCCACAAGTACTCCTGTTCTTTTTAAATATATTCTGCCTCTCTCTCTCTCTCTCTCTCTCTCTCTCTCACACACACACACACACACACACACACACACATACATATCTCTAACTATATTAATTTTAAGGTTGAAAAGTTAAATACTCCAAAGATAGGAAGTTTCAAAGTTGCCTGTGCATTATGACACAGTTTTTAATTTAAAATGAACATATACCTTTTTCCCCCCCGGGACCCTTGCACCATAATGCATATGCACAAGGGGGACAAATTATGGTAACACCAACAACTTAATTCTGACATTTCCTAATGTATGAAAACTTCACTTTGCAACTTTAACATTTTTAATGTAGGTTTTTTAGTGTAATTTCCTAGGTATTTAAAAAAGCAAACTGAACAACAAAATTTCATCATGTAAAACCATATTGACACTGACACAGATCATTAGCAGGTGAGAACCTTTAGCTCCACCACACAGACTCTGCTATTTGAGTTAAAGGAGTAACTAAGAGCAGTAGTAGGTTGTCATCCTTTGTGTGGACTAGCACCAGAGGAGGATGAGACACTTTGCCAATGGGTTTCACAAATTGCTGACAGCAGAGGAATAGTGAGACTCAGGAATGTGGCATCCAGTCAAAGCTCTGGAGGGGAGTGTGCTTAAGTGGGCACAGACTCTTCTGCCTGTTTTCCCCCCAAGCTTGTCCCCTTCTGCCCCATCCCCTCCACCCTATCCCTGGCCCAGTCCTGTCTCTTACCAGACCCACTGTCCTCACCTACCCAGTCTCAGTCTCTGCTTCTCAGGCTTTTCATCTTATCACAACCCCATGCTCTGGGCATCCCTAAACCTCTGACTGCCAGAACCTGGGACTGGAAGACAGGCATGGATCACTTGATAAATTGCCCTGTACTGTTCATTTCCTCTGAAGCATCTGGCACTGGACACTGTTGGAAGAGAGGATAGGCTAGATGGACCATTGGTTTGAACTAGTATGGCCATTCTTATGTTCCATTTCCCTTGCCTAGCTAGTTCTAGTGTCCTTGTCTGGACTCTACATCCCAGTCCCAGTCTTCCCCACCCACCGCCACCATTCCCAGTGCCCAGCCACTCCAGGTCCCTCTTAATCCCTCTTGCTCCTTGTTCTCAGTTTTCTTGCTCATCCAGTCCCAGCTCCCCACCTCCCAACTCTGTATCTGATGTGTCTTTGTCCCTCCCCTCCATCAAGTCACTCTCCACTGGTTCTAATCCCAGTCTTCCTCCTTTGGCTTCTTGCCCAATATCAGTATCCCATCCCCTCACTGGCTCCTTGCCCAAGGTCCTTTTAACCAGTCACTCACACTTCTCCATCTGCATCCTGATCCTCATTGTATCTATCGTTCCCACTCCTCCTGCCCCACTGTTTCTCAATTCCAGTATCCTTGTGTGATCTTGGTCTCCCATGCACTGCATCTCTGTCTCATCATTTCCCTCCCCAAATCCAAGTCTCCTCTGTCCCCTATCTCCCCGTCTCCTTGCCCAATTAGTCTCAGATCTGCCTGCTTCCCCACCTCTGTCCAACTCCCAGTCTCAGTTTCCCCTCTCTCTTCTGGAAGGTCTTCAGTCCCACTCTCCCACCCCATGCCAGATTCCTTGTCTCAGTCTACTCCCCTTCCTACCCTGTGGGTCTTGCTGTTGTCCTCTCTGTATTCAAATTAGCAGCTTCCTCTAATACACTGCCTAGTCCCAGTAGGGAGGTCATTGAGAACACAGGAAAGGAAAGCTTCCAGCTCTTGGTTCCAAGTTCTGGCCTTGACCCCATCTCTGACTCTGTCTTGCAGCAGCTCAAAGCTGCAACTGCAGGTTGTCTTGCTTATGGCTCTGCAGCCTTTGGGCTAAAGACCATGTTCAGTGTGGATGCTGTGAATCTCTAACAACTCTCTACTGAGTAGGTGTGAACTGACCTACAGTTATAAGTTTAAAGACTTATAATTTGGCCAAATTTTAAGAGAATTTTCACATAACAGCAAAAGACCCATCCCTGATTCAAAAGCCACCTCCCTCCCAAAATTCAAGTCCCTGTTCCAAAGCATGCAGGTGTTAGAGATTCTCAAAGAGAAGGTTCCTAAAAAATTTAACATGATAAAAAGATGTCTTTTTCTCTAGCCCCAGAAATGGCTTAACAAATTTGGTTGAAATTTTCTAGTAAATTTCAGACTGTGGCAGACACCCAGCATGGAAAATTTCAACTTAAACAGTTCAAGTTTAGCAAAGTTATAAGCAACCTTATGGGATATATCCAGCTACCTGCACCACCTATAATAGAAAACCAGTGTCCTCCTTTGCTTTCCAGGAGTGTGACACTGGTGATTGCTATGGAAAGTCTGAAAATCAGAATGCAAGTTTTTTACTTTTCTGATGTAAATGTTTATATTTGCAGTTTATTCACTGTTAGCATAAGGCTTTGCCTCCTTTATATGTCTGACAGGCAGCATCTTCAGATTGGACAGGGCATGCTCTCTGTTCTGAATTAGATAAAGATCCCCCAAATGGCTAGAAAGGGCTTACTGATACAGCTTCCCTCCAGAGTTGTGGTTTGGAGAGGTAAAGAAATATTGCTGCAGTCAGGTCTTCTGTCATATCTGTTGTATTCAGTGCCAGTGCCAGCTCTGAAAACATTTTTAGAAAATATTGTGTTGTTAGTGAATGTAAGACAGAGCATAAACTTTTGAGTTAAGCTGGCTACCAACAGAGATCACCCATCAAGACAGCAAAGACAATAAAAAAGTGTGCTAGACCATGACTCCTGGAGAGGTAATCAATATGGAAGTCGTAAATAAGCAAGGGTTGGAATTAAACAGTGAGATAGTAATTGCTGGCAATTTCAAAACAACGGATTGGCTATGACAGGTGATTTAAATAAAATAAAAAATGAGTCAATCCAGAGGCGGTTTTCATTTCTCTGCTTAAAGGCAAAAGAAAAGCCTTTGAAAAACACACACACACATAGTTCTCCAGCCCCAGTGGAGAGAAGGAAGGACAGGAACACAGTCTGGTTATAGAGGGGCTTTTTCTAAGCCTTTGGTACTGTTGGACCCACTGATTGATTAACAGATCATAGACAATGATGGGAAGTGACATTTTGTCTGGGGATAGGAATAAAGTCCAACTGATTGGTGCATGATTCAGGCCCACGATGGGAGACAGTTCTGATGGGGAATCCTTTTTCTCCAGCAGAGGAGCTTGATTGGAAATATGCAGTATATTGGGCTCTATTTGGCTAAGAGATAAAAGGGAGATATTTTTAGTTACTGAATATTAACAAATCAAAGATATTCCTAAAATTATGAGTAATAATAATGTAATAATTACTCCCACCATTAACACTGAGATAATCCTATGTAAAAGCAGTTGAAAGTTATGAGAGAAAAGTTCTATGTATTCTTATTATTGTTGTTATTTCCTTTGAAAAATAAACCTATGGAAAAGCCCATTTGGAGTGGAGTCTGTTTACCTGAAAATTCATTACAAATATTAAGCGATTTCAGAGAAAATTATGTGGGGTTCCCAATCACTCTAGTGGATGTTGTACATGGATATATGAAGCTTGAATGTTACCTTAATTTATGAATCCTCATAACTTCCCTGTGATGTAAGTAAGTTTTATTACATCCATACATCAAACACTGAGAAGTTAAGTGATTTGCACAAAGTCATAGTGTAGGTCAATGGTAGAACTAGGAAAAGAACGCAAAAGTCCCAGCTTAAGATCCTCCAATCTATCACTGATCTTTTGGCAAAGATTCAAAAGTCAAGACTGTTTGAAATATCCAGTATGTATACATTAACAGGTCAATTTCATTAGGAATTGGACTGATTGTGGCTACTCATCATATATTCTCTCCTGTAGGTACTTCACATTGGAAAGGGCATCATGGTTTCTGTTGGATTCATAATTAGAAGTTTCTCTTATGAAATTCAGTAATTCTGGGGATCGTATTGGATTAACAGCCAGTGAGGTCAACTGTAATATTATTTTTGAGGTGTGGGGCTTATTTCCAAGAATGAGCATCCAAGATAACAGCAGCCAGTACTTTAAAATGAGACTGATGAGAGAATTTTGATAAGCAAAGGCATTAACTCTGTATTAAACATCAAAAGTTGATACATAATAAAAGGTTCTATTAGTAATCACCAGATTATATTACAGTAGAATCTCAGAGTTACGGACACCTCGGTGTCACGGAGTGTCAGGGAGTAAGGCCCTGCACCCCTCTTCCTGGGATTCACAGTGACTCACAGCCAGCCAGTAAGACGGAAGGTTTATTGGACAATAGGAACTCAGTCTACAGCAGAGCTTGTAGGCACAACCAGGACCCCTCAATCCAAGTCCTTCTGGGGATTCAGGGAGCTTAGACCCCAGTCTTGGGGTTCCCTGCGTTGTACCACCCAGCTTAAACTGAAACTAAAAATCCCTCCAGCCGCTCTCTTCCCCCTCCCCTCTGCTCCTCCTCCCTTTGTTCAGTCTCCCTAGGCAGAAGGTGTGAATTCTCCCAACCCCCCTTCTGGCTCAGGTTACAGCAGGGGTAGATTTCTTCTCATCCCCAATGTAATCTCCCTGCAACATCTCCACCCGTACTTGGCTAACTGTGGTAATTCTAGAGCTAATACATGCCGACGAGCACTGACTTCCGGGGATGTGTGCATTTATCAGACCAAAACCAACCCAGGCTCGTCCGGCCGCTTTGGTGACTCTAGATAACCTCGGGCCGATCGCACGCCCGCGTGGCGGCGACGAAACTTTCAAATTTCTGCCCTATCAACTTTCGATGGTATGACCTGTGTCTACCATGGTGACCACGGGTAACGGGGAATCATTCCCAGATCAAATCCGCTCTGCTCCCTGCTCCATCACACTCGGGAATGGTACACCCCTGACCATTTTGGCAAATAGCTATTGATAAGCCTATTCACCATGAATTTATCTAGTTCTGTTTTGAACCCACTTATACTTTTGGTCTTCACAACATCTCATGGCAACAAGTTTCAACAGGTTGACAATGTGTTGTGTGAAGAAGTATTTCCTTTTGTTTGTTTTAAACTTGCTGCCTAAGAATTTCATTGGTGACCCCTAGTTCTTGTGTTATGTGTCATATGGAAGATGATTCATCCCCCTAATAATTTTCTTTGCGCTTCTTTGTACTTTTTAAAATTCTAATGTATCTTTTTTGAGATGAGGTGACTGGAACTACATTCAGTGGGCATAACATAGATTTTGAATAGTGGCATTTTGATAGTTTTTGTCTTATTATCTACCCATTTTCTGATGGCTCCTAACATTCTGTTTGCTTCTTTGACAGCTGCTGAACACTGAACAGATGTTTTCAGACAACTGTCATTGATGACTCCAAGTTCTCTTTCTTGAGTGGTGATAGCTAATTTAGACTCCATCATTTGGTATTTATAGTTGGGATTGTGTTTTCCAAGGGTAAGTTTATACTTACTGCGCGGGTCGACGCGGCGAGTTCGACTTCTCGGAGTTCGAACTATCGCGTCTGATCTAGACGCGATAGTTCGAACTCCGGAAGCGCCGCGGTCGACTCCGGTACTCCACCGCGGCAGGAGGAGTTGGCGGAGTCGACCTTGGAGCCGCGGAGTTCACTTCCGCGGCGTCTGGACGGGTAAGTCATTCGAACTAGGGTAGTTCGAATTCAGCTACGTTATTCACGTAGCTGAATTCGCGTACCCTAGTTCGACCCCGGGGCTGTGTGTAGACCAGGGCCAAGATGTATTACTTTTCACTTCTCAACATAGACTTTCATCTGCCATTTTGTTGCCCAGTCATCCAGTTTTGTGAGATCTCTTTGTAACTCTTTGCAGTGAGCTTTGGACTTAAATATCTTGAGGAATTTTGTATAGTATGCAAATTTTGCCACCTGACTATTCATCCTATTTTCCAGATCATTTATCAGTAAGTTGAACAGCACAGGTGCCAGTATAAAGTTTTGGGAAAAGCTGCCATTTACCTCTCTGCAATGTAAATACTGGCCATTTATTCCTGCTCTTTATTTCCTATTTTATAACCAGCTACTGATCCATGAGAGGACCTTCACTCTTATCTCATGATGCCTTATTTTGCTTAAGAGCCTTTGGTGAGGGACATTATCAAAGACTTTCTGAAAGTCCAAATACCTAGATACACTGGATCACCCTTGTCCACATGCTTGTTGACCTCCTCAGATAATTCTAATATATCTGTGAGACATGATTTGCCTTTACAAAAGTTATGTTGACTCTTCTCCAACATATAGCATGTCTGCTAATTCTGTTCTTTACTATAGTTTCAACCAGTTTGCATGGTACTGAAGTTAGGCTTGCTGGCCTGTAATTGCTAGGATCACCACTACAGTCTTTTGTTTTAAAAATGTTTTAAAAAAAAGCATTACATTATCTATCCACCAGACATCTGGTACAGAGGTTGATTTAAGTCATAGGTTACATTCCCCAGTTAGTATTTCTGTTCCTGGTGACTTATTACTGTTTAATTTATCAACTTGTTCCAAAATCTCCTCTACTGACATCTCAGTTTGGGACAGTTTCTCAGATTTGTCACCTAAAAAGAATGTCCCAGGTGTGGGAATCTCCCTTACATCCTCTGCAGTGAAGGCTAATGCAAAAAATTCATTTAGCTTCTCCACAATGGTCTTGTCTTCTTTGAGTGCTCTTTTAGCACCTCAGTCATCAAATGGCCCCACTGAATGTTTGGCAGGCTTTCTGTTTCTGATGTATATGTGTTAGACTCAGTTTAAGCAACATATACAACATACATACATATATCCTATAACAGGGAGGCTAATATTACTAATATCTGGTGCATATACAGCATTATTAAGACCAAGAAATATGAATAGATCTTGTAAGATTGATTTATAGTTTGTTATTCATTCGCAGGACATATAACTAGACAATTTTTACACCAGAAAAACCTCCAGATCATAAATGCAAGAAAACTGAAGGGATGTCTCAATGCATACAGTGTTTCTGTCATTTGCCCAGCGTCCATAACCTCAGCTGGAAACGTGGATTAGTTTTCTATTGCAGAATTCTTCAGCACATTAATAACATTCCACACATCATCAGGTGAACACAGTATTTCAGCTACCAGGAGGGTACAAAATGTCTCTCACTAGGCAAAAATTGTCACTGCGTAACCAGCCACGCTGCCTGTAATGAACGGAAAAATAATTTTTGAAGCTCAGTAGGCAAAAGAAATTTACAGCATTTTAGGCTCCAATCCTAGACAGAGAGAGTTGCTACAGAATAACCATGAACTTTGATATGGAGCTGAATACATATCTAGTAACAATTTT
The DNA here is from genome assembly GCF_020497125.1 of Mauremys mutica. Lineage (NCBI taxonomy): Eukaryota > Metazoa > Chordata > Testudines > Geoemydidae > Mauremys > Mauremys mutica. The sequence goes on from NC_059076.1 coordinate 65,722,437, forward strand.
TCATGATACATTATTTGACATTTTATGTCCATATGTTTTAGCCTTTGGTTCATATTACTATTATTTTTATCATTTTTATTGTATCACTGTCAAGGAGCCCTAAAAAGGATTGGGGCCATATTGTGCTAGGATCTTTGCAAACACTCCTGCTCTGAGGACTTTACAGTCTCAGGTTTAATCATCAAAGAATCTGGCTTTTACACATGTGAGTCGTGTCCTTGGGACTACTTGTGTATAAAATTACTCACATGCACGAGTGTTTGCAAGATCAGGGTCCAAGAAGACAATTGATAAACTGTGGAGGAGAGGGGAGAACAGGCACTGAACTGCCAACGTTGAACATTCAAAAATCATGAGTCAGGCCCCAAAATAGCATAATATTAACAAAAAATCTGGTTTCTTTTGATTTGCCCTTTGAATTTTGAGCCTTTAGGGCTTGTGTGATCAAGCTTTTCTACACAACCATGAGTGATAGAAACTTGATTATTTATTTATTGTAAAAACCCTAAGAGACTCAGGTAACCCCAGGGCTCCAGGAACTGGGGCTTTAAGAAAAATTACAAATACACAAGACTTATGATATAATCATGAGAGTTGTCAACACTGGATACAAATATATATATAGCATGTGCATTTGGCTGTATGCTACCATTCTGGGTATTCCCCTGATCTTGGGGCCAGCTGGAAGCCAATTTTCTCAGAGCAGCTTCAGGATAACTCTAAATTGTGGTGACTGGTACCAGCCCCAAGGATACACTCTGCCAGCTGGGAAACACAGAGGCGCAGAAGTACTTCATTCAGTTCCGCACCTTACCCTAGCAATGCTGTCTGAGGCCATGATCCTGCAAACACCCACACATGTGAGTTACTTGTGCACTTTGGTTTTGTGGGTTTTGAAATTTAGAAACAGAGACAGCTTTCCTGTGTCTTTTTCAAGCTTTCATCCTGAGCATAATAGATGAATGACAATGCACATGCAAAATCTCTCTAGGAGGTCTGAAGAGAGATGTTTTCATGACTACGAGTCTGAGCATGCTTGATTGAATTAAAGCCCAAAGGACCTTTGTACAGGCTGGTTTTGTCTGTTCGTGTGCGTATGTGTATTTTTCTTCAAATTATCTTTGTGTAGTCTTATTTCTTCAGTGAAAGACCTTACAGCAATAAAATGTTGCAAGTGTTGCCATGGAAATAAGAATGTCAGAGTATCAGGATCGTGTTAAATCCTATGATAAGGTTATTACTCATGCAGTTTCATCATCAAAAAGACTATCTGCTGCTCAATGTATTTCCATGCATCCTGCTAGAAATGTTAAATGGATATATGGTCATACTATAGTTATATTTGATAGTAAAATAATCTTTTTACTCCCATGCCAGTAGTCCCGTTGACTTAAGTAGGCATATTCAGACCAGCAAGGGAATGAGCACGGGTTCTCAGATTGCACCTGAACAGAGAATAAATATCTCACTAATAGTCTGAACCAAGACATAGGTTCTTCTAATTTATCCCAGTTTAAAGCAGGAGTAACTTCACTACAGCCAAGTGAATTATATAGGTCTGAAACCACCGTAAGTGAAAGGAGGATATGGGCCAAAATATTGAATCCCAGGATACTAGCTGTTAACATAATACATATTTTGTACATATGGAAATCTTATAATATTTAATCTGAGAGAGACAAATTTACTCATTCTGGCAAATAGGGAATTTTGGATGTATCTGCAACTACAAAATCACTCCGAATTTCATCTTCTTTTTCCTTCTTTCCAGGGAGTTGAGTTCATAGTTGAAGGAATCACATGGCCTCATATATATATATATTGCTCTGTATTATGAGTCATAGTTTGCAGAGTAAAATTGGCATGCTTAATTAATTTAAATGTATTTTCTTCAGAGTTTGGTCAAGCTTTCAAAAATAGAGACTGTGTCTATGTCCTCCTTATCACAAATAGAAAGGAAAAAATTAAAGGTACCAGTTTTCTGTTAAGCCAATAAAAACAGTGTTATTCTGGGTTGTTTTCATAAAGCTATTTTCTGACTCAACCTCTTTGAACCTCAGTTTTCCCATCTGTAAAAAAGGGGATAATGATACTGGCATCTTTTGTAAAGTGTTTTGAGATTTACTGATCAAAAGTGCTATATAGAAGCTAGGTACTGTTGTTTTATTATTCTCTATTGTTGGACTATGGTACAGTAAGTATATTATTTGTGTATTTAAGGACTGGTCCAAAGTACAATGATATCCATAAGAGTCTTTCCATTGACTTCAGTGAGATTTAGATCAAGTCCCTACTAAACTACATAGAGCTATTCACTTTGAGTAGCAGCTTTCTAGCAGTGTAGCCAAAGATATCTGTGAATGTTTGCTGTGTTTCTCTACTCTTACATCTGTTTGTTCCTGTCCCATGTTCATCAAGTCTATTTAAAGCTCGGTAATAGGAAGTCAGCGGTTTTTCACATATGTTAATTTGTCCCTCTCTAGTGAGTCCAACAAGGTGGGTGACTTAATACCTTTTATTTGACCAACTTCTATGGGTGAGAAAGACAAACTTTCAAGCTTCCACAGAGCTCTTCTTCAGGTCTGGAAAAGGTACTCAGAGTGCACATCTACACAGCAATTAAACACTCACAGCTGGCCCAGTTGACTCAGGCTTGCGGGGCTCAGGCTGCAAGGCTGTAAAATTACAGTGTGGATGTTCAGGGCTGGGCTGGAGCCTGAGTTCTGGGACCCCATAAGGGAGGATTTGCCAATATTGATTTCATGGAACTTTCACAAAAATGTAGCATTTAAAAAAAGGGTCATTGAAATTGAGCATATCCCCATTGTTTTTCTCTGGCAATTGTCTGGTCAGAGTCAGTTTTCCACAGTGCATTTTTGAGCTGCAAGTTTGACTGGTTGATTTTTATTATATGATTGAAGCCACATGGTATTTCTTTTGGATCCCTGATTGACTGAGCCTACCACATGCACAAGTGACAGTCAGGGAAAGGCATTTTCTCTTATATCTTAGACCTGGTATGTGGGAGGAGAAACAATCCCACAATATACCAAGGGGGAATATGGCTTGGGTTACATCAAAGAACATTTCCCCCCAGGTAAATTACACCAGGAAGAGAGATACATGGTTGTTGGTAGGAAGGATCTGTCTCTAAGGCCTATTGGAGGGTGAACTGTGTGAGAACAGAAGGCTGTAAGACTTGGCGGGGACCTCTGTAGGTTTGCACAGTTCAAACAAGTATTCAGAACCAGATTTTGATCTCAATAATAGCACTGTAATTCTACTGAAGTCATTCTGGATTTAGATTCTGTGTCCTACTGCCAAGGATTGGGGGTGATCATTGGGACAAAGAAATATGCCTGGACTATCCATGTGGTGGCACTCCTTCAGATTCCCTGGGATATGTCAGGTTTGCCCCAGGAAGACAAACCCCACTCAGCTCTTCTGATAGCAGAGGAATTCCATGTGGGGATCCTCATGGAGACTGCCTGCCCCCAGAAGGCTTACTATGGGAGCCAAACAAGTCTATGTTACTTCATTTCATTTGTTTTATGTGTGTGGGGTGGGGAGGGATTAAAACAGTATGACTCATTCTTAATCTTTAGAAGGAAGCCAATGCTCTGGTTCTGAAAAGAACAAAGGATTCCAATTTTACCAAGATGATATCTAAACAGCACTTGTGAGAATGTACTGCTATGGGGAGTAGTTTGTTCCCTTGATACATCATCCATTTGTCATGAATTTAAATAAAAAAGTTTTTGGCTTCATAGGGGAAAGAAATAAGATGTGTTTTCTTAGGAGTTCAAAGTATGCCTAAGTGCATGCCAGGGGCTTTAATATTCAGTATATGACACCCTGAAGATCCCTTTGAGCATTGCAATTATATATATATATATCCCTGACGACTGAGCCCTTAAAAAGCCATAGCGTTCTCAGGTATCTTTCTCCATTATCCAAGAATCTTTCCCACTGAAACGATTTTTTTTCTTTGACCAGCAAACATAATTTTATGTACAAAAGGAGTGAATAATTAGGCTACCACCAAAAAGACAGCAAACAGGGAGTAGCTACTGTGCTACATGGTTTTTTGATAACCCTGTTCCCATTCACTACACTTAAATTCAGGAAAAAATAGCAAATTTTAAATAAGCTCCTATAGAAAAGATACTTAATATACTAGTATATGTGTATTCTTGTACTGATGAAAGGGCTAAATAATTTCCCTAGAAAAATCTAAAATTAATTCCTGCATATTTAAGAGATGTATTTAGAAAGTAGGTTAAAATTAGGTTGCTAGGAAACAGACGTGGATCCTAGCAACTGCTATTGAAAATGAAAACCCTGTGTATGTAATTTTAAGGACACAGTTCCAACCCACTGGAAGAATATAAGAATCCGGCTGGTTAAAATTAGTTTCTTAAAGATGCATTAATTTAATTTTCAATATCTTTGCTATTATATTTGCAAAACAATATTTTTTTATTTCTGCCTTTGTTCTTTGAAATGGTAAATCAAATTCTGGTCCTGTATTTCAGAAACTCACAACATAGCTGTGATACACTTGACATGAAACTGGAACTGAATCTTAACTCTTGTGCTCTACATCCTCTATTTATATCCAGGGTCTCACCTTTAAAAGAGATATCAATTAACCTATGGCAACCGGGTAGCCAATTCTTCCATAGGGTAATTTGCTTTGCTGGATTTTTATTGTTAATTCCTATGACATTTAGGTAGATTAAACTGGATTGTAATATTCAGTCATTATCCCAGTACTTCTTTCAAACAAAGAAAAAAGGTAAAATAGTCTAACTCTTCTTAGGTGGATTTCTCTTCTTAGTGTTCTGCTTCTTTTTCTTTCTTTCTTTCTTTCTTTCTTTCTTTCTTTCTTTCTTATTCTCTTCCCTTTTATTGTCATTTCCCTTATATCTCTTCTCATTACCTTATTAACTCCCCCTTTCCCCTCAGCTATTCCCTTTCTCCCCCTTCCATCATTTTTCCTTACTGGATTGCTTCTCACCCACTGTCATCATGGCTGCAGGCTAAGCCTGAAAAGAAGGGAAGAGATGTTGTGTGGGAGCATGTTTAAACAATTTGGTTATAAGTAAAACAACAGAAGAAATGTATGAATAACTGATAAGCTGAATGAAGTTCTTCTTAGCTGTGATAATATTTTAGAGTTTTCCCCAGTGCAGAAGAACTTCTCCATTTTTAAACCTATTACTTCCCTTGTGTGACAGCAAAACTTGATGTGGTCACGTAATACAATTTTAATATGGAAGTGTGCGCCTGGTTATCGAATGGAGAATAGAATTTTTTTATAACCAATGTCCTCTATCCTCTGTGAGTGGTGGTAATTTTTTTTTAATCCAATTTCCTTCACCTCTAGGCTACTGACATTTTAATTGAGGATCCTGCACAAACTAGATGCCTGTTCCTCATTGGCTGAAATGACCTGTTGTATTTCCTGCTTAGATGGAAATGGTGAAGTAAGAACTCTATTAGTTATTTGTGTGTGCCTGTTCAGCCCTAGGGTAAAGACCTTCAGATTACTCATTTCCATGTAGACAGTGGCATCTATTCGATATCACAGTTGCCTGCAGATTTCCAAAGATAGACATGTGGGAAGGTGTGATTTCATGTTCCATAAATCTCTCAGGTTAACTTGGGGCCCTTAAACAAGGATTTTGGTTTGTGCAAGTATTATGTAATATTATGCATTCAAATCAGTATTTTTTTCAATACACAATAGAATTCTGTGCATCTGGCTGCACATTGAGAAGTTATGCCAGCTGAGTGCTGATTGATGAGCATGCTTAGGTGCACAGTGGGCACATATCAGCATCTTCAGGCATCTAAATACCTTTGCAAATCTGGCCCATAATACCAAATCCTGCAAATACATACACATGCAAGTAACTTTGTGTACATGAGATCAATGATCATGAGATCAAAAAGTTAGTTACTAACATGTGTGTTTGCAGGATTGTAGTGTAATTTATGAGCTGGGATTGTTTTTAGAAAAACAACAACACTGAAACATTAAGTTATGGGCAAAAATACTCTGCTTGTATAATAAAGATCAGTTCATCTTCGTAAAACCCAAATAAATGAGCTTTAAATATGTGAAGTTTGTTTGTGGAAGGGACTGGAGAGGGGATATCTACCAACCTGAACCCAAGCCCATGGCGTAGAACTGCACTTTAGCCTCCCCCCATTGTGGCTGCAACTTTTGAAGCAGCCACATACCCTCCACGCTACTTGTACAGGGTGATAGAATCACGGAATCAGCATAATACCAGCTATTATGGCACCTTCCCCACACCTCCCTCCACTATGGTTTCTATGAAGTTATCATGTAGACCCTCTTCACAATAGATACAAGCTGCTTGAGGCGCTTTGTGTAGCTGCTCTGCCAACAGCCAGCCATGTGCAGCCTTACAGTATAGAGTGCTTTGCATAGGCCGCTGCATCTGGGTAAATTTCATTCCAAAATAATTACTTACTGTGCTTGGTAAGTTAATGTAGGAGGAAAATCTGTAGTGTTCCTTTAAGAGAATAAAGACCTGTGTCACAATAAGTGATGTCTTACAGTGTATGTCATACAAATACAAATATTACTGCAGAAAGAGAAACATAATATTGTATTCATATTCTTGATTCAGTGATAAGCAAATACAGAATTCTAGTAAATATTTATGTACAATTTGGAAACAATAAATATCAGGCATTTAGAATATTATTGCATGTATTTTTAATTGTTTCACCTTCACATATTGTCCTCTACAATGAATAATGTAGTAATAAAGAGGTTTGCCTGTGACCATACAGATGTGTGAATAGATACACTTAACTTTTGGAGACCTGGACTCAAATGGGGCATAAATTTCAAGTGAAAAAATAGATTGGTGATTTTTTCCTAGTCCACAAAGGCCATTACTTCACATCACTAAACTGCTGCACAATTTGTTGCCACTTGGTATGTTCAAGTCTGTACTCTAGAGAGGTCCAAGGTGCAGTTCAGTGGTGTATTGTAGCTGGGATAAGGTGGAATGGCTGTGTTTTGTACAGAATAAATCTGAGCTATGTACAGCCCAAGATAATTTTAGTTATCCTGCACTTTCCTAAGGACAAGAACTTACCAGATACAGTATTTGTTTCTTCTTTTATAAAGTTCCAATTGCTTTTGTGTGTTTGTGTGGGGCGGGGACAAAACACAACCACCTATGAATATTTTGAGAGTGCTGGAATGTGAGTAGCACAGAGAATCTGTATCCTTTGTCACCTCATTTCAGGTGTCTTCCCATTTTTCTACATTTGTTATTGTTTCCTGCACTGTAGTCATTTAGCATAACTTCTAAGGTCAGTGTCCTATATTTTGTACATGCAAAGGCAGGTGTGTGTGTGTGTGTGTGCAAGTAGTTTTACTGAAAATTGACTGAGTCATAAGCAATTACTTTTAAAAAGTTACACAGAATGGCCCATGTCTCCAAGCACAGTTGAGCAGATGACATATTATACATTTAATTGAAATTTTCATAGATCCAAAAATGTAGCTGACATGAATAAGCTTTTATGTTTAAAATTAAGGGATTGTTTCCAGTCCAAAACCCTGAATTAACTACAGCAAAAACAATCCTAATGGCTCCAACACTCTAGCAGGATTAAAGTAAATGTGTGCTAAAGCTGACAGTGATCATTGATCAAAACCTCACTCTTTTTAGCCCTAAGGTAACTGAATCAGATTTCATCAATGTAATCCTTAAGGTATAAAATAGAAATTGAACTTGCATGGTGATGCAAGCTGGCTTTGAAATTAGGAGGCTTTGGCTCACAAAATATAAAAAGTTGGCATACCCAATGGAAATGGTGTTCAAAGGAGTTCACAGTAGGAATGGGAAAAGCAGGTTGTACAGATCTGGAAGAATAAACAAGCTGTTCTTTTTTTGCAACACTCGTATTCCACACATTAATGGATATTTGAAAAATAATAAATGTCTAAAATAGGACACACTCCTTTTGAAGTTTCAGAATGTTCAAAAATGTCCATTATAAAACTTGTGTGTGCAGACTATCAAAGCATTTCCTTTAAATAAATAAATAGAAAATAAAAACCTATGAAATTTTCAGTTTCAGGTTTGCAGGAAAAGGTCTAATTAGCTGGCTGATGATGTGTATGTTCTTGCAATAAAATTCCTCCCAGATAATCCAACACTTAAAGTGAGTCTTTGAGTGAAAGGCAGAAATAAATCAGTACCTTTTGAGGTTAAATATTTTCATTGGAAACTTTTATGGCCATAAGGTTCTTCATTACTTAAGTCAAACTGCTTTAAACACGTTAGAACACAAGGAGAAAGGGAGTCTAATTTGCTCTTACTACAAAAGACATAGTTGATGCAACCCTTGTTAATGCTAATAGAAATTACAGTATGGGCCAGATCCTGTACCTCTTACTCAGGTGAATAGTCTTATGAATATCAGTGAGATATCGAGCATTTGAAATGCATGTCAGGAAGGAGGAGTACTGGCTGAGTTGGAGAAGGAATCTACATAGAATAAGTCTGAGCTATGCTCAGTTCATGTCAATTCTAGCTGTTTTCACTTTGCTAAACACAACTGAGATAAGGCTTTAGTGGGACGACTCCCAGGAATAAGGGAAATGGATATTATGTTCTTGTAAGAAGAGAACAATAAATACCACCAAAATATTATACATACTGTATGTTTTTCCATATATGACACAAGAAATGTTTCCATTGAATTTACCTCCAGTTTTATTTCCCTCTGTCACCCTTATTTAATACTTAAATATTCTTCATATCCTCCTGCATCAAAGACATTTAATTATAGAAAGAGAATAAAATGTCAAAGCCAAAGTCCCCTCTGAGCCCAGGGCTCATCAGGTAAAGGCAAATCAATTTTCATGGCCAGCAGTACACACCGGAGTGATGTAGCCAGCACTACGTCAAACTACATTGGAGGTGGTGTTCCAATGGGAGAACGACTGAGATTTGAAGTAACAAGCTTCAGGACTGTAATTGAGAGCCCAAACAACCCAGCCACTGCTGTTCCCCTCCAGGAATAAAATGTAAATAATTTGTATAGTTATTTATTGGTTCACATCTTATTACACTCTTTTCTAAATACTTCATTTGCAATGGAATAATATTATCAGACCAAATCCTGTAGGCCCTGGGTGGCTAGTGAAGACCCAAGACATAGAAACAACATTCCTGGCATGCAGGATCACTCTGTTTAAGGCCTGGTCCACAGTAGGACTTTAATTCGAATTTAGCAGCGTTAATTCGAATTAACCGTGCACCCGTCCAGACCAGGAAGCCATTTAATTCGACCTAGAGGGCTCTTTAGTTCAAATTCGGTACTCCACCCCGACGAGGGGAGTAGCGCTAAAGTCGACATGGCTATGTCGAATTAGGCTAGGTGTGGATGCAAATCGAACTTACTAGCTCCGGGAGCTATCCCACACTGCACCACTCTGTTGATGCTCTGGACAGCAGTCCGAGCTCGGATGTTCTGATCAGCCATACAGGAAAAGCCCCGGGAAAATTTGAATTCCTTTTCCTGTCTGGCCAGTTTGAATCTCATTTCCTGTGTGGACGTCGTGGCGAGCTCAGCAGCACTGGCAGCGATGCAGAGCTCTCCAGCAGAGGAGTCCATGCAATCTCAGAGTAGAAAGAGGGCCCCAGCATGGACTGACTGGGAAGTCTTGGATTTGATCGCTGTGTGGGGCGATGAGTCTGTGCTTTCGGAGCTGCGCTCCAAAAAACGGAATGCAAAGACCTACGAGAAGGTCTCCAAAGCCATGGCACTCAGAGGATACAGCCGGGATGCAACGCAGTGCCGCGTGAAAATCAAGGACCTGAGACAAGGCTACCAAAAAATCAAAGCGGCAAACGGACGCTCCGGAGCCCAGCCCCAGACATGCCGCTTCTACGAGGCACTGCATGCCATTCTCGGTGGGTCTGCCACCACTGCCTCACCAGTGACCGTGGACTCTGAGGATGGGATAGTGTCAAGGGGCAGTTTCTCGGCGATGTTCGCCGATGGGGAAGATGAGGAAGGGTTTGTGGAGGACGAGGCAGGCGACAGCGGTTACAATACTGCTTTCCCCGACAGCCAGGATCTCTTCATCACCCTCACAGAGATCCCCTACCAACCCTCCCCGGCCGTTAACCCGGACTCCGAATCAGGGGAAGGATCAGTCGGTAAGTGCTATAAACACGTAAACATTTATTTCTTAACAAAACATGAATAAAAACTATATAAAAAGAAGGTCAATGCATATAGGTATCGAACAAAAATCCTCTTGGGACAGTTCAACGAAGCTCTCTGAGAGGTACTCGAAAAGCATCCTTAGGAGGTTCCTGGGGAGAGGTGCCTTTTTGGGTGCTCCGTGGAAGCACACTCTTCCGCGCCAGGCCATCCTGAGGTATAATGGGAGCATCGCCTCGACCAGCATGGCAGCATAGGGCCCTGGTCTGTGCAGGGATTCATGCAGCATTCGCTCTCTGTTTGTCCTGGAGACCCGCCTCAGGGTGATCTCGCTCGGCGACTGCTGCATCTAATTAGGGGAATTACTTTAATGTTACTATTGTGAATGCTTGACTTTTCCTTTGCATAACAATGACCGTCGTTTAACAGCCACGAGGCTGCAGAGGAAAAGCATACAGGGATCTTTCCCGGGGACAGCTGCGAGGGGCTGGAACAGGGTCAGACTTTATGCTTTCCAGATTGCCTGCAGCAGGAGGGCCCTGCTATCCATTAATTGTTAAGCAGCCTAAAGTTTCCGGCTTACCAGGCCTGGCTGCTACACGGATTCTGCTGTCCTGCCCCGCTTGTCCGATCTCCAGTGCAAGACCCCAGGCAATGAAAGCGAATGCCGAAAAATCGAACTTGTCCTGAGAGCACATGAGATTAGGTGCCCTGTATGGTCTTGTTCACAGAAACTGAGTAGACTGTGTTTAGTGTTCGCAAACATGTATCTTTGGAAGGAAATCACTTCCTTTTTCCCATCACACAGCTGCGGCTCTTTCCCGAATTGCCCCGGCATCCCCCTCACAGAGGCTGGCGCAGATTAGGCGGCGAAAGAAAAAGACTCGGGACGAGATGTTCTCTGAACTGATGGCCATCTCCAGAGCCGAGGCGGCCCAGCAGAGCCAGTGGAGGGAGACCCTCTCTCAGCAGCAGCGCTCACACAGCGAACGGGAGGACAGGTGGCGGCAGGAAGACCAGCAGGCGACTCAAACGCTGCTTGGACTAATGAGGGAGCAAACGGACACGCTCCGGCGCCTTGTGGATGTTCTGCAGGACCGCAGGCAGGAGCAGAGAGCCCCCCTGAACTGTATCTGCAACCGCCCTCCCCCGCCACAAAGTCCTGTCCCCCCCTCACCCAAAATCACAAGAAGGAGGGGTGCTAGGGGCCGTGAAAACTGTCACTCCACCCCAGCAGAGCGCTCATGTACCAAACAGCTCTCATTCCCTAAAGTATGAGAATTACTTGCCTTCCTGGCTCACCCGATCCCAAATCCCAGTTTCATCCCCCAACTGTGTAGTTGAGTATTAAAAGTAGTTTGCTGTTCATTACTGTTTCCGTCATGTTTCTTTGCAGAAGACTTTGTGTGAAGGGTGGGGGAGGGGTTTGTTAATTGCATAGGACAGCCACCATTAACAGGGTACAGACATGGGGGCAGGATCAACAGCAGGTCACACACAGAGTGCAGTCACTAGGCACCCGGGTCACTCTGCGAGGTGTCTGCTGCCCCAGGTCAGTCTGGGAGGTGTATGTTGCCCCAGGTCCGAGCGCCTGGCATCCACAAATGGCAAGACAGGCTGCCCTTACCATGCCCTTCCACCCTAGCCATGAACCTCTCCGATGCCCTGAGCCCCAGCCAGAGCCATCATCCCCCCACACCTACTCACCCTTCCCACACACCCCTCACCCCTTCCTGCAAACCCACCCCTTCCTGCACACCCTCCGGTAACCGTCCTCCCCCCAGAGACCGCTGTAGGAGCAGGAGCCTGTCAGTCCTCGAGTGTAGAAGCGGTCTGTACATCACTGCACACCGTACCCACCACAGTCTGCGTCCCTGTTGTAACCCTTGAACGAGAATTCATTAGTAAAGAAAACTTTGTTAATTAAAAATGTTCCAATAACTTTATTTTTAAACGTCTGTTGGAAGGGGGGAAACCTGGTGAACGGGGTATGTAACCGCTGAAAAAAGACAATAGGAACTGAAACAGGGGCAGGTTCAGCTTCTCTGTAAAGAGACTGGACAGTCATAGGTTACCCTGCTCTCTGAGGAACCTAGCTTTCAAAGCCTCCTGGATGCACAGCGCTTCCTGCTGGGCTCTTCTAATCGCACGGGTGTCTGGCTGAGCGTAATCAGCAGCCAAGCTGCAATAACAATGGGGATATTGGTTTCGCTGAGATCCGAGCGAGTGAGTAAGCTCCTCCATCTCCCCTTGAGACGTCCGAAAGCACACTCCACCACCATTCTGCACTTGCTCAGCCGGTAGTTGAAGAGCTCCTTGTCACTGTCCAGGGTGCCTGTATAGGGCTTCATGAGCCAGGGCATTAGCGGGTAGGCTGGGTCCCCGAGGATCACTGTAGGCATCTCCACATCCCCAACACTTACTTTGTGGTCCGGGAAGAAACTACCTTCCTGCAGGCGTCTAAACAGACCAGAGTTCCTGAACACACGCGCGTCATGAACCTTGCCCGGCCACCCGACGTAGATGTTGGTAAAACGTCCCCTATGGTCCACCAGAGCTTGCAGCACCATTGAAAAGTAGCCCTTTCGGTTAATATACTGGCTGGCCTGGTGGGCCAGTCCCAGGATAGGGATGTGAGTGCCATCTATAGCCCCACCGCAGTTTGGGAATCCCATCGGGGCGAAGCCATCTATGATGACCTGGACGTTTCCCAGGGTCACCACCTTTGAGAGCAGTAGGTCAACGATTGCGTGGGCTACTTGCATCACAGCAACCCCCACGGTAGATTTGCCCACGCCAAAGTGGTTCGCTACTGACCAGTAGCTGTCTGGCGTTGCAAGTTTCCAGAGGGCTATGGCCACTCGCTTCTGCACACTCAGGGCTGCTCGCATCCGGGTGTCCTGGCGCTTCAGGGCAGGGGCCAGCAAGTCACACAGTTCAAGGAAAGTGCCCTTACGCATCCTGAAGTTTCGCAGCCACTGTGATTCATCCCAGACCTGCAGCACTATGCGGTCCCACCAGTCCGTGCTTGTTTCCCGGGCCCAGAATCGCCGTCCCATAGCATGAACATGACCCATTGCCACCATGATCTCCATGGCGCGGCGTACCGTGCTTTGTGAGAGGTCTCTGCCACTCTGACACTTCACGTCCTCACCGCGCTGCCGGAGCCTCCTCGCCCGATTTCTCAGCAGCTGACTGTGGAAGAGGTGTTCGATAAGGTGCGAGGAGTTGACAACGGCCATAAGTGCAGCGATGATCGCAGCGGGCTCCATGCTCGCAGTGCTGTGGCGTCCGTGCTGTCACTGACCAGAAAAGTGCGCGAACAGAGTTCCCGCCGGCGCTTTCAAGGAGAGAGGGTGGGAGTGACGGTTGAATGATGACAGTTACCCAAAACCACCCTCGACACATTTTTCCCCCAGAAGGCATTGGGGGCTCTACCCAGCATTCCAATGGGAAGCGGGGACTGCGGGAACTGTGGGATAGCTGCCCAGAATGCACCGCTTCCAATGTCGACGCTTGCCCCGTTAGTGTGGACTCAGAAATTCGAATTAGTGTCCTTGGTGTGGATACACAAATTCGAATTCATCAGGTCGAATCCACAAATTCGACCTAAGTTAAATTGAACTACTCCTGTAGTGTAGACATACCCTAAGACACAGCCAAGTTCTACAGCAACTATCTCTGGCATGCAGGATCATTCTGTGCACTATACAGCTAAAGTCTACAGCAGGACTGTTGAGAAGAGAAGCAAGAGTGTAGCCTGTAAGTCCATGAACTGTAGCTCTTTTTGATCACCACTCTACATAAGGATTGTCACCATGGGCTATGAGGCACTATAGGATCAATCCTGCTCCCATTTAGTTCGGTGGTATCATGTCCATTGATTGCAAAGGTGCTCTAAGTAGCCATCAGTAGGTAGTGAGAAGTAGTGGCTCCAGTCAGATTGCACAGGTGTTCTGTACCTCTCTCAGGGCTCACATAGGATAGGTTCCCCCATCAAAACTCTAACACTGATGTTCACCTTAAATGAGTTCTTCACAACTGTGATGTTTTGCAGTTGCTCTCATGTTTTACTACCCATCACTTTTTTTAAATGTGCGAGTTGTGTAGGGCAAAGGGTTACTATTGTTCTTTATTAATTATTATTCTGTTTCTATTGACACTTTTGGCACCAGACTGATCACCTCCTTTTCATAGCTCCAAGTACCACCTCATTCAGGGAACATCAGCAGCATAGGCCAGGGTGAGACGCACCATTCCCTGCGGCTGCCTGAAGTCAATAGGCTGATACTTTTGGATGAAAAGCCTGAATGGATCAATGTGTGTTTTTGGCAACAAAGAATCTGGCAAAAGACAGGTCCTGGGGCTGACAGAATAGATAGTCACCCCCGTTTCCTCCCAGTGGCAAATGAAAGGTCCACAGGAAAAGGCTCAAGGCAAGCAATGGGAGGACATTCACAGTAATCTTCCTGCTCAGCTTCCTCACAGTGCCCTCATTTACCTCCAGCCCAGTCATCTTTGAGAAAGGTTCCTCCAGGCTGCCCCAGAATCTGTTAGGAAGGGAGGCAAAACAACTATCTTTGTCCACTGTTGGCTTTCTTGGATGTGGGGTGTGTTCTCCTGAGGTTTCCCGTAAGCTGCTTCAGATCCTCTGTGAGGAATGTGTTCTTCCCTCCTCCTCATTTTATAAGAAGCCATGCCAGTAAGCGGAACCACACTATTTAACTAAAAAGCAGAGCTTCCATTATCATTTCAAGTCATGTGGCTCAGTGTATGTGATGTTTTTCTTACGTGATATTTATGAACAGCATGTAAATGTACACACCAGTATATAAGTACACTAAGTGGAACATACTGAGCTTAACAAATATTAAGGTGTTCAATAGGTGTGGCAGTGTTAAGGTTTGTGTTTGTGGGTGGAATAGTAGGTATGTAGTGATGTTGGTTTAATTTTACTATTGTAGTTTAGTGTCAGTTATATTATGTGTGTAGCAACTCTAGTTGACTCAGAACAAAGGTGTTTTGCTATTAATATAAAATATAAGAGAAACCTAACATTCCTGGTGTGGAGAGGGGTTAGGAAGACTTAATGAGAATAGACATTTACAATAATTCATCTGACCATAATGGTCCCTTCTGGCCTCTGAATCTATGAATATGGAAGTCATTGTATCAATTTTGCCATCTCATATATTATATCCTATATGCCAGGGCTCTTGAAAGGTATGTTGTGGGGTCAGGGGAGTGGGGGTGGGATTAGGAGTTATTTCTTATATGTTTATGAAGGAGAATATTAACAGAAGTATTTCTTCAGTTCTTCAACCAGGAGGAACCACCTCATAAGTAAGTAACTAAAATTACTTTTGTAATCATTCTTGACATATTTAAGTGTAAAATTCCATGAGGTGTTACCTCAGAGCAGTTCCACGTCACAATTTGCTTTTTAATCGCTTCCTACAATGTTGTGCATGAGTGGGCCATGCTAGGGGAGAAAGTGCAATGTTGTGACAAAAGGACCAAATGCTGTCCTTCAATGTATAAACAGGGGAGTAGGGTATAGGAGTAGGGAGGTGATTTTATTTCTGTATATGGTATTTGTAAAACCAATAGTGGACTACTGCATACAATTCTGGTGTCCACATTTTAAAATAAATGTTGAAAACCTGGAGAGAGTGCAGAAAAGGGCCACAAAAATTATTTGAGACCTGCAGAAAATGCCTTAAATGAGAGACTGACAGAGCTCAATCTGTTTAGTTTATCAAAAAGATGATTCAAAGGTGACTTGATTATAGTGAATTACCTTCAAGGGGAGAAAATGCTAGGTAGTAATGGGCTCTTTCATCTAGTGAAGAAAGGCAGAACAAGAACCAATGGCTGGAAGCTGAGGCCAGACAAATTCATATTAGAAATTAGGCACACATTTTTGACAGTGAAGGTGATTAGCTACTGGAATGAAGTAGCAAGGGATGTTGTGGATGCTCCACCTCTTGATGTCTTCAAATCAGGACTGGATACCATTGTGGAAAGTATTGCTTTAATCAAACACAAGTTATTGAGCCCAACACAGGGCAACTGGGTGAAATTTAATGGCCTATCTAGGTCAGACTAGATGATCTAATCGACTCTTCTGGCCTTAAAAACTAGGAATCCGTGAATATGCATATCCCTTGTGCCCTGAAAAGGTGAGTATCATGCTTGTCCCAGTTAACTTAACATGATGAAGATTGAGCCCATCTTTTTATGTTGTAGGTGAAGGTTATGGACCAGATTTCAATTACTGTTACTGAAGTCAGTGACTTTCAATCACAGATGAATTTGACATGATGCATCTAACTTCCTTGCTTGACTCCCCAGTATAAGCACTGATACTCTCTGTATACTTAGTATTAAAATATCTTTATTATTGGTAAAGTTTGCTAATCCTCATGGAAAGCACTGAGTGTATCTGTTTCCTGAAATTATTATTTTGTAGCTTCCAAATCTGGAAATGCTGTGCTCATTTCTGGGCACCTCTGCCTAGAAAAATGTAGACATGTAGAATTTCTGGAAAACGTTACATGATTGACATCTATTCAATTGGGGGCTAGTCTCTCAAGAATAGTGAAAGAGGCCTGAGCCATTACTACAGTAATTTAAAACTGAACTGAAAAATATGGACAAAACACTTGTGAAAATACCATAAAGGGCAATCCTATATTGGCAGGGGGCTAGTTAAAAAGATAGAAAAGTTCTAATCAACCTCTGGGTTGTTTTTGGGTTTTTTTTGAGAGACAAATCTGACAAAATGAGCATTTTTTTGTGGATGCTCTCACTATAGCACTTCAGAGATATAAGTTTAGGGAAAGGATGTTATTCACCTTGATAGTTTAATTAACAGCCATGGACAATAAGTGTTCCAGATCTGTGTTACAGATTTCTGTTATGCCCATCACCATGCCATCTAATAACTAGATCATATTCTGCCTTGGTATATAGTACATCAGTTAAATGTGATGATGTGACCTCACTAAGAATTTTAAAATATTTAAAGTCAAGCTCACAAATCAATTTTTAAGCAGTTTTATTCATCTATTATATTATGTTTTATTGTGTCTTCACATATAGTCATGTAAGCTCTATGGCCAGAAGCCTCCAGATGGGAAAGAGCTCTCACTCCTCTATTGGTGAAAAGAGAAAATGCTACCATCAGGATCTTTATTTGCATAGACTACCTACCCACAATTCCTCTAGTGACACTTGAGAAGTCACCATAACTATACATGAACGTGAATGTTTTGAGGTAGTGGGCTCTGAGTGATTCACAGATCAGGAAAGAGCTCTTATTCTGTAGTAAAAGGCTCATTTTCAAGCAGTTAAGATGTCTCAAGAGTTCTAAGTGCTCTTAGCTCCCTATCACTGGGAACTTCATGGTAATAACACAGATCAGAGACTTTGTTGTGAGGGATAGTGCAGAGGACAGCAACAGATCTGAGTGGATTCTACTAAGGTCCTAGCTACACAGTCCCTTAATAGAGTGAAATCACTAGGTTGAATCAGGAAAGCAGCTCTTTTGGGACTGGAAACAGACTGGCAAAGAAACACTTGGACTACTGTATTTGCTAACCCAAACTGTGAGTTGGTTTAATAGATGACTGAATTGGTGCAGGTACTGGACCTGTGGGACAGGAAAGGAGTTAAACAGACTGCTGCCAAAGTTTCTGGGAGAGGGAGTATTTTACTCTTTATTTGAATATATATGTGTGTGTGTATTCTGCTACTGTGTTTTCCCAAGATTATGACTGTATTCTCTTTCCCCTAATAAAGATTTCCTTGTTTGTACAAAGTGCTGCAAGTGGAGAAGTTCTGCTAATTAATGAAAGCCAGGAAGGGTGTGTTCAGCTCAAGCTGGTTTAGTTATTTGTCAAGGGGGACCTTAAATATATTGAACCCAGCCCTTTTTGCTGCCATCAGCCACCAGGGTTACATTCACTTCACTTGAAGTGGCAGAAGCAGTATACACAGTAGTTCACTAAATTGGCCGAGCACTTTCAGCTGTTGCTTCAGGATTTCTAAGTAAAGTCCTTGTTAACTTTTTCCAATTCAGTTCCAATCATCTGAAAATCATCACCAGCACTCTTTCACTGGACAGAAAAAATATTTTATTGGAATATTTCAAAATAGACTTCTGTGAGCTATTAGCATATTTCATATCTGTGTAAAGAAAATACACTTATTATCCTTTGATACTCTGCTCTTATAGCAATGTTACTGTTAAAGCCACTAGACTGTATGGTGAATCATTGTGAAGTGTTGCATTCAGTTTTATTGCACCTTTCCAAATAAAATTAAAGGACTTTATTTCTTAAAGCAATTAAAAGGCCAAATTGCTTTTCCCATTTGGTTTCAGTGGAAGAATGAACAGATCTATAACATAAATCAAGAAGGTACAGAGCATAAAGTATCACAGGAAAATATGTGAAACATATTCAGTTCTAAATTATAAACAGATAAATCCTCTGGAGAAATCTCAAAAGATGGATAAATCTTCTGCAGAAGAAGTTAAAAGTGTATCTTAGGTTTCCTCACAGATCTGTTTCTATTTATCTCTTGCCTTCTGTATCATCAATATAAATATATTCCATTTACACTTGTATTCTTGTTAATATAATGGGTAACCTCACCACTCAGGGACATTATAACCAACCAGAGTCACATCTCTAGAAAAATGCTTTTCTATCATTCAAAGAAATTACTGAAATATGCCAATAAGTATATTTACCAGAAAAAAATGAACAGAGTCACCTGCTGACATGCTGTCTAAACCCCCAATCTAACAAAAGTATTTAGGCCTCAATTCAGGAAATCATCCCTTTTCAGGAAAAGCACATCAGCAGGTGCATCCAACAATGCTAAAGCTAGCTCTGCCCAGACCATCCCTGTACCTACCCTCTCTTCCTTGAGGCATAGTTCACTGCTGTGTATGGACTGCCTTGGGGGATGCATAAGCATGAAGTGAATGTTGAGTTGTCTTTATGCAAAATTGTCTCTGATCAGAAAGTAATAATCAGTGGGCCTACTTTAGGGGATCTGCCATGATTGCAGTTACTCATCCCTGTGTCAGATTTGTCCCTACATAACGTCCCTTTCTTTATAAGCTAAAATTTACAGTAAAATACTATGGTTGATAGACTATGATCAGAAATGTGGGTTCTTGCTAATGACTTTTCTTTCTTTCTTTTTCAGTATACAGGAACTCCTCACTTAATGTTGCAGTTATGTTCCTGAAAAATGCGACTTTAAGCGAAACGATGTTAAGCGAATCCAATTTCCCCATAAGAATTAATGTAAATGAGGGGGTTAGGTTCCAGGGAAATTTTTTTCACCAGACAAAAGACTATATATGTACACACACACACACAGTATAAGTTTTAAACAAACAATTTAATACTGGTACACTGTGATGATGATTGTGAAGCTTGGTTGAAGTGGAGGAGTCAAAGGGTGGGATATTTCCCAGGGAATGCTTTACTGCTAAAAGAACTAGCAATTAACTAAGCCCTGAAGGGTTAACTCTCACAATACTCTGCAAGACAGCAGGAAAGGAGGAAGGGAAGACAGACACACACCCTGTATGTGAGAGAAAAATGTGCATTTTCCCTTTAAGTAGCTGACCCCAAGCTTGAGTACACTGCATATTTAATTAAATCAGCTTGCTGAGCCCTGAGACCGCAGCTACTGCCTAGGAGCTCCCTCCCTCCATCATGTGCCCCCGCCCACTCTATGGAATATGGGGTAAGTGGGGTGCAGGAGCAGGGGGGAGAGAGAGACACCCTGACATTAGCCCCCCTCTTCCATCCTCCCCCCATACAGCAAGCAGGAGTCTCTGGGAGCAGCTCCAAGGCAGAGGGCAGGAGCAGCACATGGCAGTGGGGGGAGGGACAGCTGCTGCACAGGGAACTTAGGGAAGTGGGGAGCTGATAGGGTGAGCTGATAGGGGGCTGCTGATCCACCCTGGTTCTAACCACCCACCAGCTAGCTGCAACGGGCTGCACTTCCTGCAAGCAGTGGACAAAACAGGCGGCTGTCAAATGAGGTTAGAGGGGAGCATTTTGCAACTTTAAATGAGCGTGTTCCCTAATTGATCAGCAACTTAACATCAAAACAACGTTAACCAGGACGACTTTAAGTGAGGAGTTCTTGTATTAGATAAACCAGTGGGTTTTTAAAAAATAGAGCCACTTAAGAACAAACTTGGTCCCATGTCTACTATTCAGCTTAGCCTGTTTTCTACTAAGTCTAGCCCAGAATCACACCACAAATATGATATAGAAATTATTTCAACCCAGACAAAGTGGGGATTGTACCTCTAAGCTTGAGCTCTCATAATGTGAACTTCTTATAACTGTTGCTGTAAAACTCATAAAAGATGTTTTCCCAGTTAACTAAAATGAATATGTTTGATTCAAATTCCCTACTGATAACTAATTCAGTTGTTTTATTTTCTCTAAAAGAAACTGTCTCCAATGGGGAGGGGATAAATATTTTGAGAATTAATCTTTGAAAATATTGCTTTTCAAGATGTGTCTTGAAGTTCCACTCTTGTTTTCCAAAGTGAAAAGACCTATTTCCACAATTGTAGGTAACACCAACAGCTAATTGCTGAGTCCGTAAGAATCTCAGCAGTGACAGCAAATTTGTTTCAGTGCTTCAGATTCAAGGGGTTGAATGACCCGTAATATAGGTATATGACTTTGCATTATAAGATTATTTGAAAACTCCCCTTTTCCAACTAAGTCAAGGTGTCAGCCTTATGTCCATTTGCCATTGTATGTTTTATAGTACATAAAACAAAATGAAACATAGTAATCAAACATCAATTCTCCCAGGTCCTGGTCTTGCAAAATGCGGAGCACCCACCTCTCTGAATGACTTCAGCTGTCTTCAGCTCATAGCTCTCTTTCACTGCCAGGCCAAATAGTCAAAGGAGGGAAATGAGGATATTTGGTAGCTTTCTGTCTGCTCAATTAATCTGAAGAACATTTGGAATGAATGGTCACTTTAATGATTTTTTTTCTTATTGAGCCTGATTCTGGTCTCACTGATGTATATTGTAATTTGCCATCAACTTCACTGGGAGCAGGGTCAAGCCTACTGTGTATATAGTATGTAATAACAAAAGAAGTAATTACATTAAAAATAACATTGTACTTTATACAATGATATTTAATTGAAAACTAAGATATGTGAAATACACCTCCAGACCTTTGTATGCAAATAATTCTGCTCTCTCTCTTTTAATTGTTGAATTTTGGCCAGTTTGTGGCCCTCAGTAAGGCTGCTTTGTGTCACTGGTGTTAAAGCCATATTAACCATCTATCTGTAGACTGCCCTGCATAGGTTGAGCAACCACGGGAAAGGGAGCATGGCTCTAGTATTGCTGTGGCTGGAGATCCCTAGCCGCAGGAATAGCCCCATGGGGTTACTACAGTCAGAACAACTTATATTAGTTCTGAGGGTGCTCTCAACTGTTCTTTGGAACTAGACCAGTACCTGGTGGCCTGAGGGTCAAAGAGCCACAGTGGTGACATAGGCACCTCTTCTCCTCTCCCAGAACTGTGGCAGGCACCAAACAAAATTGAGAATCTGGCTTTTAATTTTTGTGCGTGTGTGTGCAAATCAGTGAATTTTTTAGTCCCAGGAAGGGAAATTTAAGTTTCTCAGTAAAATTTGTGAAAATCAAGGAATCAATATTTCACTGAAAAGCAACAAATAATAGTTTATATTTATGTGGGAAACATACAGCCTTTGCAGAGCTTATATCACAGTGCTCTATGTAAATTAGGGATGCAACATACAGTTTACAGGAGGCTTAAGTAGTGGTAATGTGAGTAAGGTGCTTTTTTGCATGAATGTCCTATCAAAATGTGAACCAAAGCTCATATGAACTTTTATACGAAATTTCAGCATTCATCCACGTAAAGCTAAATATTAGACCAGCAGTGATTTGTTCAAAATGGATTGGAACTCTGGAGAATAAAGCCCCTGGGATGGCATGAAAAAAACAAGGGTTGCTTTGTGTTTCTCTTTAAAATATACCAGCATGCATTGTAGCTCTTCATCCAGCCCACATTCCCACTCTGATGTTCCCTCAAGGGATTACTTTTCTAGAGAGCAGACTATGGGATTTAGGATAATTTATTGAGAGAGACTTATAGAGAAAGATTAGCCGCTGTAGAGTATTGCAGCTGTAGAGTATTAAATTCAATCCTCAAGATAATGATTGCATTTAGAAAGCTCTTTGCACTTGCCACTTTAACATATGCTCATTGTGCCTGGACACACACAGAAACACATCAGAACAGGAGCCTCTCAAAGTGACTCCTAGAGGGAAAAACTGCATATTTTAAATTCAGGAATATAAATTTTAAATAGAGTTTCAGCATATATGAATAACAACTTTTTTTTTTTTGGTGGCTGAACCTAATATGAGGTATTCTCAAAGAACATGCCTCATTCTCAAATCTTACTCCCAGGAGCAAAGGACACATCTGAAGAGAGCAGTAGTAGTGTTCTTTGGCTGGATGCAGCCCCAGAATGGGAATAAGCATATTTTAAAGTGTCATTAAGAATATAATTTTTCGTATACAATATGTGCCCTGCCCAATTCAATTTCTGATATCATTGCCAGATTCATTTGAGCTGGATGTCCAGCTGAGCTATATTAAAGGACTTACAATATAATCATGGTTGAAATTCAGCAGTAACTGGGATGTAAAGAAGAAAGCACCAGATTGTAAAAGATAGGCCACATCTGTCCCAACTTCTCTGAGCCTCAGACAGCACGATACCTGGTGATCTTTATCAACATGAGTAACAATTTAGGAACATGGGGAGCTAATTTGCTATGTCACCCAAGATAGGAAGATTTTAATTAGCTGCACCAAATGTTCTGTGCAACTCAGATGGAGTCACAGAATGTTTTCAATGCTACTTTATCATTTTCCTGTTCAACTCAGACTTATTGGTTGCAGCTTTAATCATAAAGAATAATTGTCATAAGTCCATGTTTGTAAAAAACTTCTTCCTAATATTTCCAAACATCCTCAATGGCCCAGTGCTGCAGATGATTTTCAGTCTTTATACAGGTAAAAACAATGTGAAGTCCTATGCGAGTTTTTTCTGAGAATGGCCTAGATACAGACAAGAATTTACAGGATGTGTTTCCAAATCCTTTAAAACTCTTGTCGCTTAAAATCTGAATTTTGCTGTCCTATAGTTTCCACACAAAATCCTATTCAATACACAAATTACTCATTGTGAAGTGTAACATTTTTAAATGTGGCTAACTGACTTTTCAATCAATGGGACTTAGGCACCTTTTCAAAATTTTACCCTGGTACCTACAGTCTCCTTAAGAAATAAAGGGGAGAACCTGAACAAACAAACAATAGCATGCCTATGTACTGAAAAGGCTTGGCTGGCTGGAAAATACCATTCTACAGAACTCTGTCTTTTATTATATTTGTTTTCATATCATGTTGAGATCTCCTTTTCATTTGACAGAAAGACCATGTAGCCAGATTTATGGTCAGGAGCTACTGCAGTGTTCCTGCATGTGGAAAGAGAAAGAGATAGTCACTGCCTAGCTGTCAGAAGAAATTACCACACAACTAGAAACTCTGAGTGTGTGATCCCAAAGGAGAGATTAAAACTAGAATACGCATCTAGTAGCACATTCAGTTACCTTTAATATTTGCTTCATTAAGCTACCGCTGTTGTTTAGCCTGAAGAAAAAAAACCCCTAGTGATGTAGGAATCATAGACTCAAAATTGATTCTGGGGGTACTCATTGCTCCCAAGTCCACAGCAGTCGCAGTGCTCACACATGCAAGATTTCAAGTAGTTCCACAAATGAAGGAAGAAGACTTCTGCTATGCTGATGGAATACACACACAGAAGCTAGATAGAAACACAAAATACTCTTTCCTGGAAGGTTGCAATGTAACGTTACTTTATTTCTTAGAATTCAGACTCATACACAAAAATCCCAAAACTGAGAGAGAAAAAGAAGGAAACTGCTTAAGGCAGAGAGGTTCAACTCATCCCACCTTTTTCTAGCTTCTTTCCATATTGATTTATTCTGATGACCAAACACTGCTCTAAAGCGCTCTCTAGCCTGAAAGCAGGACCAGGAAACTCCTGTGCTCTTAACGTGCTAGCTTGCAATTCCAACATAGTCCTCAAACACACAACCTTGTGGGAGGGTTTTTATTTCCCTTGATCAGTTGCAAGTCAAACCATTGGTTTCTATAATAACATTAATTAAATTAATATTTTACAGACTTCCCTTCCTGACTTTAATTTCCAGTTTGAGGACTCCCCTGTATAAACAGTGTACCTTCACAGAGGAAAAAACTTAGGCACCAAGTGAGTTTAGGCACTACAAGGTTAGGCGGCAGCCAAGCGTGAGTTTTGTGGATTTCACTGATGCCTAAAAATGCGACTTAGGCACTTGGGTACCTTTATGGATTGCACTGTATTTCCTGTCCTGTGAGATGAGGTGAGTTCTCAATTCTCACTGAAGTCCATAGGTGTCAAGGGCACCTTGCAGAAGACACACAAAACTCTTGCAGGACCTTGTCCCATGTTTCTTCGATGGAGATTAGTTTGATATAACATATAGTTATATTGACCATAAATCCAATATACCATATTAAATTTAAACCTAAAATTAAGGGAATGAATATTAGGCTAGGTCTTTGCTACAGTTTCTTCTGGAAAGTATATAAATGATTGGGGGGGTGCAGAAGTCAGGAATTAGTACTTTAAGAGTACATCTCTAAAACATTAATCTAAATTTTTCAAAGCTTACTAACTGCAAGACTAATTTAGCCATTACCTTGTATTATGTTAATGATAAAAATAATAGGGTAACTGATAATTAACTTACATTTTAAAGCCAGTATTTTATTAATATTTTAAGGAAAATAGCTGTAACATTATCTAGATAATGTATAGAGAACAGATAATGGGACAGCTCCTACCATAGAAAGTTTTGGCTGGGTAAGGATAATAGGATTTGGTCTGATATATTTCCATTAACTATGCTCTGGTGACACAGAACATATGAGAAGCAGACTAGAGTAAAAACTCCCTGAAATAATTAGATTATTCTGGCCAGTTAAGTTTATTCAAGTGAGGTCCTATATAAAAGAACAGATACATAAGCACAGAAATGAAGATCTGTCACTAATGTAGAAATGCTCATACAAATGAAAAATAATGTGCCTGAATGCCTACTCTAACACGCCTAATTAAGACATTTCATTATATCTGAGGCAGTTTAGTAACTTAAAAATCCAACATAGAGGAAAAATGTGCTCTGCAGAAATGGACATATTGCAGAATAAAAGACTAAAAACTGATTAACATTTCACCTTAAACCAATCAAAAACACTTGGAAACCGCCTTAAATGTTTAATTTTTTTGTGTGTCAAAACTCTGTAAAACATAATTTACATAGGAAATAAATTGCACTACTGCAGTCAAATCATTTTAACAGACATGCTTTTTTTCTTCAAATGAGCACTAGAGAGAAGACAACAGCTTTATTTGGGGATATTATCAGGAAAATGCCTATGCTTACAGTGCAGCATCACAAGAGTACATAGAATTAGTATAGAGGATGATCCAACTCTGTAAAACAAGAGATGTTTCAAAGCCTTCAGAGCGAATATTATTATTAGAACTCAAATCAATGGGAGCTGCTGTTGCTCAGTGCTGGAGCTATTCCAAGTTTTTTGAAGTTTGAAATTACAACAAAAAATAGTCAAGATTTCAAATTTCAGTGCAAAAAACTAGGAGAAAGTGTTGATGAAATTTTTGCAATATTTTCCCATTGTTTGACCACATCTAATCAGTACCCCTGAAAATCAGACCATATTTTTATGAACCTAAATATGGATTCCAAAGCCAAAACTTAGGCTCCTAGGTTTGAAAATTTTGCCGTTCAAATTTACCTTTGACCCTCGTGTCGTGATATTCTAGGTATTTACTATGCTTGTCCTTTGCAGCAGGTACCTCCTCTACAGATATTTAGGCCATAAGCTCCTCAAGGCTTACATTCTTACTATCCCTGTGTTTATACTGTGCTTAGCAAAATGGGGCCCTCGTCCAGGGTGGAACCTATAGGTGCTACTCCTGATACAAATAATAAAAATAAATAATGTTTACTATATAATTTTCCCCTACTAAAAGAACAGGTTTTTTTTCTTCCTGATGGATTTGAGAAAATTGTAAAAATAACTTTAATGAAGTCAATGGAAGTAGGATTACCTGGTAAATTTGCAGATCAAACTGATAGTTCAGATAAGTACCTGAACTTCTGGAAGTTTACCTGAATCTACACTTAACTCTGGACCACTTGAGGGTCTCCCATCCCTATTAGCAATCCAGCTAATGTATATAAAACCAAAGATGCTTTTTTATATTATTATTATTATTGTGCATTCTCTAAAGCTCAGATCCTGCAACCAGATCTGAAAGTGTCCATGGATATCCAACAGCGGAATAAGATCTCCAGTTAATATGAACTTCCTTGTTATTTATGTACTGAATTTTCTAAATATAACAGGATATCAATGGGAGTACTTGTTTGAGTAAAGTGAACATAAATTTAGTTATAAAACCAGGGGCGGCTCTAGGTATTTTGCCACCGCAAGCACGGCATGCAGGCTGCCTTCGGCGACTTGTCCGCGGGAGGTCCCTGGTCCCGCGGATTCGGTAGCAGCCTGCAGGAGGTCCGCCGAAGCCGTGGGACCAGCGGACCCTCCGCAGGCATGCCACCGAAGGCAACCTGCCTGCCGCCCTCGCGGCGACCGGCAGAGCGCCCCCCGTGGCTTGCTGCCCTTGGCGTGCTGGTGCCTGGAGCCGCCCCTACTTAAAACAAAACTAAAAAAAAACCTGACCTCATATCTATTCTATAAATAAATTACTAACTTGTCACCAAGAAATTTCCACATTTATTTTTACTGGGGATTCTAGCAACCAAATCAAGGTTCCAGTTGACACAATCACTTGGAACTTCTGATACATGATTGCATTCATTAAATAAATCTGTATTATTGACATGAGAGAAAATGAGTTATTTTATGACTTGATGGAGGCATGATCTTATTACTCATCATGATGAAAAATAAATAAATCACAATTTCATTTCTTCATCTTTACCATTCTCCTAAATAGGATATATCCTGTTGTTTTATTGTTGTAATTCTTCACTATCGCATATGCTTTCTAAAAGAATTATCCTTCTAAAGAAAATAGATGTGAGAGAGATCTGCCACCAGGGCAGCAAAATGAAATGAGACAGGTTGCAGTCATTTGGTTTTATTCATTCTAGTACATTTTGTAGCTTCCTGCTTTTAAAATTTACATGACTTTTCATTGTGCACAGGACTTCAAAGAGTGTCTTGTTCTCAGTCCTCCTCCAAGGATTCTTGTGATATATGTCTACTGCTATAATTGTCATTCATACTTATGACTAGCGACTAGTGAAACTATTTTTTTATTCAGATTTGTAGGACTATGTGGTAATTTTGGTGATTTTTTTTAGAAGAAAAGCTTGCAGTTTCTTAACTTATGGACAGTTTTATATTCAACTACAAACTTTTATTTAAAGACTCATCACCAAGAGCTCAATCCTATGAATATTATTTCTGTGATTAATCCTTACTCACAAAAGTAATTTCATTGAATTTAATGGGACTACTCAAGTGAATAAGGATTATTTTCAGGAATAAGGATTATAGGATCCCCCTCCCTGTTTTGGACCAGATCCTCCTATGGCATAAATTGGAGAAGTTCCATTGACATCAGTGGAGCTCTGCGTATTTACACCAGCAGAGGATTTGGTTCACTTAGTATAGTTTCTGAAACTATACATTGATTATAGTATAATTCCAATTATCTGAATTTACTCTATTCTTGCATCCGAAGAAGTGGGTATTCACCCACGAAAGCTCATGCTGCATAACGTCTGTTAGTCTATAAGGTGCCACAGGATTCTTTGCTGCTTCTACAGAACCAGACTAACACGGCTACCCCTCTGATACTCTATACGAAAATCCTAGTTGTCCCCCATTTAGCCCTGTGTTAGTTATAGCACTTCAGCTTATCCCTATGGCCTTTCAGATAAGCAGGAGTGTACTTTAGATGAATGTCACTTGTGAACTACTGTTTTAATAATATTTAAACTAAATGAATTTCCACTCCATCCTAACATTAGTGTAAAGCCCTATTTGCCTCATTCATAAATGTACTCTTATTTATTTCAGTGGATCAATGCATTTTAATAAACAGAACAGGAATTGGCCTAAAATGAATACTATGCTGTCTCAGATATATCCCTGCCTGTTACACATGAATATACCTTATAGAGAGGTAGAGTTTGCATGAAAATCTAATAATGGTAATAGTCAAATAGGGCAATCATCAGTATGTTGAGTTAAGGAGATGAACAATGTGTTGAATGAAAATATTTATGCTAATCATAACTCATCATAATTCTTAACTCAACCTGTTGGGATATAGACAGATTACTTTAAATGTGGGCACTTATTTAAAAATGAAAAAGATTTTGGTTTTGAAGATGGAGAAAGAAAGAAAACTACCATGACTTTAAAAAATAGAGAGAGACATAGTGCTTGCTGAATAGCTGTTCTTGGCTGGTGGTACCTTTTACTGATGCCAACAGCATAAGAAGTTCACTATTTTTATCTGTTTTCATTTTCCAATACCTTTGCCCTACTTAAAGTGACTATCTGGTGAAAAAAAGAATGATAGTATTTCACATGTTCACAGTCTTAGCAGAATATGAACTGAAGGAAAAACAGAGGGTCATTTTTCTACTCTCAGTTAAATGGGTATAAATCAAAATCATTGCCATTAAATTTTGTGGAGTTATTCTAATTTACACTGATTTAAGTGAGAACAGAGTTTGGTCCATGATGTCTTGTTTCTGCTTAATTCATATTCACAATCAGGGACAATAGAAATATTTCCCACATATGCAGGATTTCTGCATGGGATTTCAATTCTGTTTTGTATTCTGTTTTGAACCCTCCCCTATATTTGAATTCCTCATATTATTGTAAGTCAAAAAGAGGCTTATTCAGAAATATTTATTTGCTTCCAAACCACCTTTCAGACCGCTGACCTATATTAAATAGAAAACGTACACAATTCCATTTTTCCCCATATTTTTTTAGTAGATAACACTGCATATGTTTGTTTTTCTCTCCTTTGTAAACAACAGCAAGTATTCTATAAAAGTTAAAACAAAACAAAAACACTTTTTCCTGGAAAACTAGCCCCCATTGCCTTCCCTTTTCCCCAGTTTTATGAGCTATGGAAAATAAATAGGAGCTTCCAAGAATGGAGTAGCCCTTCAAACTGGCAGAGATTCCCTGTAATAGTTGGTGACACCAATAGTGGAGCAGGGGAGAGGCTCAGCTGACTCCCTTGCCCTCCAGAACTTTCACAGCTTTTGGATGGACATGATATCCCCTGAAGAAAAGTGAATTTAAACACAGTGTGTGCAATCTTGCCTCTGTTTAAATCAAAGGCCAGGATTTCACTATGTTGATCCAGTTCTCAGAGTTCCTCTGGTGTGTGCTTGTGGGATCCTACTTTAGTGTACATCCCCCATAAAAGTTTCTATAACATCCCCTTCCCAGCCATCAGTGTAGGAGTCCCAGTGCATTGGTAACATCTGTTCCAGAAGCTGAGAACCTGACACTTTTGAACTACTGTATTGCTAAATACAACAATATTTAATACAAAACAAAATAATGTTTCCTAATGTTAGTGACAAAACCAATACATGAAATAAATGAAAGTGACAGATCCTCAGCTCCTGGAACAGATGTTAGCAGCTGGGATAAATCTTTAGGCTTGCACTGGCCCTAAGATGGAGTAGCCACAAATAAGGGTAAGAAAATCATTTCACCTCCCTTCATCCCAGATTTTCATTAAACCACATCCCAGGTGATCCAGGGGATGTGGACCATTATCTTCTAAAACTCCCTAAAGTATTTATAAATTATATTTTCAATACGTTATGTGTCAGAGAGTGATTTCAAGCTGTGAGTAATATAAAGATTTTATTAGCACTCATTTGGAGTGACCTGTATTACTCACAGCTGGCAAAGTCATCTGGCCATCTCAGATTTATGCCAATAAAGCCTTCATGCCACACCAAACCATGATGACCATTTCTGTCATGAAGAGAGACATATATTTATAAAACTCACAGCAGTAACTGGTCAAGGGGCTAAACTCAGTACAATGTATATATGACTTTATAAACTCTGCAAGTTCCAGAAGGCTATGCATAATGGTTTTGTAGTAAGCTGACATACCATAGGAAAAGTAATAGCTTGCTTCTGATTGTGTGATGGGAGAATGAATATTGAAGGGGATCTGATTTGCCTGACAATGATTAGATTTCATTACAGAGGGAAGATTCTCTTATTACTTTGTGTGTGCAGAACAAAGGAAAAGTGGTGACTGATAAAATTGTGTGTTGGGACGTAGATTCCTAAGACACTTAGGTGGTTTTGAATTTACTACCTTAGTTTTTCTTGCCTTCACTCATGTATTTTTTCTCTGTACATTTTGATATCTCTTGAGCCATCTTTTAACTTTTTTTTAATGACTGTTTGCTCTGTTTATTTCTGACTCAACCATTGTGTTTTATTCCAAACAACATGGCTGTTAATTGTGTATCCCCTTCAAGGGCATGAAAGATGTTGACCTGAGATGGGTGTTTGCACCTGAAGAAGAAGAGAGGATTAGATCAAAAATTGTTTGCCAGGAGTCAGTTGAAGTGACAAGATAATTTGTGACCTTGTTTTTATCTTCTTGTTCTCTGGAGAGTGGGGCTCCTCTGTTCTTTTTTCACTTTCAGGTATTATGTGTGATTTTTCTACCATAGTAATCCTTCTTGTATTTTCTTCTGTGCAAAAACCATTCTGTATGAGGAATTATTTTTCTGATTGATGGGTTATAGAATAATGATTATGAAAACGCTTAACATGTATACATTAAATTTCATCTTACATCACCAGTCCAATGCAACCAACCCTCAGAATAATGACAGAAGTCAGCTATAAGCTGCACAATCGTAGAAATTTTGGACACAGACAAAAGACAAGCTACTACCTCAAAACAGTGACAGAATTTTTAGTGTCCATGAAGAGAAAACAAGAATCTTAAAATCCTTACACAGTACACTGCATGACACTCTGTGAATCCACCTCGAAATGATGATGGTTTGAAGGGCTGAATCAGCCATAACAACATTTGAACATACTATGGTGCCAGGGAGTCTAAGCATGTTGCACTGAGCTATTCCCTTCATGCTTTTCTTTTTCTTTTTTAAACAGAGACTCTTTTAGTTTACTTACATTTTCCTATTTTTTCTGCCAATGGTTTTGGCAGTCTCCTAGATGATTTTATAGCCAGAGTGATTACACGTTTGCTTAGTTGTGAATTTGCTGTCTCTGTTTTGATTTCAGTCTTAATGATCTGTCTGCCTGATGTTCAGGTCCCTTCTGGTTTCTGCACAAAGGTTTTGGAAATTGAGTGCACATAGTGGTTTGTGTGTTATGGTGAAAGTTGTTCCTTAGAACGTGTGTGAGTTTTAATTTTGTCATAAAATGCTCTTTTACCAAAAATATTCAAAAGCAATTACTTTTTCTGACCCATCCTGAATAGTAACATACAATATATATAAGAGACAGGCAGAAAAACTTATACTGGCCAGCCAACCTCTCAAAAAAAATTCAGAAGTGGAAGTCAAAACCCAAAAATATAAAGAGACATTGTTTGATATGGTCTCACCACTGCACATAGATAATTCCCAGATTTTAAAACTCTACCACTCATAGGATTTGGCTAATCTCATAGTTTTAGAAGTAACGGGAACTTCTAGTGAGCAGGTGCTGAGACTGGATGAAAGTTTATGGCTGATCAACTGTGAATAAAAGGGTTTGTAGGCAGGGGTGAAGGACTTACCGGTAATCCGGAGTCCTGAGCAGGGGGAAGGGCCTCAACCGGAAGGGGTGTGGCCTCAACTGGATGAGGCAGGCCTTTAGAGCCCCGGGCCCTTTAAATCAAAATGTAAAGGGCCCTGGGCTCCGGCTGCAATAGTGGTGGCTGGGATCCCCAGGCCCTTTAAATCACTGCCAGAGCTACCAGCTGTAGAGGTGGCCAGAGCTACCAGCTGTAGAGGGGCTTGGGGACCAAAGGGTCTGGTGCTCCGGCAGCTGCTACTGCAGCAGAGCCCCGGGCCCTTTAAATCGCCTCCTGAGCCCTGCTGCTAGAGCCCCGGGGTAGCAGCAGTGGCCGGGGGCTCCAGTGGTGATTTAAAGGGCCGGGGCTCCCAGCCACCACTACCACAGCGGAGACCCGGGCCCTTTAAATTGCCAACGGAGCCCCGGGGGTCCCAATTGCCGTCGCTACCCCGGGGCTCTGGCAGTGGGGCTCAGGCAGCGATTTAAACAGCCCGGGACTCCGGCCACCACTACTGCCCTGGGCCCTTTAAAACTCCGCCGGCTATGGCAGCTGGGCTCTGGTGGCAATTTAAAGGGCCTGGGGTGGTAGTGGCGGCCGGAGCCCAGGGCCCTTTAAATTGCTGCCAGAGCCCTGCTGCCACTACCCCAGTGCTCTGGCAGTGGGGCCCGGGCGGCGATTTAAAGGGCCCAGGGCTCCAGCCACCGCTACCACCCTGGGCCTTTTAAATTGCTGCCTAAGCCCTGCTGCCAGAGCCCTGGAGTAGCGGTGGCGGGGCTCCTGTGGTGATTTAAAGGGCCATGGGCTCCCAGCCACTGCTACCGCAGTGGAGCTCCAGGCTCTTTAAATCGCCGCCGGAGCCCTGGGAGTCTCAGCCACCTCTGCTACCCCGGAGGCTCTGGCAGCAGAGCTCTGGCAGCTGCTGCTGGGAGCCCCAGGCCCTTTAAATTGCTGCCTAGGGAAGCCGGTCCAGTATGGCGTACTGGCTCTTGCCTGTACGCTGTACCCAGGGGCGGCTCTAGGAATTCCGCCGCCCCAAGCAGGGTGGCGCGCCGTGCAGAGCGCTCTGCTGGTCGCCGGTCCACCGAAGCGGCCCCTCCGCAGTCATGCCTGCGGGAGGTCCGCCGGAGCCGCCTGCCGCTCTCCCGGCAAAATGCCGCCCCAAGCGCGCGCTTGGCGCGCTGGGGTCTGGAGCCAGTCCTGGCTGTACGGGGGTGTACTGGCTTACTTTCACCTCTGTTTGTAGGACAAATGGATAAGTCTTAATGTGGGAATCAGGACATCACACAATGAAGCTTCTGCTCCCTGGAAAAGTTTATTGTGTTTTAAACATGCCAAAGTAGCAGACAGAAAGGACATTTCAATTTTTTTAAAACAAATGTGCAAGTTGTTATGCTGCTAAAGGCAGGTGGGGTACAGGAGTGTTTTTAAAAATCATTAAAAATATGTTTTAAAAATGGGAACTGGAATCCAAGGTCTCTTCCTACGTACTCCCTGGACTAAAGCAATGCTAGACAGGGCTGTGCATAAATTGCTGAATTGACCCAATATAGTACTTAGGAAATCATGGATGCAATATATATAATGGATCAAATTGTGCTCTCTGTTCAGTGATTAGTGCACTAATCTAGGATATAGGAGATCTGGGTTCAAGTCTCTGCTTCTCCACTGACTTCCAGCATGACCTTGGGGAAGTCACTTAGGTCCAGATCCACAAAGGAACTTAAGCGCTGCAATGCCTAACCTTTAGGCTCCTAGGAAATCATTGGAACAGCAATGAGAGATTCACAATGCCTGAGTCAGGCCCCTAAGATATGAAAAGGTATGAAAAGAGCTAGACACCTAGGAGTGCTATCTACAAAAGCCAGTGTGCTAGGCTTTGAGCCACCTAAGCAAGCCAATGGGAGATGCTGATGAAGGCATATCCTAAGCCCTGCCCCTCTCATGAAGTTCACGATCTAAGTCTCTGCTGCAGAGAGGCGCCTATCACTGCTTGTGATCCATAGCTGGGAGCCCTTCTCCTAAAGTCAGGAGGCTGAGGTGTCTAAGTCATTTCCTGTGAGAACAAGTTAGGTGCCTGCCTCACTCCACCCAAACAGCTAGAGGAGAAGGTGGTGGTGGTGGTGACAGTGGCAGTGGCACTACCTTCCTTAAAACTTTCATCCCAGTGGTTAGAGCATTCACCTGGGAGGTTAGGCAAGAGATGGGCATCTAGATGCACAGAGTGACATAGCAGGACACATGTTCAGAGACAGAAACGTAGGAACCAAGGGAACTTTTACCCTGAAAATTTAGGCACGAAGAGAGTTTAGGCACCTACAGGTTTAGGTGGCAGCCAAGTGGGGATTTGAGGGGTTGCAGTGGTATCCAAAACTGGGACTTAGGTTCCTAAACACATTGATGGCCCTGGCCCTTAAGCTGTCTGTGCCTCAATTCCCCATCCATAAAATGGCAATAATAGCACGTCCCTGCATCACACGGGTGTTGTGAGGATAAAATATATTACAGATTGTGAGGTGTTCAGATATTACAATAAAGGGGCCATAAGCACCTCAAATAGAAACTGTTTTAAATCAATTGACATCTGTGGAATCAGTCTAGATTTATACCACAGTAAATGAGAGGAGAACTGGTCCCAATATCTATTTTTATGCCATGCTGCACTGTAGCACTATGGGCTTGACCCTGAAGTCTATACTTAGTTCTTCATCTCCCAAATTCCTACTAGCCTCAATACAAGCTTTGCCTAAATAAAGACAAAGGGACTAGTTCTTTGAGGTACCTTTTACACAAGAGTATGGGTGTGGGATTACTGAGAACTATTTTTAATTATATCCAATAACTTAATTTAGATCTATCCAACACTGAAACCAACACTCGGACTATTTCCTCCAAACACAATTATAGAAACCAAGAAATTGTCCTAAATTATAATGCAAGAGAGTGCAGCAGATAAATATATCACTCACAAAGGATTTGATCCTACTCTCACTGAAATCAATAGCAAAATGCACAATGATTTCAGTGGCAGCAGAATCAGACTAAAGTAATTAACAGCAATGAGTTTTCCATAAATCTTTAAGCTAAATTAATTGCTGAAGATCTGACCTGGAAGGCAGATCTATCATGTAACAACGTAATTGGTTTTGAAACTCTGACACTTAACTGGTAAAGGAAAACTTATTTGTCTCACTATTGGTTAGACTGTTTGTGAAGCTCAGAGCTCAGTCCTGCAGAGTTTTACGTGTGGCACCTAACCATGCAGGCTGCACAATTCCTCCCACAAGGCATCCAAAAATATTTAATAAATTTTAATTGGGATTCTGCGATTAATTGTGATTAATTTTATAAATCACGGTTAATATTTTTCAGTTAGCTGTGATTAACAGCCCTACTTTTTACAATTCAAAACCTAGCACTGTAAACTCCAGCCAGAGGACAAGCAAGATGAGCCAGTAGTTAGGGCACTAAGTTAGGGGTCCTAGGTTCAATTCCATGCTCTACCAGACTTCCTGTGTGACCTGGAGACAGCCATTAGCCTTTCTGTGCCTCAGTTTCCTAACTGTAAAAAAGGTGACAATAGGACTTCCCTATCTCACAGAGGTGTTGTGAGGATAAATATGTTAAAGATTGTGAGGGGTTTGTTGGATACAGTGAAAAGAAAAAAAACCTACTGTGTATTGTAGAGACAGTTATAATACCTGGACAGATAAGTGAACTGAAGAATAAAAGAGCTAAGAGCATATTACAATGTCACCTATAGATTTCATAACAACCACACTACACCACAAGTGGGAGGCATAGTGGACAGACAAGGGAAACATGCCAGTTGCTGCATGCCTCAAAAAGCTATAGAATGTGCTGTCATCTGAAGGAGGTGGGGTCATGGCCCCACTTCCTTCTCATCCATTTTGTGCTTGTAAGGAGCAGTGCATGCCTGACAAACCAGCAAAGGGCTTGAGTGAGAATGGCTTGTTCTATGGTGCTTGAAGATCCTAGGTTGAAAGCCTGCTGATTAACTCTGTGTGGGCTTATTTCACATCCCTTTGGGACAGCTCAAGAACTGAAACTGTAGCCAGTCCCTCCCCTTTACACCTATGCAAGAAACAGCCTAGGGGCTATAATCCAGATTACAGTGTTAAAATATAAATCTTGCTAGGTGACAGAAATGTCAGTTATGTGTCTGGTGGTTGTGTCTCTCCCCTGGTCTGACTACTACAAAGAGTAAACACTCTAACACTACTTTTCAAAGTACCCTCTGCCACTGAGAGCAGAGGTGTTGTAACCTCCCTTTCAGGTAAGTCCTTTTAGTATCTATTGCCTGAGTTCCTCCCTTAAAGTACCTGCAAATCCACTGTGCTTGTTGAACTTTTCCACTGAAATATTTGTCTGTCTAAATCTAATTTATTATAAAAAAAAATCTGATTTCATTTAGCATCTTCATCATTTTTATTACAGCATCACCACTGTGTTTATTATCACGTGGATTTTGCTGTTTAACCATTTGTCCACTGAATTGTGTTTGCTTCTTAAACAGGGAAAGCAAAAGGTATTTCATTTGTGAATATAAATTCAAAATATGGGAAATAAAATGAAGATAATAATCAGGCAACATATTGACACAATTTAGAGTGATATAATTTACCCTTAAAGAAAAAAGTGTAATGAGTAAAAATAAAACTGACTCAAAACATCTGTAGCATTTAGGATGTTCTACTTATTAAATCTAGAATAGTGAAGGCTTTTCCTGACATTATCAATTATCATGAAAACTCCCCTATATATTAGTTTATATGTCACAGAGATTAGGTGGTGGATGTTATTTACTTCTCAGTGTAGGTGCTTATTTTCAAAATATCCAAAACATTTACTAATAAATTAATGTATATATTTTAAACTGTGTCAATAATAATACCTTTCATTTAATGTGCAAACTATTTTCATCCAAGAAACTCAAAATATTTACAAATATTATTAAACTGTATGATCTTCTTACCAGATACATAACTAGTACTAGATTCACTTTTCAGATAGGTAAGCTGAGGTACACAAAGGTGACATGACTTCTCCATAGTTCTCACAGTTGAGAAAGACACAGACTATGCTATTGTGAAAGGATTGCAGATTCTAAAAACCTGGGGG
This sequence comes from Mauremys mutica, assembly GCF_020497125.1. Lineage (NCBI taxonomy): Eukaryota > Metazoa > Chordata > Testudines > Geoemydidae > Mauremys > Mauremys mutica. Next base: position 65,759,865 of record NC_059076.1, read on the forward strand.
TGAGGTGGATGAAAGGCTGTTTTGTTATGGTCACCCTTAGCCCATGTGTCATAAGTCTGCATAAAGGTGAAAGTAATTACTGCTGAGTCAGGCTGACAAGTGGATCTTGTTAGTGCTAATCTGTATAGAAGAATGGAGGGAAAAGAGGGGCTCTTGTATCGGAGGGGGTTTGCTGTAGGGAAGCAGGGGGGGGGAATCATCACCACAATATGGGGGAGCAAGTTTAAGGTAAGGTTTATATTTTGTTATGGTTAGCTCTGTTATCAAACAAGCCAAACCTGGGAAAATGGTAAATTTGGGTTATATTCAGTATGTATTCTCTGTTGGGTCAAGGCTGCTTTTCTGGTTGAGCTTTTAGTGTGTAAATATGGCTGCAATAGGCAATCAGAGTTTGGGATGTAACTTAGGTGTACTAGCTATAATTATGCTTGTTTGTGATTTTTTTTTAATGGGTTCATATTTCCCTCACCTGAATTCAACCAAAACTCTGAGTAAGGCTGTGACTAAACTACTAAATTTTGAAGGACTTTCTGTATGACAGATCATGTTGTTTGACTTTAAAATGTGACAACTTCTCTGTGGAGTTGTAAGCTAACTCATCTTTTACTGTATTAATATTACTGTATAGAAACTCCTCTCCTATAAATGTATATCTTTAAACTTTTAATCTCCACCATTAGAACTGTACAGTTCTAATCTACAGTATCTATCTACTCAGTTAATTTGCCAAACAGTATCTGCAACTTCTTCTTCCTTTTGGAAAACGCATCCTTGCAGAACTCCATGGTTTTTATATATGAAAGAAACACTATTCAAGTCTCTGGTTCTTCTAATGCCCCTTACATCACCACCACAAAGGCAGCTGTTCAAAGAAGGGTGATGCTCAGAAGGAGAAGTCTGTCCCTCTTCAGGCTGATGCCTCATTAGACTCTAAAGCAATGTCACAGCCTGAGAAGAACAAGAGTTAATCAATAGAGGAAAAAGACAAGAGGCCAGCTACAACAATGCTAATCCTCACTAAACGCTTTCCAATATGTATGGCTTCTTTACTTAACAAATAAATTTTGTAGGTTGTCTATTGGTTTTGGCACCAATGCTGTGCACATGAAAGAGGAGATAGGGGATCATAATCCTTCCTGGCAGAGGCATGAAAACACTTTATCAAGCTACTACTCAAGTTAGTCTTGAATCGCTTTGTTTTGTAATCATGATAGGTTTCTAAAGCAACATCACATTTCAGCTTGGAAAGCATTATCTGGATTAATGGAAGCTAGATTGAGCACTTGCATACCAGAGTAGAATATCTAGCACGCATATATCAAACAATAGCAAAAGTCCTAGATAATGGTCGATATTTTCATCAAGATCATGGCAAAAGCTGCTCCTGTGGATTGAGAATCTCCTCCTTTATCCCCAATATCTACAATTAACCAGGATTCTTGCTCCTAAGGGCTCCTATCCCGGGATGGGGGTGGGGAAGAGAGGAAGAGTCTAGACTAGGAAAATGTACATGGGATATGGGGACTTACTTACATATGAGCTCTTTTCTCTCTGAGTGTCTCTAATGCATTAGAGTTTTTTCCTTTCTCGCCATTTGGTTTGAGAGTGCGGGGAGTCTTACGCTTAGAAGAATGTTAGACAATATTGTTGGAACCATGACTGTGTCCTGCTAGACGACTGCTCTGTGGCGATGGTGGAGTTGCAGTAACACAGAACATAGGCTTGCAGATTTTTTTGTTATGAGCAAAGCAAAGGTATGTTCTATTATTTAAGAAACAGATTAGAGTGGAACATGGTTAACATAAAGCCTTGCATACTTAAGCTGTCCCCCATGCATTTTACAAACAAAAAATTCAACTCTGCCCATGCATGCATGACAGAGAGAGACCGAGAGAAAGATCATTATATGCTTATTTACTACGTCACCAAGAACTGCCTTCTGTGTCTCTTTGAGACCTAACTTTTTCAAAGCTGCTTTTTTTTTTTTTTTTTTAGAAGTGAACTACTTTTTTTCTTTCAAGAAGTGCATACTACTTGGTTTTCCCTCATCTCTCTTTCTATTTTCAAGGGCAAATGAAGTTTGCTAATCCAATATTTAGGGTAACTTTTTGAATTATTCTCATTTAATAGGGGCTAGTAAGAGACATGAAAACTTACAGCATTTTGATCTTGTAGTTGTTTGTTTAAACAGACTGGGATGACCAGTGCCTGCTGATAGTGGGGGCATGGACTGAGGGCAGCTGGCTTCAGCAGTGTTACTGAGCATGCTCAGTAAAGCCAAGCAGCAAATTGGGGGAGGAGGGATGATAGCAAACCTGCACCCCCACCACACACACATCCCTTCTGTAAAATCTGCCATCTTCAAAACTTTACCACCTAGATTAGACTCTCTCCTTTGTATTTGTTAAATCTCTTTTTAAAAAATGACCACCACCACCTTTTCTAGTCAGCCCCAATATTGTTCCTAAACTCCCCTGTGTGCTATCATTAGAAAGCCCCAAGGAGCTGTGAGTGCAGGTGAAAAGTGTGTGCTCCTCAAATACGGTCCCTCCCCAGTGCATTTGTTAAGGAGTCAAAGGAAACTGTTCAGAGACTTCAGAAGCCAAGAGATAGCCAGTGCTCAGAGATAAGAAATAGAGGGGAGACTGAGGAAACCGCACTGGTTCTGATATCTTCTGCACTTTGAATACCACAGAGGAATGCCTTACCTTCTTGTGCTTAAAATATTGTGAGGCACTCAGGAAGTAATCTCTGTTGTTTCAGCATGAACATTCAAAGCCCTATAAAGGTGAATGCAATGTACTGATTTCAGTAGGAGACTGATTACTGCAGTGATCTTATTCTTACTGCACAGAGTGACAGTGAGCTGTTTGCCTTGCCATGAGAGAGACAAAAAAGCCCCTTAATATTCTTAAGCTTAAGTTTGTAAAGCTTCCAACATTTATCTGCTATATATGTGCAAAATTGTCATCCTGATGCATAGCCTTCTCAATTTCCCTTCAATCTGTGAGCTTTCCAAATCTCTCCTGACCTATTTGTTTCCCTGACTCTCATCTCAAGCTTGTCCATGCTAACGCTGCAAGAGTGCCTAGTTTCTTTACCATTCTTGCTGCTTTGTTCAGCTGTTGTGGGCCTCTCTAATCACACTAGCTTTTTTTTGGCTCCAACAAACCAGCCCTTGTGGGCCTCTACAGTCATCCCAACACTTTATTAATGTTTGTCTAGGTTAAGCCTGGCAAACACCCTTTATTTTTCTTTTTTAAAAATTGTCATAAGTATGCTGGCCAGACATATTGTTCCAGGCTTATAGCTGAATCAGTGATATACAACTTCATCCTGCTCAGGAGGATAGGAAAAATAAAATGGTTGTTATCCACATCCTATAAAATGAAAGCACTGCACTATGAGCAGCTTGTCTAGTAGTTTTCCACTGGACTAATGTTAATAAGTATTGTGCTTAATTCCCTTCCCCCCCCCCCTTACACCTTGCATTTTCCAGGAGCACCTCCATTGCTAATGAAATCTCTGGTGTAAATAACAAAAGAATCAGGTCCATTAGTTTTACTTGTGATGTGAAGATTAGAAACAATGGCTGATAGGGAAGGATATTGAAAAATGTTTGCAAACTGATATCCCTTCAACAAAGGAAGGCTGTCTCTTATTTTCTTTTATGGAGTAAATCATATGCTCATTTTTAAATGTGGTGTTTGGTAAGCTCTTTGTTGCCCTCAGTAAGTCTTCACCAATGAATGAAGTGCACCCTTCCTAATCTGTAAATCGAAGTCATTTAAGTATCTGCTTGTTGGACCAGACTTTGTTCATCTATGAAATATTTAATTTGTGACACCGCTCATTCAGCCAAAAGCAGTGCAACATCTGTGACTGTTTTCAGTAGAAATAAAGCTAAGTTCAAAAGTAAGTCATGTTTCTTTAGTGACTACTTCTACAATTTTTCCATTTTAAAAAATCCCTTGAAATGTCTCCTAAGAGACATCCAAAGAATGGGAGGGATGTACCGTGTATGAGTGAGTATGTCACACTAGCTGCTTCAAATACCACAGGAAATAGAGTAGAAAGGAGACAGTAAAACAAGAAGACCTTTCTCTCTAATCTCTTTTTTGTTTCAATGTTTTCCCATTAAATTTTGAATGGCCCACTATTTGTCTCCCCACCCTCCCCAACAAGGTTGTGTCTTCTAGTGTCAAGTCTGCATACCCTTCTATGCTATAGAGACTGCCCTGGACCTCAAAGGCTTGGACCTCAAACCTCGTGGCTGGGTTGCCAGGGCATGTTATGCACCCTTGTTCAATTTTTCTCTTGTAGTGTCTGAAAGTGGGGGTGGTGCAGGAATTACTATGTCAGCCTGATGGCACCAGAAACATCATCTGCTCTAGGTGCATCTTTCATTGGCCCTCTAAATTGGGTTTAAAAGTGCTTTATGCTGCCAAAGCAGAACTGCATAGCCTTACATTTTGTGGTTAGTCTTGGCTCTTGCTAGGGCAGTGGAGCGTCATGCATTACATAATAATAATAATGGGCCTTACATATAATTTGGTGTTATTGCCTAATGTTACAGGCATAAGCATGTATTTCCATCATAAAGAGATGGATGAAACTATAGTCTGGAGTGGATTTGAGTCAAAATTATTCTGAGTTGAGATTTTTATTATTTTCTGATCTTGTGATCTGTGAGGCTGAGCAGTCTATTCATTTTAAGGTATATTAAGGATTTTTTCCAAGGGCACTCTTTGATCACTTCTTTAGTATAAATCAAAAGGAGAGAAGTCTTAAAACAGAAGGAAAATGTAAAAAGAAAAAACCTGATACTCCTGGATTCCTCAAGTAGTTTTTTTTTTATTTAGGGATAGGGTCCAGAGTGACCTAGACAAATTGGAGGATCTTCTATGATTCTAAGGATATGTCTACACTATGAAATTAAGTCAATTTTATAGAAGTCAATTTTTAGAACCCGTTGGGTTGGCCATTTTAAAGGAGGGGCTGTACTGGCCGCAAATGCATCCCAAGCCTTCAGCGCAAATTAATCATTAAACATGCTTGCTTTTAAACCATGCATTAAATTTACAAAGTTACACTCACCAGAGGTGCCTTCTCCGGCTTCATGGTCTATGAGCCCGGGTTGGGAGGGTATTGGCTCCAGGGTGACAAACAGTTCCTGGCTGTTTGGGGAGAATGGTTTCTCTGCTTGTGTGATGTCCTCTATCCTCCTCGTCTTCCTCATCCCTGTTGTGTGAGACTCCCCCCTTGCAGGTGTCCACGAAGAGGGGTGGGGTAGTGGTGCGGGCCCCTCCCCTAGAATTGCATGCAGCTCATCATAGAACTGGCATGTCTGGGGCTCTGACCCGGAGCTGCCATTTGCCTCTTTGGCAGGTTTAGCTGAGCTCCTTAATTTTCTCGCAGCACTGCTGCAGGTCCCTGTTGTAGCCTCTGTCCCTCATGCCCTTAGATTTTTTTTTTTTTTCAAATATTTTGGCATTTTGTCTTTTGGAACAGAGTTCTGATAGCATGGATTCATCTCCCCAAACAGCGTTCGGTCCATGCTGGAGTTCTTTTGCAAATCTGGGACTGCATGGTCACCCGTGCTGATCAGCTCGCCATGCTGGCCAAACAGGAAATGAAATTCAAAAGTTCCCAGGGCTTTTTCTTGTCTGCCTGGCCAGTGCATCTGAGTTGAGAGTCCTGTCCAGAGTGGTCACAATGAAGCACTCTGGGATAGCTCCCGGAGGCCAATACCATCAAATTGCATCCACACTACCCCAAATGCGACCTGGCGATGTTGATTTCAACACTAATCCCCTCATTGGGGAGGAGTACAGAAATCGATTTTAAGAGCCCTTTATGTCGACAAAAATGGCTTCATTGTGTGAACGGGTCCAGGGTTAAATCAATCTAACGCTGCTAAATTTGACCTAAACTCACAGTATAGACCAGGGCTAAGTGTATATGAAGTTGGGGAAATTGACTGCAAAGTAACTTAGAGACATTTGAATGCTGGCCCTATAACTAGGACATCCATGTGGGGGAGATGGGGATGGGGGAAGACTGCATGAAAAGAGGGGCAGTAGTTCTTTCCTTCAAAAGTTCATGTACTTGGAGTATGTCTTCACTACCCGCCGGATAACTTTCAGAATAATTCTCATGATCGCAGCTAAGAAAAAAAAAAAGTATGATTCCATAACTTTCAATGGCCAGGTCCATTCACAAAGTTTTTGATATAATATACTGAATCTCTTTGAAATAATCCTCAATAAATGGAAGATTTTCAGATGACCAGTCCGTCCTGTTTCTATTAAGCTTTGGAGGTGCTAGCCTTCGTACAGCACACTCACTTCATGCCTGTGGAAATAGAAATTGCATGGTCTTACAATATAAGAACATATCAAACACTATTGAGTTCTTCTCAAACACATCAATAGCCACCGGATGTAATTGGTGTTTCACGTTTTGTGTTTAAGGTATTTGCTTAATTTCTGTTGCAAAAGCTCTTGTATACCTCCTTTGTACCCTGACATAACTTTGGCACCATCAAAGCAAGAACGTATTTTGAGGGTCAAGGCCGAGTTTGTGGAGGTCTTTCAAAACTTGTGTAATATCTTCAGAAGTAAGGCCATGCAACTGGGTTACTCCAATAAGCCTCTCCTTGGCTTTGCCATCAACAGAGTTGCATAAAACAGTGGAGAAACGTTCTACATCTATAGCATCTTTTGTCAAGTTCTTCTGTCTGAATGTGACACTACATCACCATCTTTCTGAGGCTCTTCAACAATAACTTTCAAAACTATCTTCATCACATCAATTATTTCATTCTGAATTTAGCAGAAGTGTAATTTTGCATTTTTTTTAAATACTTTTTTCAGAGCATTCTTGAGTTTTGGATCTTGACCTGGAGTAACCTTCTGTAGTTTAATGAAAATTCCTGATGAATTGTTCAGAATGAGTGTTAAGTCCTTGAAGTTTGATCTCTTGATCTCCTCTGAGGCAACTCATTTATGACAGCAAATTAGATAATTTTTGCCAAGGTTTTTAAATAGCACCTGTTTCTCTTTGAGGGATGAGACACCTGAAAATTGTCTCTCATAAATTGTGACACCTGAAAAGAAGTTATGATAAAACCAATATTATAATCAAATTCATAATTCAGTAACATTACTAAGCAAATGAATAAACTTTAAATCCTAAAATGAGTAAATTTCTTGTATGCTGGATCTAATACAGCAAGTATTGGAGCTCAATCCCTCAAGATAAGGGATTTCTTATAGGTGTTGAAGAACCTGCTTTTAAAAGAGTCCCTCTCTTTTTTTCCCCCTACCTCCTTGGCATATTGACTCCTGGTTTTTCTTTTTTGTTTCAATGTTTTCCCATTAAATTTTGAATGGCCCACTATTTATCTCCCCACCCTCCCCAACAAGGTTGTGCAATATTAGATACTTGAAGCTAATCTCATCTGGTTGGGGAGGTGGCCTGTTTCACCTCCCTGTAGTAAGGTGGAGCTGACTGTTGCAGCACCAATTTCTGAGCACAGTTTTAAATACATCAATTCATAATCACAATTTGCATACATATCTCATCATAACCATCAGATTTCACTTTCATAAGAGACCTTACTTAATGTACTTATACACAGTAATATTGTATACCACGAGTTGATTCAATTGAATAACCTTTAGGGTTCAGATCCTCTGTTCTCCCTTTGAGGTGTCTGGACCCCAATTGTCACAAATGTAGAAATGGACAAAAAATGACCTGTTGTTTCTCTCTTCCTTGCTGCAGTCCACTCAGCCATTGCATTCAAGTGGACTAAACAGCTTTCATATTTGATTAAACCTTTTTGCCTTGAAACAGGCAAAACCCAATTGCAAAACCCAGAATTCGTTGTTTTAAATCTGCTCCACTTCCACCAGCACTATCAGGGTGTGCATACATCTGACAAACCAAACAAAAGGCCTTATCAGCTTTAACAGAAATGGTACTTCCAATACTGTTGCCAACCAATCTAGGCGTTCCCCTTGACTCTGCAGTAGTGTCACAGTCCCCCGGGATAGTCAATCTAAGGGTTCTCATGGACTCTTGTGGAGCAGTCCAGTGCTAGTCAGTCCATCCATCACTCTCATGTGCTCCAAAAAGAGCTTTCACCTCTGTTTGAAAGGAGGGATAGCTCAGTGGTTTGAGCATTGACCTCCTAAACCCAGGGTTGTGAGTTCAATCGTTGAGGGGACCACTTAGGGATCTGGGGCAAAATCAGTACTTGCTGCTGCTAGTGAAGGCAGGGGGCTGGACTCAATGGCCTCTCAAGGTCCCTTCCAGTTCTGTGAGATAGTTATAACTCCATATAGTATATTATTTAACTCTCTCCACTCCTCTCTCCCCTTCAAACAGGTAAGCAGGGTTTCACAGAAACTCCAGCATAGAACCCTCTGTCCTTACTTTGCTGCTTTGTATATTTTGTAGGCCTTCCTGCAGAAGTCCTCTCTGCGGACACTTTCTTACCAGGGTTATACGTCTTTTTATTATAGCAGCAACATAATGCAACCACACTTCACTTGGCTGAAACACAGTCAATAACTTCCTCTTCCCCCATGGACTACTGGAATTATGACTATTACTGTGCGCTGTAGAACTACAATCACTCATCTGAGGAAACTCAGACTAAGAAACTTGCGGGGCTGGAGGGGGAAGGAAGAACTGGAGCACATCTTATTTCTACAGAGGAGTAAAGATATGTCGGGGAAGAGGGGGTGGTGAGCCCTCATGTTCATCTTAGCTACTAGGCTTATTTCAAAATCTTACTTCAATTCAGCTGTATTCAGAACTGTTGATATTAATGTATCAAAGGTTTGGAGGCAATCTAGGTATCTTTCTGTAAATGCTTGTTCATTGAATGCTTCAGGCTGTGAGGACAAACACCTCCCTCCCACTTTATGGAACGCTGTTTCCCTGGGGGAATCAGATGACTTAAGTGAACATCTTCTAAGTCTGATTTCCAAATCAGCCTGCCATTTGCAATAGTAGTTGAATATTCTTGATTTCAAAATCATGGGACAGTCAAAACTTTGTAGCTGATGATGCTATTCAACCAACCAATCAGTATTGCCAACCCCAAATGTTAAAAAAATCATGAGTCAAGCTCACAAAAATCATGTGATTGGCTTTAAAATTGAGATTATATAAAAATAATATATTTGGTGGTCTTTTAATTTGCTTTCTGCTTTTTGAGCCTTTAGAATGCACTGAGGTCACATTTTGAAGTTTTTCCACATCCATGAGGGCTAGAAACTTACAAAGATTAAAATCATCACATATCCACTTGACTCCAGGAGATGAGGCTTTAAGAAAAACAATAATTATCATCAGACTCGTGACAAAATCATGAAACTTGGCAACACTGCCTCCTATTAATACAGTGATAAAAATAGCTAAACGAGGCTTATGATATAAGCAGAACTTGATTCTGAGTGTGTCACCAGTTTTGAGAAATCTGGGTCTGAAGTCACTGCCACCTAAACATATTCAGCTGGGTGTTTCACTGGAAAGTTTTCATTTACAGTACCTTATCTGGCTATTAGCTTAAACATACATTTTCCTCACTTGTGTATCTTTTGGCTTTGTTCTAAACCAAAATCTGATTGCATACCAATCACATTTTCCACGAGTTTGGAACTGAAACCTCGATCTGAATCTTACCACTTGCCCCTAACTCTGTAATTGTTCAGACCTCTTCAAACTTTAGGCAGTGAGACATTATAAAAAGGTGATCAGTACAGGTAACTGTACATTGTAAATTTGTAGCAATACCAGTCACATTTAGCCACTGAAGTAGAGCCAAGAATCTTGAGCTACTTCCTTCTTCCTGGACGAGTAGGATTTAAACAAACAAACAAATAACTCCCTTCCATTTCTTCCCCTCCCTCTCCCCCCCTCCCCCCCCCCAAAAAAACCAACCTACTTCAGGATTGGTAGAAATGCAAGCCATGGATAATTGTTCTAATTATCTCTGTATTAAAGAGGCATCCTCTTCAATTGTTCCTGATAGTTTCTATAAGAGAGACTAGCTGAAGTCATCAGTAGATCATATCAGCAAGAGAAGTGGGGTGGGAGGCCAGATTACTCAAGGGAGGAAGGAAGTACTGGCAAATACCTTTTGTAAAACTGCCACCACTAAATTCAGTAGTCACCTATTCTTCTGACTCTCTTGTCCTAATTCCAAGTCCTCCTCTTTCATTGCCTCCCTCACTGTCTCTTTGCAAAGCCAAGACCTTTTACCAGAGAGCAACACTGAATTTCAGAGGTAGCTGTAAAATATCCATCTTATCCAAATAGTTTCCATCATACAGCTGACACAGACTCATCAGATCCAATGTAAAGCAGCAAACAGGAGGATTTTAAACCATTTGACATTCTCTGGACATCATAATCCAGTAATTACTTTTATGCATAAGTGTCTCCTAAATGTTCTCTATATGGCATTGTATCTCAAGATCAGGAAAAAATACTCAGTTACTGGTGTAGTACTTGATAGACAGCCAGTCCAGTTTGTCAAAGGCTGTTAGAACCCTTTACATCCTTAACACATCAGGTCACTTGCATGTGCAGATGAAAATCCCTAAAATTGGCATCCTTTTCTACACACATTGCTTCTCTATGCATCACATCTCATTCACCATCTTGGACGAGCTCAAAAGAGATACAGGTTTGAGCAAAGTGGTGGAGCCATTCCATTGTTTCCAAAAATGAGACCCATGCTGCTTCTATTGAAGTCAGTGGTAAAACTGTCACTTGGCACTAGTGGGATCAGAGTCATACCCATTGTCTGCCACATCCTCTACTTTTGTTGACTGCTTGAAAATGTTGAGACACTACTTAATGGAGGAAGTGGAAGAAATAAAACACTTCTACAATATATGATGGTCCTTGCATAAGACACAATTTAAATACGGTTTTGTCTGTACAGCAGCTCATCTTTCCTTCCCCCTGTATCTTTCTCATATTTGTTATTCTGCAAATTAGGTGCCAGCTCATACCAAGTCCCCCATGCCTCAAATGAACACTGATACATACACAACTGGAACCAGTCTGGTTCACCTTTGTGTTAGTATTGTTAAAACAATATTAGTTATAAAAATATGCTTAGTGTTTAGACTTTATTGAATGTTTGTTAGTTGCACTTATAACATCTGTATCCTATATTGTACAGTAACATTTGAGCATTTGCCCTATAAGCCTCTAACTGTATAAATCATCAGACTGGAAAGACATAAATTAGTGTGAAATGTTGGCTTCCAACCAAAGGTGTTGGGTCCTGCCCAACAGAAAAAGTCCATCGACACTAGACAAACTATTGTGGAATATCAGAGGACAAAAGATTTTGATTGCTCTCCCTTCTCCCCCTAAGAAGAAGAAATGTGCAAGTAAATACCTCTCATCATCTAAGTTGGCAGCTCAGAGAAGTGGGAAAGGGGATAAGAATCCCTGACAAGGAGAAACTGAATCTCTAAGCTGATTGGACTCTGAGGGCAAGGTTTTCTAGGTATAAGCAAAAGTGCCCCAGGGTTTATCTGGGCTGGCCTAAAGGATTTATAGATTTTGCTCATTATTACAGATGCTTCTATCTTCTTTGAAGCTGTGTGTGTGTGTGTGTTTGCCTGATTTAACATTGTAAATAACTCATTTCCTTTTCCTAGTTAATACATCTTTAGTTAGTTTGTTATAGGACTGGCTACAAGAGTTGTTTTTGGTGTGAGATCTAAGGTGCAATTGACCTGGAGTAAGTGACTGGCCTTTGGGAGTAACCTTAATATTATTGTGGGTTGGTTTGGTGAAAGGGACTATCACAAAGGCCAGATTGTCTATGAGTCAAGATCAGAGTACCCAAGCGACTGTTTGATTCCCTGGTTAGGGTATTATGATAACTGAGGGGTACAACTTGATACTTGGTTGATGAAATCTAAGTATAGAACTCAGAGCCAAGTTGCCTCTTAACAGTCTGTCCTGAGGTTGGTGTCCAGGCTCTTGAGCCACTGCAGGACAGCTTGACAGATGTCATCACTCTTATTTGAAGTGGCTGTTTCACTTGTGGGCACTACAAAAATAATCTTAATTATAATTAAACATAGTTTAGTAAGTAGGACTGTGCATCTGCTTTCTGTAGAAAGCCAGATGAACCTCTAAGTATAATGGCAAATGCTAATAAATCAAAGTTGTTTGGTATCCGTATTCTTTATTTTCCACTGGCTTCTTTGCCTCAGGCTTCTTTGCCTCTATTTTAAGGGGCTTAATATAGGGTCTGGTCTATCTAGTTTTTTCCATAATCCAGTAACATAAATATTACACACAGACCAAATCTGACATTGTTTGCACCAGAAATGGCTCTTGAGTTGTCTGAAAAAGCAGCAACATGAAAACATATAAAGACTTCTTAGCCCCCACATGGGGGGGGAACCTTATTCTCTCCAACTGTTAAACAATATTTTAAGATCTTTCCTCCTTTCTTTAACTCTCCATTTGCACTGAAAACATTCCAGGAGAATCATGTGTTATAAGGATCAGGTTTGCAGCAGCTTCCCAAATAGAACTAATGCTTGCCAGTGATTCCCTTTAGTGAAGTTATTATGGTGTCCTGGAACAATAGAGTTTGTTTTATAAAATCATCAAGAATTTGTCTCAGTGGGAACCTGCATTTGCTGAATTATCACAGGACTTAAGTGATTGCTGGAAATGGAAACGTATTGCAGTACAAGCACACAATACTCAGCTCCAACAGATATGAAAGGTCACTAAGCTCAACAGTCATATGTTCAAAGAACATTTTATTTCTCAGAGTGTTAACTGTACTTTCTTGGTGGCCCAGCTCCAATGTTGTCCATAGCATCTTCGTGGTCTTACTGTCTCAGATAATGCAATGCTTTTTGAAATACTAAAAATTCCCACATAGGCTGGTCTTGTGCTGCTCCAGTATTGTAGTGCATGGTTGTTGTAAAAAGATCATATTCATTGCTAGAATCTGCACTGCAGTTGTCATAATCCTTTGTCATCTGTCTGTTGCTGTGGAAATTGATGTGGTTGCAAATTCAGCATTGAGACTTCACTGCTGGGAAGAAGCAAGCTCTTGGTTGAACCCAAATCTTCAATAACTAGATAATGAAGATCAAATACATTTTAAAAATGGAAAGATTAATAGATTTTTTGTTTTGAGCTTTGTGCATTTTCAAATGCATCACACTGAAAGTTCTATATTAACCCTTTGGGCAATGGACAAGCATATTAACCCTGCAGTGGTCAATACCCAATGCTTTTTGGAGGGGGTGCTCTCCTGTACAGACTACTCTCCTTTTCTTTTTCTGGCTGTTGGAAACTTAGAAGAAACCCAACCCATGACCAGACCTGCCATAAAACACCCTCTCCACCCCACTCTATACACAGAGTGTGACCATTCTTCCAGCCCCTCTATTGGGCCAGGAACCAGCAAAAGGAAACATGTCACATCAGGTGCTGAGACTGTTTTCTTCCCACCTTTCCCTCCGTCCTCAAAGTGGGACTGGAAACATACTGCATGTGAAAGCAAGCAGGGACTGTAAGACTGTCAGCTCAGACACGGAGATAGTATTCAGCAGGAGTGAGTTGCAAGGGGATGTCACAGTGGCAGGGAAAGCTTCACTTGTGGATTGAGCAAGACAGATAGAAAGGTAGTATTCCATTCTTCACTCCCCTATCCCAGAAAGAGAAATTAGAACGATTTGTGATGCACCAGTGTCTCGGGAAAGAGTGTGTTCATTCTTGGTACCCTAAGGGTGAAAGTCAGGAGTGAAGGTGAGGTGGTGGGGAGGAGGGAGTTAGAGGGAGAATTCCTCCTATGCTAATAGTATGAGGAGATATCACTCCTCCTTAGCTTGGGGGAGCAATGCTCCCCAACAGCTGCTCCTACTATACTTGTGTGGTTAGACCTCCCGTCTCATATTCAGTGTAACTTAATGATGGGTGGTTAAGATAAACTCACATAAGTCTTAACTGAGTAACTCTTTGTTTTTCTGACAAATCATGAATTAGTCTCACTGGAGTGATAGTGTTACTGCTCCCACCTCCACTGAGAGCAAATGAGGTAATCCATGACTGGGACAAAAAGATGCTTGAGAAGTTATTTTAATTGTGTCTCATTATTTATCTCCTCAATAGATTGAGAAAAGGCAACGTTCTCCTCCTTACCAAGCTCATCAACATCTAACAGAAATGCAGACCAGGATTGTCTGACTCCCTAGGACAAATCCAATAACTGAAATCACTTCTGGTTACTGATGGGCTGTCTTATCCTGCTGCATACTGATGACCCGCATACTTTGAACAGTCAACTTATCCCATTATCTAACACTTCCTCTGACAACTACCTGAAACTGATCACCTCGGAAAACAGCTGCTGATGTAAGGTGGCATGATGCAGATGCTTTAAAGACTAATTTGATCATCTATCAAATAAAGATGTCACAAAAAGACATTTCCATGGTAAAGGATGAGACCTTTGTCAGTTGACTCCTAGGGATTATTTCTTGTTTCTGTGAAGACCAGTAGGCTAAATTCCAGGCATGTTTAAAAGCTCTAACTGTACTACAGAACCAACTAAAACCTGGCACATGATAAAACAGAACTTCTATTTTAGGTAAGATATATTCATCATATCCCCTGCCTCCATCATTGGTTCAGTCTTTCTAGACCAGTGGCTCTCAAACTTTTTTACTGGTGACCCCTTTCACAGAGCAAGCCTCTGAATGCGACCCCTCTTCCCCCCACTTATGAATTAAAAACACATTTTAATATATTTAACACCATTATAAATGCTGGAGGCAAAGCGGGGTTTGGGATGGAGGTTGACAGCTCGTGACCCCCATGACCTCGCAAGGGGTCCCGACCCCCAGTTTGAGAACCCCTGTTCTAGACCCTTTATTAATCAGATGAAATGTTGTTCATCCCTTTGTTACACTGGAGTCTTCTTTCTGTAGAAAAACATTCATGTAGCATGAGGCTTGCTTAAATTGGAATTGCATTTGGCATGCTGAATTCATTGAAATAACTTCTTCATTGGTATTAAGTTTCACTAATTGGAGTTCACTATAAAATAGCTCTACTGTATGAGGTAGATTTTTAGCAATTAGTCTAAAAAAATCCTCATGCAGTGATCTCAGGGTGACTGCAAATTTTATTCCTGGAACATCTTAACTACCAGTCACAAAGCACACTTGTACCCTACAGTATGTATCTTTGTATGTAATCCTGTGTTGCCATATCAAATGTCATGTGTCTCCTCCAAGGAGAATTCTAGGGCCAAATGTTCAGCTACAATCCACTCTATGCAGTTCCATTGATTTTTCATAAGGCATCATCAGGTATACAGCATATTAGAATTTGGCACGAAAATAGTATTCAGTGGATACTCTGACCTTGTCTTAGGTAGCATAAATACATAGCAACATATATTAACCACACCACGTACCCACCTACCAAAACAAGTCATTCTGCTGCGCACACTTCTCCTGGTGAGAGGATGAGAGAACAAACACATGATAGATGATAGTCATACTGCTTAATGCATAACTGTGAGGAAGGTGGTATAACGACCTATGCAGAATTAAATATTTGAGCATTCAGGCTTAAAACTAACTTTTTTAATACACTCACAAGTGTACTTGTTACTCCACAGATGACCTTAATGACAGATTGCAATCTCTCAGAGTGGAAACCTAAATATATAGATCCATGGTTGTGGGTGAATAGTACATAGAGTAGCACAGGTGAAAGCTGCAAAGGGGCTGTGCACTCAGGTTCTCTGGAGTAATTTAAAACTTCCTTTAGACTGTACTAAATTAAGCCGTTTACTAATGACCCCAAAGGATTAGCAGAGAATCCGCTACAGCCCTTCCTCCAAGAACATTCCCTATGCTGACTGCAAGGATGAGGGGTGACATGTTTCCTGGTAGATATGATCTAATAATGGAATGCACAGTAATGCTAATCCAGGGCCTGATTCTCCTCTCATCTATACTTGTGTAACTCCATTGGCTTCAGTGACATTACTTCTAATTTACAGGGGTGGAATTGAGAGGAGAATCATGGCCATTTAAAAAAAAATACTCTATGTTCTTGTTGCCAATCAGGTCCTTCTCCTCCCTCCCCCCACCATGTGTTTCCCATAAAGGCCTTGGCTGCGTTGAGTGCTATATGATAGCTTGTCTGGAAGCTGAAGACAAGGTGCATGTACTTTTGCTAGAAAGACTTTCTGAATGACTTATATACAGTAGCTAAAGTTGTAGCATGCTGCTATCTTACAGTGTCTGGATGTGGTCACATTTACAATGTTCACACTGTAACTTTCACAGGGAACGCCCTTTCATGATGAAAGGGCTTTAGTTCATACAGTGTGATGTAAAAATGCATCTATGAAAGATCTGCAAAAGGAAAAAATCTAAAAGGCAATGCAGGACAATGTAGCACTGTGCTCTTATGGGACGGGGGAAATTCAAAAGCATACCAAACAAATACAGTGAAGTATATAAAAAAGTTCCTCGGCCCAAGGCTGTTTTTCTTTTAATTCTCAATACTCAGAAAAAAATCTTTAGATTTATTTTCTGTAGAGTGACAGTTTTACTTGTAGACAGTAACAATTACACAGTGTTCATCATTTAAAAAGCCAGCATTTACTGATCATTACCATGCTGTTAAGAATATTGCAGTATTTCTCTACATTATGAAATACAAAATGACTGAAATCTGAATATTGTGAATTGGTAATGTTGACTGTCTAATGGTTCTCTAACAAAGTCGCATTATTTTGGAAATTCATATCCCTTATTGATCAATTTACACTTCCATGCAAGATAGGTGTTTGTTTTTTACATTTATTTATTTTAATTTCTGGGTGTGGTCAAGCTGTGTACCAGAATTTAACAAAAACATCTCTCGCTCAAGTCAGCCAAAATTTCCTTTCGCTCCAGTGGGAACAAAATGTAGTTCTTAGACCCAAATCTTCCTCCACTTCCCCAGTGAGGAGGGCCTCCGACCTAACATAACTGGGGTGGTTCTGCTGCATGGAGCAGGAAAGGTTGGACTCCTTCTATAGGGAGTTCTTCATGGAGGTTCCCACTGCAGCTATGTGCAATGGGAAGGAAATAGCCAGAGGGTATTCTGGTGGTACGGGTGATGGAGGGGAGAAAGAAGTGGCTGTGCAGGCTGCTCTAGCCCTAATGCTGAAGTAGTCTTTGAAACCATTCTTTTGCCATTTAATGATGATGGGCTTTGCTGGACAGAAGATGGGAGATTATTCAGATTTTTGTAGCTTCCTCAAACCATGATAAATTACTAGGGTTAAGTACCGGGGCAAGGCTTGGGGCTGAATTTCCACATGTTTTGCACCTGTAAAGGAGGAGCTAATTCACAAGATATTCTGGGCCTGATCCAATCCCAATACATTCACTGAGTGTTTTTACTCTGACTTCAATAGGCATTGGTTTAGCCCCTCCATGGTCACAAAGGTTTTTTTGAAGTATTCCATGTAACTGTGCAAGTGCACCACAATCTTGACCTGCAACTCCCCTACCACTCTAATCCCAGGCTTTTTTCTTAAGCAAAAGATGTCAATTGTAACAAACTTTGTGGCAGTTCTGGTGTTGTGCACAATTAATAAGGAATTGACTAAGACTATTCATTTTCACTAGTGACAAAAGATGAGATTTTAATTTAAGTTAATTTCATGTGCATATTTAACTACTCTGTAATCTTTCTTGTTCACCTATGCTTGAATAGAAATTAAGCTTTTAATATAATGACAGAAAAAAAATCCCTCTGGCATGGGACAGGGGGTTTCCAAATACAAAGGGTGATCATGAAATCTTTTTATACGTACCATATCAGTGCTAGAAACATCTGAAATCTCTAGACATTTATGGGGAAAAAATAGACACAGGTCCTTTTAACTTCATTTTAATTACACTATTATAGTAGGGCTTTCTTTGGAAGAATAAAATGGGAAAGGCAAATATTTTGCTGAACATAACATTTGCCCTTCCTAAAAAAACATGATTGGGAAGGAGGCTGCATATAGTAAAACCGACAACAAACAAATCTGGCCCAAAGTGTAAAACTCCCCTTCAGATTAACTTTCCCATAACTGTAATTAAAAACCTCAAAGGAGGAAATAAATGTACACAAGAAGGAAGGAAGGAAAAAATAAATAGTAGAAGAGATGAAAGAATTAAAAAATCAAATTGCACTATATTTTTAAAAAATTCACTCAACCTTTTTTTCACCTGGCCGTAAAGCTATTTATGGATTGGATTTAAACTACTTTAGTACTCAGATGAAATAGTAATTGGCATAATTTTAAAATCTAGTTGGATAGCTTGACTAGATAGAACTTCCAACAGAATATCCCCCCCTTTTAAATGCACTGTATTAATTATTATACTGGTTTCCGATTGTGGACAGAAAGATCAATATTCTCCTCTGTTTATAAATGTGCGATGGAATTGTACCCATGTAAAGAGAAAATTTGGCCCTCATTGTCTGGTGGGTAAAGCAAGCTTTATTTTTCAAACCAAGACAATGAATTATAAATATTAACTTCTGAGTTAAAATATATGACTATCTTCTCTCACAAATTCTGCTAGGGTTGTTCAAACTGAACCAAAATCTGAATTTTGCAATTAGGCCACTCTTTATAATGGACTGAACTGGAATCCTAAACCTAAACACCTCTAATCTTTGGAGTCTGAGGTGGGATTCATTCCAAACTTCAATTTCAATTTTGTAGCCTGGGGTTATTTGCAATAATTTGTAACTTAAATCTTGTGTTGGCATCATGGAGTACATGGTTAACTTACTTTGCAGTTCTCTACTTAAATGTATGAGACAGAGTGTGCTAATCCCTGTGAGATGATAGATGTTTGAAATCAATTAAAAAAGCTGTGTATATATTTTTGCTAAACATCTAGTTATTCATTCCTATGTACTATCCTTGAATTCCTCCATAGATGGATAAGTGGCTTGTTTATTTGTTTGTTTTTTGTGTTGTGTTTTGTTTTTTGCAGAGGGTGGACAATATAAACTATTTTGTTGTCGTTTTTCACAAGTGTAAACCCAGAAATCAGTAGACTTAATCTGGATTCATATTGAAATAAATGCAGACTTTGTCTTCAGGAATCTAAATCACCTATGTATTTAATAATTGTATTTTACAATTTCCTTTGTTAAAATAACTCTTTCCACATATTTAAAAATATTTGCTTAGTTTTACTAAGTGATTTGTAGTTTTAGCTTATCAGTTAATGTATGATTCCGGGGAAATAATTTAATGTTTTTAAATAAAATTACAATTTTAACTATAAACTGCATAAATCTATATTTTAGCTAAAGCTGTGTTAGACCTGGGGGCAAATGAGTTTTTGCTAAGGAAGTCTGTTTAGAAGTGGGAACAAAAATCATACTGCCAACTGCACTAAAGCAGCAGGTTCTCCTGATCTGAGCAAGATTTATCATAAATTCACTTATTCATTTCAATGAGAAATACCACATGATCTGCAAGATCCTGTGATATCTCATGGGAATGTGACAAGATGAAACAACTTCTCAATGACCACTGTACAACAGCAAGGATGGGAAAAAACAATAGGGAGGGGAAAATGTAAAAACAGAGCAAGATGCATGTTTTAGTCTGCTGGATATGCTGGAAGGTTTTAATCTAATATATAGTAAGAAAGTGTAAATGTTTCTTATCACTTAAGTCCATTCTGCCTCTCTGAAAGGCCAGTATAGTAGGGGGTTACAGACAGGGGCGGCTCCAGGCCCCAGCACGCCAAGCATGTGCTTGGGGCGGCATGCCGCGGGAGGGTGGCAGGCGGCTTCGGTGGACCTCCCGCAGGCGTACCTGCGGAGGGTCCGCTGGTCCCACGGCTTCGGTGAAGCATCCGCAGGCACGCCTGCAGGAGGTCCATCGGAGCCGCGGGACTAGCAGACCCTCCGCAGGCACGCCTGTGGGAGGTCAACCGGAGCCGCGGGACCGGCGACCGGCAGAGCGCCCCCCCACGGCGTGCCGCCGTGCTTGGGGCAGCAAAATGGCTAGAGCCGCCCCTGGTTACAGATAAGTCACCTATTCAGATTAATACAAATAGCCAAGAGTAATGGACATGAATATCAGAATTCAGCCACCTTGACAGGGGAAGATGGCTAAGGTGGGAATGAGCAGTGATTGCTGGACTTGGAGAAAGGAATCTGCAAGCCTTCCAGAGCTGGGTAGGGTTGGGAAAGAAATGATAGCTTAATGAGGAGATGGTAATCTTTGTATGGGGAACAGAAACTATTTCACTTCCTCCTGATGATTCACCTAATCAAACACTACTTTGTGAAAATACTGGCATGACCCTCATCCTGATATGATGATGAGCTCTACCATGGAGACAAAGTGAATCAAGGGGTTGAAAAAACAGAGAGAGAGATCTGAGAGAGAATGGACACTGCATTCTAGAAATTAGCTTAGGACAGAAGAATGAAAAGTTAAGAGTATCTTTATTGCTTCTAGGTTTGTGAGGAGTATACATCTGGATCTGTTGTGCAAATAAAATCTTTTGAAGATATAGGAAACTATTTTGAATAAGCCTTATATTAAAGAAGAAGGCTGTTATCTGTAACTTCATGTGGTCTTCCCCAAAGGAAATGAGAATTCCTTGACCTATCCTGTGGGTGTAAAATGCACTCAAGGTTTCAGTCAGAGGAATGGATTGAGAAATCCTTTCCCAGGAGATCAGTTGCCATCAGCTACAATCCAGTGAACATAAAGGATAAACCTAAGGACAAAAAGGAGGCAAGTTGATGGGTGCAGGTGATGATGGACTTTCTCTTTAATACATTCTAACAAAGTCATCTGACTGAAGCAACTGATGAGAGATACTGAGAGGGCGTGGTGACATGAACTGGCTGGGGAATTTTCCATCAAACTCCACACTTGGGGCTAAAACTTTTTATGCAGGCCTTTCCCATCTGTCTGTCTCTCTCCTCTGGCACTGGTCCATTCAACCTGAGAGACGATCCATGACAGCTGACTTACACAGGTTGGTCATCCTTTCCTTCTAGTTACCAGAACAGGAGTTAAAATGTTATCTCTTTGCTTTTTCTTTCTCATTCCTGAGGAGAGAGCACATTCTTACTGATGTCTAGTACAGATAGATCAAAACCTTAGACCATTGCACAAATATCTGTAATAAATCTCAATATAACAAAATTGTGCCACCGAACAGGGACATCCTTATCATTCCTATGTCCTCCATTTTCACAGGGTAATGCACCTCCCTCCTTGTTCAGCACCATATTACTTCATTCTCCCCTTCTATGCTGTTTTATGTATAATTGTCCAGTGTGTGTTGCCCACTCATGTCTCCTCTGTCTTATCTACCTGCTATTCTGTCTGTTTCTGTATTCCCTATCTCCTGAAAGAGAGAGCTTTCAGCTAAGCCATAACAGAATGAAATGATGGGATACTAAATAATTACTTAAATTTTCTACTAAAAGCAAAGCTCCTCTCTAGTTCCTTTCTGTGTTAAAATCTTAGGCATAGATTTTAACTATAATTTCTATTGATGCTATTTAGAGCTGCTTAACTGTTCTGGGCAGTGGCTGGATCCCTCCCTAACATACTGAAGATGTGTTACCTTTTGCTGACACAAGACTTCTCTTTGTCATTGTGAGCACTAGCTAGGTGAATGTATTTAGACAGACTGTCCAACAGCTCCTTTTTGTTGTTGATTATGGACTTGTATCAAGTAGCAACAATGCTCTGTCACTGCCTGAAGAATCTGCATAAAAGGCTTAGTAATTCCATTCTCCAAGGGATTATACTACACATCTTTTTTGTGAGTGAATTGGTTTAGCCTTACCATATACTGGATCTCTCATTGGCTCATACCAGTTTTCCTTACGTTTTACCAGCTTCTGCCCTAATGATTGTGTAGGGAGTGGAAGGGGGCTGGGAGGCCCTGTTCACTCCAAATGTATGAAAGCCGCCTCTGTGTACCCCCCCTTTCAAGTTCCTTGAGGAGCTTGTCATGTCTAGTGAACTGAGAGTGGGGTGCAGATGGGAGAGAAATATGCATCCTCCCCTTCCAATGCTGCAGGAAATCCATGAGGGAGTTGTTGTGGTCATTGGCTCTATTAATTCATAAGTGGAGGCCCATCCATGCCATGTACTCTCCCCTTGAATCCCCACAAGTGTGAGGGAAATCTTCTGCTGTTGCACAGTGCCACTATTGGAGTCCCACTAGTGGTGCACTAGTCATGGTAGGTGTGCTACTGAAGGTAGGCTGCTGAAGATTTTACCACAGTATCATCCAACCCTGCTCAAGGCATTTTTAGATGGGATATGGACAGTCTGAGTAGGGTTGTAGTGTAATGGCGCCTTTATCAAACAGTGAAATGTCTGGACTGGTAGCTAAAGCATCCTTTTGAGGCTATTTTATGACTGAATATTTAAATTTGTCTTTTTGTTTAATTTGAAAAAAAGTTTGTTATGGAGCTGGAGATGCAGAATGCATTGAATTTCTGAGTTATGTGCTAGGACAGATGAACTCTACTTTAATTCTGTAAACTATCAACATTTCATCTTTTGGGGCTCTGAAAGAGGGATTATATATTTTTATTTATGTTTTGACTGAATATATATCAGTGGCTTTCTTCTGAACCCTAACTTAGGAGAGGACACTACTTAACCTATGAATGTAGCAATGTTCAGTATAGATAGATGTATTAACATGCTTCACTTCATTAAGGTATTTTTAATTTGGGGCAGAACCCCTAATCTTACTCCATTCCTTCTCAGTAAGCCTGAGGGCCTTTATAAAACTCTTAATGCTGTTCAATCAGAGAAACAAATAATTAGCCTGCATTCAAGTAGAGCTCTTGGCAAGGTGACTTGGATAATGAAGTACTTCATAATTTTTTTCCAGTTGATATTTCACAAAAGACAGACCTCAGATTTGAGGATATCCTAACCTTCCCTTGTGATGCAAGCTCTCATAAGTTTTTTTTTGTCTGCGATAAATATATCTCCATTGGTTTGTAGCTACACAACAAGATGCTAAAGTTACTCTGCATATACCATACTACCCGTGGCACCATAGACTGCACTAAATCATTTACTAGTAAGCAAAATTATATTTTCAAAACTAAGAAGAAGAAATTGGCTGATTTTTGCCATCATTCACTATGACAAGGCATATTTTCAGCAAGTCTGACAGTTTTGCTCATTGTGGATACCCTTGCAGTATCTTTTCCCTGAAGGCATCAGAGGAATATCTTTGACATCCCAAGAGTAGGTATTATCTAAGTATTCTCATTGTGCATTGATCTGTGTGATATGTTTCTCTAAGTATTAGCTCACAGGCTTGAAGCAAGGGCCATTGGTCAATGTTGCACAGGTTAATATAGCAACACTTTGTAGCATTTATGGGAACTCAAAGTAATGAAGACTAAAATTCTAGAACTCAGTCTAAAATAGTTCATGTTGCAGGTACCATATTTGATATCAGGGTAATATTGCTTTTGTTATAATTAGCAATTACTCTATAAAACATATGAAATTGTTATAGGGATTGTTCAAGAGATGACTTGTGCTGAGCTTTCAGCAACTCCAATTACAGGTACTATATTCCCTGCACTGTGTCCCTGGTGACATCTCCATTCCTTTGAATGAAAAGACATGTTTTTATAATGCACACCTTATCAGCTCTCTGCTAATTGGAGTGGTCTGTGCCCATCTCTAACTGTACTTTGTGTCACTTACTCTTAACCTCCTGTTTGAAGTTAAAGGAGAAGCATTGAGTGAGAGGAGGAGATCAAGTTCTGTGTAGTTAAAGAGCAATTGTCAGGTTTTTAGCATATAGTGATTTTCCACTGTTAAGCTATATACTGCACCTGGCAGCATCTCAGCATTTGCTTACCAGGAGAGCCAGAGCTCAAGTCCATGCATGAGCTGGTTCTGTTTATCAATGTACCACTTGTGTGCATTTATTTTAATTCTGAATTATTCAGGTTGAATGGTTCTTTAAGTCTTTTTATAGAGAAAAGACCATAGCGCCTACTTCTTATCATCACTGTTCTCATGGTCTCTTCACCCTTGTATACTTCTGCCAAATTCTAATCCATTAGCATCTCTCTCAAAATATTTCACACAGTCTTTAAGAGCTTACATTCTCACTGGAGAAAGGGGATGTTGAGAGAGGATGTTGTTTTTTCCAAAGACTCGAGGAAAGAAGTTGAAAATCTAATTAGCAAGAGCAATACCCAATAATTAATACTAGAACTCCAAGGAAGCAATATTGGCCTGAGCCGCATTGTCTTGCTTCTGTTTATAAATATAGTGTGTGCTCTGTTTGCTCCAGATATTGATCTTCATTTCAGAATATATTGTATTTCTGCCCATCAAAGGAAAAGAAAACCATACGACAAGCAACTAAAAAATGTAGGGCCCTTGCATTTTCCATGATAACGTGTAGCTCAGTTGCTTCACCTGAGAGCTATAAAAGATGTTATTTTGAGCTTGATTAAAAATGAAGAGTAGTGATAGCTGATATTTTATTTGTTAATCAATATGTTCAATACAGTATGAGTAGTGATGAAGGATAAAGTCCCTATCTCTGAGGACTTCTCTGAGGGCACAAAGAGGTACACATTCTGTCAATACAGGAACATGTTTTTCAAATGTATACATATGCTTCTTTACACAGATCAGGCAGCCAATGTGCTGATACCATGGCTTATCATTCTGACCAGCATTGTCTCATTTCCTTGTGCTGCTCCTTCTGTCTGTTTGTATTCACCTGTTTCTTGTCTGCGCCTGGCCTGTGACAGAGGTTCCTACATACTACCACAATACAAATAATAATGCTTTTCAGCGTGTGTGAAAATTTGGCCCATGTTTGCCGAAAGGTATTCATAAATAGATGCACTCATGAAAAATTTGCTCTATGAGAGTTTCATAATAAACTGCATTTGCAAATGATGGCTGATATCACTTATGAGGATAAATCAAACTGTAAATAACTTTCAAAATGCAGTGTGACAGATGGACAAAGTTTTATGTCCATTTTTAGTCTTTTGCAACATACAGTGCTTAACTAAAATATCTTTGAATTCATTGATTGCTTAGCAAATTGTAGCAACAGTTCAAGTCTTTGACAATAAATATTTTATTAATTAGAACTATCATTCAGTAAGCACAGTTACTTGCCTTAGAAAATTTTTAAATCTGATCCAAACACTGAGACCCCCTAGTGCAGGGATCGGCAAACTTTGGCATGCGGCCTGCCAGGGTAAGCCCCCTGGCAGGCCAGGCCAGTTTGTTTACCTGCTGTGTCCACAGGTTCGACCGATTGTGGCTCCCACTGGCCATGGTTCACCGCTACAGACCAGTGGGGGCTGCGGGAAGCAGTGGCCAGCACATCCCTCGTCTTGCACCATTTCCCGCAGCCCCCATTGGCCTGGAACGGTGAACGGCAGCCAGTGGGAGCTGCAATATTCAGTCAAAACATAAATAAAAATATATAATCCCTCTTTCAGAGCCCCCAAAGCATATGAGAGTTTATTTGGATGTTAGCATGACTATGCAAGTTGCTTTAGATCAAGCTTAATTCTATTCTTTCTTTAGAATACACAATAAAAAAAAATCCCCCCCCCCCGTTACAATATACTTTACTATGGGTAGATTAAATGTAAAAAGTAGTATAATTGCAACTGTGAGCACACTTTCCATCTGACAACGTTGAATTCTAGACTTCTACAGAATTCTGTCTTGTCTCAATGTCTTTGCCATGTTCTTTAGATTCCTAAAGCCTTGTTTATGGAAGCCCAAGAGAAGCTTCAGGCCCTGATCTTACAAATGGCTCTGTGTGGGCAGACTTACACTTGTGCAGACCACCTTACATTCAGTGGGACTCTGTATGGCATCAGCATACACCCGAACAGAGCTAATTATATGATTGAAGCCTTATTTGGAAGCCAGTGGGTTTTGGCAACAATTCCTCATAGACGTACTCTTACATTAAAGATTAGGGAGCACTGCTTTAAAATGTGTCCTTTGACCATTTTCGCAAAGAGGTTGAGTACTCAATGTATGTGAGGTGTTGTCTCTCCTGGAGGGGCAGTTAGGGATAAGTTTGCAATTATGTAATCTCTTCTGTTCCTTTACTATATGTAGGAGATATCAGTATGGAGCTTTCTTATACTGTCTCCTGAATATATGCATGCATACCCTGCACTTAACTTTCTTATTAAGCTAATTTCTCTGTTTCACAGTTTAGTGTGCAGAAATGGAAAATGGCTGGTTATCTTTGAAGGGAGCCCTGAATGTGGTGAGTTTATTCATTCTGAAGCATTATATATCTGGTTAATGCTAATATTCAGGTAAAAGTGTCAAACAAAATACATTGTCAATTGCCAACCACAGCTCAAAGATGTTAAATTAAATCTATTCGGAGATCACAAACTTACAGCCAGATATTTGATTGCTTTAAATTGGGTTAGATCTGTGAAGTCAATGGATCTGCATTGATTTACACTAGTTAAGGATATTGTGAATGGCTTGTATTTGTAGTTATTAGACAAATACCTGTAAGGGATAGTCTAGGTACTTAGTCCCGCCATGAGTGGAGGGGACTGGACCAAATGACTTCTTCAGTCCCTTCCAAGTGCTCTGAATCTATTATTAGTCTTTCTGTAAAACACTGGAGCCAATATTATTCTCATGGACTTCAATGGGAGCAACATTGGGCCTAATGTAATATACGTGACTCTTCTCCAGATTGCAGTTATAGCTAATGCAACACATAGCCAGGCAGGTCTAATTCTAGAATATCTCCACTGACTTAAACTCATGTAAATTAAATCAGAATCTGGCCTAAAATTTTCAAGCTTGATATATAGAGTTATAACAGTAACTCTGCTCTCAGAGGTGGAAATCAAGGGAATTATCAAGTGTAAAAGTGGCATGAGAGAAGAATGAAGACATTCAGACCAAAATTGACTTTTGGGGTGATTCACAGGATATTATTATTCAAAGGGTCAGCACAGCTTAAGTCAGGACAGAATTTGCCTCAAAGGGTTCTACTAAGACTATAATTCATCTTATACCCAATTAAATGAAACTGTATCTTTCAATCTCACTCCTAGCTTTGGAATGCAGCACCTCTTTGTATAGAGCAAGTGTTCAAAAAGAAAAAAAGTCTCATGGAATACATTGTAGTATTAATAAGCTATATTCAGGTAAGCTATTTCAATTCTCACCCAGCTGCAGGGAACTGTCAAGCTCAAGGTTGAACTTGAAGGGGAAAAAAATGTCCTTTGGGGATTTTGACTGACAAGCTGTTTCTTAATCAGTTATGAAAACATTGGTTTGATCACCTTTCAAGAAATAAAAAGCAAGAGACAATAAATCTGCTACAAACTTATTATAATAAGGAATACATTATTTGCATCACCACTGTTCTCTCTGTTGTGTTTGTTTGCTGTGTAGAATCAAAATGGTGGTGGTTTTGGTTTCTACAATTTTTAGACATGAGTAATTTTTTAAAAAATTACAGCCAAATTCTAGGCCCTTAAACTGATTCACAGAATGAGATTTTATTTCCATTTGCAAACCAACTTTGAATATTCACTACTACTATTAGTTTATAATTAATAGTGAATGAATGAGTATGAAACAACCCAAAGAAGAATCCTGAGCCAAATCTTTGTAAATGTTAATAATTTGGTAACAACTAACCCAGAAAGGTTTTATTTATAAAATAATGCCAGCATAATGAAAAGAGGAGATGTAGGATGAATAGCTGTTTAGCCATGTTTGCAAATGTTCTGCATTCATATTTTAACACTGCAAAAATAAAAAAGCTGCACATGGTTAAAATATTGTATTTACAACATGTTCTGTGGTTTACAATGAGTATCAGCTTCTTTATTTAAAAAATAGAATTTGTGGATATCAAGTGCAAGCCCTAAGATACTGAAGCCCTAAAGTAAATCTTCATTTCAAAAAAACAAAAAGTATAGCTGTGGGTGAGTGGGGTGGAGGGAAGAACACCACAACTGAATTAGGGTCAGAGTTCCTTTGCACTGTGCATGCAGCATGGGTGGCTCTAAGCCACCTGTCTCATCCAATCCCAGGGCCAGTGGAGGACCAAACTGGCCCCTGGTACAGTGAGAACAACTTCAGGGATACTCTAGTTTACACTAGCTGGAGCGATCCACTAATGATCATTGCACTGACTCCAAGCTCTTAGACTCTGCCTTCTTATGCCCTCTGTGCTGGAGTTGAAGTAGTATGTAACAAAGCCAAGCTGAGAGATTTCTCAAATGTCCAGTTGGGACTGGTTTAAGGTCCTTTTTCATCTGTTCCACTGATATAAAGGGACCACAATAGTGGCCATGGATCAGGTCCATTGTGGTTCTTCTGGCAGTAATATCTTATTGAATTGAAGTTTCACTCCAGAATCCACACAACTAATGTATGTGCATATAGATGAACATACATCTCAGAGAGAGAGAGATCTTTGTTTTTGTAATATGTTAAATTGTAAACAAAAAAATCCATAGAAGTCTAGTTCACATACTGCATTTTATAACTTATTCATCATTTTATTTTTCAAATCAAGATTGAGTAAATGAAATGTTATTTTAATTATCTTGAGTTTTACATAATCAGTTTTTGTCAGACTATTTCACAGAAAAAATCTGAAATTTTATTTCTCATCAGTTCCAATGTCAAAATCAATGTGAACGAAATTATTTGTCAAACGTCAAATTGACAAATTTATATATTGTCATACAAAAAGATTTTACAAACAATGTGCAAAGTCAAACATTCAAAAATTAGGAAATGAAACCTTAGTTTGGCCACCTTTTGCCTAGTAAATATGTCTTAAATTACATAATCATGTTATCTTTTTCCACGGGACTCTTGCCTCATTCAGTGCACAGGATGAACCATGCTCAGGAAATAAACCCTAATCCATTACACAACCCTGATTTATCTGGATGACCCGTGCCTCATTTGTTGCAGAAGTTGGAAGATTTGTAATGAATGAAGGAAGGAATTGCAGGAAGAGTGAGAATGGCCTTGTGGTTAAGGCAGATGAATAGCATGTTGGAGAACTAGATTCTATCCCTGCCTCCACCACAGAATTCCTGGTGTTGCTGGGCAGTCACTTGCACCAAAACTTTCATAATTGGTCACAATGTTCCTCACCTCTGGGTACCCAACTTCAGAAACTTGGGGTCTGATTTGCAGAAGTACTGAGCACTCACAACGGCAGCTCTGGTCAATAGCATTCTGTTCTGAACATATATGCTAAATACTTTAGAAAAATATAGACCTTGGTGTCTTGAATTGGACATCCAGAATTACTGGATGTGTTTGATCCCAATCTGAGATTTAGGTCCTCAGTTTTTAAGAGTGTTTTTAACAGTGAGAGTACTCAAACACTGGAACAAACTACCAATAGAAGTGGGGGATTCTCTGTCTCTTGATGACTTCAAATCAAGACTGGATACCTTTCAGGAAGATCTACTTTAGTCAAGTTATTTGGCTCAATAAATAAGACCTGGGCCACACTTTGAATGATGAGGGTGAGAGAAAAATTAATAGCCACCTACTCAGTGAGTGCCAGCCATCCCATGCCCTGAATGAGCCAGGGAAAATGGTATGATTATGAAATTAATGACTATCATAACACACAGAAGGGGGTCATATCAGGGTTATATGGGTAGACTTAATCCTGACATCCCAGAACTTCTGAGTATTTAGTTTTGTAAATTTAATGTGTTCTGTGTAGTTATACTGAAACTTCCTAAGATCGTGTGGTTGTGGGGTTTTTTTTGGTTAATATGAATTGGAAAAAAAACAACCTCATTATATACAACCACATTGACCACATAGGTCACCAGCAGGGCTGGAACCTTGAGATCAACCACATAGGTCTCTGCCACTTGAGCTAAAAGGATAACTGATAATTGTTTTACTCTGAGAACCAGCTAGTACAGGGAGATTATCCATTTTGACAGTGGGTTTCACAGACTTTTGCTGATGACAGTCCCTGACTCCCAATAGGAGTCACCTCCTATATGGGAGGTTTCTGGGATCCCTGGGATGGAACACACTCAGTTATTCTGTAGGGACAGTGCAGTTCAGTCAGTAACAGGAGCTGTGATGGGATGGAGCATGCTCAGTGCAGAGAGAATCATCTAACAAGCCTCTACTGAGCATGTATGAGTGGCAGGGTTTTTTTTTTGTTTGGTTGGTTTTTTTAGGTGTTCT
Organism: Mauremys mutica; assembly: GCF_020497125.1. Classification (NCBI taxonomy): domain Eukaryota; kingdom Metazoa; phylum Chordata; order Testudines; family Geoemydidae; genus Mauremys; species Mauremys mutica. The sequence continues at coordinate 65,790,208 of NC_059076.1, forward strand.
TAACTTGGCCAAATTTGGACAAACTTTCATGGGGATGACAAAATGCACCTCTCTGGCATCAGGGTAGCACCTTCTGCAATTTCAAGCCTTTTGTGCCTCATTGCTTTAGAGGAGGGCTTCTCAGCAAAACTATTTGAAATTTCACCTGGGCAAAATGCATTTTTCCCTACATTAATTCTCCAAAATTGCTAAAAACCACACATTCAGAACAGAGACCTCCCAAAATACAGGTGTTTTTTACACACACACACACACACACACACACACACACACACACACACACAAAACTGAATACTGGCTCTTTTAATAGAAAATGTTATGTAACCTAAACCTTAGGCATCACTACTAGAGTTGTCTATAATTCAAGTTCATTTATCTACCACATGTGACGCAAACATGATTATCTAGTATCTTCTCTAAATTGAAACTTATTTCAAACAGTTATTCAGTCAAGTAAAGGCATGTATGAAATCCATTTTCATTACATATTTCTACACATTAGGTAGATGTAAAATTCTTTAAAATGATCCCTTCCTTAGTGGTTTACATGAAAACTCTCAATGAGGCTACAACAACTTTCTTTAGACTCCAGTCTCTGTTAATCTCATAGGGATAAATCCTGCAGTACTTAACTTTACTATCCAGTTAGATGAATTTGGGCTAACAATAGAAAACCACATGTTAGAACTCAGGAAGTTAATCATATTCTCCTCTCCAGGGGAACAGGTCATGAAACCATGGAAATGGAACAGAAAATACCAGTGAATATGATGACTAAAACAGTCTATATATACATTTCTGTTTTTTACTTGATGCAATTGCTACCACAAAGGTTTTAGATATTGGCTGATTGCAGTTTTGTCTTTGGTCTCCATGTTTCACAGATGATCTTAGCTGACTCCTCCTCCATATACTGGAGTGCCTCACGAAATCTGTCGGGGCTCCGTACTAAAAGAACATCATGAGTGTAGTCAAGGTCTGTGAGTGAGAGATCACCGATCCAAATGCCTATGGACCTGACGGAATGCTGCATTATGAAATCCATTGCCTGACAAAAGAGCATCCCTGCCTAACACCTAATACTGATTTAAAGGGCACTAACATCTGGTTCTCCAGACGAACACAGGCAATGGTTCCATTATGCAGCTCTCTAGTCAAGTTCAGCTGAGTGGTAGGGACTTCCATAATGTGACACAGTGTATTGGATCAAATGAAGCCTTAAGATCAACGTACACTACGTGCAGGGGCTTCCTGAACTCGCAATGTATCTCCGAAAACAAGTGAAGAACCAAAATGGTGTCTAATGTGGGGTAACTTCATAGCTAGAAGGAATCTGTAAATTGTGGGTTAGTTCCTTCTATAGAGGCAAATCAGATTTTAAGATTAATAGAAGGTTTTCTGGCTAAAATATAACAGAAATGTACTGGCAGTGTACAGGTTTAATTAAGGACAGAGTTTGGCCTAATTTCTTTAAATCAGAACAGTGAAGGCAGTGGCCAGAAATTGTTTCCTTAGTGTGTTTAGACATGAAAAGCAGATTCTGACTAACCATCAAATGCACAATGCCAGCAACCATGAGTTCCTTCATGCTTTCTGAATTAAGCACATTATTCCCCTTCTGGAAGACCAGTGGGTGAAGGGGCTGAAACCTGTACTCAGCCCAAACCTTGATTTATAATAGTTTCAAGTGATGCAGTTACTCAGGCCTGGTCTACACTACGCATTTAAACCGAATTTAGCAGCGTTAAACTGAATTAACCCTGCACCCGTCCACACAACGAAGCCCTTTATATCGATATAAAGGGCTCTTTAAACCGATTTCTGTACTCCTCCCCGACGAGGGGAGTAGCACTGAAATCGGTATTGCCATGTCGCATTAGGATTAGTGTGGCCGCAATTCGACGGTATTGGCCTCTGGGCAGTATCCCACAGTGCACCATTGTGACGGCTCTGGAAAGCAATCTGAACTCGGATGCACTGGCCAGGTAGACAGGAAAAGCCCCGTGAACTTTTGAATTTCATTTCGTGTTTGCCCAGCGTGGAGCTCTGATCAGCATGGGTGGCAATGCAGTCCCAAATCCAAAAAGAGCTCCAGCATGGACCGTACGGGAGATACTGGATCTGATCGCTGTATGGGGAGACAAATCTGTTCTATCAGAGCTCCGTTACAGAAGATGAAATGACAAAGCATTTGAAAAAATCTCCAGGCTATGATAGACAGAGGCCACAGCAGGGACTCAGCACAGTGCTGCGTGACAAGCGTAACAGAAAGCCAAAGAATTAAATGGACGCTCATGGAGGGAGGGAGGGGGGACTGAGGACTCCAGCTATCCCACAGTCCCCGCAGTCACCGAAAAGCATTTGGATTTTTGGCTGAGCTCCCAATGCCTGAAGGGTCAAAAACATTTCCCCGGGTGTTTCAGGGTGTATGTCATCAATTTACACCCTTCTTCCCCCCCCCCCGAAAGAAAAGGGGAAAAAATTTTCTCGCCTTCTTTCAATGTCACCCTATGTCTACTGCATGCTGCTGGTAGACGGGGTGCTGCAGCGCTGAACACCAGCATCCCCTTCCCGGTGGCAGATGGTGCAAAATGACTGGTAGCCATTGTCATCATCAGCCTGTGAGTGCTCCTGGCTGGCCTCGGTGAGGTTGGTTGGGGGCGCCTGGGTAAAAATGGGCAGACGGCACAAAAGGCTTGGTAACCATCCCCATCATAGCAGCTGGAGGATCAGGCTGGTACAATCTAGTGATATAAAAGTTGGCATTCTTACCTCAGGCAGAGAGGACAATAAGAAACAAGGGTAAGAAGAGCCCCTAGTAAACCTGCAACGGAAAGGGAAGTTTGTTGAATCACCTCTTTTCATTCTATACAGTACAGTCTGTTGTAGGCATTTTATCTTGGATATATTTATTCTGATTGAACACAGTCTTCTGTAGCATTTTTCTCCTTCGTCTTCAGTTATTTTCCCAGAAGTGCTTTATAAATGCACCTACATCTTTTCACTGAAACTATATTGTTCAGCTCCAATCTCTTGCTGAAAGAGAGGTCTTTTACTCCAATTAGTGGCACAGCTACTGGTTTATCTCCTTCAGCCTGCACAGTGTGAAACAGAGTATTAGTATATACGTATCTTTTGCATACTCTAATATCACACCTTCACTGGACTCCTGGGTTCTGAGGCTTTTTGTTTAAAAGCGAGTTATTATCATAAAGCTGCCTTTTTATTAGTGCCACCACATTCACCTGTCTCCGCTCCTTTTTATTACCTCTGCAGTAGCTATAATTGAATCAGAGAAGATGGTCTGGAATTGATGCTGCCATGTGCTATTTCCTACTGGCAGAGAAATTATGGAAGGAAATGTATTATGACTTTGTCCTTGTCATCACTACTTAGCAAGGGAGGGTGTAGCTCAGTTTAAAGAGTGGTTTTTTTTATTATACACCCACCATGTCCTTAGGACTACAGAATAGAGGAAATATCAGCAAGCATGTCTAATAACCCAAAACACTTCCTGCTGGACCACAGCCTGTGTGTATCAGACCAGGGAAGCACAGTATACATACTAAAAAATACATGTGAGTAGACTTGAATGAAATTATGGGCTTCATGACAGCAGTGTAGTTTAAGGAGGAACTAAAAGAAGGAGATGATGATAGGGCTGGTCAAGAAAGGGATTCTTAATGCAAAGGATCGCATGGGAGTGAGAGAAGGGAGCATGATCTTGGATGTAGGCAGCAGCTGAATTTAGCAGAAACTTAAATGCAGTACTGAGAGAACTTGAATCTGATGAGGAAGACATGAGTGAAGTGATCTTAGGCGAAGGGTGAGCATGGTCACTTGCTCTGCTTTGGTATATTTAAGTAGTAATTCCTCAGAGTTCTTCACCTTTGCAACAGGACCTCATTCTTTTCATAGCAATATCAAATTACAGTAATCTTTTCAACCCTTCAGCTTCCTTGTTGGTACTATGTCTCACCATCATCTGAAATATTTTTCCTTTAAACATTCTACTGTACATTTAATGATAGGCTGGAACTGAGGACAAGTGAATTTTCTCCATAGGTCAGAACTGACCTTCATAAACTAAAAAAAAACAAAACAAAAAAAACAGGAGTACTTGTGGCACCTTAAAGACTAACAAATTTATTTTAGTATGAGCTTTCATGAGCTAAAGCTCACTTCTTCGGATGCATAGAATGGAACACACAGACAGGAGATATTTATACATACAGAGAACATGAAAAGGTGGAAGCATGCATACCAACAGGCAGAGTCTAATCAATTGAGATGAGCTATCGTTAGCAGGAGGAAAAAAAACTTTTTGAAGTGATAATTAAGATGGCCCATAGAAGGTGTGAGGAGAACTTAACATAGGGAAATAGATTCAATTGGTGTAATGACCCAACCATTCCCAGTCTTTGTTTAGACCACAGTTAATAGTATCTAGTTTGCATATTAATTCAAGTTCAGCAGTTTCTCTTTGGAGTCTGTTTTTGAAGTTTTTTTGTTGCAAAATTGCCACCTTCAAGTCTGTCACTGAGTGGTTAGAGAGCTTTAGCTCACGAAAGCTCATGCTAAAATAAATTTGTTAGTCTTTAAGGTGCCACAAGTACTCCTGGTTTTTTTTTTGTTTTTTTTTACGGATACAGACTAACACGGCTGCTACTCTGAAACCTTCATAAACTAGTTACAATTCTACACTCACGAAAATAAAATTGAGTAAAAAGAGCCCACTTAACTGTGTGCCAAATAAGCATCAAGTGAACACAGAACCCAAACAAAAAATCGGCTTGTTCACTCAGTCACACTGCCAATATAGTTCCCTCTACCCCTAAAAATTAAACACTGCTTTAGAGGATTTCCTTTTATATAAAAAAATCTAACAATCAAACAATGTGCTGAATTGTCCTGAGACATCAATATAACTTTTCATAGCATCTGTATTAGAATATGAGATTAAAACATTTCCATTGGTGATGCACACCCTGGCTTGAAGTAATTTCCCTCATATGCAGGGTTAACAGTTTGGTTCAATGGCTCTCAGCACCCCCACACATTTCTCAACAGAATCATGTGAAAGATGGTAAATAATACTTAACCAAAGCAGAGGCCCAGTGAAGAGGAGCAACAGCTACAGAGGGAATTCTTCAAATCAGCACTACATCAACGAACTCATGACACAAAGCCATGCAGTACAATGACCATCAGGATCAATAATTACCATGTCTGTCAAGCTCAATCATATGAAAGAGTGTCAAAATGGAAGAAAACTCCATTAATAAAATTTCCCTCTCAGGACTTCTTAGTAGGTCATTTAGACACTATGTTAAGTCAAACCAAGCTAATTCATTGTGAGACAGATGTTTGTCAAACATGAAAGCTGTATCAGTGCAGCATGTTAAAGACATTAGAAATAAATGGTCAGCTGGACACCTTATGGGTAGAAAGAGACTTTTTTTTTCCTTTGGATATGTAAAGAACACTGAATATACTATAGCAAACTCATAGGCACCAGCCACCTACCACAGCTGAAGAACAGGATTATAGATATCAAAGTAGATTGTTTTGTTGTTTTTGAGGGGGGGGAGCAAAGAGAGAGGGGAAGAATGTGTTTGCTTTTGTTTTAAAAACGTAAGGTGATTTTGTTTAAAAAAATCTTTTAATCCTACATGTTAATGAAACTACTTAAAGAAAAAAAAAACAATAGCACTAGAAAATCATGGCAGAAATTTTATTCTGACCAGTAGAAGCAGTGATGCATGAAAGACTACTTGTTTGTAGCCCTTGGCTGAAAAATACACAGTGCAGATATTAGTCTGAATGCAAAAAATAAACTTTTTATATGCAGCTAGTACTGGTACTTATCTTCTAGCACATTTTTATTATTTTTCTCTTAACTGAAGACCTACCTTTCATGCTGAAAGTTATATGAACAAGCTCTTGATCTCAAAATACTAATAGCCCTACTAATGCATTAGTTATGAGTTCAAGGAGGGACTAGGTAACAAAAGTGAAAGTAATCCCCCCAAGTACATTTTACAAGCATGAGAGAAGGAGAAAGAGTTTCTTATTCCCTAACAAACTGAAAGGCACAATTCATTGCCTAGTGAATACAAGGCTTCCTATATAGGATGAACCTGAAATATAGTCAAGAAAATATATATACCTCAAAATATAGTGGAGAGTATCACGAAGGGAATAATGAAGGCTGCCAAACAAGAGATCAAATATCGTAGGAGGTAGGGATACAGATATTTAGCAGATAGTCTTCCTTGTCTTTAACCTTTTAAATTCAGCCTTCTCAAATGTAACTTTCCTATCATCACAGCATGAGACAGTAGCATATAAAACATTTGTTATGTATTTTCCCTTGGGCTGGAGAGAAAATCTTCCCAAATATCAGTGAGTTTTTGAGATTTGTATTAGATGTTACCTGTTTTTTAAAAAGGTCACAAACACCACCATTTCTTCAGGGCCAATTAATCTCTTAACATTCCACAGGGGTATTTTGTTAGATAACATAATCATGAGAAAAATATGGAAAAATGTTAATATAATGGGTGAATGTTTATATAAGACAAAAGTCAACCTAGTTTTGCAACCAAGTTACAGATAGATCCATGAAGAATTTAAACAAATTATTACAGCAATTAATGCAGGCATTTCTCTGAAATGCTACACTTGCAAGACAATAGCAAGCTAAATGTGAAATGGTATCACTTGAACAGAAAAGGGTTGGACTAGCAGTAGTTAGAACCTAGGAGTCCTGTCATTGGCTCTGCCACTGAATTGTTGTATGACTGAGGGCAAGTCATTTCACCTACTTTGCCTCAATTTCTTCATCCTAAAGTGGGAATTCTTTATCTATTTACAGGATGCTGTCATTTGTAATGTGTTTGAGAGACTTGGATAAAGGTGCTATAAGAGTGCAAATAACCAGTGTCATAAAAGGAAATGATTGTGAAACAAGCAACCTTTCATAGCACACTGCATATGCCAAGTAAAAATAATGCAGTGACATCAGAAAGACAAAGGTAGTGTACCATGGCAAAGCTCATTAGTGTCTAACAACAGTACTTGAAGTGCTTTGATGTTTCTTATAAGTCTTTAAATCAAAGGTATACCAGAGACACCTGATCATACACAGCACAAAGGCAGACAGGAAGCTGCAGGTTGCTATATATTATCATTTAGATTTTACTGGATTCCTAGCAGGGCTTCACAACTCCGCAGGTTATTTATGTCTCCACATAAAGAAAAGGTAACATTTTGTACTATCCTGCAAAAATCAACTGTGTTTATAATAACGAGCCTTTCAGTACTTACTGTTTGGCTGACATGGATCCATAAAAAAAGTCATCTTCTGTAGCTGAACATCATTCTGTGGTGTAACACAGATCTCTGAAAAACAGTTTGGCAACTTGTATTAAAACTTGCCCGCTGATCAAGAATTTAACTTTTTTTTTTAATTCGGTAAGAAAACTTAGAATGAATTAAAGTTGGGTTTTTTTATGTGTTTGTTTGTTTTTTAAAAATGTCCATCTTCTGTTGTCGCCAGATGTATTGCATCCGTGGAGGGATAAGACTAAAATTGGTGTTTATATTGTTAGTCTCTGGGTGTTATGTACGTAAAACTCTGGCCATTCTAATGTGATGTTCCAAACCTTAATTGAGCTCCATCAGTTGTCAGCAGTTTAAATGGCCATGTTTAAAAATCCTCCCTCTGCCTTTACAGTGCTATCTTTGATCTGGCTGCACTGTATCTCAAGGATTAGCTCTGTGCATACTCCTAGTCTAACAGCTTTACTTGTCTCTTGGCAATATCCAGCTTTAAAGTTGATACTGTGGAAGGTCACGCCTTCTGTTGCTATGCTTTTTATTTGGGAAACCCTCCATAAATTATTGAGTCTGCCCAGGCTTTAAATTCTTTATGTATAAATTCAGTTGAACAGCAAGCCCATATGTACAACTTGCAGCTTGTCAGCTAGATTTTGTACTACAAAGCAACTAGGCATAGTTTAGTGATCCTGGCCTTTGTGAATCATTATATACTATAACATTCTCCTTTAGTTGTGGCATGCTAATATTTTCATGACCACTACACCAGAGAGGGTTTATGCATAGAGGAATTTTGCTCATATATTATAAACACCTTTATTTTAACCCTTATTTTTCTTAGAAGGAATACTTAGATTCTTCTTTACCAGCTGCTGATTTCTCACTCTGAGTCAAAGGTTTGATCCTAAGCTATGTCCAACCCTGCTGAGGTGGGGAAGGTACAAAAGTGTCTTCAAGCCTCCTAGTTGTCAAGTGGCGATGTCTCCTAGCCATGTCCCGTACACTGGCAGCTGGGTAGGGTAGTGGTGCAGGAGCCACAAAAGGGCCTGTCACTCAAAGTGTCTCCTTACACAAGGGAAATCCTCATGTTGCTGGGTCCTCACTGGGTTTTAGCCTGCTTTGCATTGGGGAACAATACAAAGAAGACTTCACATGACTAGGAATCAGTGCCATAGTCCTCTGTTTGTGACATCATAATCCTCTCTACAGCAGCCAATTGTATCACCAAGAATTGTCTTCATGGTGATGAAGAAAAACAGTAGGGGTAAATTAACTGACAAGGTATAAAGATCCTCTCCATGTACATTTTCCTAATAAAAACTAAGAAAAACAACCCAGAAAATATCTGCTCAGAACAGGGTTTCTCAAATGGGGGGTCGTGGGATTATTTCATGGGGGGTTGTGAGCTGTCAGCCTCCACCCCAAACCCCTCTTTGCCTCCAGCATTTATAATGGTGTTAAATATATTAAAAAGTGTTTTTAATTTATAAGGGGGGGTTGCACTCGGAGGCTTGCTAAGTGAAAGGGGTCACTGGTACAAAAGTTTGAGAACTACTGTTCTAAAGCCAATGTATTTCAAAGCTGTCCAGAGAGCACTGTCAAGTCTTTAAGTCAATTTTTAGCTATTTGATGCAAGTGTCTGCAATGTTCATATTTTTCATGGTTGTTTTCCATATGGGTTATCATTGTTCCAACCCCTCCACAAGAAAGCTTCTACCTATCTGTTTTCAGTGTTATATCTGATTTAACAAGAGGCTGCAAACCTTTATGTTTTGCATAACACTTCAGGTAAAGTATTTATTGGTGTTTAGTTACTGAGCTATTTTCTAGATTTCAATATATTTCTTAATTGCTTTTAACTAAACAGTTGCCAGATGTTTTTAGTTCAAAGACAGTTGTGAGTTATTAGCGCAGAAAATGTTGTGAGCCTGTAGACTTAATTTATTTTTCATCCTTAACCATTTGCCTGTTATTTTTTTTTCTTTTTTTAACTAGTATTTTAAAAGGTTGTAATTTTGTATTCCTCAGCTTGGAGTAATTGTTTATGGCTGAGTCCTAAACCTAGACAGACCATACACTGGAAATGCTGCTATATATTGAATAGCTGCTGTCAAAATGAGGCAAAGAGAAAAGAAGCAAAACACTCCACACAGGGAATTGTGAAAACATTGTCTGCAGATTCACACAGTTGTATTAAAGATACTATTATATGTAAATGGCCAAAATAGATTTTGAAAAATTGCATATGCAGTGTATAATTTTGATATGACTTTCTACACAGGCTTGTCTGTATTTTATAAGTACTCTAGAGAACCTCCTGTTTAACACCTAACAGTAATGTATTTCTAATTAGTGATGACTGCACTCTGAGAACAGAGAGAAGGGAGTGGGAAATGGAATGACAGGGGAATGTCTTGTCGTTCATTTGTCTGGCCACCAGGTGTCATTCTATGAGCACATTTGCACCAGTGTAGGAGCATTACTATGGCAGCAAGTGCTGCAGGTTTTACAGAAGAAATAACATGTGTAAAGCACTTTCCAGCATGTACAATGAAACCACCATGTTCTTTATTTAGAGAGACTGAATGACTAGAAGGAGGAGTAGAATATTAAAGGAACTAAAAGGTCCCTTGCTCGCTTTCTGTCAATGCTCTGAATGACTAGCACAGGGGTCGGCAACCTTTCAGAAGCGGTGTGCCAAGTCTTCACTCTAATTTAAGGTTTCACATGCCGGTAATACATTTTAACGGTTTTTAGAAGGTCTCTCTCTATAAGTCTATATATTATATAACTAAACTAGTGTTGTATTGTAAAATAAACAGGGTTTTCAAAATGTTTAAGAAGCTTCATTTAAAATGAAATTAAAATGTTGATCTTACGCTGCCGGCCTGCTCAGCCCGCTGCTGGTCTGGGGTTCTGTTCACCTAGGCCGGCAGTGGGCTGAGCGGGGCCTGTGGCCGGGACCCCGGCTGGCAAGGGTTCGTCAGCCAGAACTCCAGACCAGCAGCGGGCTGTGCGGGGCTGGTGGCCAGGACCCAGAGGGCTGGGGGCAGAGGGCTGGAGTCAGGGCTGGGGGCTGGGTATGTGGAGGGGTGTAGGTGTCAGGGCAGAGGGGGCGCTGGGTATGGGTGGGGGTGCCAGAGTAGGGCTAGGGTTGCGGGTAGTGGGGGGGGATGAAGGAGTCAAGCAGAGGGCTGGGTATGTATGAGAGAGGTACAGGGCTCAGGGCAGGGGCCTGCGGGGGGGTGGGGGGTGCCGGGCTCAGGGCAGAGGGCGTGGTGTGTATGTGTGGGGGGATCGGGGGTCAGGGCTCAGGGGAGAGTGCTGGGTGACTGCCCCCCTAAAAACTCTCAACCCCGCTGCTCCTTGTCTCCTGACTACCCCCTCCTGGGACCCCTGCTCCCAACTGCCCCCCAGGACCCCACCCCCTATCTAAGCCTCCCTGTTCCTTGTCCCCAGACTAGACTCTACCTCCTACGTGTCCCCTGACTGCTCCGACCCTTATCCACACCCTCGTCCTGAGCCAGACCCCCAGGACTCCCATGCCTATCCAACCACTCTCCGGCCCTTGACAGGACCCCCAAACTCCCGACCCATCCAACACCCCCCACTCCCTGCCTGCCCTAACCCTTTTTCACACCCGTGCCTCCTGACAGGACCCCCAGAACTCCCAGCTCATACAACCCCCCCAGCTCCTTGTCCCCTGACCACCCCCTTCAGAGACCCCCCACCCTAACTTCCCCCCCCCAAGGACCCTCCTTGCTCCCGGTCCCCTGACTGCCCGGACCCCTATCCACCCCCTGCCCCCTCACAAACCCCAGGACTCCCATGCCCCATCCAACCCCCCCGCCCCTAACCACTCCCCCGGGATCCCACCCCCGCATCCAACCCATCCTGCTCCCTGTCCCCTAACTGCCCCCACCCGTTATCCAACCCCCTCCAGCCCTGGGCCCCTTACCATGAGGCTTCACACAGAGCTAGATACGCTGCTCCGCGGGAGCGCACAGCCCCGCTGCTCCGGTTGAGCGGGGAGCATGTCTGCCACCCCGCGGAGCCAAACGCTGCCCTCGGGAGCGCGCAGCCCCAGGGCTCCAGGGGAGGGGAGAAGGCGGGGGAGGGGCCGACAGCTTGCTGTGCTCAGCCCCATGCTCCGTCCCGGGAGCGCAGACCCCCCACGGCTTGCTGGGCCGGGAGAGTGGGGCCATTTGCCCACCCCGAGCGCACGGCTATGCTTCTGCTCCGTGCCCCCGCGGGGGAAGTGGAGGGCAGAGGAGAGCGTGCCGGGCTGGGCAGGATTTTTAGTGGCATGCTGGAGTCCCGGCAGGCTCCAGCGTACCATTAAAAATTGGCTCGCGTGCCAAAGGTTGCCGACCCCTGGACTAGCACAATCTTTACATCATAGAATCATAGAACTTAAGATCAGAAGGGACCATTATGATCATCTAGTCTGACCTCCCGCAAGATGCAGGCCACAAAAGCTGACCCACCCACTCCTGAAATAATTCTCTCCCTTGACTCAGCTGTTGAAGTCCCCAAATCCTGATTTAAAGACTTCAAGTAGCAGATAATCCTCCAGCAAGCGACCCCTGCCCCATGCTGCGGAGGAAGGCGAAAAACCTCCAGGGCCACTGCCAATCTACCCTGGAGGAAAATTCCTTCCCGACCCCAAATATGGCGATCAGCTGAACCCTGAGCATGCGGGCAAGACTCTCCAGCCAGACACTCAGGAAAAAGACTTTCAATATCCCAACATTGACCCATAGATTGTCAGGGTTTGAAGGGACCTCAGGAGGTCATCTAGTCCAACCCCCTGCTTAAAGCAGGACCAATCCCCAGACAGATTTTTTGCCCCAGATCCCTAAATGGCCCCTTCAAGGGCTGAACTCACAATCCTGGGTTTAGCAGGCTAATGCTCAAACCACAGAGCTATCCCTCCCCCTAATTGATCAAGCCGTGTGGCATTAAATGGTGTGTTTCTGAAGTAACTGTTCAGCTTAGACACTTTCATTTTTATTCACTATCTTGGATTTGCAACCACATTGTTCACTTCCATTTAAGGTATAGGAAGGCTGGAAAAGTACAAGAATCCCCCTAATTTTAGGCTTCTATGGATGAGTCAGGTAGTAACTTCCAATTGTATAAATGTGTTTTCACTAATGTGATACCAAAGTTTTATGCAAGAATGGATGAGTAGGAAGTGTAATATTGCTCGCTCTCTATGGCACCCTTTATGACCGTATCTGAGGCCTTCGGCCCCTGTGCAGTGGGGAAGTACTACTATCCCTACTTTTAGTCCCAGATGGGGAATTGAGGCAAAGAAAAATTAAATGATTTGCCAAAGTCCCACAGGAAGTCTGTGTCAGAGAAAGGAATTGAACCCAAGTCACAGGCTAGTCCCTAACTACTGTACCATCTAAGACATGCTGCTATGTGATAGTTCAGTGTCAGTGAGGAATCCAGGAACACTCTCTAGAGGCTTAACTGACTAGTTGTGGGTGAGTTTTTTCAAATAAAGGAGACCACACCATAGCTGAAAACTCCTAAAGTCCTTTCATCTGCCCACCAACATCACTTTTGTGTTTCTCAGGGGCAGCTCCATCCATGCACTGATCTTGTCCAAGCACTGAGCCATCTTGATGGCAGTGGTATTGTCATATGTGGTGAAGGATAGTTTTGTGTGTCATCTGCATATCGCTGGCAATTGAGTCCATGTGGTCTGAGCAGTTCTCCCTATGGCTGTGTCTAGATATTGTTTAGAATTAATCCTTGTGGGACTCCACAAGTGAGGGGGCTAGTGGTAGAGGGACAGCTGTGTGTCCCTCCACCAAAAATTCATGCCATTTTAGTACATTTGCCTATAACCATGCCACCTCTCTCAGGTGCAAGAGTGGTATCTTATCACCTAAGTGGTATAAGATAATTTTTATAATTGTTACTTACTTTTGCAGTTGACAATAAAATGGGCCCAACTGTGAAACAGTTACTCATATCATATGAGTAGCCCCACTGAAGTCAGTGGATATCATTCTGTGGCTATCCACAAAAGTGAATCTGTGTCATGGTTTCCCTTAAATAGCTGTTGATTGTATTTGTCTGACACCACAACAGGGGAAATGTGCGTACATAAAATAGGAAAATATGACTTGCAAATCCCACAAAAAATAGTTGAGGAGTTGAGGTTAAACAACTTTGGAAACAACTTTGGCTCTTTTTAAAAACTAACTAGATTATCAAGAAGACATAGTCCTTTAAGACCTAATTTGTTGGCAAAGAAAAAAACACACACCTTTTTCAATTTAAGGCTTACAAGCATATAGGGGAAAAGAGGGGGAATGTAAAAGTTAAACTGTAAATTGTAGTTGTTCCTTCCATATATGGCTTGTTGGATTCTCACAAAATATAAAAAAATGTATCTTTGTTGGAAACATACTCTGTGTTCATGTGCGAGTGTTACTTTTTGATTTCACAGCTGGGATAAAAAATGTTTGGGGGGGGGGGGCAGATAAATAAAAATGTGACCTAACTATACTGTTGAGTTCTTAACAGGACAGAAAAATGACATGTTATGTAGAGTCAGTAATTACTGAGAGGCTCACAAGATATATTTGAAAAGGTTTAGCAGATTACTGCTTACAATGATCCAGCTGCTACAGAGTTTGCCTTTTAATGTTAGGTTGGGTACACGTTAAGACAAAGTACATTTGGTTACCAAGGTTACCAAGTGTGACTTAACCAGCAGATGCCTTGTTTATAAAGTTGAACATTTAAAATTAGGAAGAAAAGCTAGTTTTTAAAAAGTGGGGGTGTGGTGGGAGGACCAATGACATTATTTTAAGTGAGGATGTGTGAGGATCATGAAGATTTAAGTCTGCTGTGCTATTTGTCCTGAGTACATATGAACTAGGCAGTTTCAGGGCAAGCTGCACTGCCACCTAGTCCCACCCCACCAGTAGGACTCAGTCTTAACATGATTGGAGGGAAGACAAGGAATAATTTTGCCAGGATATGTGCATGGAAGGGACATTCTCTATTAATTTATTCTCTCCATGTACCAGCCTGAGAGAGGCATTAGCTTCTTCCCACAGCACTGTCCTCCTCTGCCCATACCCATGATGTGTGTTCTATGGGGCCAGAGATCCATGTGGGGGTGGTGACAAGCTGCACTCCATAAAGGAGCCCCCTATAACAAACACTGTTTCAATGGCTCAATCTAGTTGTAGAACACAAAGTCTTGTTTCTGTTCTTATTTGGGATGGGCTGTTACTAGTAATTCTGGGTAATGCCTATGCCCATAGGACCTTAGGTGCATTATTCATTCAAGATAATATGTCTAAGGAAAAGAAGGAAGCAACTCTCAAACCAAGAACCACACCTGAATGCACCAGTGACCACCGATCCTTACCTGGAAAGAAAAGAAATAAACATCAGTACCAGATGAAGTTTCTCTCTCCGTTGGTGTGGGACACAGAGCAGAGAAAGGAAGTAACTGAAGGGTAAGGAATGCAACTTAGAGAGAAGTTAGAACTGTTTCCAGAGCACTGATTTTGATAAGTTTCAGGTCACATGAACTATAGCTAAAACCTAAATACCTTTGAGGGTTTGTTCGTTTTAAAAACGGTATTAATTAGTTGGAGAATTGATTTGGGTTATATCCCATTCAATGGATGGCCAACATGGCAACTTTATATCTTAGCAAACAAAAATGACATTTAGTGATAGTTTATATTGAGTAAGGATACACCCAAATTTGAAAATCTGGAAATGAGAAATTCAAGGGGAAAGACTTGTGCATTTCTTTCCATCTTCATATTGCCTATATACTGTCAATAACTAAGGCCTTACCCAATTCACAGTCCATTTTCATAAATTTCATGGCCATAGCACTTTAAAAATCTTGAATTTCATGATGTCATATATTTAAATCTTAAATTTCATGAAGCTGTAACAAAGCATGAATATTTATTGAACAATGGCAACATACAGACATGTAAAAATCTTCAATCAGAATTTCCCAGCGCAGCCTTCAGAGCTGGATTCCTGGCCTGCAGCCGCTGCTCTCTGGCCACCCAGATCTGAATGCAGTGCCACCCATAGGCACCGACTCCATGGGTGCTCCAGCCCTGGAGCACCCACGGGGAAAAATTGTTCGGTGCTTAGCTCCCCACCCTGCTCCTCGTCCCAGCTCACCTCTGCCTCTGCTCTGCCTCCATCTCCTCCCCTGGTTGCAACGCATGCCCACTTTTTCCCCCTGGCTCCCAGTGCTTGCGCCATGAAACAGCTGATTTGCATGGCAAGTGCTAGAAGGGAGGGGGAGGGGGGAAATGTGGTGCGATCAGGGAAGGGGGGGCTGGGGCGGGGATTTGGGGAAGAGGTTGGAAGGGGGCAGGGAAGGGGTGGGATGGGGTGGTGCCGGGGTGGGGGGGCACAAGCACCCACTGGTGCTAGGGAAAGTTGGCGCCTATAGTGCCACCAGCAGCAGTGCAGAAGCAAGGGTGGCAATACCTTACTATGCCACCCTTACTTCTGTCACTCTGCTGCTGCTGGCACCAGCACTGCATTCAGACCTGGGCACCTAGCCAGCAGCTGCCGCTCTCTGGCCAGCTCTGAAGGCAGCACAGAAGTAAGGGTGGCAATACTGCGACCACTTTACAATATGGGTCAGGACCCCCAGTTTGAGAAATGCTGCGTACTTGTATATACTTTCACCCTATAGTATAAAGGAGTATAGTATAGGGTAAAAGTACACAAAAGACCAGTTTTCACAGGAGAGACCAGATTTCACGGACCGTGACCAAACATGCCAAACCTGTGGGAAAAAATGCAGAAATTGGTTTTGGCTTGTGAGTTGCTTGTTGGCAAGTTTTTGGTTTGTAACTTGTTGCTTCCTTTTTTTTAATTGGCTCCTGGCAAGCAGGAGGAAGGGGGGAGAGAGTCAGGGATGCACAGCAGGTCCAACACAGTCCCAGACTGCACACCAGGGGGAATATAGTCACGTAGAGATTCTTAGAGATTGGTTTGTTTTGAAATGGGATTAGCTTGATTTTTGGCTTATTGTGAAAGTCGGGGTGCTTATTTACTGCATGAAAGTTGGTAACTGTGATGTGTTTTTCACAGCTGTGAATTTGATAGGGCCCTATCAATAACATAAAATCACAGAATACCAGGGTTGGAAGGAACCTCAGGAGGTCATCTAGTCCAACCCCCTACTCAATGCAGGACCAATCCCTAGGCAGATTTTTGCCCCAGATCCTTAAATGGACCCCTCAAGGTTTGAACTCACAACCCCAGGTTTAGAAAGCCAATGCTCAAACCACTGAGCTATACCTCCCCCCACTCTAACACTCCATAAGGCTGTTACTCCGTCATAAAAAGTGACCCAAAAGCAATACACATCTCAGCTTAATCAAAACTGCACTCTAACAAACATTTAACGGTGTCTTTATATCAACAGATCATAACATCTGACTGTTGCACATTCCAAGCACTTAAAAATGTATTTTGCTTTACCACTGCTGAGGTCACTGCACTATATTTGTGAGTAGATAGTATTAAAAAACTGGGAAAGTACAAGTGTAGGCACTTCTGATTCACTTTTTTAATCAATACAGCTATCTTCAAGCATCCTTAGTAAAACTGCATTGGATAAGTACAGTTTTCATACTTTCAACGGTTAATTGAAATGTGAAAGAGCTGTTCTTAGAAATTCTAAAATATAAAACTGCTTTTACTAAACATGCAAATGTGTTCTTTTAAACACAAGTTCTGCAGGATTATAGATTTAAAAAATAGTTTGTAGTTTCTTTACTCACTTTATCAAAGTAGCTACTTTGTTTCAAATTCCTCATAGACATCTACTCAGGGTACGTCCATACTACCCACCCGGATTGGTGGGTAGCAATCGAATTCTCGGAGTTCAATATATCGCGTCTCATCTAGACACAATATATTGAACTCCGAACGCACTCCCGTCGACTCCGGAACTCCACCACCGCAAACGGCGGTGGCGGAGTCAACGGGGGAGCCGCGGACATCGATCCCGCGCCGTGAGGACGGGTAAGTAGTTCGAACTAAGGTAGTTCGACTTCAGCTACGCTATTCGCGTAGCTGAAGTTGCGTACCTTGATTCGACCTCCCCCCCAGTGTAGACCAGGCCTCAGAAGCTATTCATTTGAAACTTTGGTGTTTGACGTGAATTGTTTCACTAACTTATTTTCTAAAAGACTTAAAAATTCTGCTACTTTTACAGATGCTGCCAAGTTATGCAATATTTCTGTGGCTCAGCCACAAGGTTAGCTATACTTATTTAGCAGCAAGACTAGAAATATTTCTTTAGGTTGATCTCTTGCAGGCTACAAAGAAACATGTTGCTTTTCTACCTAAGATTTCAATTCAAACAAAATATGATTTCTGGGGTTTTTGAAACAGACCATCAGAAGGCTTCTATGGCTCACATGCTGAGAGCCTAATCTGAATTTCAGAGCAAAATGTTTTTCCACATTTTCCACATTGTTTCAATGGACTGCTGACTCACCACTTTAGCAACAAACCTATCATCCAATTAACAGGGACCAAAATATAAGAGCTCCTCCCAATCCTTCTATATGAAAGGTAGCCAAGATCGGTGAGTTTATACTGGTGTAAATGAGCATGCTCAGAAAGAAAACACATGCACAAAGGAAAATGCTGTGGAAAGGCTGACTAGCTAGATGAGGAGCTGTCATTCACAATTAAAGGGATGCAGAGAGAGCTCTAGGCTGAATTTATCTCTACACTGAAGTCAGTGTAGTTACCCCAGGGTGAATTTGGCCCAGTGAATCTCTTTTTATTATATCCACTTTCGCTTAGCCAAAGAAGCTCTTCAAGCTGTGTCTTCTGATGATTGCAACAACCCACTGTGTTTACTTGCAGCAGTGCACTGACTGACTAGGAGACTAAGTTTATTGCTTTTCAGTTTCATTGACTGTCCCATACTATAGAAAATAGTGAATAGCAGTGTTTGCTATCCCTTCGCTGTACATCCATTTTGTATACCATTATCATGTCCTCTTTTATGTGCTTCTCTAAGATAAACAGTCCCAGTCTTTTCAATCTCTCTTTATATGGAAATTTATCCATGCCAGTCTTTTCACTTGACATTCTGAACCACTTCGATTTCTGCTATAATCTTTCTGAGAACTTTTAAAAACTGATTCAATAGAAATAATTTCTCATAATGCATAATTAACCATGGTACTTGTTGCCTCATGACTGAGGCCAAGAGCTAAGAAAGATTTAAAAACAAAACAAAAACTGAACAAGCATTTATATGGACAGATATACTGAAACAAAATTGGGGGGTTATTTTTAGAAGGGACATAAATCCTCACAAGCTAGTCAATTCTGTAGGTACAGATTGGTTCTGTAGGTACAGCCCTAAGCAGGGGACTGAGTAACAAAAGAAATGCTGCACTCCATATAGCTAAGTTTGAAAGTGCCAAGAGATTGCTGAACTATCACTGTTGTGGCCAATATGTGGTTTTCTAAAATGTTCTTATTTTCATCCTAGTAAACCCCCTGTGGAATATCAAGTCTGACTATACCAACTGCTAACATGTGATTGATGGATGGGCGATCTGTTCTTGCAAACTGGGATACCAGGTGGCAGCTGTTGAGAATGGTGGGGACATTTGTGTGGACACAGGTAAAAGCATTAGCTATAGTATGCCAATATTTTTAACTCATTTACAGAAATGACAGCAGAGATGCAAAATTCTCATTAGGTTATGTTGTCCATCCTCCTGCCAGTACAGACACGTTCTCTCTAACATAGTCTTACTGTTTTGTTTTAAAAGATACTCAGTGGGGCTTCCACCACTTCCCTTGGGAGACTTTCACAACCAAAAGAGTATATTGCAAGGAGTATTTTCCAGAGAGCCTACATTTTTCCTGCTCTGTTTCATCTCATTACTCCTAGTTGATAAATGCCTCTTATAAATGTTCTCTCTCCCCTACCCCACCCATTAGCACAATTTAAAGATACTATATAACATATTCCTTGAAGATGCTTCTAGAGCCATTCAAGAACTCACCTCTCTCCTTGTAGTGCATAGCAGGATTATTTAATTATTTACCCTGTGCTCCTGGTAAAACATTTTTTAAAGGGAGGGGAGAGAAATCAGTTGTTGTTTTTTAAATAATCCTACATTTTTTTTTAATAAAGTTAAGTTTATCAAGTCACAATACAGCAGAGAATTAGGTCTGGACAAGATGCTTTGGGCCAACATTTTGAAAAGTACTTTAAATTTGCAACTACCCTACAATTATAGTATCTTTTAGTTGAAAGAAAGGTGTTTACACAATTAGAAGCATATGCAGTACAACAGAACATTAATTATTCTTCAATAATTGTTTTATACTAATTCTTTATTTCAACAAATGAATGCAATCAGTCTGGGCACAAGAATAAGGTGACCAGGAGTTGGCTCCATATCAGTATGAAGTTATATATTTTATGGTTCTTCAAGAGTGCAGTAAATAGAGCACGACATGTAGGGATTAGTTCAAATTGATATGAATGCAACAACTCCCTTTAGGAAAGATCCTTCAAAGGAAAATCATGATGTAGTCTGACATTATGAAAACACTGTCAGGAAGCACATTAAGTAATTTACTTTCCAATTAGGAAATATTTATTAGCTACATGCAGAGGCATGTGGAAGCTCACACTCCTTTCTGAGGTAGCTTAAATGACATCTCAAGATAATCCTATTTGCAGCTTCCATTAATCTTTAGCAATACCTTTCCAGTTATTCAATTAACCCAAGCTGTTGAATTCATTTAGTTTTTGCTTTCTCCAGAGGAGCATACAGATATCTGAAACAGTTGGATCGACATTAAATAAAAAGGAACAAAATCAGTATTTTTCACGTTCCCTTTAGAATTACAATATAAATATCAGGCTTAGAGACAGTCAATATACTAAAATTATGAAAGCATAACTCATTTACATTCCACTTACTTCCCATTAGGTGAGAAATTAACCTGACCTACTGGTAATAGAGTTAAGCAGAAGGACAAGAAATGAATGAAAGAGACTGAGTTAGCTTTTAGCTATTTGGAAATTCCCAAATGTTAGCAGTCTCTTAAGTATGTGCCTTTGTATTACAGCTGCAGACATGTCACTACTATAAAGCTATTTGAGATGAGATAAAGCATTCTGTTGTGTCCATTAGCAGTGCCAAGCAGTAGCAATATTTATGAATCTCACCATGTGAAAACTGTTTTACGGTACAATACAAATAGTAATCTGTGGTCATCAGAACCCTTTTTATATACACACACAGACACACTTGCAAAACCAAAATTAAATTCCAGAAGAGTAAAGGAATTAAAAAAAACCCACCACCAGAATGTGTGGTTGTCATGGGATAATCACCCTCACAGGGAATGAGAGGCGCAGGATTATGCCTGATGCTATGTAGTGCCCTACGGTTATGATTATCTGATAGAAACCACACCCCATTTTGTGCATTAGTACTTACTTATAAAAGTGTGTTACTCACAGAATTCTATGAGTATAAATACAGCCAGGTGAGGGGAAGGAAAGTGCTGTGGTTTCTGGAGTACTCTGTAATCACAAAGAGCTCAATAGATTTGTGTGATACCTTTAATCTTGTGACAGTTAGACGTTGAAATAAGATTGACCTAGTGTCATTTTCATTAATAATCATGGATTACAACCACCAATAACTAGTTAAATACTTGGTTATAGTTAGAAAAGCCACTCTGTAAAACATTATGAAAGAATTCTATATTCAGGTCCTGATCCAACAGAGCAAATTTTACATACTTTGAGCAGTAGGTTAAATGGTTTTAGTTAAACCAGCAAAAACCCTCAGCGGACACTCTCTTTTCAGTTTGAAAGGTTCATTTCAGTTTTACTTAAGGCATTTCCTAATGTGAAGCTAAACAAAAATAAGAGTTTTACATCAACTCTCCCCCCACCATATTTGAAAACATTTATCTTTGCTCTTGATGTTCAGTTTCACACAAGAAATTGGAACTGTTGTTCTAAATCAGTTTCTTGTTTTAGATGCCTCCAAAAGTCAGCATGAGTAAATTTACAGACTTTAAAGTCAGGAGGGATCATTATGGTTTTCTAGTCTGATCTCCTGCATAACACTTGCCTTAAACTTCACCCAGTATTTTGGTCAAGCATTCAATAGCATTCCACAATTCTAGGATAGCATTTTCAGCTGGGCCTAAGAGTTTTAAGCACCAACCCGCATTGGCTTTCATTGGATGCTGGGCACCTAATTCCCTTAGCCTTTGAAAATCCTAGTCTTCACTTTCACTTTGCACTCAAACATTAGGGTGGATCTAAATCTTTGAGCTTAATCTTTCAGAGAAAGATTTAAAATATCCTGGTCAGAAAGTTACAGCAATTCTAGGGTTTTTGGTTTTGTTTTGTTTTGTTTTTTTCTCTCTCACACACGCTCTAAAAGTAAACAACTCGTTTTTCTCAGGTTGGAGAGGAAAGGAAGAGATCCCAAACACTGGCATACCATCTTTCAGCCTTGTCTCCTCATATCGTGTCAAATAAAAAATAAGTGTTAGCCCTCACATTTTGGTTGATTGATGAAACACTATCTAGAGCTATAGTAAAGGTACTGCAAGGGTTGTGACCGGATGAGTATGTCAGTGTCACATACTGTGACTTTTAACTATTTCACATGGCAAAGTCTTTATACTTTGGCCAACATCTACGGCTACCAGGGGATGTACCATGAAAGCAATAGTAACTTGCACCTCTCCTTAGATGAAAGGTACAATAAAAGTGCCAAGTATGAGTATTGTTCTGACATCCCATTAATAATTATACACATTAGGAATGTAAACAGTAAAATAGAGAAACATTCTGAGAGGTTATAAAAAACAGAATAAATGAACATACATATCTGGCACTTAAACTCTTCTCTTGTGGATAATGATGTTGCCAGAATAGTTTGGTTTCATTTAATTATTTATCACTGCATAATTATAGGCATATATACGTTATACACTCAGTGTTTGCAGGAGAACTATATAATGTTAAAAGAACTCTGAAGTTGCAAACCTTAGCACTCAAACAAGAAAATGCCAAAGTTCTGCACTCTTAACTCAGCCTTTTTGTGCATATGTATTACATTACAGTCTTCAATTAAGCATAACATGCTGTTTTTCCTTTATTCAGTGTTTACAGGTCTGCTACCTGTCCCTTACTGCTTAAAGGATTTATTGTTTCACAGCATCTTGTGCACTGAGAGCAGGGGATGAAACAGCAGAGTAGTGGTAGCTACAAACATTATTTTTCTATAGGACCCAAGGGAGGTATAGGATCCAGTGGACATAGTGTACTTAGATTTCCAGAAAGCCTTTGACAAGGTCCCTCATCAAAGGCTCTTATGTAAATTAAGCTGTCATGGGATAAAAGGGAAGGTCCTTTCATGGACTGAGAACTGGTTAAAAGACAGGGAACAAAGGGTAGGAATTAATGGTAAATTCTCAGAATGGAGTGGGGTAACTAGTGGTGTTCCCCAAGGGTCAGTCCTAGGACCAATCCTATTCAACTTATTCATAAATGATCTGGAGAAAGGGGTAAACAGTGAGGTGGCAAAGTTTGCAGATGATACTACACTGCTCAAGATAGTTAAGACCAAAGCGGATTGTGAAGAACTTCAAAAAGATCTCACAAAACTAAGTGATTGGGCAACAAAATGGCAAATGAAATGTAATGTGGATAAATGTAAAGGAATGCACATTGGGAAAAATAACCCCAACTATACATACAATATGATGGGGGCTAATTTTGCTACAACGAGTCAGGAAAAAGATCTTGGAGTCATCGTGGATAGTTCTCTGAAGATGTCCACGCAGTGTGCAGAGGCGGTCAAAAAAGCAAACAGGATGTTAGGAATCATTAAAAAGGGGATAGAGAATAAGACTGAGAATATATTATTGCCCTTATATAAATCCATGGTATGCCCACATCTCGAATACTGTGTACAGATGTGGTCTCCTCACCTCAAAAAAGATATTCTAGCACTAGAAAAGGTTCAGAAAAGGGCAACTAAAATGATTAGGGGTTTGGAGAGGGACCCATACGAGGAAAGATTAAAGAGGCTAGGACTCTTCAGCTTGGAAAAGAGGAGACTAAGGGGGGATATGATAGAGGTGTATAAAATCATGAGTGATGTTGAGAAAGTGGATAAGGAAAAGTTATTTACTTATTCCCATAATACAAGAACTAGGGATCACCAAATGAAATTAATAGGCAGCAGGTTTAAAACAAATAAAAGGACGTTCTTCTTCATGCAGTGCACAGTCAACTTGTGGAACTCCTTACCTGAGGAGGTTGTGAAGGCTAGGACTATAACAATGTTTAAAAGGGAAGTGGATAAATTCATGGTGGCTAAGTCCATAAATGGCTATTAGCCAGGATGGGTAAAGAATGGTGTCCCTAGCCTCTGTTCATCAGAGGATGGAGATGGATGGCAGGAGAGAGATCACTTGATCATTGCCTGTTAGGTTCACTCCCTCAGGGGCACCTGGCATTGGCCACTGTCGGTAGACAGATACTGGGCTAGATGGACTTATGGTCTGACCCGGTACGGCCTTTCTTATGTTCTTATGTATCAAATGCTATGTGGGTGCACAGCTGCTACACATTTAAAAGAGGTGCATAATGCACACCACCCAGTACTAGTCACATGGGAAAGCCAATAAAGAGCAAAACCAGGACCTGGCTGCAATAGATAAGCCCTGAGACATGAGTTTCTGCCAGTAGTGCTATTTGGCCTCCCTATGTGTGCGGGGAATGCAAGTAGCTGTATTATGCCTACCTTGAGTGCACATTGGATGAGGCAGTAGCTACTCTGCCCCCTTCCTCTTAATGTGTGCAAGCAAAAGGAGCCATTATTTGGACTGTGGCTTTGGAACTGTAGCTTTGGGTTACTATATGTTTTCTGCTTATTAGATAACTGCAGAACCCCAGAACAGTATGTACACTATGAAAAAATGTGTATATTATGCTGAATACCCTATGTATATATAAATAAAGACTACCAAAGATTAACCAAAGTACAGTATCTTTCTACTCTTAACTATTCCTCTTTTTCCATTTGCATTCTAGAAACTATACGAGATGGCAGTTACTGCATCCTCAGGCCCTGCCCAGAGGGATATGAATGCCGAGATATGGAACACTATCAGTTTGATTGCATCAGAAGAGCCCTTATTGTGCCAAACTGAGTAATTCAGAATTACACTTTTTTTAGTCCTTTCTTGCTCTATTCACTTTCCTTGATAAAAGAAGTAATAAGTCTAGATGTGGATAGTCTTGGAGAAAACTGCTTACTGTATTGCTTTGAAAAGCTCCTGTCTCTGGAGAATACACTAGATTTCTGCCACAGCCTATAAAACCTACAAGCCATTATACATTTTATTAGACACCTCTTCATTTTAAGCTGAGAAAAGTAAAAAATAAGAAGTCTGACTTAGCTTATCAGAGAAAAGAGATTGCAATGTGTATTTAGATCAATAGTAGGGTGGGTTGATGGAACCTTCATGTCCATTACAATACAAGTGTCATTTTGCATTCTTTCAGATGCAGTTTTCCAT
Source organism: Mauremys mutica (assembly GCF_020497125.1). Lineage (NCBI taxonomy): Eukaryota > Metazoa > Chordata > Testudines > Geoemydidae > Mauremys > Mauremys mutica. Next base: position 65,815,186 of record NC_059076.1, read on the forward strand.
TGTTCCAAACTGGATTCTGCATATTCACAGTACGTTCTTGTAAAATTACTATTAAAAATTGGAGCTGACTGTAAAACCTTGATTGGAAAAAAGATGAAAATTCTCACAAGTTCCCCCCAACCCCATTTTCTTATTAGTTCTATTAAACGTGTATTCTGTGCAAACATATAACTGGCATGTTACAAACATGAGCTGTCACCCTTCCCTTGTGAGTAAAGTTACACGCATGCTTAAGTATTTGTGGAATCAGGACCAAAGAGTATAATCCTATACATCATGTCAATCTTATTCACATGACTTACACAACTCAGACTGATAAGAACAGGCCTCGTGGAGCAAAATGCTGCAGCTTTCCAACTGACTTCAGTAGGAATTTTGCCTGAGTAAGATGCCAGAATTTTGTCTCAGAACAAGTCTGCATTCTTTACTCAGAGAGCTTACAGAAAGAGAGGATAGATTCCCTGTCACACTGTAAATCAGGAATAATTCAATTGAACTCAATACCAGTGAGAGTGAGATCAGAAAACTGACACCTGACAATGACAAATTTACCATGCAGAGTTATGTTTGGGGGCCTGATTGTGTAGTTCTTACTCAAGCATGGCTACTGCTTGAATGGCAGTCTTGCCTGAGTGAAAACGGTAGAATCAGGTCTATGATATTTGTGTATCTTATACTGTTTTTTTTCATCATAGCATAACTATTATAAAAAAATTCAATAAGCTTATAAGAAGCAAATATTATCTGTGACACACAAAAAACAAACAACAAATTTGTTTTTACTAATTTTGGGCCAATTCCTGCAATCCTTTACTTATTCCTCAGGCAGCACCCACTGACCTCTATAGGAGGTTTTCTGATAAGAATTGAGTAGGGACTCCAAGGTTGGTCTCTACATATCCATCTCTAAAGATTAAATAATATATAGTAATGGAATGGTACAAACATTTTAAAGTATTCAGACTAAACCTGACTGGATTACCAATGGGCCTTAATATTGATCTGGAGGAGATTCAAATGATGACAACAAGGTATCTTGCTTTCTATGTCTGTTCAGCCTTTTGGCCTCTCTGTGGAGACTTCAAACAAAATGGCCAGTTTTGGCAATAGTTATGATGTGGCTACTTACTTTTTGGGAACTGAACCGAGAGTTCCAAATTCATTTCATATCAACAATACTATTAAAGCTGAAAGTTACATACACTGATTATATTCCACCGAAAAGTGCCATATCTATATTGTCAGTATTTCATGATTTCCCTCTGCAATGAGACTATTAAAATATAAGGAGACAATATCTGAGGTAAAGAATTTCAGTTAAACAGCTGAATATTAAAAGTTATTCCACAGTCAGTGTGATGTTGCACACCATATGCTTTATGATATAACTGAAATATGCTTTATGCGAAAGGTCTCTTGTAAGGTATCATTACAAATCTTATAATCTACTGAGTGTGTTCATCCCATTTTTATGCATGTATCATTCTTGTATCTGAAGCTAGAAATATGAAGTATAACTCTGAGGGCCTATTATAGTTATGCAAAGTGTGGGCCATTAATGGTGGTTTAGAATCTTGATGGCTCCCATTGACTAGAACAATTGGTTGTAAATGGTTTATTTACCTACAAGCCTTCCTGTGTACTGTGTTCCAGCTCATGGGTAATAAAGAATGAGGTCTCACAGGGACATGTGATCATGTCACCTGAGACTGGAATCCATCTTTTATCTGGTACTTTTCCATTTAGAAGGAGGGGTGGGGACCCAGAGAGACAAAAGATTTCCGCCTTGTGCCAAAGCTATAAAAGGGGGTGGAGCAGGACAGAGAGGGCTGCCAGTCATGAGAAAACCCCTGCTTTCCACCTAAGATGTCTGCTGGAACTAACAAGGACTGTACCAGGGGAAAGGATTGGGCCCAGACTAGGAAGAAGTCTAGTCTGTGAAAGAAGCTTATTGGAACATCTCTGAGGGCAAGATATTACCTGTAATCAGTTTCTTAATGTATTAGGCTTAGACTTGCATGCTTTTGCTTTATTTTGATTGGTAACTTACTTTGTTCTGTCTGTTATTACTTGGAACCACTTAAATCCTACTTTTTATACTTAATAAAATCACCTTTGTTTATTAGTAAACCCAGAGTAAGTGATTAATACTTGGGGGAGCAAACAGCTGTGCATCTCTCTCTATCAGTGTTATAGAGGGCAGACAATTTATGAGTTTACCCTGTATAAGCTTTATTCAGAGTAAAATAGATTTATTTGGGCTTTGGATCCCATTAGGAGTTAGGTGTCTGGGTTCTGGAGTCAGGTAACCTGCAGAGCTGTTTTTATTTAAAGCCTGCAGCTTCGGGGGCGTGGCCTGGACCCTGGGTCTGTGTTGCAGCAGGCTAGCATGTCTGGCTCAACAAGGCAGGGTTCTGGAAGTCCCAAGCTGGCAGGGAAAACGGGCTCAGAGGTAATTTCAGCACATCAAGCAACAGTCTCAAGGGGGTCTCTGTGACAGAGTCAGCTCTTGGAAAAGAAAACTATTCATCAGAATAAAAAGATCAGAAAAAGTTGTAAGATGGAAATTATTAGACTGTCCCCAAAACCACTTCATTAGCTGAATGTCCACTGAACTCTGATGCTGAATATAACATCCAAAAGAATACAATAACAGTTCAGCAAAATCTTAGTTTTGAATACAAAATTTCACTAAAAAATGTTTCAACTCATTGGTTTAGGATATGAATTTAAGAACAAAGGCAAATCCACAAACAGCTAAGTAATATATTTTCCCCATGCTACAGTACTATACTATCCCAGAAAATAACTTTTAATTAGCCAGTTCCACAACCTCTGTCCTTCTACATGTTAAATAGATACGATTCACTGGAAATTGAACTCCTCTAAGGCCAGATTTTCCCATCTGACTGATCTATGCTTAGCTCAGAACTGCAATGGGGAGCCTGCAAAGATGGCTTTAGGCTAATGTTGCAGCTCCTCTGCCATCACCTAGCTCAGAGTAAATGCTGTCCTAAGGACAAGTTCTGTGTATGGCAGGAGGGGAGGTGGCAGAAATCTGGACCAGATACACACAGAATAATAGAAGATTTAGACCAAACCTCCCTGGAGCTAGAGAAAAGTCACACCTGCCCAGAGAGAGGAGGTAGACTAACTGGATAACTGAATTTCTGGGAAAGCCAGGAGCGGCCTGTTCACAAGACAGCTCAGGAAATTCCATCTGACACCTGCTTTTGGAGGAGAAGGCAGAACCAGTTATAATTTTTTTATTTTTGTGGTTCTGTAGGTTTCTGTGTGTATTAAAAGGGTTTCATCTAGATCAAGAATATCCTAGTTAAAACATTCTTCTGATGTCTTTTGTCAGGTTTACTTAATATCATGGTGTACTGTATTCCAAAGTGTCTTCAGGATAGACAAATAGTACAGAAGTGTTCCTTGCAGTCATTTAAGATGTTAATGGAATGTTGTTAAAACAAATCAAATTGATAATATAAGTTTCCTAACGCAAAGACGACTTGTCTAATTCCAGTAACAGCATCCAACCGTGCCCCCAGCTCTGTATCCAATCTTACTGTGCATCTACTTCCATCATGTAAACTCCCTATTATGTTGATCATTTTGGCTGGTATACAGTCAAGCCATTTTCCACACGGTCTCTCTGCGGACACAGTCAAATACTTTCTTAACCCATCTTAATCTAATTTATCAACTTTTTTGACAAACAGTAGCTTTTTGATGACCTGTTGAAGAGTGAACAACTGTTCACAACATGATCTAACTTGACAGAACCCAGCCTGTTCTTCTGATACTATTTCATCCACTACCTTCATTCTGATCAGCATGATGGCAGTCAAAATGCTGCATGGGACTGACAGCCATGCAATAGCTCTCTGGTTTGCCCACTGAGTACAATCAGGTTTTTTTGGCAATGCCATGATGATACCATTTTTCCAGTCTTATGACACTTGTTTTTCACCCATGTTTTAGTTGGGGTTTCTACACATCAGAATTTTACCTCCCACCTTTAGTATATGTGCTTGAATTCTGTCAACCACAGGAGCTTTTCCCTGTCTGAGGCCTCTGCTGGCTTCTTTAACTTGATTGGTTATGGTCTTTGCATTAGCAATAGATTGGGTGAGGAAGTGGGCAACAAAAGACATCATGGATAGTGTAAAATGGGTTAGTGGAGATGAGTTACATGACCTTGTCTTTGCTTTACTAAGTATGATGTGGAAAGGAATGATTGCCCTCACATCAGTGGTAGAACAGGAAGCAACAAAAATTGGATTGAAGGTAAATGAAAAGAAAACCAACATTATGAAGGTAGGAAAGTGGTCGACAGATACAAAGGTGCACATCAATTAAAAAGAAATCAAACCAGTAGAAGAGTTCTGTTATATGGTGAATGTGATGACATTTGAAGGTGGCTTTGATAAAGATATTCTTAGAAGATTAGGAAAAACACACACCACTTTTGGAAGGATGAATAACCTCTGGTCAAACAAAGGTCTCCACATCAAAGTAGAGGTCAGATTATACTTTGCCAACTGTACTGAGCACACCACTATATGGAGCGGGGACTTGGCCAATGACAAGGGCTAACCAAAAAAAAGAGATTAGAAGCTGCCCATTACAGATAGCTAAGGAAAGTACTACACATTTAATGGAAAGACAAAACAAGAGAGAGTAAGGAAGGTGACAGAGCAGGACATATTAGAAAATATTATCAAAGAAAGAAATCTCAGGTTGTTGGAGCATTTACACCATATGGAAGATGGGAGACATTGAATTGGTACCTGAGGGAGGAAAGAGAAGGCTAGGAAGGCCAAGGAAGAACTAGCAGAAAACAGTGGCAGAGGATATTGAATGTGCAGATATCACCTGAGAAGTATCACAACTAGCTAGTGACCTAATCAAAGGAGGAACTGGACTGCCCAATTTATCAGCAGCACAGGAGGAACTTTAAGGTCTAAAGTAAGGAATGTGAGATTCCACAATTAGATTATAATAGTAGATTACTTGTGAAAACATGTCATGGCCAATAGTCAGAAATATCCCAACACTCTGGATATCTGTTGTCCTTTGGCTATCTTACCACACAAATCATTAGTTCTCTGTGGTGGTCAGCTCCTCAGTTAGGGTAAAGCAGCATAGGTCCATTGAAGTTAATAGAGATGCACCAATTTACACTATCAGAGGATCTGGCCACACATGAACAACAGAGGCAATGTTGACTTACTAGTTCTGTAACCACCATCCTGGAAGTACCGTATCACCTTTTAGAGACACTATAAAAGAATTGTTCAATTGGACTCCATATGGGTGCAGGGGTCTCTCCACTCAGAGCAAACTGTAGGATCAGGGCTATATTTTATATAGTTATACATGAAAAAAATTAAGTTAAAAGACTATTATGCTTACAAAGTGAAGCACTCAGTGTCTATTTAAGGAATAATTTTCAAAGTAAACTACTAGTATGTAATACAATAAATGGGTTTGTATGAAATTGAATTAAAGGCTGAAGGGTAAATAGGGCATTTGATAACCAAATTATCCATTCCCGAAAGTGCACTTCAACACCATTAGCATTATTCTTGTTGGATGACAAGAAATTAAAGATTCAGCAAACCACAACATTAAAAAAGGGTCTGGGTTTTTTTCCATTCATCCCTTATGAAAGTTTTGAGATTTCCAGGCTGCTGCTTTCTCTCTGATTTTCCATAAATGTCACTTGGGGCATATGGACTAGGTGAATAAATGTTTGGAGGTGAGTTCCAAACGTGAATACTTTTTTTGTGCTGGGCTAAAATATGCAAATAATTATCAGAGGGAGTGTCTGGTGTAGGAGTGGAATCATGTGGCTAGATGAACAGAACCAGGAGCCAGACCTGACTGAAGCAAGAGCTTCTCCTTATTAAGTCATTTGAAGCTGTGCCTCCTTTCCCTGTTGCTGAGTTTGACCTATAGCAACAGTGAGGATTGATAAGTGTTTTGAGATCACTGGGTAGAAGGAACTAGATATTGGTATTTATGACAAGACTTCATGAAGTGGGTTCTAGCCCATGAAAGCTTATGCCCAAAAAAATTTGTTAGTCTCTAAGGTGCCACAAGGACTTCTCGGGTTTTTTTGTTTGTTTGTTTTGTTGTTGGTTTGGTTTGGTTTGGTTTGGGTTTTTTTTGCTGATACAGACTAACACGGCTACCACTGAAACTTGTAGGAAAGAGATCTTAGAAGCTGGTGATAGAAAATTAGCACTTTGAATAAAGCCTGCTTGAATAAAATATTAATTAGAAACTCCTCCGGTTTATGATGAAAAGATCTGCTCCTATTCACCTGACAACAACATTTTGATGGGAACGAACACCCACATGTGAAAAATATCTTTATTCCTTGAACAATACATTTACATATTTTTAGCCTTTTAGAGTGGCTTTTCTTAGGCACAGAGGGGGTAAGCAGTATGTAAGGTTGTGCCTGTGTAGCAGCCTGCTCAGTAGCAACTTAGGGTACGTCTACATTTACCGTCCCGGTCGACACGGTGAGTTCGACTTCTCGGAGTTCGAACTATCGCGTCTGATCTAGACGCAATAGTTCAAACTCCGGAAGCGCCGCGGTCGACTCCGGTACTCCACCACTGCAAACGGCGGTGGCGGAGTCGACGGGGGAGCCGCGGAGTTCGACCTCGCCGCGTCTGGACGGGTGAGTAGTTCGAATTAGGGTACTTCGAATTCAGCTACGCTATTCACGTAGCTGAATTTGCGTACCCTAATTCGAACCCCCTTTTTACTGTAGACCAGGCCTTAGTGACTGTAAATTAAGCCAAGAGGAAAGGGAGCAGGAAATAGCTCATTAGTAAGTTATCCTAAGGTAGCTTTCAATGAAGGGGAAAGTGATTCTAAAAATGTCCTCTGAACCTAATTTTTCTAATTAAAAACAATTACAAGTTTACCTTGCAGAAAGATTCAGATGTTTAATAAGGGAGATTTTTCTGTGGGGGAAGGGGAAGGAAGGGAATCAAGTGATGGTTTAATTTGTGTATTGATAAAGATCAGTGTTTTAAGATCCCAGAAGCTCAGTATGTCATTATGAATGAGAGCTAGTTGAATTCTTGGTTTGGATTGTACACCGTGTTCTAGTACTACCTCATACCTTTGGATGAACTTTGGATGAAGTTAGCTAGATAATCACAGTGAGCCGCCACCCCCACCCCATCTTGCCAAGAGCCATGTTAATGCAGGCACCATCCTGGAGCTGATAGAAAAGGGGAAGTCAGGTTATCTGAGTCTGGGAGATAGTGGTGGTCGTGATGAGTCTATAAATACACCAACTGTTAATTCTGTTACTGATTACCGAGCAGAGATATAAGACAACTGTCCAAGGGAAAGTCCGTAGCTGTTCTCCTAGGGTCACTTGAGTGTGAGATTTGTCTCTGAAGGTTAAAAAAAAATTGCAGATGGATAACTATGAACTTATTAGAGCCAAGGAGTCTCCATGATATTTTGTCTTATGTAGGATGGTGTCTGTATGTAGCCATAGTGTATTACAAAGTCACGCTCCAGATGAGATTTGATCTCATATGGACTTCAGACACGTGAGCCAAGTTTGGCCTAGTATGTGTGATCATTACCCACTCCAGCGGTTGGCCACAAGGAATTCTCCTTTAGCTCAAGTGGTAGAGACTTGTGCTTTTGGTGCTGAAGAGCCTAGGCTTAATTCCCATCCATGAAATACATGTATGTGGCTACAGCTCTTTACACCTGCATGTCCTGTTTAATGCTAGAATTGAATAGATTCATTGTAAAACTTCAACATCCAAAATACAGAACAAGCCACCATAAATATATTTATACTCTAAGGCAGCACAAGCATGACATAAGGTTAAATTATGAAGGTACCAGTACCATTTCTAATCGAGAAACCACCACACCTTAAAGTAGTATATCAAAAACTAGGAACTCCACAGGGTACACCGTCCCAATTTGACAGCAAACCATTGATAACTACACTTGGAGTTTGGTCTTTCAACCAGGTGTGCACCCATTCTATAGTAATGTCATCTAGACCACACTTCCCTAGTTTGCTTATTAGAATGTCATGTGGAACCATGTCAAAAGCATTACTAAAATCAAGGTATATCATGTTTACTGCTTCCCCTCTATCCACTAGGTCAGTAATCCTATCAAGGAAGGAAATTAAGTTGGTTTGTCATGACAAATCCACGCTGACTATTTCTTATAACCCTATTATTCTCTAGATGCTTACAAGATGATCATTTAATAATTTGCTCCAGCATCTTTCCAGGTATAGAAGTTAGGCTGACTGGTCTATAATTCTCTGGTCCCCCTTGTTCCCCTTTTTAAAAATAGGTGCTATGTTTGCCCTTCTCCAGTCTTCTGGGACCTCTCCAGTCCTCCCGGAGTTCTCAAAGATAATTGCTGACATCTCCAAGATTACTTCAGCTAGTTCCTTAAATACCCTAGAATTAATTTAATCAGGCCTGCTGATTTGAATACATCTATTTTATCTAAATATTCTTTAACCTGTTCTTTCCCTATTTTGGCTTGCGTGCCTTCCCCTGTTTGTTAATATTAATTGTGCTGAGTGTCTGGTCATCATTAACCTTTTTAGTGAAGATTAAAGCAAAATAGCCATTATGCACCTCAGCTTTCTTGATGTCATCAGTTTCTAATTCTCCTTTCTACTAAGTAGAGGACCTACACTTTCTTTTGTCTTGTTCCTAATGGATTAAAAGAACCTCTTCTTATTGCCTTTTATGTCCCTTGCCAGGTGTAACTCATTTTGTGCCTTAGCCTTTCTGATTATGTCCCCACATAAATATGCTGTTCTTTTGTACTCCTCCTTATCAATTTGACCATGTTTCCTCTTCTTGTAGGATTCCCATTTGATGTTCAGGTCACTAAAGAGCTCCTGATGGAGCCAGGCTTATTATTCTTTCTAGCTTTCTTTTTCATCGGAATAGTTTGCAGTTGTACCTTTAATATTGTCTCCTTGAGGATCTGCCTGCTCTCCTGAACTCCTTTTCCCCTTAGGTTTTTTTCCCATGGGACCTTACCAACCACTTCTATTAGTTTGTTAGTCTGTTTTTTGAAGGCCATTATCCTTATTCTGCTGTTCTCACTCCTTTCTTTCATTAGAATCATGAAATCTATCATTTCATGATCACAGTCACCCAAATTGTCTTTTCCCTTCAGATTTGCTACCCATTCATCCCCATTGGTCAGAATCAATTCTAAAATGGCTGTTGCCCTGGTTATTTCCTCCACTTTCTGGAACAAAAAGTTGTCCCTGATGCATTCCAAGAACTTACTGGAAATTTTGGGCTTTGCTGTATTAATTTCCTAAGAGATGTCTGGGTAATTAAAGCCCTCATTTCTACTAGGTCCTGTGTCTTGGATATTTCTATTATTTGTTTTAGAAATGCCTCATCTACCACCTCCTCCTGATTTGGTGGTCTATATTAGACCCCACCATGACATCACCCTCTATTTTTAACCCATTTATTTTTACCAAAGACTCTCACCTCCTCCCTTTGGACCTCAGAACAAGTATATATATCCTTTATGTATAATGCAACTGTTTCTCACTTTTTCCCTGCCTGTCCTTTCTGAATGAGCACCTATCCCACCAAGTCTCTCTCCTGCCAATTAAATCATAATTTAGCCTATGTACTAATACTTCCAGTTCTATTTCCCATAAGCTTTGCATTTGTGTACAGACATCTAAATTGTTGGTCAGATTCGCCTAATGGTTTCCTTCTTGTTGCTCCTTTGACCCTGTTGTAATTTTCCATGTTCTTCCCCACAACCCCCAAACATCTAACCCTCTCTTAAGGTCACCTTTTTGTTATATACTTGTCTGTGGGCTTCTGGCCCTGGCCTCACTGAAACTAGTTTGAAAGTATTTTAGTATAACAGTTTAAAATAAAACCTTTTAGTAACATATAATGAGCTTCATAAGAATAAGTGATACTGCAAAAACAGCAAAATATTGTGGTTCTTGCCTTTAGGAGCTTACAACCTGAGGGCCTGTTCCCTATTGAAGTCAGTAATGGTTGTACAGTTAGCTTCAGCAAAAGCAGGATCAGACTCTAAATCAGCCTACAGCCCATTAAGACTTTATTAAAGAAAGGTATTTTCCTGAAGCAGTTGAAAAAAATGCTGCTAGTCTAACTTACTCCATATTACCAAGAGAGTGATTAAATGTTCAAAATATGCAGAAGTCAAATGTCCTATTTCTGCTTTAAATCTTTTCCTTTTATAGGCTGGGGATTATACTCCCTGCTTTGAAAACCTGTGCTGTTTAAGAACAGGAATTTATTTACAGTTTTAAAACCATGCAACTAAACTTGGATGAATACTATAAATTAACCTTTGGCACAGGAGTTGTAATTTCTCAAGCCAACACACAACTGTATGGTGCATGGGTCTACGAATACTGGGTGCTTTGAGGGGTTAAGAAGGAAATATTTTCCATGATTCATATCTGTTTTAGTTTGAAAAGTCAACAACTGAATTCCAATGTAGCCAAAGAAGGGGTTTGAGTCCAACATGTCTTCCTGTTTGCAAGTTAATTGGGTTCTTGCAGTCAGGCCTGGGCATCACAGAGCACTAATGCATGGCACCAGCTGCATGACTACTGGTGCCACTTGGTTGAACCCAAAATAGTTTGTATATATTACAGAACTGGGGTCCATTTTAGTCACTCAGGAAAACCTCAGCACTAGTACAGCAGAGAGACAGATGTCAGGATTGATTCAGAGTTGTGCGGGGAGGCTTGCATGAAGCTGCCTGCCCACCCTGCACCTTGCTGTTGTAAGCTACCAGTACTCTGGTAGCTGTTGCTGTTGCTAGCTACCAGTACTCTTTCATGAGTACTAAAGTCATTCACCATTGGTAGATACACCTGGAAAAGAGGAAACTTCTATTTTCCTGTAGTTTGAAACATAGTTGATGGTTAACATTAGAGAAAAATAAGGCCGTGCGATCAGAAACTAGTACTCCTTCCTGCAGATAAATCTGTGGGAGGTGGGAAAGGGATTTGAAAATGGTATGAGTTCAGATTTCCTCTCTAGGGTTAGTATGTTCTGGCATGCTGAAGGGATAGGGTGCGTGACCTTCAAGTGGCTAGAGGAAAATCAAATTCCAACACTGTGGATCTTAGGGCAGCTATGCTGTAGCTGTTCCCTGGATGATTCCTTCATCCAGCAGCAAGATCCCTCAGGATCCTTAGTACCACTAGCTCTGGTACCAAACCTACATCTTATCATAAACCTTCCCCCAGCTGTTAGAATACACAAAGCAAGAGTTAATGGTGGATGTGTTTACTTTTGCTGGCTTTTCAAGTGGTATTTGGGTTGCCGGACTGTACTACATGTAGTACATGGAGTAAGTTCTCCCAGGCTCTGTCCCACCTTTGGCACAACATCTCTCCTGCAGATCCCCATTAAGTACGTGTGTAAAATGGGATAGGAGCAAGACTCACGTCTTTTGTGGCTCAAGCACAGTAGATCACATATAACACACATCCATTATACAGGTGGGTGGCTTTGTAGGGAGCATGCCAGGTATGTTCTATTTCCCCTTTCATCTTCTTTTAAGGGTCTTCCATTGCATTTTGCGATCCTCTGCACCACAAAGAAAGGAACTTTTGGCCAGTTGTGCCCATACCAAATGAAGCAGTGACAACTGTAATAACACAGAAGTCACCATGCTAGCCCAGTAGTTCATCTAATATCTTATTACTGGCAATAGCCAACCCCAGATACTTTAAAAGAAAGTGCAAAATTCTCATAATAGACAGTGACGGAATAACCTGTCTTTAAGGGAAGCTTTTTTCCCTTTGTCTACACTGTCTTAATAATATGGGTTTATATCCCTTGTGAATATTTTATTCTGGTCAGAGGAACTGTGGATGTGCTCACTGCACACACTAATGTCTAATCCTTTTTTGAATCCTATTCCGCTTTTAAATCCTTTGAATTCCACCGATTAATTATGTAGTGTATTGTTATGTTAGAGGGAGCAATTAAATTAAATGTTGTTAAATTGGAGAGGGTTCAGAGAAGAACCCTAATAATGATTTAAGGATTAGAAAGTGAAAGGCTCAAGGAGCTCACTCTAATTTAACAAAAAGATTAAGGGGTGACTTGATAATAAGTACCTACAAGCAGGAACATATATTTGGTAACGCTTTCTTCAATCTAGTAGAGAAAGATATAAGATGATCCAATACCTGGAAGTTGATGCTAGACAAATTCAGGCCTGAAATAAGATGCAAGTTTTTAACAGTGAGAGTAATTAACCATTAGAACAATTTACTAAGGGTCATGGTGGATTCTCCATCATTGACAATTCTTAAATCAAGATTGGATGTTTTTCTAAATGATATGCTCTAGGAATTATTTTAGGGAAGTTCTAGGGCCTGTGCTCTACAGGAAGTCAGGCCTTAGAATCTATGAAAATGCCCTTCTGTTTAGTGAAACAGGGGGATTAATGGAATTGCAGCTGTTTGTCTGTGGGGTCAGCAGCCAAAGGCTTGAAGGAAGGCAATCAGAAAAGGTAGGAGACAGCAAAAGAAGCACTTTTAGCATTGTTCTAGGAGAGAGACAAAAGAGGGTACATTTTTGGGTAAAGTTCAGGCTGGAGTGAGGTCTGGAACTGTGAGCAAGGAAACAGTCTCCTGTTATTTGTTTCTGTGTGTTCAGGGAAAAAGGTGTTAGGCAAAAAGATTCTTTTCCCCAAGAATCAGGCAAGCACAGACAACACTGAAGGGAGTTTATTCATGGTACCGGGAAGACTGATAAACAGCTTTCACAATATGGTGCCACAGTGGCAAGTTATATACATTCTCTTATCAATTCATTTGCATTTATCTGTAAATACAGAGACAGACATTGTTATAAGTCAAGAGAGAACCCTGAACAAAGAGAAAAATAGGAACAGTACGTACATATAGAAGTCATCCTGATTGCATCAAATATCTATGGCTACCTTGGGGGGGGGGGGAGAAGAGGCAGGGTGGGGAGGATGAGGAGGGATGAGTGCTTACAGATATCAGGTGGGCTGTGAAGGGATGGTTTGTTCTGTTCTAAGAACTGAGTTACTGGGCGGACATTTGACCATATAAATTTGTCAAGTGTTTACAGTTGTCAGTGTCCTTGGGCTACTTAAGCATTCCTGCTTGATCTGCAGTTTCTGTCTTAGCTGTTAGCTAAATTTTAACTCTTGCCTGACAGGATTTTATGTACATTTCTTTGCAAATAAACAGGATTGCATTAAATTCTATCATAAATTTCTCCTCCTAACAGAAACAACCTGCAAGGCCCTGAATATTAGTTAACTGTTTAGGCCAAAAAGGACAGCAGTATTGTTTTTACTCCCCTTGTGCTTGTGTATGAGAAAGGGCAAAAAGGAGTGCCTGACTGATCTGCAATATACAGATGGACAAACAGGTGCAGTTCATACATCCTCCTTTGTGATCCTTAACCCCAGGCTGATGGTAAACAACAAAATACAGCACATAAGCAATTTTTTGTGCCTATTTGTGCTAAAGTGTGCTTGTTTGTGCTTGATCCCTCAGCAGATGTTTCAGTAACAATAGGATTAAATCTTATTTTCTACCTTATATTTAAAATAAACCAGTTTATTTTTCTTTCAGTCTATGCACATTTAAACCTTTAAACATTGCCAGAATCAAACAGTTTTCCTTTTCTGGAATAGTACAGGTATAGCACAATTGTGCATACAAAAAAACTAGGCAGAATTTAAACAGCAAGTGTAATGAATAGCTAGATGGGAAGAAAGATGAACATCTTGCCCATTATACTAAAGATTTCTAAGGGTTTCTTTTTCTTCTGGCCCATATATCCCATTGCAAAGTCCTTTTAACCTGAACTAACTTAAACATCAACAAAAGTATCTGATTTACACTTCAACTGCAATAATGCCTGCTGGAGTTACTCAGGGCTTAATCACAAATCATCTCTTATAGCATCTGCACAAATAGAGAATTCTTCACAAACATAGAAGAGGATTTGTGTCAGAGTGTCTGAACAATTCTGGCATGCCTTCAAGGAATAGAAAGTTGGCAGCTGTAGTGAGTTTATCAACATCTACACTAGAGCTACCAACATTAAAATATGCTGAGCTGCATCAACGTTAGCAACAGTGGGGAGAAATCTTTAGAAAACTTCCCAGTTGTAGGCAGGGTCTTAGAACAATATCACCAAGGTTACATGAGGACAGTCACTGAGAATGACAATCCAGGAGCATATGTAACCACAAGTTTGCATTGCAGCATTTAGTGGTGTAAATAAGAAACAGTGGGAGAGGAATCATAGTTCTTTGTTTGGAAGTTTCTGTGTGCCTGCACCCTGGATTCAGCTGGACAGAATGACTCTAAATGGGTGAGAAACATCCAGAAATTGATGGGTACTAAGTATGGCCATGAGCTGTTTGAAGCTACGTGGATGATTTCCATTAAGGGCAAGCAGTCTGGCAGGACACAGAGTCACTCTGTGAATGGAACCAATGGGAAATCAGGAAGACAGGGAGGAGTTTATAAATATGAGTGGGAGCCAGACTGACAAACTCAGCAGTGGAGCAGTACAAGAACCAGAAGGATCTGCTATAAGGATTGTGTTCCAGGGCCTTTCCACTTCGTTGGATTCAGATTATAGGTCCCCTCACTGCACAGGAGAAGACAACTAGAATTGCTGCAGCTTATGCAAATTGCAGACTGTCATTAAAGAGATAGACAAAGTTTGAAGGAGACTCTGACTTGTTTTCCAGTATTTTAGGGTATTGAAGCTCCTTTAAGGAGAGTTGGACATCATTCCACAGAGACTGGGAGGTTTTACCCTTCTCAGAGAAGAGTCTAGCATATGCATAATTATATTTTGCATTTGATAGTAAGAAGTACCAAAACCTGAAGCAGAACTCCCTGGAAGTGTTGTCTTTCAAAGAAATACCAATAGTCATAGTTATTTCAGGGGTTATAATTAAAATCTGTATTTATGAATTGAGTTTTAATAAATGTTTTCCCCCTTGAGATTGTCACTTTCCTCCTATCAGAGATTTAACTCTATATAATTGTGTACACACACACACACACACACCTGGAAAAAAGACTAAACGCTGGTCTTACCACAGAAGAAAGGCAAACAGGAACAGGAAGGAGAAATACAGTACCTGCTGTTAGTATATGGCCTCCCCGCAAACCCATTACACATGCTCTTAAGAGAGTGGGCTTGTGGCTAGGGAGGAATTAAGACACTTCATGAGACTTGCACCCATTCACGCTACAGCTGAATTTGTCCCAGCATGTTACATAGATGCTAGGACATAGATAAGGATGGAAGCTGCTGGCTGGCTGACTGAAGGTTTAAACATAGCGTTCTGCTGGCATTTTGTAAGTTTTGCTGCTGCTTTTACAGTTGATTCCTTCTCAGAGCACTAATAGGAACAGTGTTCCTATTAAAAATAAAATAGGAAAGACTTGCCTGAGTCTGTGCACTCATTTTCTATTTCAATAAAGAAATAACCCTCTCTACGGATGAAATCCTGGCTCCCCTGAAAACAATGGCAAAAACTCCCATTGATTTCAGCGAGGCCAGGATTTCACCCATGGAGTCCAGTTCTGTCTTGACTGCAAGTAAATAAGGACAACAGCTCTCATTAGCTCTGAGCTGAATATGAATGATCCTTAATTTTCGCTTGATACATTTCTTTTCCTGTAATTAAATCCATCCTTTAAATTGTTTGGGTTTTTTTAAAATCCACTTAAAAAAAAGTGTCTGAAACCACCTGCATTGTTACTAAGTATCTTGGAAAGTGTTCTCAGATTCTACTGATGCTATAACTCTATTATGAAACAACCAGACATTGACATTGGTACAAGACTGAATGGAGGTGATTCAGAACTTTATAAAAGTGTAAATTTCAATTAAATCAATAAACTATTATAATTAAACTAATGAGATAAATCTACAAAGCAAGGAAATTCAGGAGACATGTTTAATTCACACACTAGGCTAAGGACTGCAGGGATCTGGGACCACCTATTTTGTCTATCCTAGACACCCAGTTTGACTGGCAGCTGCTGTAGGTAGCATTAATTCTGAATCTCTCTGGTTTTATAGTTTTAAGTCAAATTTTTTTTCTGATGGAAAACTTTACTATGTTTTGAGGGGAAAAGAGGTAAGTGGTATTTTGTTTTGTTTTGTTTTGTTTTTAGGATAAAAGTTGAAAGATTAATACCTTACTTGAAGGGAAAATGGAGTTTGGCCATTGGCTTTAACAAGAGTAGGATTGGGTCCATAGATAGTAACACTAATTACTTCAGTGCAGTGGTTCTCAACCTGTGTTCTGCTAACCCTTGGGGGTCTGCAGGCTATGTCTAAGATTTCTAAAGGGGTCCATACCTCCATTTGAAATTTTTTAGGAGTCAGCAAATGGAAAAAAAGGTTGAAAACCACTGTCTTAGTATATGACTTAGAAACGTCTCAGACAGGTTACTTTGGTCTGAGACAATGCCACCTGTAATACATTTATATTTAGGTTGTTTTAAAAATGCAAATTGAATAATCAACAATAGAGATTCATTAAGATGTATGGTTTAAATCTGTACAGCATTAGCAATAGCACTTAGATCATGCCCAATTTCCACTGTCCTGTTTAGTCAGTTTCATGTGTGCACAATTCTAACAGTCTCTGTTATTACCATTTTACACATGTGTAAATGACTATAAAAGGTGGAAGGTTGAGGGGGAAAACAGCCCTTCTGTAATGGTGCCAAATTTGTGGGAGTATTATAGCCTTTAATCCTCATTAATTTCTCCCCAAAGAGAAAATTTATATTTCAACACCCACAATCCACAAGTCTTTCTTCACATCACTACCATATGTCCTTCATTTTCTGCTCTCCGCCCCCGCTTTTTTTTTTTGGCCTGTTGATGACACAGTTATAGTTTGAAAGACAAATAGGCTAATTGAATGATGTCTTTGTTAAAAATGTTAAACTGTTCAGAATCTAACCCAGAGAGCTGAGAGTTATCAGAATATTGTGGGCATCATGGCCTACAGAGTGGCTCTTGGTATGAGTCTACTGGTAATATGAATGAATTTTACAGGTGCTCTTTTACAGTTTGTATAGATCTTTAATAAACTGCCCATGAATGTCAGTTATGAAAAGTTAGACCACAAAGTTAACTTCCTAGGATGCAATAATATTGTTTTTAGATACGACACTGAAAATCATGTTCTCTCACACAACATACTGGACACCTACTTTTAAAATCCGGTCAGGAAGTGCAATAATTTCAGACTTTTGGGTACCGTCTTGTGTTTCAGGGTGGAAGCAGTAATTTCATTCCATAGATTTTTAAGGTCAAGTATAACCTGTACAGAATTTCTTAATTCTTGCACTGAGCCTATGGCTATGCCCTGAATTTTAATTCATGAGCACTTGCAGTTCCTGGTGACGTCAGTTAGAGTTAGGGTGTTCAGTGCTTCTGAAAATCAGGCCTCTTCTGTACATATATAAAAATCTAGTTTGAACTGCATGTTGTT